>NC_134085.1:730016-1460033 GCF_000715075.1 Nicotiana tabacum
TGGATCTCAGCTAGGTAAATTTCCCAAAAAGCTTACCTTAGGTGACTGGTAGGAAGACAAATAACTTTGCGCAAGATTTGGTTTACAATCCCCGCAAACATTGTGGGGATAAAGGATAGGGAGAAAATCACAGACGTTTTCATGGTGCAATTGAGACTAGTCATATGTTGAAGTCCTAATGTGTAACAGACCTTGTTTATTGGTGTAACTTAAAACAATTTAAGATGCCTTAATAGATATAGTTAACTTTCTAAATTTTGTAATAAAGACAGATTTGTACTGGACTCCCTGGTATGGTCTCAATTAATATTATTTATTAGCTCAATTAAAAGTAGAAGAATGTCGTACATTTGGATATGATCTCTGGCCTTTTGAATTAAAGAGCACTAGTAGTTTCACTTACAGAAGATATGATCTCTGGCCTTTTGGTTCACTGTGGATCAAAATAGTCCATTGCAGAAGCAACAAATGGATACAAGTAGAAGAAGAAGATTTGCTTGCTTATGCGTACATCTACCGTGCTCATATATTTCATCTATTGACATAGTTATTTTATAATTTCAGGTCATACAGTATGATGATCGATAATTTAGCGGGTCAAAGATTTCAACATGATGAAAAGTTACAAAAATTATTTGAAGACTATTGTCCGTTGGGATTTGTCATATATAATGACATTAGCTATTTACTTCAAACAATATAAGTTTATTTTTTAAGTTACTGTGATACTAATATTTTGGATAAATATTTTTATTTGTTAAGATTTAATGAGATACATTATGTTTTTATGAATTAATATTAATATGTTATGTTATTTGAAAATATTTTGAATGAATGTAGTAGCTATGATTAATGGTGGCCAAACTATTGCCATTATAGCTTGTCACTTTTAGCACAAATTTAAGATTTTTCCCCGGGGGATATTGTAGTTATTATATTTGCTGCTAAAGATGATTTTTAGTGATAATTTAATTGAACTTACTAGCCATTAAAATAGATGCTAAAAAGGCATATTAATACTTATTGCCACAAAATAATTACCGCTAAAGATATGGATTTTTAGCGATATTTTTTTTTTAATTTAGTGGCAATAAAAATGGACATTAAAAGAACATTAGTAGCTGTTTTAGCTTGGATTTAGTAGCCATTGTCGCAATCAACTGCCCTTATATCAGATGATATTTAGCGGCAATAAGTCACACCTTTTACAAACTTTTGTGATAAACGCCGCTGAAGGCTTACCGACCTCGGCTTTAGCGGCTAAACATCAATAGCTGGTAAATGATACAATGGCTATTGTTATTGCTGCTAATGCTTTTTTTTATTGCCGCTAAAACCCCTTTTTGTTGTAGTGACCTTTTGATCAGGCGCAAATATTGCAATTGTGACCTGGGGTTCGCAATTACGAATCCTGCAAATGCGCCATTTGCCTCTCAAATGTGAATGTCCCCTATCTCTGCTATCATCACATTTGCAATGATTTGTTCGCAAATGTGAACTGAGTCTTACCGTAAATACGACCTAATTGATCGCAAATATGAACAAACTTCCCCCAAGTTCCCATCGCAAAAGTGAAGAATTTGTCCGCAAATGCGAAGCTATGGTGCCAGCTATTCTTCGAAATTGCGAGGAAATAGCTCGCAAATATGAAGCTGACAGTGACGCTGCTTCATCGCAAATACGAAGCCTGACCTCGCAATTACGAGGTCTGAGGTCTGCACCAGAAACCGATTTACACCACCTATTTTCTACGTCCAAATTCATTTCATAGCCTATCTGAAACTCACCTGAGCCCTCGGGGCTCCAAACCAAATATGCACAATAGTCCAAAAATATCATAAGAACTTGCTCCCGCGATCAAATCACAAAAATCATACCTAGAACTACTAATGTGACACCAAATCAAATGAAATTTTCAATGAAACTTTAGAATTTCTATTTTAACAATCGGACATCCAAATAATGCCAAACCAACTCCGTTTCTCACCAAATTTGGCAGATAAATCATAAATATAGTAATGGACCTATATCAAGTTTCAAAATCAAAATACGGATTCGGTATCGGCAAAGTCAAACATTGGACAAATCTTTGAATTCATTAAACCTTTAAGCTTAAAAATTTCGACAAAAAGTGATAACTCTAGCTAGGTATCTCCAAATTCGATTTCGGGCATACGCCCAAGTCCCAAATTACGATACGAACCTACCAGGACCGTCAAAATACGAGTATGGTCCCGTTTGCTTAGAATGTTGGCTAGAGTCAACTCAAATGAATTTTAAGACAAAATTTCATATTTTATCAATTTTTAACATAAAAGTCTTACAGAAATCGAAATTTGCACACAAATCTAGGAAGGCCTAAAGAAGCTATTGGAGGCTTCAGAATATAAAATTAAGGTAAAACTCTAGATGATCTATCGGGGCATTACAGAAGTTGAGATAGACCGAAGAAGTATTGGGGAGAGTGATTAGGCAGGACATGACGCTGCTTCAGCTTATCGAGAATATGATCCTTGATAGGAGGGTACGGAGGTCATGAATTAGGGTAAAATGTTGGTAGATAGTCAAGTATTTCTCTCCTCCATACCAGTAATATTAGCAATGGTGGGTCCAGGATTCGGCGGTCGCGGGTCACCATGACATTCAATATCACTATTCATAAGAATTGGTAAGGTGGCCTACACTAATATCTTATTATTTCTTAAAAATATTTACAAATATATATAGTATTTTTGTCGAAGTTTCCAGCTGTCGGTGACCGCTGTACGTATAGTGTGCATCTGCCTCTGAGTATTACTGTTAGTATTGTATTTTCTTATTAGCCTGTTGTTTATTTCGCTTCAGTTGTTATTATCTTGTTGTTGTTATGCTTGTTGCTACTTCTCTTTTTATCTTTTCCTGAGCTAAAGATTTATCAGAAACAACTATCTAATCTTTTCAAGATAGAGGTAAGGTTTGTGTACTCACTATTTTTTCAAAACCCAATTTGTGGGATTACAATTGGTTTATTGTTGTAACAAAAATATGTGTAGTACTAAAAATCGATTCACTGGTTAAACTTGGAGGGCCCTAATTCTTGACTTGAGGGGACACTTTATCCTTATCCTTCTTTATTTCCTGCCCAAAAGTCTAAGAAAAAATTATTGCTAATTGAGTAAATGGCTTCTTTTTCATTTTCAGGAAGAACGAAAAACAACAACTTACATCTTTAATTTATTTGATTATTTTTATGGACCCAATTGTTATTTCTTAGATAAAAATCAACCCATCCGGAGAAAACAATATCAATTCGAGCTTCCTACTGTTTATAATTCACGCTTCAATGTGACATCCAAATATAGAGTTTACGGATTTGCAGATATTAATCGTATAGACAATTATAGCCGTGATCGGCCAAGCAAATATGCATATGTCTGGATTGGATGGCAACTTGTAATTATAGTTTTCATGATTGGTACAAATCACTAAACTCCAAAGCATTCTCCAGCTTACATTGAGTTCACTTGAATGATTTTGAAATGTAAAACCTATTATTCTTACTGAGTTAGTAGAAAACATATAGTAGTATACATTAGAAACCTCGTTTTCAGTAGCTCTCTTGGTGACTAAATATTTTATAAAATATGACCCTGCAGACAACTAAAATTTTATTAAATTTGAATCACAAGTAATTTGGACTTTATCATATGTTAAATACATATTTGTCCAAATGATACTATGGGCTTGTATAATCGGGTTGATTATTTAAATCTAAAATAAATTGATTTAAATAAAAGTTCAATGTATTATTGGGCTAGCTCGTCAGTTGATCTTCTATCAGATGGACCGGCCCATAAACCTCAAGCCCAATGATCTACTAGGGTTTTCTCGGAGATTACTCCACCCCACACCTATATAAAGGGGTCAAAGGAGAAGGCTAAGACACACGCATGTAAGCAGAAGGAAAGGCTAAAGAAGATATGAAGAATAGCAACAAGGTCTCCATCCATATCTGCAATCGTTGTCTAGGGACAAATTCCAAAGGCAAACTCAAATCATAGGCGGGCTTCAAATCTTCCGTTTGTGATAATCCAACACCAAATCCTGGTTTGTGACGACCTTCAAATTGTTCGTAACATACTATAAATCTGAAATCCGTCAAGTTCAAGATCAAGCTCTCAGGCTCTTGAACCATCGTCCGTGAGGAGAAGAACCAGAGAACTACATCTCTTTAGATTTAGAGATATATTAGAGATTGTAACACCATCACTTGAAATCGAATATAATATTTATCGTTATATTTCTTGTCTTGATTATTATTTTTCAGAAGAAAAATTTAGTTGTTAAAATTTTGGCACGCCAGGTGGGACTATCTCTACCTCTCATCTCTTCTCAACTCTCAACATTTAAGATTACTAAGATGAATTCAAAGAAGATCGACTAAAAAGTTGTTGACTCTAAGTTTTCTTCTGACGTTGAAAGTATCCTGAACGCTACTATGGGGAGTCTAGGGCCAATCACCCGAAGCAAGGAGAGCTTTTGGGACAGCAAGCACTCCAAGTGTCATGTGCACCAATGCATGCTTTGAGATCTTCATCATCCGAAAAAGATAGGTCCTCTGCTAGCAAATAAGAGAAAGTAGATAATATCGTGTCTAAAAGGGCTGAAGTAGTGAAGATAAAGTTATAATAGAATCATACCAAGTTTCGAAGGCTCACAAAACGAATGTTGCAACTGTAGGCAAGAAAAAGATCCTTTATTTCGTTACGTCCCAAAAGTGAAGAAAGATGAAGGAGAATCATAAAGCCTCCAACGAGATGCACTAAGAGAACTAACCCTCCCTATCAAGAAGATTGATACCATAAAGTTATCTTCAAAGTTAATGGAAAAGTTTGTGTCCCTTAACGTGCCTCAAAATAAGGCACTCCCCACGAAAAGCACAAATGAAGGTTTTGATCTGAATGCTTACAGGTTGTTCGCAAAGGATGGATATGATCCCAACGAACCATCTAAGCTAGGGAAGCTCCCACCTGAATCTACCAGGAAACAAAACACGATGAAGGATAAGGAGCATGTGGTGAAGCAATCACGTGAGGGTCTGGGTTATAAACAACCCCCACCAGTTCACATCTCCATAAGAAGAGCAAGTATTAACTATATCACGATAGAAGATAAACCTGCTGGTCCTAATAAAAGGCCTTCTGTCTTTGATCGACTTGGAGAACCAACTACAAGAACTTCTGTATTTGAGAGGTTGGGTCCATTGAAAAGGAAGAAGAACAAGTCCCAAAGAAATTATGAAAAAATAAGAAGTCCTTTGCCATCTAGAGTCCAAAGTATCTCCAAAAAGTGTCAAAGCCTGATCCCTTCTAGAATGAGCTAACAATCAGAACTTTTGATTTCATGCGGAGAGGTACTCAAAGTGAAGACTCGCACGGTGGTCCACACTAGAGAGCATGACGAAGATGAAGAAAGTGTAGGATCTTCATATCACATTACTGCGAATGAGGAGCAATACACTACATTTATAAGGGAGGTCGACAAAAATTTGGGAGATGACTCTTGGTGTAGCTATATATCATTTAATGATGGTGATCCCCAAGAAGACGAAGATGTCATGGGCGCTCCTCTGGAACCAGAAGAAGGAATTAAAATGATAGTTGATGTATTGAAAGAAGTCAACCTTGGCATTGCAGAAGACTCCATGCCCACCTATGTAAGTCCCCTACTAACCACAAATGAAGAAAGCACTTATGTGGAGCTACTCAAAGAATATAGAGATATATTTTCTTGAAGCTACAAAGAGATGCCTGGTTTAGATCCTAAAGTAGCAGTTCATCATCTTGCGGTCAAGAAAGGAGCTCGTCCTGTTAAGCAAGCCCAAAGACACTTCAGGCCAGAATTGATCCCATCAATCGAAGCCGAGGTAAATAAACTCATCGAAGCTAGTTTTATTTGGGAGGTTAAATATCCTGTATGGATTACAAGCATTGTTCCTATGAAGAAGAAGAATGGCCAAATTCGAGTTTTTGTCGATTTTTGAGACCTCAATAATGTATACCCTAAGGATGAATTTCCGCTCCCCATCCTAGAGCTCATAATTGATGCCACCACCGGATACGAGGCAACGTCTTTCATGGATGTATCATCTGGCTACAATCAAATATGTATGGCACCGAAAGATGAAGAGTTTACTGCATTTCGCACTCCTAAAGGAATTTATTGCTACAAAGTAATGCCCTTTGGCTTGAAGAATGCCGACGCCACATATAAAAGGTCAATGCAGAATATATTTGACGACATCCTCTACAAGAATGTGGAATGCTATGTGGATGATTTAGTGTTGATATCAAGAAAGAGAGGAGACCACTTGCAGTCGAACGACTCCGGAGATATCAACTTAGAATGAACCCGTTAAAATGTGCCTTCGAAGTTACTTCTGGAAAATTCCTTAGCTTTATTGTTCGACATTGAGGGATTGAGATAGATCAAGCAAAAGTTGATGTAATCTTGAGGATGCCCGAGCCTAAAAATATACATGAACTAAAAAGTCTGCAAGGAAAATTGGCGTACCTTAGAAGATTCATCTCAAATGTAGCAGGGAAGTGCCAACCTTTTAGCCGTATCGTGAAGAAGGATGTACCTTTTGTATGGGACCAAGCTTGTAACAACGCATTCCAAAGCATCAAATCCTATTTGGTGAAACTTCTGGTTCTGGCAGCCTCTATACCAGGAAAGCCATTGATTCTATATATTGCAGCCCAAGAAAGGTTAGTTGGAGCCCTTTTGGCCCAAGCAAATGGTGAAAGTAAAGAAAATTCCATCTACTACTTGAGTAGGATGATGACTTCAAATGAGCTGAACTATTCTCCGATCAAAAAGTTCTGTTTGGCATTGGAAAGGTGGTACCTCCAATTTCAACAATTCGTGATTGTGTACATCCCAACAAAAGCTATGTAAGGACAAGTTTTAGCAGATTCCAAAGGTCAATTCCAAATGACTGGGAGTTGACTGATGAACTACCTGATGAGGATGCAATGGTCATCAAAGTGCAACCACCATGAAAATGTATATTGATGGTGCCGCACATCGTGAAGGAGATGGCGCAGGTGTTGTGTTTGTCACTTCTCAAGGAGAAGTCTTGCCATATTCCTTCACCTTAACACAACATTGCACCAACAATGTTGAAGAATATCAAACACTTATACTTGGGCTTGAGATGGCCGTTAATATGAGACAACTCTAATTACATATTTTTGGAGACTCTAAGTTAGTGATCAATCAATTTCTAGGTAGCTATGTGGCCAAAAATCCAGAATTGCGTCCTTATCATGATTATGTGCAGAAATTGATTGGATGGATTGGCAATGTAAATCTTCAGCATGTGCCAAGGCAGAAAAATAAGAAAACTGATGCCTTAGCTGCTCTAGCTTTGACATTGACTCTGCCGACCTAACACAAATCACTATCTGACAAAAATGGATAGTGCTGCCAGATGAGAATGAGGATGAAGAAAAAAAGCTTGAGCATTTGGTAGCCATCGCTGAAGCTGAGAAGGTTGATTAGCGACAAACCATGATCGACTACTTATGTTATGGGATACTTCAAAAAGATCCAAGGAGAAAGATCAAAATTCGACGGCATGCCCCTCGCTTCCTTTACTACAAAGACACTTTGTATCAAAGATCATTTGAGGGAGTTCTCTTGTGTTACTTAGAGGAAGATGAAGAACCTCAAGATATAAAAGAGGCACACTTTGGAGTTTGTAGACCACATCAATCTGGGTCGAAGCTCCATTTCCACATTAAGAGGATGGGTTACTATTGGCCGACAATAGTGAAAGATTGTTTAGATTATGCTCGAAGATGCAAGGTTTTCCAGTTTCACTTAAATTTCATACACAAACCACTTGAAATGTTACACCCTACTATTGCATCTTGGCCATTTGACGCTTGGGGATTAGATGTTGTTGGACAATTTCCAAAATCTTCTGGAAGACATCTATACATCTTGGCTACAACTGATTACTTCTCAAAATGGGCTGAGGCCGTCGCTCTCAAGGAAGTGAAGAAAGAGAATGTTGCAAACTTCATTCGAGTGAACATCATATATCATTTCAGCATTCCTAGTTATATAATAACAGATAATGGCAAACCGTTCGATAACACATTGATGACCAAGATCTGTGAACTTTTTGGCTTCAAGCAACGTAATTCGTCAATGTATTATGCTGCTGCAACTGGACTAGCCGAAGCATTTAATAAAACACTTTGTAACTTGTTAAAGAAGGTCGTCTCCAAGTCTAAAAGAGATTGGCATGACAGAACGGAAGAAGCTTTGTGGGCATATCGGACAACTCATCGCACGCCGACACAAGCAACTCCTTATTCTTTTGTTTATGGAGTCGAAGCAGTTCTTCCTCTTGAGCGTCAAATACCATCCTTGCGACTTGCTGTCCAAGAAGGTCTTACTGAAGAAGAAAACGCTCGTTTGTGCCTTGAAGAACTAGAGTACCTTGATGAAAAAAGGATAGAAGCTCAATAAAGTCTTGAATGTTATCAAGCTCATCTTTCTCGTGCTTTCAACAAAAAGGTTCTCTTGAGGTCCTTCCAAGTTGGAGATCAAGTTCTCTCAGTAAGAAGACCTGTTATCACCTTTCACAAATCCGGGGGCAAATCACTTCAAAATGGGATGGTTCATAAGTTGTGCAAGAAGCCTATTCAAGTGGAGCTTACAAGTTGGTTGATGTAGATGGCATGAGAATTGACCCTATCAATGGGAAATTTTTGAAGAGTTATTATCCTTGAAGAATAAATGCTCCTTAATGCATGAGCCTAAACTGCATGTTGCTATTCTCCTAGCCTGCATGAGCCTAAATTGCGAACGACACCCAAAAAAAGGAGTCCGCTTAGTTAAAAACCTCGAAAGGGGCGGCCTAGGCAAAAGTTAGGACATAAGAAAATTCGCTAGGTTAAAAACCTTGAAAAAGGTGGCCTAAGCAAAAACATATTCTGCTAGGTTGAAAACCTCAAAAGAGGCGGCCTAGGAAAAAGTTAGGACATAAAAAATAAAAATAAAAACTCACTTATTTTGAACTACGTTATGACTTGATCCTCTTCACCGAGGTACGTAGGCAGCTTAGAGTTTCATCTAAGTTCAGTCACATAAGCTTTAAAAAATGTGTTTCAACGTGACATGATCATCAAAATTCGAGCTGAAGCATCACATTGATTACTCAAATAGGCGCATATTGCAGAAAGACAGAAGGCAATTTGTGTCGAGCCAAAGTGGACATTTCATTGCTTCAATGCTACAAGGATCTGATACATCATTGTCAAGATACTAAAAGGATGAAAAATGTTTATACTTTGTCCTATATGAAGAATCTAAGTCATAAAAGCAATTGACGTGAAAGACTGTCGCTATCTTGTCTTGAATGCCTTTCCAAGTTTACTTCATTTCTTCAAAACAAGATGCTACCATAAAGCATTGCGTAGTTGAATGCAATGTGAATTGTTCCCCCATCATGTGGCCTAACTGTGAAATTTCTAATTTGGGTTTCGATGGGTCAAGCAATACATTATATGGAACTTTGACTAATCTAGAAGGTCTTATGCCGCAAAGACCTCTATATGGATGCGAATGTAGAAGTTCATTGCAGTTGTGTCAATTTCGCGAATTTTCTATTGGTAGATCGAAAAAAGTTCTTCCATGAAATTCGTAGATACTTCAGGCATCTGAGTTTACTTTTTAACGGCACGAATGGATTGCAATTACGACACTCCAAGGTCAAGATGATCTTTTGCGCTGAAAGTACGCGAATCTGAAAGTTTATTGCAGTTAGGTCAATTTTGGACATTTTATGTTGACTGTCTGAAAGGATTTCATCCATAAAATTTATACAAGTTTAAGATCTCCGAGTATACTTTCTGACACCGCAAATGGATTGTATAATTTTTGCTAAAGGTACGCAAATCTGAAAGTTCACTGCAGTTGAGTCGACTTCACGAATTTTCTGTTGACAGTACGAAAGGAGTTCTATTATGAAATTTATCTAAGTATTAGATCTCCGAGTCTACTTTTTGACACCACAAACAGATTGTATTATTTTCACTGAAGGTACGCAAATCTGAAATGTCGCAACCTAATTTCACTACAGGTCGTGATAGCGCCCAACACCATTTTCAAGCAAGCCAACGCATAAAATATTAATGAGTTCTCGTTTTACTTTACTAAAATAGTTACAACAATTTCTTAATTTGAATTTAAAATAAGTGATGATTAGCAACGTACAATACTAGTTATACAATCCAAAAGAATAGTCTACCAATATGTGTGTGCCAAGACCTGGTGTCACAAGTATATGGGCATCTAGTAGAATACACAAAAGAATAACACTATCTTAGTATCTGAAATAGAATAGATAGTCAAAAACAAAGAGAGAAGTCATCATGCTGCTGAACGGCATAGGAAGGGAGTAGCTCACCGTGGGATCTCGGTCAATGATCAAGAATGCACACCAGAATGGTAGCCAGATGTACCTGCCTCAGATCCTGTACAACTAAGTACAGAAGCATAGTATGAGTACACAAACAATATGTACCCAACAAGTATCTAGTCTATCCTCGAAGAAGTAGTGACGAGGGGTCGACTTGACAGTTAATAAGGTCAATACCAATAATGATTAAAGATTTTCACTAAGCATGGATAACATGGGCATAATAGCAAGCTCAGAGTTTGTAGAAAACAATATATCAGTTTCAGTCATGTCTTAAAATAATTTTACTTCGAGGCATTTAACAAATTAAGTCATGAATAAGATTTCACATAGATATCATGCGTACATTATGCCGAGGTCGTACGATCCGGTCCAACAGAAAAGAATTGTGCACTACCAGAGGGTTGAATGGCGCAAACCATAAATGCATCTATTTTTACCGAGGTGAGCGGCCCAATCCATAATATCAATTATCATCAAGAAAGCACATAACGGTGCATTCATAGTCAAATAAATTCATACAAGTGCTCAAGAAATTGCATACGTTCACATATATTTATTTCCAATCCCTAATATGTCCTAAGTGATCTCATTAGCATAAAAGGATATAAACATTTACAATTATAGCATGATACGGGTCCTAAAATACTCAGACAATTAACATAATAGTAGCTACGCACGGACTCTCGTCACCTCGTGCGTATGTAGCCCCCACAATTAGGAGCACATAATAAGTTAACTCACCTATAGGGACAATTCTCTCTTACAAGGTTAGAAAGGAGACTCACCTCGCTCCAAAGCGTATTTCCAATATCAAGAACGTGCTCAAACCCTCAATTTGGAGCCGAACGATTAAAAACTAATTTAAACGAGGTAGGAACTATTCAATACAAGCTCACAAGTTCGCATTCTAACTATTAAAGTAATTTCCCAACCCTAAACACAAGTTTCCTAAAATCCGTCCCCAGGCCCACATGCCCGGATTCCGGAAATTTTTGAAGAATGTTGTTCTCTATAACCTAAGGATCAAGAATATATGATTTCTACGTTATTCCATAACAAATTTCGTGGTTAAATCTTGTTTTTATCAAAACCCTAGGTTTTACTCTAATCCCATTACTTTTCCCTAATCTTTGTGTGGTAATCTACCCAAAACCCAAGTATTAAACTCAAAATAAGTAGAAATAACTTACCTCAAGATGCTAGGTGGAAATTCTCTCTTTGGAAGCTCCCAAATCGCCCAAACAATGGAGGAAATGTGTCAAAAATTAAACATTCCCGTATTAAATGAAGGCACTGCCTTCAACGTTTTCCGCACCTGCGATTAGGGGACCGCATCTGCGGTCTCGCTTTTGTGAGAGGGAGTCTGCATATATGGAGCTGGGCTAGCTGGCTGGGACCGCTTCTGCGGTCTGGGAAACGCTCCTGCAAAGCCTCTTCTACGGGAAGGGAGCCTGGGATCCTTCCTCTTGGCCGTACCTGTGAAGCTTTGACCGCTTCTGAGGTCTCGCACCTGCGGCTGGCCAACTACAGGTGCAGTTATGGTAGATAATTGTAGTTTCAGCTCCTTTCCAAATTTTCCAACTTCACTCGAGCCTCGTCCGATTGACGCTCGGGGCCCCCGAGCCACGCTTGAACATATCGAGAAGTTTGAAATCATAAAACGGACCCACTCAAACCCTCAAGATGCCTGAAACGATGGTAAATCTGTAAATCACCCCCTAAAACCAATTGAATCAAACTTATGAACTTCAAGTTTTTCAATTTACTTCCAATGCGATGAAACACACTTATACTACTCGGATTGACACTAAATTTTGCATGCAAGTATTAAATGGCAATACAGAACTATTCCCGATCTTAGAACTCCGTTCGGACCTCGATATCACAAAAACCCGCTCCAAACCAAATAATTAAGAACTTCAAAATCCTTAGAGAACTAACTTTCACTATTAGGCGCCAAACACTCTCGGGTCATCCAAAACCCGATCCATACATATTCTGAAGTCCGAATCATCATACGAATCTGTTGGAATATTCAAATCCGGATTCCGAGGTCATTTACTCAAAAAATTGACTGAAGTCAAACTTCACCTTTTAAGCCAACCTTAAGGAACCAAGTGTTTCGATTTCAGCTGTAACTCTTCCAAATCCCGAACCATCCATTCTCGCAAGTCATAAATCAGTAAAATCAAGTACGAGAAGTCTTATCTAGGGGAACAGGGTTCTAAAAAGTAAAATGACTAGTCGGGTCGTTACATTCGCCACCTCTTAAACAAACGTTCGTCCTCGAACGACTTTAGATTCATACCTGAAGTGCCGAATAAGCGTGGATGTCTACTCCACATGTCCTCCTCGGACTCCTAGGTAGCCTCCTCGACTGGTTGGCTCCTCCACTGGACGTTTACTATAGAAATCCTCTTGGATCTCAACTGGCACTCCTGCCTATCAACAATGGAAATTGGCTCCTCCTCGTAGCCTAAGCTCTCGTCTAGCTAAATAGTGCTGAAGTCTAGCACATGGGACAGGTTGACGTGATACCTCCGAAACATAGACACATGAAAAATTGGATGAACTCCCGATAGGCTGGGAGGTAAAGCAAGCTCGTAAGAAACCTCTCCAACACGCCTCAACACCTTAAATGGGACAATAAACCTTTAGCTCAACTTGCCCTTCTTCCCGAATCTCATCACACCCTTCATTGGCGAGACTTTTAAGAGAACATTCTCCCCGATCATGAATGATACATCACTCGTCTTCTAATCCGCGTAACTCTTCTGTCTGGACTATACTGTGCGAATCCTTTCCTGAATCAACTTTACATTTTCCAAGGCATCTTTCACTAAGTGTGTATCGTACAACTTAGCCTCACCAGGCTCGAACCACCCAATAGGAGAATGACATCGCCGACCATATAAAGCCTCAAATGGAGCTATCTCGATTCTGGACTGATAGTTGTTGTTGTAAGCAAACTTTGCCAAGGACAAGAACTGATCCCACTGCCCTCCAAAGTCAATCACACACGCTCTAAGAATGTCCTCCATAATCTGAATTGTCCACTCCGACTGTCCATCGTTCTGAGGATGAAATGTTGTTCTGAGCTCAACACGGGTCCCCAACTCACTCTGGACGGCTCTCCAGAAATGGAAAGTGAACTGAGGGCCTCTATCTGATATGATGGAAATAGGCACACCATGCAACCAGACTGCCTCCCGAATGTAAATCTGAGCCAACCTCTCTGAAGTATAAGTAGTCACAACTAGAATAAAGTGTGCCGACTTGGTCAACCTGTCCACAATGACCCACACTACATCAAACTTTCGTAAGGTCTGGGGCAACCCAACTACGAAGTCCATGGTAATGCGCTCCCACTTCCACTCAGGGATAGGCATCTACTGAAGTAGTCCACCTGACCTCTAGTGTTCATACTTAACCTGCTGGCAATTCAAACATATAGCCACATACTTTACTATGTCTTTCTTCATTCGCCGCCACCAATAATGCTGCCTCAAGTCACGATACATCTTCGTAGCACCTAGGTGAATGGAATACCGCGAACTATGTGCCTCCTCTAGAATCCTCTCCATCAAGCCATCAACATTTGGAACACACAGGTGACCCTGGAGTCGCATGACACCATCCTCGCCAATAGAAACCCCCTTGGCACTACCCTGTAGCACCGTCTCCCTGAGAACTGCCAAATGCAGATCCTCGAACTGGTGAGCCTTGATTTTCCCCAAAAGTGAAGACTGAGCAACAACACACGCAAGAAATCGGCTGGGCTGTGAGATGTCCAACCTCACAAGTCTGTTAGCCAGGGACTGGATGTCCAAAGCTAATGGCCTCTTCTCTGCTGAAATGAATGTCAAGCTACCCATACTCTCTGCTTTCCTGCTCAAGGCATCCCCGACCACATTTTCCTTGCCCGGATGATAAAGAATGGTGATGTCACAATCCTTTAGCAACTCAAGCCATCTACGCTGCCTCAATTTGAGATCCCTCTGCTTGAACAAATGTTGTAAGTTGCGATGATCGGTGTATACCTCACATGACACCCCATACAGATAATGCCTCCATATCTTAAGAGCATGAACAATCGTCGCCAACTCTAAATCATGCACAGGATAATTTTTCTCATGAATCTTCAGCTGACGTGAAGCATATGCAATAACTCGCCCCTCCTGCATCAATACACAATCCAAGACAACGCGTGAAGCATCGGAATATACCGTATACATCCCTGAACTGGAAGGCAACACAAGAATGGGCGTTGTAATCAAAGCTATCTTAAGCTTCTGAAAGCTTGTCTCACAATCATCGGACCGGCAGAAAGGAGCACCCTTCTAGGTCAATCTAGTCAGGGTGATGCAATAGATGAAAAGACCTGCATGAATCGCCGGTAATAACCTACTAACCCTAGGAAACTCTTGATCTCGGTCACTAAAGTAGGACATGGCCAAATTTGAAATGCCTCAATCTTCTTGGGATCCACTTTAATACCCTTTCCTGACACAATATGCCCCAAGAATGCCACTGATTCTAGCCAAAACTCATACTTGGAGAACTTACCATATAGCTTATGCTCTCGCAAGGTCTAAAGCACTACTCTCAAATGTTGCTCGTGCTCCCCCAAGCTACGTGAGTATATCAAGATGTCATCAATGAAGACGATGACAAAGGAATTGATATAAGGTCTGAACACCTTGTTTATCAAGTCCATAAATGCCGCTGGGGCATTAGTCAAGCCAAATAACAACACCAGAAACTTATAATGACCATATCTAGTATGAAAAGCAGTCTTCGAAATATCTCAGTCCTGAATCCTCAACTGATGGTACCCTGATCTCAAGTCGATCTTAGAGAACACTCTAGCACTCTGCAACTGGTCAAACAAATCATCAATGTGCAGCAACGAGTACTTGTTCTTGATGGTAGCCTTGTTCAACCAGCGATAATCAATGCATATCAGTATGGTCCCATCATTCTTCTTTACAAACAACACTGGTACACCCCAAGGTGACACACTTGGTCTAACAAATCCCTTTGCTAACAACTCCTCAAGTTGCTCCTTCAACTCTTTCGGAGCCATACATTACGGTGGAATAGATATAGGCTGGGTACCTGGAGCCAAATCAATACAGAAATCAATGTCACAATCTGGTGGCATGCCAGGAAGGTTAGAAGGGAATACATCGACAAACTCCCAGACTACTAGAACTGAATCAATCGTCGGAGACTCTGCGGTGGTGTCCCAAACATAAGCTAGATAATCCAAACACCCCTTCTCGGCCATATGTCGAGCCTTCAGAAAAGAGATAACCCTACTAGAAGTATCAACTGTGGAACCCTTCCACTCAAACCTTGGAAACTTTGGCATTGCTAATATAACAATCTTGGCATGGAAATCTAGGACAGCGTTATATAGAGATAACTAATCCATGCCCAGGATTACCTCAAAGTCGATCATATCGAGCAACAAGAGATTTACTCTAGTCTCGAAACCACAGAATGTGTCCACACAGGACCGGTAGATCCGATCCACAACCACAGAATCCCCTATAGGAGTGGACACGTGAACATGAGTGCCCAAAGGCTCACGAGGAATAACCAGGAAATGAACAAACAGAGATGACACATATGAATAGGTAGACCCTGGATCAAATAGCACTAAACCATCTCTACCACATACGAAAATAATACCTGTGATAACGGCATCTAAGGCCAATACATTTGGCCTGGCCGGATGGGCATAGAATCTGGCTGGAGCGTCGGCTGGCTGGCCTCCACCTGATTGAGCAGTGGCTGGCTGACCTCTCCCTGCCTGGCCTCCACCTCTAGGACGACCTCTACCACTTTATCCCCTTCCTCTAGGTGGTTGGGCAACCAGTTCTTTAATCATGGGCTGCTGACCCTGCTGTACTGCCTTACCCCGAAGTCTGGGGCAGTACCTCCTCATATGAAACAGGTCTCTACACTCAAAACAACCCTCGTAGTGTAGTGACCTACTACTCTGATGGCTGACCCTGATGGCCTGTAGACCCACTGGAAGAAGCCTGAATAGCCGGTGGACGGTATGAACTCTCCGGTATAGCACTGAAATAGGAACTAGAAGAACCCTGGGGACCTGAATACCCACTGGAGGAACCCTGAATAGCTGGCGGGCGGTAAGAACTCTCTAGTATGGCACTGAAATAGGGGCGTGCTGGAGCACCTCGAGCAAGTGGTGGTGCTGAATTTGGGGACCTGCTAGGTTGACCCCTTCCAAAATGACCTCTACCCCTAGCCGGGGCACCTCTGAACTCTCTAGAAAATCTAGCCCTTTTCTCCTGCTGCATCTGTTCCCTACCTCTCAGACGGTAGCCCTCAATCTTCCGAGCAATCTCTACCATTAGCTGATAAGGAGTGCCCATCTTCATCTCTCGAGTCATGTTGGCCCTAATGCCAGAATGCAACCCTGCAATGAACCTCCTCGTCCTTTCTGCATCAGTAGGAAGTATCATCAGTGCATGGCGGGATAACTCTGAAAACCTCACCTCATAGTGGGTAAGAAACATCTGACCCTGCTCTAGCTGCTCAAACTGATACAGTAGCTCTTCCCTCTCAGAGGGTGGGATATACCTGTCCAGGAATAACTGTGTGAACTAACTCCAAGTGATGGGGAGGAGAACCCGCTGGCCTGCAAAGAACATTAGAATGCCACCATCTACGGGCCCTGCCCTCCAGTTGGAAAGTAGTGAAGTCAACCCCATGCGACTCCACATCCTCATGTTGTGCAGTCTATCCCTGCACCTATCAATGAAATCTTGGGCATCCTCATGACGCTCACCCCCAAAGACAAAAGGGTGTAGTTTGGTCCGTTTGTCCAATAGCTTCTGCGGATCACCATCCGCAGTTGGTCTGGGCTCGGGCACTACTATAGTAACTGGCTGAGCCATATTAGAGGGTAGTGCACCCAGAGCCTGATACACTACAACTGCATGACCAGGAGCTTGAGCAGTAGGGGTCTGTGCTCCCCTTCCTGCCTATGATGTAGCTGGATCCACTGGAAATAAAGAATCCTGAGTTATAGTTTCTATGAACCGCAACATACGGCCCATGACCTCCTGGAAGCCCGGTGTTGTCATGAAGTCCGCTGGGCTAGGCTCAGCTGTAGGCACCTCGCTCTACTCCTCAATAATAGGATCTCCCGCAGGATCTGCTGGTGGTGCTATTGGAGCAGCTCTGGGACGCCCTCATCCCTTACCTCGGGCTGGTGCGCTCTCCCGGCCTCTGCCTCGGCATCTGGTAACAGGGGGAGCAGCTTTTCCTGGGTCTGGAACCTCTGCCATGTGCGTCCTCACCATCTGTGAGAGAATAAAAGAGGGAAATTTAGTACACCAACCACTGCACGATAGGAAATGAATAAAAAGTAGTTTCCTAACACCCTATAGCCTCTCGAAGATAAATACAGACATCTCCGTACCGATCCGCAAGACTCTATTAGGTTTGCCCATGACTTATGAGACCTATGTGAACCTAGTTCTCTGATACCATATTGTCATGACCCAATTTTAGTACAGGTCATGAAGGCGCCCAACATCGTTGTTAGGCAAGCCAACGCGTAAATATTAATCAGTTTTCGTTTTACTTTACTAAAATAGTTACGATAATTTCTTAATTTGAATTTAAAACAAGTGATGATTAGCATCGTACAATAATAGTTATACAATCCAAAAGAATAGTCTACCAATGTGTGTGCCAAGACTTGGTGTCACAAATATATGTGCATCTAGTAGAATACATAAAAGAATAACTCTATCCTACTGTCTGAAATAGAATAGACAGTCAAAAACAAAGAGAGACACTATCATGCTACTGAACGGCATAGGAAGGGAGCAGCTCACCGTGGGATCTCGGTCAACGATCAAGAATGCGCACCAGAATGGTAGCCAGATGTACCTGCCTCAGATCCTGTACAATTAAGTACAGAAACATAGTATGAGTACATAAACAACATGTAGCCAGCAAGTATCCCGTCTAACCTCGAAGAAGTAGTGAGGAGGGGTCGACTTCACACTTACTAAGGTCAATACCAATAATGAATAAAGATTTTCGCTAAGTATGGATAACATGGGCATAATAGCAAGCTTAGAGTTTGCAGAAAACAATCTATCAATTTCAGTCATGTCTTATAATAATTTCACTTCAAGAAATTTAACAAAGTAAGTCATGAATAAGATTTCACATAGATATCATGCGCACATTATACCGAGGTCATACGGCGCGGTCCAACAGAAAAGAAACTGTGCACTGCCACAGGGTCGAATGGCGCGAACCATAGATGCATCTATTTCTACCGAGGCGATCGATCCGATCCACAATATCAATTATCATTAAGAAGGCACATAACATCACATTCATTATTAAATAAATTCATACAAGTGCTCAAGAAATTGCATACGTTCACATATATTTATTTCCAATCCCTAACATGTCCTAAGTGATCTCATTAGCATAAAAGGATATAAACATTTACAATTATAGTATGATACGAGTTCTAAACTACCCGAACAATTAACATAATAGTAGCTACGCACGGACTCTCATCACCTCGTAAGTATGTAGCCCCCACAATTAGGATCACATAATTAGTTAACTCACCTAAGGGATAATTCCCTCTTAAAAGGTTAGAAAGGTGACTTACCTTGCTCCAAAGCGTATTTCCAATATCAAGAACGTGTTCAAACCCTCAATTTGGAGCCGAACGATCCAAAATTTATTTAAACGAGGTAAGAACTAGTAAATACAAGCTCAAAAGTTCGTATTCTAACTATTAAAGTAATTTCCCAACCCTAAACACAAGTTTCCTAAAATCCGTCCCCGGGCCCACGTGCCTGGATTCCAGAAAATTTTGAAGAAAGTTGTTCTCTATAACCTAAGGATCAAGAATATATGGTTTCTAGTTCATTCCATAACAAATTTCGTGGTTAAATCTTATATTTATCAAAACCCTAGGTTTTACTCTAATCCCATGATTTTTCACTAGTCTTTATGTGTTAATCTACCCAAAACTCAAGTATTAAACTCAAAATAAGTAGAAATAACTTACCTCAAGATGCTAAGTGGAAATTCTCTCTTTGGAAGCTCCAAAATCGCCCAAAAAATGGATGAAATGTGTCAAAAATGACACATTCCCATATTAAATGAAGGCACTGACTTCAACAATTTCCGCACCTGCGGTTAGGGGACCGCATCTGCGGTCTCGCTTCTGTGAGAGGGAGTCCGCATATGTGGAGTTGGGCTAGCTGGTTGGGACCCCTTCTGCGGTCTGGGGGGTCGCTGCTACGAAGCCGCTTCTGCGGGAAGGGAGCCGCATCTGCGGTTCCTAGGCTCCTTCCTCTTGGCCACACATGCAACGCTTCGACCGCTTCTGCGGTGTCACACCTACGGCTGACCAACCGCAAGTGCGATTATGACGGATAAATGGAGCTTCAGCTCCTTTCCAAAATTTCCAACTTCACTCGAGCCTCGTCCGATTGACGCTCGAGGCCCCCGGGCCCAGCCCGAACATACCGACATGTTTGAAATCATAAAACGGACTCGCTCGAACCCTCAGAACACCCGAAACAACGCTAAATCTAAGAATCACCTCCTAAATCAATTGAGTCAAACTTGTGAACTTCAAGTTCTTCAATTTACTTCCAATGCGATGAAACACACCTATACTACTTGGATTGACACCAAATTTTGCGTGCAAGTTTTAAATGGCAATACGGAACTATTCCCAATCTCATAACTTCGTTCGGACATCGATAACACAAAAACCCGCTCCAAACCAAATAATTAAGAACTTCAAAATCCTTAAGGAACCAACTTTCACTATTAGGTGCCAAAACACTCACGGATCATCCAAAACCCGATCCGTACATATGATCAAGTCCGAAATCATCATACGAACCTGTTAGAATCTTCAAATTCGGATTCCGAGGCCGTCTACTCAAAACGTTGACCAAAGTCAAACTTGGCCTTTTAAGCCAACCTTAAGGAACCAAGTGTTCCAATTTCAACTCAAACTCTTCCAAATCCCGAACCAACTATTCCCACAAGTCATAAATCAGTAAAAGCAAGTACGGAAAGTCTTATCTAGGGGAACGGTGTTCTAAAAAGCAAAACGACCAATCGGGTCGTTACATGAATGTTCACTGCAGTTAAGTCGACGTCGCGAATTTTTTGTTGATAGCCCGAAAGGAGTTTTGACATGAAATTTATAGGTACTTCAGGTCTTTGCATTTTCTTTCTAGCGGTGCAAAGGGATTGTAATTGGACACTCCTAGCTCAAGATATGACTTGAGGTACATCTGCCCGGTGTCCGTAGCCCCTAGAGTCCCCTTCCTTCTTATTAGCTGTGTATTTTCCCCTCAGACAACTTCATGTTATATTCTAACCTTTATTTGTACTATTCTAGTAGCTCGTGCACTTGGAGTTGTATTAGATATTTCAGTTGTTATGATTTTCCGCATTATATTTTAGATTATTGCAGTTATTACAGTTTCTTTTTTATTATTCAAATTGGACTGTTGAAAATTGTTAAATTGTTCTAATGTTGGCTTGCCTAGCAAGTTTAATATTTGGCACAATCACGATTCTGAAGGTGAGAATTTCGGGTCGTGACAAAAACTGAAACTATGAATTAAGGCTTTTTTCTTTTCTGGAAAGTTTTTAATTTTTTGTTTTTAGGCCTCTAGGGTTTCTATGTAGAAGTGTTTAAAGGATTAGAAGAAGGAAAATGTGTGAAAGGAGAAGAACAGGACGGTAGGGTGAAGAGGGGGGGGGGGTGATGAAGATGAAGAATAGGAGGGGCTGGGGCTGATTTTTTTGCTTTACTTTGGACTATTACGCGCCCACTGTTTCTTTATATTTAATTTCTTCGCCACATCAGCTTTTAGAGTGGTATTTGTTATACTAATGGTATTAGAACATCCATAAAGTTAAGTGTGAAACTAATTTTTTCTAACAAGTATAAAGAGCAGCTTATGTATTATTCCTTATATATGCCAACTGCTTGGGGATCCAATTACCATATTAAAAAAATCTCTCCACTCATAAAATTTGATCAAACTTGAATAAAGTAGAGATGCTACTGATGGCCACCTCCATAAGACCTGCAGCTCCTTCTCTTTCCTTTTTCAGTGGCAGAAAGACATCATTTGTATCAAAAGCCAAACCCTGCAGCCTCTCTACGGCTAATTCCACTAGTCCAAAAGCTGAACCACCATTGAGTCACAGCTCTATTCCCACAAATATGAATACCGATAGGCGTTCTGGGAATTACAAACCTGCTACCTGGCCTTTCGAATATATCGAATCCATTAGCAATGATTATGTGGTACAGACTCTTATGATTAAGTCTTTCTTGTTACTTAAAGATAATATCTCTATATACTGTATTTTAATGGATCAGAATCACGTGAGTATTTAATCAAATCTATATAATAATATAATTGTGGGACATTGCTCAGTGATGTGGAACTCTTATAAACTAGGAATCCCATTTATCCTTTTTCTCAATTTCTTTGGTTTTGGTTCCTATTTTCTCCATTTATATGCTATTTTAATTTAATTTTATTTTTTAAAAAAGACAACAACCCCTTTCAGTTTGAGACAGTAGTTAGTTTAATAACCGTTTGTTCTATAAAAGGAACGCTTATAGGAATTCTAAATCTCAAGCTTTTGCTCCTTCCAGGATGCTATTATATTCTTTATGTCAGAAATATAAACTTATCTTAACCATTATGCGGGTCTTCTGAATTGAAAGAGTTCTACTCCAACCCTTCCAAAACTTCTTCTTCCTGATTGGATTGTCTTTTGTGTTATAAGAAATCAAGGAATGCAATTTTGAGTTCTTTAATAGATATAATGTGTAAGGGTCAGATTTTGCAAACAGGTACGTATTAATTTTGATGGCATCAACGTCAGGTTTTGTTCCTTTAATTAACTAATTTAGAGTTAAAATTTTCATATCTTACCGATTGTAACTTAACTTCTTTAAGGAATAGGGTACATGTAATCATAAAATGGTGATCTCTATTGCATAATTTAAACTTAACTTCATGCATGAATAGTAGTATCATATGGTTAATGGTTATAGTTGTTACCTCTATTGACATATATACGAGTTGATTAATTATATAAATGAAAATATGTCGATTAATATTTTCAAGGTTAGACAAGAATTAGGCTTATATTAATATTTAAAAAATATTCTTGAAAGAATAAGAAAAATGATTTTTACGTTTAACCATTATTTAAAGGATGGTGACCTTTTATCATAATTTTTTTGTCCCATGAGAGAAACATAATATGTTATTGTTTTATGTATTATGCTCGAAAACAATATATGAATAATTTGAGCTTTAATGATTTCGCTAGATTCGGGATTAATATATATTTATATTTTAGTTGAGAATATTTACATGACAATTTTGGATACTTTTTGTATCCTATGTTAATGTTTTTTGTGGACAATATGAAGTATTTCTTCCACTTTCATAAAGGTTGCAAAGATGGTATAGTTAACTCTAACAAGTTACTTGGAAGACATTAAATTTTCATTCACTTGGTAAGCACTTTGAACATGCGTACAATCATGTCCTTATAAAAAAGTATAGGAATTACGAACATATAATGTGTTTCAGAAAATTAATAAAAGACCAAATTAATATTCTGGTGAAGAAGTTAATCGAGGGCTGTATAAAAATTTAGTACATATACCCAGTTTATAATGGTTTTTCATTTGGATGGTAAAAAAACACAACCTCAAAAAGTTCTCCACATTAATGATTTAGTACATATACCCAGTTTATAATGGTCTTTCATTTGGATGGTAAAAAGAACACAACCTCAAAAAGTTCTCCACATTAATGATTTTTTAGCATATCTTTACATTTGATTTTATTTTTATATATATCTTGCATTATATTTTATTGTTTAATTTATAATTCCTAATTTTCACAAAAGTATATTTAATTGCGCGAAGCACAAATAAATTAATTAGTGATGATTATTTTAGTTTTTTTAAAAAAAATTGCGTATATAGGGAAAGAACTATACGAAGCGATTTAATGAACTGAAGGAGGAAATGCGGAAGAAGTTGAAGATGATGGATGATGTTGATGGAGAAGAATTAGAGAAGCTGGAGCTGATTGACAACTTACAAAGACTTGGACTGAGTTACCACTTCAAGGATGAAATCTTTCAAATTTTGAGAAGCATACACCAACAACAAATATTACAGCAGCAAGGCAGAAACATAGTCTCAGGAGAATATTCATTATTATACGCCACAGCTTTGAAATTTAAACTCTTGAGAGAATATGGTTTTGATATCTCTCAAGGTACGTACCTACTGTTCATCTGTGCATGTTTTGGGGTCCTTTTTTATGCTCTTATATTCTTTTGGTTATATTATGTCTTTTAACATAGACCAGTAAGGCAATAGTCTCAAATTTTGTGTGATTTTATAAAAAGATTGAAAATTTTGGAGGAAGCCAACCTTGTATACATCTAAATGTTGACATGGGACATACACAGAGTCACATACATATATGTGCAGATTTTTTAGGAATATACATTTATTTCTTTTTCCTAATATTTAGGACTAAATTTGTGTATTTATTAGGAAAAACTGATTTTTTAGGACACAAGGTATACCCTATTTTAAGTGTGTTCAAAGGAAGAAACTTTGCATCACATTCACATCTTGGGATACTTTTGTTTGTCATTAACATAATAATTAATTCTAAATTTTTTTAGGTAAATTAGCTAAAAGTTTTGAGTAATTTCAGTTCCTTTTATAGGCTTAGGAGTAGTTTTTTTTTTTGGGTTATAAGTTATCACAACATTAAAAATAAAAATAAAAGCACCACAAATTTAACATATATAAACTAAAAGAAAATACGATGATTACTGCAAGAAAAAACTAACATATATAAGGCACAGAAAAAGAATTGACTTGAAAAGGCTGAAAAAAATTAAGTAAATATATAGTCCTTCCATTTTATTTAAGCAACAATATAAATTGAATATAAATTTTAACAAGGAAAGAAAATTTTTGAAATATAAAATAATAATGTATAAGATATCTTAAAATCCACAATATTTCATGGCAATTTTCAGAAGATCAAGTCATTAAGGACACTTAGAGAAGGTTAAGTTTTGAGAGTTTGAAAGTACAAAAAATATTAGTTACTTACTCCTTTACAAATTAGATCTAAATGAAAAATTCAATGTTAGGTATAATTAACCCACAATTAAGTTATTATAGTATTAGTTACTCAATTCAGGAGTTACCAATGTAAGGAAAGAATAACTAATGCATAATTGATAGAGCTACCAATGTTTTAAAAAGAACAGTCACACCTCTATATAATTATATTTTATTATAAAAGTCAAATCTCACTAAAATAGCATTTTACCAATTATTAACAATAATATCCATCTTTATTGTAATAACTTTTCTTTCTTTTTTTTTTTTTTTTTTTTTTTTGTAAAATCGCTCCTCTATATATATAACAACCATCTTTATAGATATATAACCTCTACGATTACCAATAATCGGTCTCTGTGACAAAATATTATGTGTATATATATTCATAATGAAAGATTTCCTTCCGTAAAAAAATTTGCACATATATTTAGATTTTTTCCTCCTTGTTTAGATATATTGAACAGTTTCAAGATTGAGGACGGTAATTTCAAGGAAAGTCATGGTAAAGACCTAAAAGGATTGTTGCAATTGTACGAAGCTTCGTTTTTTGCTACAGAAACAGAAAACACTTTGAAATCCGCCACAATAGTCACAAAGCTGGAGCTGAAGAATTATCTTGAAAATTATGAACACAATGAGGAGAATGTAACAGCAACATTAGTCCACCATGCGTTGGAACTCCCTTCGCATTGGATGATGTTGAGATTAGAGACAAGGTGGTACTTAAACGTTTATGAGAAAATGCCAAATGCTAATCCTCTTCTGCTCGAGCTTGCCAAGTTGGACTTCAACATTGTTCAAGCAACACATCAAGAAGATTTAAGAGATGTATCAAGGTGAGACATCTCTCTCTGTCTCTATTTATTAATGTATAATATATCTATCGTTATAAGTGTTCATTATGTAATTCCAACATTCCTTCTTATTCGGTAGCATCCACAATATAGCTATATGAGGTTTGAGAGTCGTGCTTAGTGGGAGAACTTTACGGGACAAGTGTTAGTATGTCACTTTTGTTTGTCTCTTCGTGAAACTGTTCTCTCGATATCTTGTACTTTCTTTTATTATAGTGGATTGCTCATCTCCGCGGTGAATGTAGGTCAGTTGACCGAACCACATTATATGTTTATGTCTCTTTTGATAGATTTCTCTTTTGTTGTGTGATTTATCGTCGTTCCACGTTTACTTTGCTAGTTTCCGCATGACACTTGATTTTTTTCGGTCCTAACAAATATATCTATCGTTAACACATATAGGTTGAACAAATATTTTTACATAATTATTTAGAATTTTTTTTTAATTTTTTTTTTATAATTTCTCATTCAGCATTGATGAGTAATTACTTATATTTAAAGGTGGTGGAAGAACACATGCCTGGCAGAGAAGTTGCCATTTTCAAGGGACAGATTGGTGGAGTCTTTCTTCTGGGGAGTAGGGACAGTATTTGAGCCTCAACAACGACACTGCCGAATAATGATAACAAAGCTCATTGCTCTTGTTTCAACCATTGATGATATTTATGATATTTATGGGACTTATCATGAGTTACAACTCTTCACTGATGCTGTAGAAAGGTAATTAAAGTATCTACAATTCATTATAATCTTGCGTAACACAAAACATGACTCAAGCGACAAATATTTTCAAGATTCTTTTTTAATAATTAGCTTCTCCTTTTCACGTACGTTCAAATTTCACCTACTTCCTCTAATTAATTTAGCCCTCTATTAGTTCTCCTTTCTATTGACGTGAAAATATAAAATAATAATAAATTCAGATGGGAGCTAAGAGCAATGGAGCAACTTCCGGACTACATGAAAGTAATGTACCTTGCGTTGTTCAACACAATCAATGAAATGGCGTACGAAGTTCTTAAAGAGCAGGATATCAACGTCCTACCCTACCTTACAAAACCAGTAAGAATAATATCGTTGTATTTATAGCCCCATAGATAAATCATGCCTATTTTATTAATTTCCTATTTTTTTAATTAATTAGTGGACAGAGTTATGCAAAACTTACTTACAAGAAGCAAGATGGTTCTATAATGGACATAAGCCAACTCTGCAAGAATACATGGATAACGCATGGATCTCAATTTCAATGCCTATGATATTAATCCACGCATTCTTCTCAGTCACCAACCCAATTACCAAAGAGGAATTGGAATCAATAAGCAAGTACCCAGACATAATTCGCTGGTCTGCAACAATTATTCGATTGGCTGATGATTTAGGGACATCGCCGGTATGCTTTTTTTACCTTTCTTTCCCATGAAATTTATATAACTCCTCTTATAAATGTTATAACATTTTAAACCTTCATAATGACATATCTGATCAGAGGTTGCCCAATAGGGGCCTGCCCACCGATTATAGCTCGATGGTGGTGAAAATAGTGTAATACTGTATATATATATATATATATATATATATATATATATATATATATATATATATATATTAGGTTAGCAAATCCCTCTAGAAAAATAAGCCCTTATTTTCCTTTCGGATCAAAGTAGTATGAAATATATGGCCTTCAAAAATAACAAACGGACGTTGCAAATTCTCGATGTCTCATATAATTTTTCTCCTCGTATATTTATTTCAGTATGAATTGAAAAGGGGGGATGTTCCAAAGTCAATTCAGTGTTACATAAACGAAAAGGGTGTTTCGGAAGAAGAGGCAAGAGAACACATACAATTTTTGATAAAGGAGACATGGGAAATGTTGAACAGAGCTCAGAGAGAAAACTTGTTATTTTCTGGAACATTTGTTGAAGTTGCAAAGAATATTGCAAGAACGGGACAGTGCATGTATTTGCATGGAGATTGGCATGGAATTCAAAACGCCGATAGTGAAAATAGCATATCCAAAATACTTTTTGAGCATATCACAGTTCCTAATCCATCCCTATAATTAAAGCTAAAAGCTAGTAGTATAAGTTATATGTATCAAATAAGACTGTGAACTTGTGCTTGCGTAATACTGTACGTGAAAGCAATGATGAGTCAACTTATTAATTACACGATATATAGCTTGTTTTGATGGTTGTTACCCATATTTTCACGATGTACGTGTTTGTATCATTTTATATAGTTTTATAATATTTTAGTATTCGGTTTAAATAGTCGTATTGAATGTGTCACGACCCCGATTTTCCATTTTCGGGAGTCGTGATGGCGCCTACTCGTGAAAGCTAGGCAAGCCAATAGTTACAGTTTTACCACCATCATTATTAACTCAAACATGAACATATAATAACAAACAAAATAATTATGAAATGTGGAAGTGATATAACAATCCAACAATTCAAATACATAACTACCCCAACTGATCTGGTGTCATAATTCACGAACAACTAAGATTTACTAAAAATATAAGCCTGAAAGAAGTACAAATGTTCTCGAAATAGAAAAGACAAAAGAAACTAAAACAGGGAAAGGGGACTTCAGACTCTGCGAACGCCAACAGATATACCTTGGTCTCCTTGGACTGAAGGCAGCAACCTCGAATCTACTCACAAGGTCCGGCACCAAAATTTGCACAAAAGTGTAGAGTGCAGTATTAGTACAACTAACCTCATGTACTAGTAAGTGTCGAGCCTAACCTCGTCGAAGTAGAGACGAGACTAGGACACGACAATCATATAAACCTGTTCAGTTAAATCATATACGAGCAGAACAATAATAACAAAAAATAACATATAAAAATGGGATGGGGAAACATGTTGCGGGGAATATCAAATTCTAGCAGTAGTTCAACAGAGAAGCATAATGAACACCACATTTGTATCAACATGGATAATGAAACAGTAACACGTGCACGACATCGCCCTTCATGCTTTTACTCTTGTTCTCACCATAAGAAACAATAGAAACGACACGACATCACCCTTCGTGCATTAACTCTCCTAATCGTGGCACGGCATCACCCTTCGTGCATTAGCTCTCAAATCATGGCACGGTATTACCCTTCGTGCATTAACACTCACATATCGGCACGATATCACCCTTAGTGCATTAACACTCACTCACAATATCGTGCACGGAATCACCCTTCGAGCGTTACACTCTTTCTTACCCAATCAATAGAAACAATACATCCCGGCAATGGAGTGAACACTAACATCCTGGCAGGGGAATCAACAATAGAAATAATAACATCCCGGCAAGGGAATCAGCTATAACCAATCTCTTTTCAACAGTTAATTCCATGAAATAAGTCTCAACATGGGTCAGTACTTAACAGTGATCAAATACTCAACAATATCATAAAACTTGCTCAATATAGAGAAACATTATTTTAAGCATGAACAGTACATGATAAGAGACATAACGGTCACAATATAAGACTCAGTTGCACGATGAACATCAACGTATAGATACTCGTCACCATGCCTATACGTCGAACTCAATACTAACATGTAGCAAATAAGACAACGATACTTATTTCCTCAAGCTAAGGTTAGACCAAACACTTACCTCGATCGCACAGTCAAAATCAAGCCTCAATTACTGCTTTACCTCTCGGTTCCAATTCCAATCCACTTGAATCTAGTCATAATTAACTGATTAACATTAATTAACGCTAAATAAACCAATTCTAATGCATGAGTATAGATTTCCCAATGTTTTTCCCAAAAAAGTCAAAAACCGACCCCAGACCCGCTTCGTCAAAACTCGAAGTTCAAACCAAAACTCGATTACCTATTCACTCACGAAATTAAATATGCAATTGGTTTTGAAATCCGATCTTAAATTGAGGTCCAAATCCCCAAAATTAGAAAATCTTAATTTCTACCCAAGAATACACAATTTCCCATGAAAACCCCTAGATTTTGAAGTAAAATCGTGTAAAAAGATGAAATAGATTCAAGAAAAAGAGTTAAGATTCATTTACCTATGATTTGGGGAAGAACTTTATCTAGGAAAATCACCCTTTCGAGTTTAGGATTTGAAATTTTGAAGAATGAAGTGAAAATCCCGTTTAAAATCTCACTTAACAGGGTGCAGTTATCGCAATTGCGTCAGGGGTTCGCACTTTGAATTTACTGTTAACTTCGCATTTACGACACATACGTAGCATTTGCGATTTCTGGGGCCTTCGCAATTCCGGCCAAAGTTTCGCATTTGCGAGGTTGGCCTTCCCAAGCTTTCTTCGCATTTGCGACAATATTGTCGCATTTTCTAGGCCGGCAGACTTCGCATTTGCGAAGCCTAATCTTGCATTTGTGAGATCAGAGGCCTGTGCAAAACACCAGATGCACAATTGAGTTTTCTTAAGTTTTAATCACTCTATGGCCTATCCAAAACTCACCCGAGCTCTCGGGCTCCAAACCAAACATGCACGCAAGTCTAAAAATATCACAGACTTGCTCGTGCAATAAAATCATCAAAATAACATAAAAAACTATGAATTTAATCTCAAACTCATGTTTTTCCTCAAAAACACTTCAAATTTATTATTTTCACAACCGGATGTCCGAATCACGTCAAATCAACTCTGATCTCACCAAATTTTGCAAATAGAACTTAAATATCATAGCTAACTTGTACCAAGCTCCGAAACCAAAATACGGACCTGATACCATCAAGCTCCAACACTATTCAATTTCTAAAAACCTTTATATTTTCTAGCAAACAATTTTCTTTAAAAACTCTTTTCTTGGGCTACAGACCCTATGGGACCTTCAAATCACGGGTCCGAGTCCGTTTATCAAAAATATTGACCGAAGTCAATTTTAATCAATTTAAAGGCCAAATTCAATATTTTTTTAAAATTTCACATAAAAGCTTTCCGGAAATGTGTCTGGACTGCACACCCAAATCGAGGAAAAATAAAATAAGGTTTTCAAGGCCTCAGAACCCGGATTCGGGTTCTAAAACAGAATGATAACTGTTAAATTTACTAAAATACATTGAATTATTATAAATATTAGATTCATCAAACATTACTATAAAAATAATTTAAGACAACATTATTTTCAAATTTATCACCTAAAACAAAAATAGTCTTAGCAAAAATAGAAAAAAGTGGATGGAGAATATATCGATAAAAGAGCTATAAAAAACGGTAGCGTAGTTGAACTTGAAATATGAGGTGAAGATTCTAATACTGTAAGATAAAGTTAAATAGAAAAGTAGAAAAAAAGAAAAAACAGATAGGAAAGAGATCAATAACATAATGCTCCAATCACTTCAAAAACATATAATGGGTCTTTTGTTGTTACGTAACAATAAATTGAATAATATAATAAATAAAATTTAAACAATTAGATCCAGAGTTTTATTGTTGCTCCGATTCATAATAAAAGTACAACACAATGAGTAACAACCATCCAAATGAGCTATTTCATCTATCTCGATTTGTTTGACATAGTTTGATTTAACATAAGATTCTGTAAATTTGAAATGTCGTGCGCAAAAAGAGATCTACCTTCGCTTTGCCCTATCAAGTTCTCTTGTTCTTCTTGTTCCTCATAAGTAGGTGTATCTTAATTTCTTCAAATGAAAAGTATTTTGGACTTATTAATTGTTGCTCCCAAACGCACACGCAAGTATACGTGGTCAACAAGTAATACATGATTGTAAGTCCAGATATCGTATCCACATGGACTTGTGATTAACTATCAACTAAATTAAACAAAAATAATTAATCTATTCAAGTGAATCATAATGTATGAATATTTAACTAAAACTAATCTAAAGTAACAAATTAAGAGATTAAAGAAAACAAGTTGGAGAATTATAGAGACAAATTCAATGTAAGTGAATATTCTAGAGCTATGGGTTAGCTAACAATCCCGTTGAGTTTTCCACTTAAATCGTCTAATTAATTTATCTAGTTTATTGATTGACATGGTTAATATTGCTCGTAGCCTTCTTCCGAAGTACCACTCGCCTATTCAAGCTAACCTAGCGCCTATATTCCTATAGAATTAGGATTAACAAGAATGCATTAATAATTCTCGTATAATAATCAAGCAAGGCGATTAGGTATATTCCTATCCTAACTTCAAATCCGCCCCCCTCAGAGTTAAGATCTTGCTCTACTCAATCTTATGAGTTCGGTATGCTAATGATGGGTCAGTCTGAAGAACTTGAGGCCGTGTTTTGACTGTAGCTTGAGTGCAGGGATGTTGGTTATGTGAGCATATGCTTTTGGACTTATATGTCCGGTAGTGTCCCTATTGGTGGAATTTGGGGTTGGATGGCTATGTAACGAGTATGATGTGACTGCAGGAAGTGATCAGATGGTTTGGATGTTACAAAAAGCATTTGATCGAGATGTAAATTGGTGCTTGATTTCTATCTTGATTTGACGTATAATCTCGAGTTATGGGTGTGTTAAAGGATACTTCATGTTTTTTGGTTGTAGAGCAAAGTGATGTTTTCAATGTCGTGATATGAGTTCAGACTTGGGAAGATTCAGTGATTGCGTAATAGTTATGACTGTTGAAGGGTATAAAGAGATATTAGTTTGATGCAAAGCAGGTGGGTTATCTCCAGCGGAGTGTCCTAAGGTTTCAGTGATCCCTATGTTGTTTTGTAGTGAGTCCTCTTTTACCAGTGAATTATATGTTTTTCAATTTGAGTTTAGATCATTTATGAGAGTTGCCTTGACTGTTATAAGGGTGAATGCGAGAATTGCAGATAATCTGAGATATTAGATGGTTTGTGTTACATGAGATTATAAAGGATTTAGTTGAATCGCACTGCGGTATTATGGCAATAATAGAGTGTGGGAATTGTGAGTTATTATGTGTTTTGATCTATGACTTTGAGACAAGTGGGGGAGTCTTCTATGGATAAGTTGATTGTACGGTTATCTGTTGTATTGGTTTCAGTCTGAGGTATGCTGGTGAATCAGTTATGGCTGGCAGAGGTTGAGTTCGAGGATGACTCGAGTAAAGCATTTCTGGATACGGGTTGTATAATGTTTGTAGGTATATAGGAAACACTTAATGATAAAGTTGTTATATGTAAAGAACGTAGTGTGCATGGAGTATGGAATTCACTCGGTTGCTTAGGAGTGTGGATTACTTCCTTGATTGTTGTTGTGCTAATGGGGCACATGTTGTTCGGTCAGTTTAGTTGATATTTGAGCAGAGTGCAAGACTCTTTAGAATGGTCCTAACGGATTTAAGATTTAATGTAACAATTGGAAATTTTCAAGATTTGTATATGGCTAGGGTCTAAGATTTTTCATTGGTTGGTGTCGAGACTTGTGGCACTTCTATAGCCTTATGGATTCTACATTTCAGTATTACAAAGGTAAAAGAAACAACTTTAAATTCGCATAAGGTCTCTTCAGAGTGGGTGTATCGGTTATAGTGCTTTGGGGTGCTTTTGAGGGAATTCAGTGGCTTGTTGTCCTTAGGGCGGTGTGGTTTTATGCTAGGGTCTCATAGGTTGAGTTTGGTTAAGGATAGTGGTGCTCTAGAGATGAGGAGTATCAAGTTGAGGGTAATTCAGAAGGAACTCTGAGAATGAGGACATCTTGGTAATGGGTTGGATCGGTATGGTAACATATGTGATTGACTCTTTTGGTTCTTATGATGTAGTGAGTTTCTACAGGTGTTTTGTGGTGATAATATTGTGTTTAACGGCTTGCGTAGCTTGGTTGAGTTAGAGAGATTCAGTCTTGATGGTTAATTAAGTTCAAATAGTCTCAGAGAGTTCTTGATGGTTTCTACCACGATTTGAGATATATATTTCCTACTGGTGTGTGAGACATGTTGCGTGTTGCGATTTTCTCCTTGATGGGATCAAATGAAAAGTTCTTGGCTAATTGAGTATATAGTTACTTGTGACTTGGAGTGGACTACAAAGTTCTCATATTTTTCGTATGATGACATGGTATATGCGGTGTGTTGTGTATGATTGGGGTTTTCATGTTTAAGGTCACGTTTCAGTTTTGAAGGGAAGGTCATGAGCCTTTAGGCAATATGTGCAGTTTCAGATAACTAGGTAAATGATATTGCTATCTGGTATGGCTTGATGAGAGTATATATTTCAAAAGGGGCATTGTGTTTTGATTTATGGATACTTCTATGGTATTACGACACTCTTCTAGTGGATCGACTGTTGATGCTCAAATTTTTTTTTGTGGCACAGAAGAATTGTAGAAGTATTCCTCGAGGGATGATTATGTATTGGAGAAGTGTTAGACATTCAGGCGGTGGAGTCGAGATCAGATATGGCATTTGTAGGTTCTATGGATTTGGAGACTAGTAGTTCTCATGAGTGGATTATTTCGGGTTGTGGACTGTGAAAATGTAGCCAAGGTTAGTAAAAGAGTAGTATGTGTTGTGATTCATTCATTGTGGACTTTCGGAGGGTTATTTATCTATTGTGGGTGACCGAATTTGGGGTTCATTGGTAGGCCCAATATAGATGTGTGTTCTACACCGAGTCGAATTTGTTGACTCCGAACTGCTATTATTGAGAGATGTTCCTTTCAGTTATTGTTGATCTTATTCGTGTTTTGAAATGATCTGTGAGTTACTCTTCTATGTCATGAGGGGTTGTGATTCGATTGTTATATGCACATATAGTGCAGTTCTATTTGGGCTTTACAGTGGAATTTGAGCGAGATGAGTATTTGGGTATTGCATGATTGATTGCGCGTAGGCTATGTTCTTTCCGAACATTTGTATTGTGTTATTTTCTCTATGTGATTATGGTAATGCACTTTGGGTACTTGATGTCGAATTTTGCGTGGTTATTGATTTTGAGCAAGGCAGCTCGAGGTAGATTATATGGACCAGTGTTTGGATCGGATCACTCATTGCCGTGAAGTTATGTTGAGATATGATCCATTATGCTGGATTCGTGTGTTTTGGTTCTACTGTGTGTGCTAGGCTCTTAGCATAGCGTTGTGGTAGTACTTGTTAAGTTGGTAGGACAGTCCTCTCGTTTGAGTTATTTTCATGATTGAGTACATTTGGAATGTTGCCAAATGTTGCACGGGTCATCGTGTTAGATTGTATTGATTTTTTATGCCACTGAAGTGGACGGGTTGGACGAGATGAAGTCATTGAACCTAGGATGGATACTATTGGATTTGATTATGGTATATTTGGAAGGATTATGTCAAAAGTTATCTTGGAAATCTACTATAGTTCTGGTCGAAGGAGAGGGAGCTCTACAACCTGTTGACCTGGTGAATGGTTATGAGTTGTTGCATGGTTATTTCATCATTGGCAGTGTATGAAGGTGTTATAACAAGGGTTTGTTTGATAAGAGGTTTGTTACCGGCATTAGATTATTTGGAGCAGCTACTGTGATTAGAAGATATCGCTATGAGTATTTGAGTCGCGTGGTATATCATGTGATTACATTTTGGGTCATGGTGAAGACTTGATATAGCTTATTCAGACTTGTACAATGTGTTGATATAAGATTCTAAACTTATGGAAATTTTGGATGTTGCAAATTGGATTCTAAGGCTTATGGTCTAAGTTAAATTAGGAAATTTCAGTTATGTTGTGTTATCAGACCTATTTGGGATAGGGTGACTTGATATCACCCCCGGGGTATGTGCATGGTAAGGTTACACAGTGGTTTGATGGCTTTTGGAACAACTCTAGGCACGTTCGAGGACGAACGTATGTTTAAGTGGGGGAAGATGTAATGACCTCATCACTCGTTTTAAGAATTAGCACTTCGCTTTGTAGTTTTCGGGCATGAATAGCTCTGTATGATGTATTATGACTTATGTGAATCGTCGTCTTTGGTTTTCAGGTTATTCGTATTTGATTTGGAAGAATGATTCTCAACTAGAAGCTTTAAATTTGAAAGGTTTGACCAATTTTGACTTTACAGTATTGGACCTCGGATTAGAATTTCGATTGTTTTGTTAGCTATGTTGGGTGATTTTGGACTTAGGAGCGCGTCTAGATTGTTATTTGGAGGTCCGTAGTAGAATTTGGCTTGAAATGGCGGAAGTTTAGATTTTGAAAAGTTTGATCGGGAAAGGACTTTTTCATATCAAAGTCAGATTCCGATTCCGGAAGTTATAGTACGTTTGTGATGTCGAGTGTGACTTATGTGCGAAATTTGAGGTCAATCGGATGTGATTTGATAGGTTTCGGCATCAGTTGTGGAAGTTTCAAGTTTCAAGTTCATTAATTTTTGAATTGAGTTGCGATTCATTGTTTTGATGTTGTTATGTGTGTTTTGAGGTGTCGAGTAGGTCCGTTTTATGTTATAGGACTTGTTGGTATATTTGGACGAGGTCCCGAGTGGCTCAAGTGAGTTTCGGGCAAGGTTTAGATCATTTTCATTCCTTGTTGCATTGTTGTAGATATGCTAGTTCTGGTGTTTCCGCATCTCCAGAAGTATGGGCGCAGACGCAAGTCTGCAGATGCGAACAATTAGTCGCAGGAGCGCAAGAAGGCTTGGCTGGAACAGATCGCAGAAGCGGAAGATGGGGCGTATTTGTGGCCCTGAAGAAGCGATGGTCTTGGGCACAGGAACGAGATTTAGCATATGAGTGTGTTTGGTTGCACAGAAGAGGATGTTGATTCACAAGTGCGAGGGGTCATTTGGCTTATGGATTCCGAAGAAGCGGAGCTCATGTCGTAGAAGCGATGTTGCAGAAGCAGAAGTGCTGGACAGAATGATAAATACAAGGGTTCACGATTTTGGAGCAATTTTTACCGTATAAATTGGGGTAAATGTTATCTACTCGGTCTTGATTATATTCCATGAATATATCTTCGATTTTAACTTTTGGTTGATGAAATCTAAAATGTAAATTGGGGGTGTTGGCCTAAAGTTTCATAATATGAATTTTTGAGTTTTGAACACCGATTTGGAGTCGGATTTGAGTGAAACTAGTATGGTTGGACTCATAATCTAATGATTTTTCGGATTTTGTGAGTTTTGTCGAGTTTCGAGTCATGGGCCCGAGTGTGATTTTTGGCTGGATTTGGGATTTGATTGAGGATTCAATCGTTATCATTTGGAATTGTTTCCTTGGGCTTTAATTGATATACTTGAGTAACTTTTGGCTAGTTTTGAGCCGTTCGGAGGTCGCTGCGCGTGTGATGGCATTCTTGAAGCATCGCTTGCTTGCTTGGTATTGGAATTGGCTTGTTCGAAGTAAGTAACTCTTCTAAACTTAGTGTCGAGGGTATGAACCCCCGAATTTCGTGCTATGTGATTGATGATGAGGTGGCACACATGCTAAGTGACGGGAATGTGGGCGTACACCCGGTGAATTGTGACTCCATATTTATGGAACTACATAGTGGCCCTATTGTTTGTTGATACCTATGATTTTACCATGTGATAAAGTAACTGAACTGACAATCATGGTAGATATCATGCTTAGGCTTTTGCTGATATCGTTAGGAGCCATAGTGTTCGCTGCTTGCTGTCATCTCACTGATTTCATTGATATTTCGTACTCAGTCATATTCATACATTCATATCATATCTTAGTCTTAGTTGTTACTTATTGATACATCATATCATTGTTCCGGGTCAGTTTTCATGACATTGTGAGCCCGTGGGTGAGACTAGAGAGATTGATAGCTGAGTGAGGCTGAGAGCCTGATGATGAGTGACAGTTATGGGATCAGACTGTACGATGCAGGGGTTATATTGATTATTATGATAGCGCTTGGAAAAAATCGCCCAAAAAGCCTCCTCATATCCACATCTCAGAATCGAGTAAAATTCACAAAATATGAACATTCATCCACTCACGAGTCTAACCATACCAAATTTACTCAAATGTGATAAGAAAATCCCATTCAAATCCTAAAAATTCCAACTCAAGAGTTCTTCCTCTTTTCCTCGAATTTCTCACCCCAATTCAAAAATTAGATGATTAAATTAAAGATGTAATAATGGGATTTAATCAAAACCAAGTAAGAATCACTTACCCCAATCAACTCCATGAATATCCCTACAAGAATCTCCCAAATCCGTGGTCTTAACTCAAAATATGAAAAACGGGTTCAAACCCTCATTTTTGAAATTAATATTGTCTGCCTAGATTTTCTTCTTCGCGAACGGGGCCACTCTCTCGCGTTCGCGTATAAAACAATTTCACTGACCAATTTTTCCTCTTTTGCGAACGCGAGGGACCACTCGCAAACGCATACATTTAACTTGTTGACCATACGCGAACGCGGGACCACCTTCGAGAATGCGTAGGCTTAGTGCCTGAAGCTCAATCTGCCCGTTCCTCTACATGAATGTGAGGACCATATCATGAATACGTAGGCTTAAGGTCCCAGATCTTCGCAAATGCGAGAACCACATCGCAAACATGAAGAACAACTCAGCTGCCTTTCCCAGATGCTCTATGTGATCGCTAGACCTTTCTCGCGAATGCGATGAAGGAATGTCTGCAACAAAAACACTAGAAATATGCTGTCTTTGAAGTCCAAACACTAGTCCGTTAACCACCCGGAATCCACCCGAGTCCCCCGGGACCTTAACAAAACATGGCAACAAGTCCTAAAACACCACACGAACTTAGTCGACCCCTCAAATCACATCAAATAGCGCTAAAATCACGAATCACCCTCCAATTCAAGCTTAAAGAACTGAAACTTCAAATTTCCACAAACGATGCCCAAATTAATCAAATCACGTCCGAATGATCACAAATTTTGCACACAAGTCATATTCAACATTACAAACTACTCCAACTTCCGGAATCAGAATCCCATACCGAATCAAAAAGTCCACTACCTGTCAAAATCTTCGAAAATTCGACTTTCGCTATTTCAATCCTAAATAAGCTACAGACCTCCAAAAAATATAATCCGGACACGCTCCTAAGCCTAAAATTACCCAACAGAGCTAACGAAATTAGCGGAACTCCATTTCGGAGTTATTTTCGCATAGTTCCGACTATGATACAAATCTTAAGACTTAAGCCTTTGTTTAGGGACTAAGTGTCCCTAAACACTCCAAAAACCAAAATAAAACCTCCCGACAAATCACAATAGAAGAAAAATATACGGGGGAAAGCATTCATTAGGGGATCAGGGCTATAACTCTTAAAATGACCGGTTGAGTCTTTATCCTCCCCCTCTTTAAACAATCGTTCATCCTCGAACGATCATAAAGACATACCTGAGGTGGTTAAAAAATGAGGATAACGGTTGCACATATCCTGCTCGTTCTTCCAAGTTGCCTCCTTGACCAGCTGACCCCTTCAGTGAACCTTCATTGATGCAATGTTCTTTGACCTCAGTTTACAAACCTGCCTGTCAAAAAATACCACTGGCTCCTCAACATAAGATAGATCCTTTTCCAACTTCATTGAGTTGAAATTGAACACATGATACTTCTGAACCATAGAAACATGGAATACCGGATGAACTCCTGCTAGACTTGGAGGTAAGGCAAGCTCATAAGCAACCTCCCAACTCGTCGCAACACTTCAAATGGACCAATGAACCTTGGGCTCAGCTTTCACTTCTTTCCGAACCTCATAAAACCCTTCATAAGAGAAACCTGGAGCAAGAACCGCTCTCCAATCATGAATACAACATCGAGAACCTTCCGATCCGTATAACTCTTCTGTCTGGACTGGGCTGTGCGAAGTCTATCCTTAAATCACCTTAACCTTCTCCAAAGCATCCAAAACCAAGTATGTGCCCAATAATCTGGCCTCGCCCCGCTCAAACCTACCATACAGAGCCTCATACGGTGCCATCTGAATGCTGGACCGATAACTGTTATATAGGCAAACTCCACAAGGGGCAAGAACAAATCCCAAAAACATCAAAACTCCATCACACTCGCACAGAGCATATCCTCTAGAATCTGAATAGTACGCTCAGACCGTCCATCCGTTTGAGGGTGAAATGTTGTGCTCAACTCCACCCGAATATCTAACTCCTATTGTATATCTATCCATAACCATGATGTAAACTGCGTGCCTCGGTCAGATATGATAGATACCGGCATACCATGAAGTCAGATAATCTCGCGGATATAAACTTGAGCCAGCTGCTCGAAAGAATAGGTAGTCATCATAGGAAGGAAATGAGCTGACTTTGTCAGCCTATCCACTATAACCCAAGTTGAATCAAACTTCCACTGAGTTTGTGGGAGCCCAACAACGAAATCCATAGTGATCCACTCCTCTTTCTAATCCAAAATCTCTAACTTCTGAAGAAATCCACCCGACTGTTGATGCGCATACTTCACCTGCTGACAATTTAGACACTGGGCTACATATTCTACTATGTCTTTCTTCATTCTTCGCCACCAATAATGCTACCTCAAGTTCTGATACATCTTTATAGCACCCGGATGAATGTAGTATCGCGAGCTGTGAGCGTTATGAAGAATCAACTCATGCAATCTGTCTATATTGGGCACCCATCGCCTGCCATCCATCCTAAATGCAACATCATCTCCAATTGTGACTTTCTTGACATCATCGTGCTGAACTGTGTCCTTAAGGACAAACAGATGGGGATCATCATACCGACGCTCCCTAATACGATCATAAAGAGAAGACTGAGAACCCACATAAGCCAAAATGCGGCTCATCTCAGAAACATCCAATCTAGCAAACTGATTGGCCAAGGCCTGAATATCCAAGGCTAAAGGCCTGTCTGTTGCTGGAAAATATGCTAAGCTCCCCAAACTCCCCGCCCTGTGACTCAAGGCATTACCACCATATTGGCCTTCCCAAGATGGTACGAAATAGTGATATCATAATCCTTAAGCAGCTGTAACCACCTCGGCTGATGCAAGTTAAGATCCTTCTGCTTGAATAGATGCTGCAAACTCTAGTGATCAGTATAGATCTCATAAGGGAGATTGTATAGATAGTGCCTCAAAATCTACAAGGCATGAACAATAGTAGATAACTCAAGGTCGTGGACAAGATAGTTCTTTTCATGCACCTTCAGTTGTCTGGATGTGTAGGCAATCACCCTATGGTCCTACATCAACACTGCACCAAGGCCAACTCGTGACATATCACAATAAACAATATAAGACCTCGAACCAGTAAGCAATACCAATACTAGGGTTGTAGACAAAGTTGTCTTGAGCTTTTGAAAGCTCTCTTCACACTCATCTGTCCACCTGAATGGAGCACCCTTCTGGGTCAGCCTGGTCATAGGTGATGCAATAGACAAAAATCCCTCAACAAATCAATGGTAATAACCCGCCAAACCAAGAAAGCTCCGGATTTCTATAGCTGAGGATGGCCCGGGCAAACTCTACACTGCCTCCACCTTCTTTGGATCTACCTTGATCCCTACACTCAACACTACGTGACCCAAAAATGCCATGGAATCTAACCAGAACACACATTTTGAGAACATTGCATATAACTTCTTTTCTATCAAGGTCTAAAGCACTGTCCTCAAGTGCTGCTCATGATTCTCCCGTCTTCAGGAATACACTAGAATGTCATAAATAAAAACAATGACAAATGAGTCAAGATAAGGCCGAAATACAATGTGCATCAAATGCATAAATGTTGTTGGGTCTTTGTTCAGCCCAAATGATATCACAAGGAACTCATAATGACCATACCGAGTCCTGAAAGCAGTTTTCGGGATATCTGGCTCCCAAATCTTCAACTGATGATAACTTGAACGCAATTCAATCTTGTAAAACACTCAGGCACCCTGTAACTGATCAAATAGGTCATCAATATGAGGGAAAGGATATCGCTTCTTCACTGTAACTTTGTTCAACTTGCGATAATCAATGCACATACGCATAGAACCATCATTTTTCTTCACAAACAAGATAGGAGCACCCAAGGTGACACACTAGGCCAAATGAAACCCTTATCAAGAATTCCTATAGCTGTTCCTTCAACTCAGAAGAGGCCATACGATAAGGAGGAATAGAAATGGGTTGAGTGCCCGGCAACAAATCAATGCCAAAATCAATTTTTCTGTTAGGCAGCATGCCAGGAAGATCACCTAGAAACATATAAGGTAAATCCCACACTATTGGGACTGAATCAACTGTATAGGTATCAATACTGACATCTCTTACATAAGCTAGATACGCACCACACCCCTTCTCAACTATTCGTTAAGAAATGAAATAACTCAGCTAGGAGGGTAATCTAAGGTACCCCTTAACTCTAATCGCGGTAAACCTGGCATAACTAGCATCACGGTCTTGGCATGACAATAAAGAATAGAAAAATGGGGTGACAACCAGTCCATGCCCAAGATAACATCAAAATCTACCATGCTGAGCAACAATAAATCGGCTCTAGTCTCGAAACTACTAAAAGTAATCAAATACGACCGACAAGGCGTAGACATATAAACAAAGGAACTTAAATAATCGCGAGATACACTCAAATGCGAGGCAAAATAAGATGACACATAGGAGTAAGTAGATCCTGCACTGAATAGAATTGATGCATCTCTATGACAGACCGTAACAATACCTATAATGACAAAACTAGAAGCAATAACCTCTGATTGAGCAGGAAGGGTATAGTATCTAGCCTAGCATCCCCCTCTAGGGCGGCCTCTACCTCCCCCACACCCACCTCGAGCTTGCTGAGTAGGTGGAGTGGCAGCTGGTACTAAAATTATAGCTTGGGGACCCTGTGGAGAACGCTGTGGCTGAGAAGTCTGTGGAGGTGCACCCCTCCTAAGTCTGGGGAAATCCCTCACCATATGGTGAGTGTTGCCACACTAAAAACATGCTCTAGGAGGACGTGGCTGCTATGGCTGATCGGGCGAGATCTGCTGGACTGACCGTAATAAAACCTCGTGTAGGAGGCACACTAGATACTAGAGGTGCATATTAAGGCTGCTGAGGCCTAGAAGGGGATAAAATACCACTGGCGGCTGGAAGAGCTGAATGAACGGGGCGACTCATATATCCCCTACCATGTCAAACTATAGCTAGGGTGAGGGCACCTCAATAATGGCCAAACTCTCGAGACCTCTTGGCCTCTCTCTCTCTCCCGGGCAAACATGCCCTTCACTTTCCTTGCAATACTCACAACCTACTGATACGAGATATCCATCTCTAAATTCCGAGTCATTCTAGTCGTGATGCTAGGATGGAGTTCCTCAATAAACTGATAGATCCCCTCTCGAACTGTAGAAACCAACGCCGGTGCATGTCTAGCCAAGTCACTGAAACAGATTGCATATTCTGAAATAGTCATAGCACCCTGGCGCAACTGCTCAAACTGTGTGCGCCATGTGTCTCTGAGGCTCTGAGGGACATACTTTCTCAAAAACATGTTCGAGAACAGAGTCCATGTAAGGGAAGCTACATCAGCCGGATTGCCCAACTCATAAGCATGCCATCACTAACAGATTGCTCCTTGAAGCTGAAATGCAGTGAAAAACACCCTACTCGACTCTGCTATGCCCATTGTATGGAGAATACGGTGGCACCCCTCCAGAAAACCCTAAGCATCATCTATCGCCAAACCACTGAAGATAAGAGGGTGGTACTCTGGTACCTCTCGAGCCTACGCTACTCCCCCTCTAAAACTATTGCCCTACCCTCGAGGTGAACTCGGGCTACAAGTGATACCGGCATAACCTCTTGAATCTGATCAACCTGAACCCATTGCTCTAGGGTTCGGGCGGCGGGGGTTTGTGCTCCTCCCCCAGCATGAGATGTGGCTGGCTGAAGTGGAATCAACCCTGTCTGAGCTAGAGTACCGAACATTCTCAGGAACTGTGCAAGGGTCTCTTGAAAAGCTAGTGTAATAGTAGTAGGTGTCTCGAGTGCTTGTTCTCCGATTAGAGGTACTAGTGGCTCTGTAGCAGCTCGCTCGGGTGCTCTAGCTGCACCACGTGGGCGTCCTCGACCCCTACCCCGACCCCGACCTCGGGCGGCTCTAGCAGGGTGCGTGGGTGCCTGGTCACCCCGTCTGTATGTGTCCTCACCGTATGTGAGAGAATATAAGATAGAAGTTTATAATTTCAAAGTCAATAATTTCGCATGACAAGGAATCAGATGAAGTGAATTTTTCCTAACAGTTCCATAGCGTCCTGAAGATAAGTACAAACGTCTCCGTACCGATTTGCGAGACTTTAGTAAATTGGCTAGTGACTCACAACTCCTATGAACCTAGAGCTCTGATACCAACTTGTCATGACCCAAATTCTCCCTCCGTGAATTTGTCGTGACATCACCTATTCTCTACGATTAGGTAAGAATAACACTTGCGGAAAAATAAAATGGAAGTATAAAATCTAACAACTAATAAGAAATTTTAAATAAGCATTTAAGATGCCGCTTGACATATACAATAATCACTCTTAAAATGTACACAACTATCCCAAGACCTGAAACACCGTGAATCAAAAACTACAGAATGCAAACAATATCTCTGTACTCCAGAGTCTAACAAAAAGTGTTTGACATGGGAAAGAGTAGAAAGGGACTCCGAAGTCTGCGGACACGACATATATACCTTGAAGTCTCCAAAGTTGTCTAATCTAGCTAATAAAATCATAGCTAAAGAGAGAAATTGGAAAAAAAAATTACCCAAAAAGCCTCCTCAGACCAACGTCTCTAAATCGGGTAAAAATAACGAAATATGTACACTCATTCACTCACGAATGTAACCATGCCAAATTTACTAAAATCTGATAACAAAACCCCAATCAAAACCTAAAAATCTCAACTCAAGAGTTCTTCCTCTTTTCCCAAATTTCTCACCCCAATTCACAAATTAGATGATAAAATTAAAGATGTAATCATGTGATTTAACCAAAATCAAGTAAGAATTACTTACACCAATCAAATCCACGAAAATCCCTCAAAAAATCGCCCAAATTCGTGGTCTATAGCTCAAAAGATGAAAAATGGGTTCAAACCCTCATTTTTGAAATTAATACTGCCTGCCCAGATTTTCTTCTTTGCGAATGCGACCACTCTCTCGCATTCGCGTATAACTAAATTCCACTGACCACTTTTTCCTCCTTCGCGAACGCGTACCTTTCACTTGTTGACCCTACGCGAACACGGGACCCCCTTCGCGAATGCGTAGGCTTAGTGCCTGAAGCTCCATCTGCCTCTTCCTCTACGCGAACGCGAGGACCCTATCGCGAACGCATAATCTTAAGGTCCCACATCTTCGCAAATACGGGAACCACATCGCGAAACCGAAGAACAACTTAGCTGCCTTTCCCGGATGCTCTACGCGATCATGAGACCTCTCTCGCGAACGCGATGTAGGGAATGTCTGCAACAAAAATACCAGAAATCTGCTATCTTTCAAGTCCAAAAACTAGTCCGTTAACCACCCAAAATCCACCCGAGGCCAATGAGACCTCAACCAAACATACCAACAAGTCCTTAAACACCTTACGAACTTAGTCGAGCCCTCAAATCACATCAAACAATGCTAAAATCACAAACCACCCTCCAATTCAAACATAAAGGACTTAAAACTTCAAATTTGCACAACTGATGCCGAACCTATCAAATCACGTCCGAATGACCCCAAAATTTACACACAAGTCATATTCAATATTACAAAACTACTCCAATTTCTGGAATCAAAATCCGACTCCGATATCAAAAAATCCACTGCTGGTCAAATCTCCAAAAATTAAACTTTCGTCATTTATCAAAAAATCCACTACTGGTCAAAATCTCCAAAAATTAAATTTTCGTCATTTCAAGCCTAAATAAGCTACAGATCTCCAAAATACAATTTGAACACGCCCCTAATCCCAAAATCACCCAACGGAGCTAACAGAATCGACGTAACTCCATTCCAGAGTCGTCTTTATACAGTTCCGACTACGGTCCAAATCCTAAAACTTAAGCCTCCATTCAGGGACTAATTATCCCAAAACATTCCAAAAACCAAAACGAAACCTCTCGGCAAGTCACAGTAGCAGAAAAAGATACGGGGGAAGCAGTAATTAGGGGATTGGAACTATAACTCTCAAAACGACATGCTGAATCGTTATAAAGATTTTTTTTTTTTTTTTTTATATATATATATATATATATATATATATATATATATATATATATATATATATATATATATATATATATAAAACATATTTCTCATGTATGTCACTGGACTTCCATCCGAAAAAGACTGACTTCATCTATATATGTGTGATTGCCACATGAAAGAATGGTGGTAATTAAATGAAAGGATCTGCCTAATAGAAAAATATATGTGGGTGAAAGGAGGATGTGAATTATTTTTTTTTGACCAAAAAGGCTAGCACAAATTCAATTGAAGTAATCTAGAAATCAAATTGTATATTCTCTCTTTTGGAAATTTATTTATGCTAATAATTAACCTTCTTTTCATTCTTTACCTAAGTCACTACACAATAGATCTCTGTGATCGCCTTTAAATTATATTAATATTACTTTAATTCTTCTTTTTTAGTATAAAAATTTATGAAAACAATCTTGCTAGTGTTTTTTTTTCCATTTAAATCAGAGTCTCTATTTTTTTTCGTCCTCCTAAGTCGAGCCCTTTAAAGAAGAATTATCAACTTTTTCTCAAGAGGTCGTCAAGTTATTCTCATTCCTCTTGTGAAACTAATGAACTTTTCCTCAAGAATAATTACCTAATGACTTTACCTTATATTTTCAGTGGTTAAGAAACTGGTGGATTTTTTAAAAGGAAAGTTTACATTTTTCGTCCTAAAATATTATAAATTTTTTAAATCTTTTGAGGTTCATCTTAGCAGATTTTAAACTTAAATCAAATAAAATTATATATATATGTGTGTGCATTTGGACTTTTTTGTATGCAAACATCGAAAATGAGGCATAATTGTTTCGTCGAATTCACGTCAAGTTGGTTTCGTTGATGCGAAGAAATAAAAAAATGTAGAGCTTAAGAGGCAATATGAGTTGGCACAGAAAGTAAAAAAAAAATATCTGTCAAAAGAACTTTGTACAACAATTAATGATATTGTCAATAGCATTAGCACTAATAAAAAAATGTAGGAATAAGTTAAAATTGTTTAAATGATTTTATCATCTCTGCGTAAAAGCGTTTAAATAATTTCGATGAATTCACAGGTTCCATTGACGTAAAAGAGGTAAAATCCCAAGAGTTAAGGAGGAAATTTAGCGTAGATAAAATCAAAGAGTCTGTTAAAGAATTTTTTTACAGTGATTACCGATATTGCGAAGGTTGATCTACTCAAGAAAAGAGAAAAATATTAAATGCATCTTATAAAATTAATAAATCACCATCAGAAAATTAAAAGATAAATGATGAGGAGTAGAGATAATTCTCGAATTTCATGATAGATAAATCTTCGCTTGCGATATCTCCACCATAACATATAGACGTAGAATTATTACTATTGGTTTTAATTCCTTAATTACCTCTCATACTTGAACAACTGAAAATAGACCAACACGTTAATATTGATAAACAGAAAAACATCATTCTTTTTGTGATGAAAATCAGAGACATAACACGAAAACTATGATGCTTATAGCTTTCATGTTAAGTTGGATATGCAACAAATCGTTGCTATAATTTCCATGTTTATATGAAACATAGTTCTCATGTTATGTCACAAGACTTCCATCCAAAAAGAAAGACTTCTTCTATATATGTATGTATTTGCAACATGAAAAGAATGGTGGTAAACGAAAAAGCTTGTCTAATAGATTTATATATGTGGGTGGAAGGAGGATGTGATTTTTTTTTAACCAAAAAGGCTAGTACAAATCCAATTGAAGTAATCTAAAAATCAAATTATATATTCTCTTTTGGAAATTCATTTATGCTAATAATTTGCCTTCTTTTCATTTTTGATGGTAAATCAATACTCAGTAGATATCCTTCATTGTCCTTTAACTTACATTGATATTACTTTAGTTCTTCTTTTTAATATAAAAATTTAAGAAAATAATCTTGCTAGTGTTTTTATTTTATTTAAATCAAAGTCTTTTTTTTTTCTCGACCTCCTAAGACGAGCCGTTTAAAGAAGAATTATCAACTTTTTCTGAAGAGGTCAAATGATTCAAATTAAGTTTCTTACTAACCTCTTAGTCGGCAAGTTATTCTCGTTCCTCTTGTGAAACTAGTTAAACTAATTAGGCCCGGTTTGACTTTTATCGAATTTTTTAAATATGTTAAAGATCGAATCTTTTTGATACTAGCTGTAGTTTATAAAGCTTGTTTTGAATTATTTGAGTAATATTTGACTAGATTTGGATGGTTTGGAAGCTTGTTCTGAAGGAAAATCTATGTTAGATTATTTATCTTATTCCGGAAAGAGGTATCTGTCTTGACTAACCTTGATTTGAGGAAATTAGGATGTAGTGTAGTTTATTTGCGAAGCGTTCTATGTATTGGGGGCAGCGTATATGCAAGATGCGTTTGCCATTGGATAAGCATGCAAGTAGAACTAGCTTTATTTATACCATGTTACTTTATGTTTTGTGTCTTCCATGCTCTAAATAATTATTGAAACTCTTTGATTGCTCTTATCCATGTTATTAGCTATGTTGAGCTTATTCAGAAATTGGACGTTAAGATTGTTGAACTATTGATTTGGCTATTTGTGTAAAAGTGACGGTAAATTCTCATAAGGCGAGTTAGGTTCAATTACTTTAATTGATGTTATTTATGCTTCTCACCTTGTTTGGTACTGTGTTATATGCGATGTTTGGTGAGGATGTGTGAATTGCACGAAGGGAGTTTCTGTGCTAGTGAGTAAGAGTCATTTTGCACGAATGGTATTTCTGTGTCTTTATATATATATATATATATATATATATATATATATATATATATATATATATATATATATATATATATATATATATATATATCAATATCATTGTTCGAAGGGTATTGTGTGCTTGATATAGGAAGAGAGAATGTACACGAAGGGTATTTTCGTGCTTGCTATTATGCGTTGTTTGTGAGGTTGAGTGTAAAAATATGAAGGGTGATGTCACAGTAATTGTTGGTATTGTTTGTACTTGTTTTACTATACGGATTAAGGATTTGGTTATGTTGCTTTGCAATTTTCTTTGAAAGGTTTGTTCAGAGTTGTTTGTAGAAGCATATGTTGTGGTTTATTTTAGTAGTATCTTCCTTTATTTTCTCATTCTATATCCCTTTACTTGTATACTTATTAGCTCTCTCACATGTTGTTATCTTGTCATCTTACTTGATATTTTACTTGTCTTCTTGTTATTTCTTATTACTTAATTGCACAAGTTTATATGTAGATATCTTGTCTTACCCTCGTCACTACCTCGTCGGGGTTAGGCTCAACTAGATTGGGTCAGGTGTACTCATACTACACTTCTTCACTTCTTGTGCAGAGTTGGATATCAGTACCAGCGGAGTCCTGAAAGGTGCTTAGTGGATGCTAGATAGGCGACTTAATGTAGAGCTACATATCGTTAGTAGGCCTTAGAGTTAACTTTCCATTACTCTTGTATTGTTTTATTTTTCAAACAGTATTGTATTTATTTCAAGACAATGTATTTAATGAAATTTAGTAGCTCATGTACTCATGACTCCACATCTTAGGATGGTTGATCGTCAGTATTGATTTTTAGACTTATTATGTATGCTTCTAAGTTATTTTTACTCAATATTATCGTTATTAGGTTAACCATTAGTTTCTTTTTTTTATATATATATTTATCGTTATGTGTTGGCTTGACTAAGAAGCGGTGTTATGCCCCATCACCACCTTGTAGGTTGGAATTTTGGGTCATGACAAGTTTGTATAAGAGACCTAGGTTGCATAAGAGTCACAAATGATGAGCAAGCTTGGTAGAGTCTTGATGATCGGTACAGAGATATTTGTACTAATCTTCTAGAGGCTATAAAACTTTAGGAAACATCACTTTCTTTCTCTCTTTATCGTGCAACCTTGTTCTATCGTAAAGTTTCAATCTTTCTTCTATTATTCTCTCACAAATGGTGAGGACACGTGCTTCATCTACAGTTGATCAGAAGTCAGAGCCCCAGATTGTAGCCACTACTAGGGGTAGGGACCGGGGCAAGGGTAGGGGTATAGGCAGAGCTCAACCTAAAGCACACGCAGCAGCATCCGTAGTCGAGCTCTAGATAGCTCGGGATAATGAGATTCAAGTTCATATTGATCCGGTAGGCCTAACTCAGGTCCTAGAGGGGTTCATTGCTACCCCATTATTTCAGGATGCTTTAGTCTGCATGGTTTGCTTCATGGAGAGTATGGTTCAGGCCGGTGTGTTCCTTGTGGCACCAGCCACTTCTCAAGCCAGGGGAGGAGTTTGCAATCCCTCTACTCATACCCTGGATCAAATATCCTATAGTTATCAGACCCTGGGAGTTCTACCAGTTGGGGTGCTTCACTCTATTATTGCTACACAACCCGGGGACAGGCCCGCGATGTGAGCTAATGAGCTAAAGAGGTTGGACAGGTTTGTCAAGTTATCCCCCCTCACTTTAGCGGTGCACCTTTAGAAAATACCAAGGACTTCTTGGATCGTTGACATGAGATTTGTGCAACTTGGGACTACTGTAGTCCAATGGAATAAATTTCACCGTCTTTCAAATGCATGGTTCAGCCATGAGATGGTGGAAGGTTTATGAGTTGGACAGGCCAGCGAGATCACGTCCTCTCACATGGACTCAATTTTTGCACTTGTTATTGGAGAAGTTTATTCCCTTCACTCAGAGAGATTAGCTGCACAGCCAGTTCGAGCGCCTTCAGCATGTAGCACGATCGTTACCCAGTATGAGACTAGGTTTGTTGATTTGTCACGCCATGCAACCATCATGATCCCTATTGAGAAGAAAAAGGTGCGAGGCTTCTTAACTATGGCATCGGACTTCAGATGGCCAGGGATGCTGAGGGTGATCTACTTTCACTCAGGTAGTGGAGATTACCAGGATGATAGAGCGCATTAAAGGCCAGGCACGAGAGATGACCTTTAACAAGAGGCCCAATCATGTTAGAGGTTTTGTTGGTGCCTCGTGTGGAAGTAGAGGTTCCTTTGTAGAGGCAATTCTATCACGATGGTGCAGTCAGCACCACAGGTCACACATGGTTCATCAAGAATCCACAATGCTTACGGACCTCGTTCCGAGTAGCTAGCATATGTTGCATGTCCAGTTCCTATTAGTGCACCACTAATACAGAGTTATCATGGTGGTTATTTGGGTCGTCAAGGACAACTCCAAGTTCAGCAGCCACGTCAATAGAGGGCTTTCTATGTGTATGGGGATCTGAGGTATCACAAGGTTTTGTCCTAGATCGCTTAGCAATATACCGCAGCAAATACTAGTACCATAATTCTGACACCGATTGCTTCACCACCTGCTCAGCCAGCTAGAGGCGAGGGTCAGATAGCCAGAGTTTGAGGCCAACCAATTAGAGGTAGAGGCCAGTCAGTGAGAGGTTGTGCTAGAGGTGGAGGACAAGTTGGTAGTTCTCAACGTCGTTGTTATGCATTTTTAGGTAGGCCTGAGGTGGATTCGTCTAATGTTGTTATTATATGTATTTTCTTAATTTGTCATAAAGATGCTTCCATGTTGTTTTATCCGGGTTCTACATATTCTTATGTGTCTTTATATTTTTCTTTGCACCTGAGTATGTCTCGTGATTCTATTGATGTTCTTATTTCTGTGTCTACACCGGTTGGAGATTCCATAGTAGTCGATCAGGTCTACCGATTTTTTGTAGTTACTATTAATAATTTTGATACTATAGTTTATCTTTAATTGTTGGATATGCCTCGTATCACATTATCTTGGATTGTCATACCAAGACTATGACTTTAGTTATGCTAGGGTTGCCTAGATTAGAGCGGAAAGTGGATCCTCGATCATTTCACTAGCAGGATGATTTCATATCAAAAAACTCGGCGTATGGTTAAAAAGGGGAGTTTAGTGTATTTGGCTTACATACAGGATTCTAGTGCGGAGGTTTTTCAGTGGATTCAGTATCGGTGGTGAGAGAGTTCTCAAAGGCGTTTCTTGTAGATTTGTTGGGCATGACATCTAATAGAGATATTGACTTTTGCATTGATATGGTTCCGGACACTCAACCTATTTCTGCTCTATTGTACCGTATGACTCCAGCCAAGTTAAAGGAATTAAAGGATCAGTTGCAGGATTTTCTTGACAAAGGATTCATTTGACCAAGTGTTTCACCTTAGGGTGCGGCTATGTTGTTTGCAAATGATAGATTTTAAATACTCTTGCCTTAAGTTTTGATGATCTAACAAACTTACTATTAAGAACCAGATAGGGAACCTAACCTACTTGGACTGCTACAAGCTTTAACGGATTCTAGCTAAAGGTGAACTGCTACAGCTTCAGGAGCTAGGAACCCAAACAAGGACTTGATGCTCTTGTGGTTTCCTCGTAGCAGTACAGAGTCAATTGGACACAGCTGGAAATGAAGTGACTGACGACATTGTTTTTGCCACACTGCACTATCCGCCCACTCATTCTTTAACCAAACAAAGTACTCATATAATTTCAAGTGATGTGATCAAGATGTACCCACAATGAGCTTTATACAAAACATCATTGGAAGGTTTCTTTTTCTCATTCAAGCTTCTTGCAAAAATAAAGAAATCAATCCTCACAAGCTTGAAGAACAAGGTTGAACGCAACTACAGACCAGTTCCTAAAAGATAGCATGTTGTTGTCCTAGTTGAGTTGTAACCTTGTTGTTATACTTATTGTATCTCCTAAACTGCTTACCTAGAAGCGTTTGATTAGGAATCCTCTTGAAAATCCATAAACTCCTTGAATTTACGTTGTGACTAGATTTAGTCATAAGGAAAAGTCTTTGTAATTGTAGAGTTACAAAGTGGTTTGTTGTGAGAGCATCACAAGTTAGAAAAAGCCTTTTAACTAGGAAGTCACAAAGTGGCTTGTGGTAAGAGTACCACAAGTTAGTTGAGTAAATCCTTTGTAATAGGAATTATTGTAAAGTGGCTTGTAATAGGTAGATTACAAGTTAGTGAAGTTAAAAGCCTACAAGTGTAGGTCATGATTTTTGATCCCTTTGTGTGGAATTTTTCCACGTAGAAATCCTCTGCCTTATTTGCATACTATTTTATTAGCATTCTCAGTAGAAACTTATAGAGGACCAGGTACTCTACAATTTGGTGGACCATACAAACTAACAATTGGTATTAGAGCAGGTTCCTCTTATCAGGCTAATACCTAGGAAGGATCCTCATGGAGGCTCCACCAAATTTTTGAAGAAGGTCAATCCATATTCCGACCCCCCAAGTTTAATGGACAATGCTATTGGTGATGGAAAGCTAGAATGCACGATTTTATCATGGCTGAAGATTGTGAGCTATGGGATATCATTTGTGATGGTCCTCATGTTCCAATCAAGGTACTAGATGAATTTTCATTCTCAATGGCAAAAATCAGCAAAGAATACACTGAAGCAGACAAGAAAGCTATGGATAAGAATTTTCGTGCCAAAAATATTTCTAGTATGCGGAATGGGACCTAAAGAGTACAATTGAATCTCTACCTGCGACATTGCAAAGGAAATATGGGAAGCTTTGCAAACAGCTCATGAGGAAACTACACAAGAAAAATAGTTTGAAGATAAACCTAATACTGGCGATAGTTCCATGATGGCAGTTGAAGGAGAGGAGATTGGATATGACTCAACTTTTGCTTTGATGGCTCAATCAGATGACGATGAAGACAATGGAAACAAAGAGGTAAACTTCAGGGATGTTCAGAGAAATCTAAAATTCTATTCTCCAAAAAAACTCATGTCTTTAGCTGATGTTTTAATCACTGCCTTTCATAGTCTTGCAGAGGATAGGGATTCTTTGATCTTAGAATTAGAAGAATCTGAACATACTAGAGCCGACTTAGTGGCTGCAGTTGCTGACCATAAGAAAACCATTGAAATCCTCAGAAAAAAAAGAGTGATCTATTAGCAGAAATTGCAGACCAAAGGGAAACAATAGTGAAAGCATGGACTAAGTCAAAACCTGAAAGCGCTAAAAAAGGAAATGAGATAGCAAGTGAGGAACACATTAGGCTTGAAAATGAGGTGAAAGCTTTGAGATTTAAGATGTGTGCTGAAATTGAGAAAAACGAGCTTCTCCAAACCAATCTAGAAAGAGTAATGAATGATCTTGAGAAGTCTCTAAAGTAGACCTGGTCCTTAGAAGCTACCACTGCCTTGCTTACTAATGATTATGAAAAAAGGCAGGGAGCAGGGTTCCAAAGGGAGAAAACTCCTCACAACCCTCACAGTAAGTATGTCACTATCTCTGATAACTAGCCTCGTACCCGATGTGGAAACACTGGGAACTTCAAGGAAGGTGTCCGGGCCAAGAATCAACCAGTTCAGAAAGACAAAGTGGTTGCTGAAACCGTGACTACAAAAGAGGGACCAGGTTCCACTCACAAAAAACGCACATTACCTGCATGGACTAAGAGAAATCTTATTCATCCTCTTGCTTACTACAAGGGACCCAAACTTGTTTGGGTTCCTAAAACTAACTCCTAATCTCTTGTGCAGGGAACATTGAAAGGAATTAGTCAACAATGATTCATGGATAGTGGGTTTTCGAAACACATGACTGGGAACACCACAAACTTTCTTTCACTAAAAGACCTGTAATGAGGGAGTGTATCCTTTGGCAATGGTAAAAAGAGATACATTCTTGGAGTTGGAAAAGTTGGGAAGTTACTCACTCATTCTAGTGAAAATGTGTACTGTGTCAATGGGCTTAAGTACAGTCTCCTGAGTGTTTCTCAAATCTGTGATAAAGGAAACAAGGTGGAATTTTGTCCAAAATATGTACAATCACTGACCTTGTGACTAGTGAAATAGTACTGGTGGCCAAAAGATACAAGAACATCTATGTTGCTATTTGGAATCTTTACAGAGTGGTGATCTGAGTTGCCTGAAAGCTGTTGACGATGATGTTAAACTATGGCACAGAAGACTGGGCCATGCAAGCTTTTCACTTTTGAACAAACTAATTCAGAAGGACTTGATCCATGGATTGCCTATGTAACAATTCAAGATGCAAAAGTCTGTGATGCCTGCGGTAGAGGAAAACATGTGAAGTCATGTTTTAAGTCTAAAAGAGATGTGATAACCTCAAAGCCGCTTGAGCTTATGCATATGGATCTGTGTGGACCTATGAGGGTGCAAAATAGAGGAGAAAAAGATACATTTTTGTAATCGTGGATGACTATTCCAGATTCATATGGACTCTATTTCTAAGAACAAAAGACGAAACTGTTGAAGTGTTTGTGGCCTTTGTGAAGAAAATCCAGGTGAAGATGGAGTCTAGAGTTGTATGCATTAGATCAGATCATGGGACAGAATTTGACAATGTCAAATTTGATGAATTCTGTAATGAAAATGGCATCACTCACAACTTCTCAGCTCCCAGAACTCCGAAGCAAAATGGAGTAGTAGAAAGGAAGAACAGAACTTTGGAAGAAATGGCAAGAACAATGTTGATTGACACTGGAATTGCAAAGAACTTCTGGGCTGAAGCTATCAACACTGCCTGCTACTTAGTGAACAAGTGCATGATCATATCACTTCTTAACACGACCCCGTATGAATTGTTGAATGGAAGAAAACCCAAGCTAACTTACCTAAGAACATTTGGATGAAAATGCTTTGTTCTCAACAATGGAAAGGATCAGCTTGATAAATTCAATGCCAAAAGTGACGAAGGAATATTTCTTGGTTACTCTTCTCAAAGCAAGGCTTACAAGATATATAACAAGCAGACTCAATGTGTTGAGGAAAGTGTCCATGTTATTTTTGATGAATCCTATCCATCATTTGAGAAGAGTGCTGAGGAAGATCAAGATGGAGAACCCTTACTTTTTCCTGGTGAAGTCATTAACATGACAAACAGAAAGGCAGATATGATGAGTCAGGTAAAGGATCCAAATGAAGACAACGCTGCCTCATCATCAACAGAACAAAACACTTCAATTACAACCACTGAAGCTGAAGAAAGGGTAGTTGATGCAGTTCAGGGAACTCCACTAGCACCTGAGAGAAGGATAGAGGAAAATCAGCCAAACATACCTTCCTCCTCTCAGAATGAACCTCAGGCGTCTAACTGGAGACACCAAAGCTCTCACCATATAGACAACATCATCAGTCCTCTAGATTACGGAGTACAAACCAGGTCAAGAGCCAAAAATTCACTTGCCTTCTCAGCCTTTCTCTCCCATATAGAACCCAAAAACTTCAAGAAAGCCTTGAAAGATGCAGATTGGATTACAGCCATGGAAGACGAATTGCATCGGTTTGAGAGAAACAACATGTGGCACTTGGTACCTAGACCCCCAGATTAAACCATTATAGGAACTAGGTGGGTATTCAGAAACAAGCTCGATGAATAGGGAATTACCACAAGGAACAAGGCCAGGCTAGTGGTCCAAGGCTACAATCAAGAGGAAGGAGTTGACTATGATGAAACGTTTACTCCAGTGGCTCGCATGGAAGCTATCAGAATTTTAATCGCTTTTGCATCTCATATGGAATTCACCTTGTTCCAAATGGATATCAAGAGTGCATTTTTGAATGGACTCTTTAAGGAAGAAGTCTATGTAAAGCAACCCCCAAGGTTTGAATGTCATGAACACCCTGAATATGTGTTAAAACTAGACAAAACTCTGTACGGGCTAAAGCAGGCTCCTCGAGCTTGGTATGAAAGACTGTCAAAATTCCTCTTAGAAAATTGTTTTAAAAGAGGGAAAATTGACAACACTCTCTTCTTAAAGAAACGAGGAAGGAACCTGCTCATTGTTCAGGTTTATGTTGATGATATCATTTTTGGAGCAACAGTTGACTCTCTGTGTGAAGAATTTGCAAAACTTATGGGAAGTGAATTTGAAATGAGCATGATGGGAGAATTAAACTTTTTCTTGGGTCTTCAAGTAAAATATTTCCCAAAGGGTACTTCTATTTGTTAGCAAAAATACATCATGGAACTCTTGAAGAGGTTTGACATGGAAGCATCAAAGGTGATAGATACTCCCATTACAACTGCCACTCGACTGAACATGGATGAAACTGGATCTCCTATGAATCAAACAATGAATAGAGGCATTATTGGGTCTCTCCTTTATCTCACTACCAGTCGACCTGATATTTTTCAGCATGGGGCTGTGTGCTAGATTTCAATCAAATCCCAAGGAATCTCACTTGAAGGATGCCAAAAGAATACTAAAATATCTCAAAGGAACACAGGACCTAGTGCTGTATTATTCATCAGGTAACAGTTTTAATTTGATTGGGTATGCTGATGCAGATTATGCAGGCTTTCTTGTGGACAGAAAAAGTATTTCTGGAATGGCTCACTTCTTAGGTTCATGTCTTATCTCTTGGGGTACAAGGAAGCAGAATTCAGTGGCTCTTTCAATAGCTGAAGCTGAATATGTAGCTGCAACATCCTGTTGTGCTCAGCTTCTACGGATCAAGAAGCAACTAGAGGACTTTGGGGTACTCACTGAGAGTGTGCCCCTTCTATGTGATAATATCAGTGCACTCAACATGGCCAAGAATCCAGTTCAACATAAAAGGACAAAACATATTAATATGAGACATCATTTTTTGAGAGACAATGTGGAGAAATTGTTGATATGTATGAAGTTCTGCAGTACAGAAGATCAAATTGCAGACACTTTTCACCAAGGCACGAAGTAGAGAACAGTTTGAAAGAAACAGAGTAATGTTAGGACTGTTAAAGCCAAATTAAGAACCTGATTCCTTTTTGGCTGGCTCTTACCCCTAAGAAATAAGTGGCTCAAAGTGTTTTCTGGCCATGTCTAACTCACTTCAATACCGTTGCAGGTAAACACACATGATAAGCATAGAGGCGATAGATGTAGTGCATGAATGATAAAAGAGGATTGATTCTTTTCAAAACAAAAAGGAAAAAAAGGAAGAAAAAAAATTCAAGAACTAGGTTCTTGTACTAAAGATTATTAGCTTTGTGCATCCTTTTAATACACGTCTTAAAAAGGGTACAAAATACAACTTCCATGTCATCAGTTTTTTAGATCCTGCTGTCACATCCCTTCTATTCAAAACGGTCCATCTCTCTCTGAAACATTGCAATTCTCCACGCCCAACCGCCGTTTCAGAACTGATGCTTATTCCTCTCCCTTCATAATTATCCTCTCCTTTTAAAAATCCTCTCTTATACTCTTCTTAACCATAAGGCCTACACTAGAATCACCCAAAAATGAAGTACCGTCACACCACTTCTTTCAATGGCTGAGAAAACTTTCGATCTCTCTGCCTCAGCTGTAACTACCACTGACCCCTTTATGGAACCTTTCGTTCTGACTGAGCCTTCCTCACTTTCTATCACTCTTGCTGCTGTAGTCACACCTTTCCTAGTTCCCCAATCTTTTCCCAACTCAGAAACCCTAGAAGCTACTATTTCATTCTCCCCATCGTCTGTTGTTCCCACCAGTCAAACCCTAAGTGGAGAACAAAGTCAAAATACTAAGGTCACAAAGGGTTTCGCCATCGTTGCTACTGATTCCATGGTTGTGGAAACACCGATTGAGGAAGAGAAAGATGTTGTAACTGTGTTTGTAGTATCCGCTGATGGTGTATTGCATGAAATTACATCCCAAAAAAATGAGACACACATTTTGGAGGAAGAAAGGGCCATTGTGGCTGTTGAAGGGGATGTAGTAGCAGATACTACTGGGGTATCACATGAGGAACCTGATCCCTCTGCGGAGGACCCAGGTCAGGGATCTCATCCCCAGGACAGTGTCATTCCTGCATTCGATGTTGTGCCCCTGGAAATTCAAGCACCTGAAATGAGATCCAGTGATGAAAAAGACCTAGATAATGAGGCTCTTGATACATTCATAAGTAAGAGAAGGGTTGTGTCCACCCCTGAGTCTGAAATCAAATGACCTACTACCAGGCTTAAAGTCAAAGTGGCCTATGACTCTGCTCTCCAGAAGAGCAAGAAAAGTAGTAAGAAGAAAAGAAGAAAGTTGGTGAAGGATAGTGTACCGGTAAGTGGTGAGGTGATCCCTGTAGTCGAGGTAGAAGAGGGAACCCTAGAGGAACCTGGTACACTTGTTAGGCTGTCTTCGAAAAAACAAAAGCCTAATTAAATAGAGAAAGGGTCAACATCTAAGTCTAAGATAAAGGAGGTAGTGAGTGAGTTTTCTATGTCTGATGAGGATGTACTAGTCAAGTCCAAGGGAAAAGGCAAAGTCAGTGGAGAGAAGTCTGGGAAACGCAAGTCTGAAGCTTTTAAAGAACCTAGTTCTGTGAAGAAAATGAGAAGTGAAGTTAGCCTTGGCTCTGAACGCCTGAGGTATCAAAAAGTTCTACTGGGTCGTATGTTTGACCCAGCAATCTCTGAGATGGATGGAATGCATCAAATTCTGGAAATGGTCAAGTTTTAATGTTGGGTGCATCTATTTTACATTGATGCACCTAAGGTGTATGAGGAGAAGGTACAAAGCTTCTTCACTAGTCTCTTTCCAGTTGACATTGACCATGTGTGTGCTTTGGTCAATGGGGTGGACATCGTCTTTGATGTAAAATTTCTTGGAGAGATTTTAAAAGTTCCTACAGTTGGTGTGTCGAGTGTACGAGATGTATGTCAGTATAACTTCAGAAATGCAGTGGTAAAAGACATTGCTAATCAGAAAGGGGATCAGATCCATAAGAAAGCTCTACTCCCTATTTACCAGCTACTGTTTGAATTGGTTAACAAAGTCCTATTACCTCGATCTGAAAGGAGGTCAGTGACTTCTAAGTCTGACCTATTCCTAATGGAGCAACTGGACGGTTTCAATCATGTGAGTCTGCCTGCTCTTATGATTGAACACATGCAAAAGGTTTCCACCTTCAAGGACGGTAATCATGGCCTTCCCTAGTGGTTCCTGCTTACTCCAGTGTTCAAATTCTTTAAAGTCCCACTGGGAATGGGTAAAGTGGGGACTCAAAAGTATACCTTACCATAGATAACCTTGGAAGAGTGCGAGTGTGTGGAAAAGTATGTGGGGTAGGAAGTACATCAACCGTTTCTCAACTTATTAATTCCTAGAATAGTCATCAGTTGAAGGCCATGAATGTTATCCTGGAAGGTCAGCAAGCCCGAGGGGTTCTCATGTCGAATGATGAAGTGGCTCGTTTAACATAGGAGAATGTTGATCTCAAGGCGCAAGTAGAGAACCTTAAAGTAGAACTGCTCAATGAGCAAAAGTCGGCAAACGCCCGAATAGACCTCATTCTCCAGACACTTGCTGCAGCTACCAAGCCTTTTACTCCCAATGCCCCCTAAGTACTCCTTCAGTGACCAGTTTTCTTGATATGCTTGTTATATTCTTTTTTCTTTTTGTTGATTATTTGGCAGATTTTTTTTTGTGTTCTCTTTTTTTTGGTGGTTAGGATGAAACACTACTACTCCTGTTAACAAGTCCAATATTGCCTCTCGCCTTTTTCAAAGGCAGAGGCATATTAAATCTTTATTAATATCAATCATCATTTTATTATGTCAGTACTCTCTCTTTGTGTTATATTCTCTATCATGATTGTGTGCACATATATGGCATGAGTTAGCTTCGCTGGACTTTTTTGTATTGTTATTCTTTTTAATGATGCCAAAAAGAGAAAAAATAATGCTCAGGGGGATCACACATGGGGGAACTGGTTCTTACTGCTCTGATCATGCATGTTATGATAAGGCATAGTCTCAAGGGGAACTCTCTGTGTTCCCTGATACTTTAAAATTGGTGTTGCCCTAATTCCATAGCTTATAAATGTTAAGTTTGTCATCATCAAAAATGAATAAATTGATAGATTTTAAATACTATTGTCTTATGTTTCGATGATCTAACAAACATACTGTTAAGAACCAGATAGGGAACCTGACCTGCTTGGACTGCTACAAGCTTTAACGGATTCCAGCTAAAGGTGAACTGCTATAGCTTCATGAGCTATGAACCCACACAAGGACCTGATGCTCTTGTGGTTTCCTTATAGAAGTACAGAGTTAATTGGACACAACTGCAAATGAAGTGATTGATGGTACTGTTTCTACCGCACTGCACTGTCTACCCATTCATTCTCTAACCAAATAAAATACTCACATCATTTCAAGTGATGTGATCAAGATGTACCCATAATGAGCTTTATACAAAACATCACTAGAAGGTTTCTGTTTCTCATTCAAGTTTATTTCAAAAACAAAGAAATCAATCCTCACAAGCTTGAAGAACAAGGTTGAACACAACTACGGACCAGTTCCTAAAAGATAGCCTATTGTTGTCTTAGTTGAGTTGTAACCTTGTTGTTGTGCTTATTTTATCTCCTAAACTGCTTACCTAGAAGCGTTTGATTAGGAATCCTCTTAAAAATCTGTAAACTCCTTAAGTTTATGTTGTGACTAGATTTAGTCATAAGGAAAAGTCTTTGTAATTGTAGAGTTACAAAGTGGCTTGTGGTGAGAGCATCACAAGTTAGAAAAAGCCTTTGTAACTAGGAAGTCGCAAAGTGGCTTGTGTTAAGAGTACCACAAGTTAGTTGAGTAAATCCTTTGCAATAAGAATTATTGTAAAGTGACTTGTAATGGATAGATTGCAAGTTAGTGAAGTTAAAAGCTTACAAGTATAGGTCGTGGTTTTTGGATCCCCTTGTGTGGGATTTTTCCACGTAGAAATCCTCTGCTTTATTTACATACTATTTTATTAGCATTCTCAGCAGAATCTTGTAGAGGACTAGGTATTCTGCAGTTTGGTGGACCCATACAAACTAACAGTAAAGAAGGAAGGATCGATGAGGATATCCATTGATTATCGGTAGTTGAACAAGGTTACCATCAAGAACAAGTATCTGTTGCCTAGGATTGATGACTTATTTGACCCACTTCATGGTGCCAAGGTATTTTCCTATATTAATTTGAGATCTGGCTACCATTAGGTGAAGATTATGGCATTGGATGTCGCTAAGACAACTTTTAGCACTCATTACGGTTATTATGAGTTATAGGTGATGTCATTTGTTTTGATTAATGCTCCAGCAACCTTCATGAATTTGATAAACAAAGTGTTCAATCCTTATCTGAATTACTTTGTGATTGTCGTCATTGATTATATTCCGGTTTACTCTCAGAGTAGAGAGAAGCATGAGCATCACTTGCGAATTATACTTCAATCTTTGAAAGATTGTCAGCTTTATGCCAGGCCTTTAAAGTATAAGTTCTAGTTGGATTCAGTTGCCTTCTTGTCCAATGTTATGTCTTCTGATGGTACCAAGGTGGATCTTAAGAAGATTGAGGTAGTTCATAATTGGCCAGGTCCCACTTCAACTCTAGAGATACGAAGCTTCTTGGGTTTGGCAGGCTACTATCGCTATTTCGTAGAGGGATTTTCATCTATCTCAGCCCCATTGACCAAGTTGACTTAGAAATGTGCTCTTTTCAGATGGTCTGACTAGTGTGAGGAGATATTTTAGAAGCTTAAGACTATCTTGACTAAAGCCCCATGTTGTGTTACCCATAGGTTCGAGGTCTTAGACTGTGTATTATGATGCATCATGATTAGACTTGACGCAGTATTGATGTAGGCTGGTAGAATGATTGCCTATACATATCGTCAGTTGAAGATCCATAAGAAGAACTACCTTGTGCATCATTTGGAGTTAGCAGCCATTGTGCATGTGCTCAAGATTCTGAGACATTACTTATACGACGTTCCATGTGAGGTCTATAATGATCATCAGAGTCTCCAATATCTATTCCAGCAAAAGAATCTTAATTTGAGGTAGCAGAGATAGTTGGGGTTATTGAAAGACTTTGATATCATCATAATGTACCATTCGGGGAAGGATAATATGGTGGTTGATGCCTTGATTAGAAAGTTAGAGACCATGGGTAGCTTGGTATTTATACTAGAAGTGGAAAGGCCATTGGCTATAGATATTCCGGCCTTGGCTAATAGGTTCATGAGGTTGGATATTTCGGAGACTTGTGTAGCATTCATCTTTCTTGGAGCATATCAAGGCACGCCAGTTTGATGATCCCCACTTGTTGGTATTGAAATAAATAGTTCAGTGGGTGGTGCTAAGAAGGTTGTGATTTGGGATGATGGTGTTATGTGTTTTCAGGGCCAGATTTGTGTTCCTAATGTTGATGGTTTGAGAGAGTTGATCCTTGAGTAGACTTATAACTCATGGTATTCTGTTCACCTAGGTGTCACAAAGATGTATCGTAACATGAAGCAACATTATTGGTGGCGAAATATGAAGAAAGACATTGTTGGACATGTATCTCGGTGTTTGAATTGTCAACATGTGAAGTATGCATATCATAAATCGGGTGGTTTGACTCAGAAGTTGGTGATAACGGAGTGAAAGTGGGAGCGCATCACTATGGACTTTGTGGTTGACTTACCACAGACCTTGAAGAAGTATGACACCATTTGGGTCATTGTGGACCAATTAACCAAGTCCCCACATTTTATCTCGATGATGACTTCCTTCACTTTAGAGCGGTTGGCGCATATCCATATCAGAGATATTATTCGACCACATGGTGTGCCCATTTCTATCATTTCCTACTGTGGCACGCAATTTACTTCATACTTTTGGAGAGTTGTGCAACATGAGTTGGGCATCAAGTTAAGTTGAGTACCCCTCTCCAATTTATTGTTGCACTTAATCGTTAAACGGCCACATCATTTAAACATGGCTCTCACCTATTTTGTTACACTCCATGAATCAGTCCTTCTAACACTTGTAAATTAAAAGTGGATCATGTTCCAAAATTGTCAAGTCATAGGGTAATCATGATTAACTCCAGTCTGCATGCAATCAGGACCAGTTTCCTAAACTACCTCCAAACATCTTTGTTGCCCAATTAAATCACCTAATCGCCACTTTTAAAAATTTTAAAATTATGACAGTTACCCCTTCTCTCCGAATTAGAGCCGGATTAGGATCAATTAAAAGGAAAAATCAAGGCCAACAAATTGTCAAATCATCCCCTATAAAACCCTCTCTTCTCCACATTCCCCCTATTCTGATCAAAACATGTAAAAGCAAATTTCAATTTCTTAACAAAAGAAGAAACTCTAGCATGCTGCTGAATCATTAAATCCCACTGCAATGGAATACTCACCTAGCAATATTCCCTCTAAGACTAGTACAAAAACTGAAAACCTAACCCCACTACACATGTTTCCATAACCATCTAAACCCAATCTATCCAAGAACCTCCTCTCCATCGAAAGCCCCAAAATCCTTCATTGGTTTAGTTGATTATTCTAACGAAGAAGAAGGTGAAGGGTCTGAGAGTGGAATTCATGTTGTGGAGGAGCCACAAATTGAGAGAAAAGCAAATATCGACTATGTGCAAGAGGTTGACGTTGTATACATAGAAGTAGCTACTGGTGAAAAACCGGATGTGGAAGGTGATGCTAGGATTCAGGAAGAAGAAATAGTGGTGTCTAGTAGGGTGGTTACAGAAAAAAGGGTGAAGGTATTGCTGATATTGTGAGTAAGGAGACACCGGAGGAAGTAGTGGGAGAACCTGGGGAAGGTATCAGTACTGTAGTAGAAGCACAAGAAGCCCCTGGACAATAACCAAGTTCTTCTGCTGCTGGTGAGGGACAACTCGTTGCAATAGGAGATGTTGAAGTTGTGACTGAGCAAGAGGCAAGTCAAGTTTAAGAAACGGGTCTTTAATACTGACCCTGAAAAATATAAGTTGTTTGACTGGACTGACACCGAGGAAGAAGAAAAAAAGGAAGGAGAAGTAGAAGTTTTGAAAAAAGGTAGTGATGATGAGGCCCTGGTGAATCTGATTGCCAAGTTAAGGGAGAAAAAGCAAGCTGAAGAGAAAATTGTCACCAAGAGGGTGAAGGCTATTGCAAAGAAAGCAAACTTGCATATTGGGTCTGTCAATTTGGGGTTAGAACACCTGTAACAAGAGGAAAACGAAAGAAAGCACTTGAGAAAACGTTGGAGGAGAGCAGGAAAAAGAAGAAAGAAAGAGAAGGGTTCAGACTAATTGATGAGTGTGATGTAGAGAAAATTGATTTGGTGAGCAAAAAAGAGGATGAATAAGAGGAAGAAGAGGAGGAGGAAGTCCTTATTCAAAGAAAAGGGAAGAACAATGCTGAATCATCTTCAGCCACTCCCCAAAAAATCTGTCAAAAAGAGAAAAGTTGCAGTCTCTAACCCAGAAGTGAAAGGAACCAGTTCGAAATGCAGAAAAAAGACTAAGAGAAACATTGACATTGTTTACAGAGAGGAGTGGTTTTCTAGGTTGATGTTGCTGAAGGGTATAGTGATTGACCCCGCTGTGGTGACAATGTTTGCGATGAAGGAGCTGCTGGAGAAGTTGGAGGTTCAGGGGTGGACACATTTTTTCTTTGCACATTCCCCATCATGTATGGTGAAGCACTGCTTCATTTTTACATGAATTTCAAAGTTCTGGAGAATGAAATAGTGAGTACTGAAGTTAGGGGAGTGAACCTCGTTCTTGATGCTAAGATATTGGGGAAAATTCTGAATGTACCAGTGGAAGGGTTTAATACTTACGTGAAGTATGAGTGGCCTAAGTTGGGAAAAAATGAAAATGCCATGTACTTAGCCGAACAAGTACACTCAGAAGAGGGAAAAGTTGACTGCTAGGAAAGTAGGAAAGTGGGAGATGGATCTAGTTCACAAGTTGTCGTTTGAGTTTGTGAACAAATGTCTGCTATCTCATTCTGAAAATATGCATGAGGCAACCTACCTTGATTTTGCTGTAACGGAGCTTTGATCAAAACAAGCCGATCAACCTCCCATCTCTGATGTTGAATAATATGGCAAGGGTTCTGATCAGGAACGTGGTACTCATGCTCTACGCTATGGGTCTTTATTCCTTGTCAATATGGGTTTTTATTGACAAGGGTGTTTGAGCATTTTGTTTGATGAGGAGACCCTGAGGGAATATGACTATGTTACTCGACCATCTGGAACCAAAAGCAAAAGCATGGTCACTAACCTACTTGAGGAATTGGTTGTTGTCAATGAGGAAAAGGAAACGCTGAAATTAGAGATTGCCTCACTGAAGGAGGAAAATATGAGGATGAAGGAGGAGAAGAAGAAGGAGCAAGAAGCCTCTACTGCTAGAATTGACATGTTTCTGGGGCTAATCCAGGGAGAACCATCATCCACTAAAGAACTTGATCATCGGTCATCTTAGTTCCCTAGTTCACCATTAGCTAATCCACTGCCCTACACCCCATCTATGACCAGTGTCTGGATATTTTTTGTTTTCTTATATTGTTGGCAGTCTGACGGGTTTGTTCAACCGTCTTTTGATTTGGGCGCTTTTGGGCATAATACGGTACATGGCTTAACAAATGACAATATATAAAATTTCCTAACTTTTAGCTAATTTTATGTATCTGGGCTAACTTTTTTCTTAATTTCTCATGTATGCTCCTGATGATATGTACATGTTAGTATAGCCCCTACGGCCATGAGTTTTACATTACTACATTATCTCATTGAACTCACTGACATATTATTTTTTCGATGATGCCAAAAAGTGGAGGTTAGGTGTTCTTAATATATAAACCTGGTTCTTGAAAGTCACTTGGACTAATAAAAGAAGATACTCTTGAGTTGTCTTTAAGTTTTCTGTTTGCTGGTTCTATTAATTATCCCTAGCCATCTACATGGTTGCGATGAATAGAAGGCGAGTACCTTACATTTTGTGTAAACATGGACAAACTGAAGAAGCGTTGTTGTGAATGAAATTGGTTCTTGGGTTGAAGACTGATGAAATTGGAGCAAGCTATTGATTGATCCGTACAGGGGTTTGTCATCATCAAAAATAGAGAATTTGTTGAGCTGAGCATATATATTGTTATGATGATTAATAAACTTTGTTTGAGAACTAGGTTTCATGTTGCAATTATGCAGGTTGAAAGACTATTGTGGAGATAAGACAAAATAAGAAAATAAAAAGTCAAGTGAAACAGATGTGCAGTTGTCATGAACCTAAACCCGAACCCGGTCGTGATGGCGCCTCTCGTGAAGACAAGGCCAGTTGACACTTACCTATTTCAGTTTTTTGAGCAGTTAACAATGAGAATTAAGTCTAAAACACGATAAATAATCCAACATTTTAAGCATTCAACTGTACAAATATGCGGAAGAACAACCCAACACAACCCGATACCGTGGTGTCACTAGTCATGAGCATCTAAAACTCCGGAATAATCAAGAAAGGTCTACAGAGTTCAATACAAAACTAATACAAGAAGAAATAAGATAGGGAAGAAGCTCTGGGCTGCGAACGTCGGCAGCTACCTAGAAAATCTTCAGATCCGCCTGAGCTGGAAAGATCAACACTCGGGAGCGGGACCAAATACACCTCAATCTGCACACAGAGTGCAGGGAGTAAAGTGAGTACTCGAACTCAGTGAGTAATAATCATAAATAAACGACTGAGATATATGAAAACACGTAAGGCACATTACAGGCTACAATGAAACAGTAAAATAGGTAAGAATAGTGATTCAGTAAAGATATGTAAAATTATATAAGTTCAGTTTAAACTTCATGAAATGCCTATTCGACAATTAAACAGGTAAATGACAGACAAATAAGACAGATAAGCACATAAAGGATTGACCATCGGGCACAATATCAACAATACCAGTTCCTCGGGCTATATCTCACATCAGAATGGGTAACCGCGCTCACTGGGGGTGTGCAGACTCCTGGAGGGGCCCCTTTCAGCCCAAGCGCAATATCAAGCCATCTCGTGGCATCATAACTAGGCCATCGGCCTCATAGTCATAATCAATGTTTCCTTACAACATAGGCCCTCGACCTTACTCAGTCAGAATCTCACAGCCACTCGGGCAACAGTAAAACGTAGTGATCAGCCCAAAATATCATTTAAGTGCTAAAGCAAGTAAACATAACTGAGTGATGAAAATAATAAAATATAGCATGACTGAGTTCAAGTATAATGTCAAAGCAGTGAGTAAATATCAATAAAAATCCCCTAAGGGTTAAAATAGTTGGCACGAGGCCCAAATATGGCATTCAGCCCAAATGATGATGATAGCAAATAGATTTCAGTCAAATATGCAGTAAAATAGTCATTTGGGACATACTAAGTCACAATCCCCAATAGTGCATGACCCCACGCTCGTCATTGAGCGAGTGCGTCGCCTCACTATAGCACAACGATATGCAATCCGGGGTTTCGTACCCTTAGGACATCATTTACAATCATTACTCACCTCAAACCGGTGCAAACTCTAGTCCGCGATGCCTTTGCCCCTCGAATCGTCCTCCACTCGTGTCGAGTCTATCCAAAATCAGAATCACGGCGTCAAAATATACTAAGGGAACGAAGCCAAAGCAAAAATAATCAATATATAACACAAATCCCAAAATTACCAAAACCCGACCCCCGGGCCCATGTCTTGGAATTCGATAAAATTCACATCAATAAGTTCTCTATCTCCCCACAAGTTCATACATATCAAAAGTACCAAAATTCGACCATAATAGGGCCCTCAAATCCTCAAGTCTAGGTCTCCAATACCAAGCCCTAGTTTTCCCAATTTTAACCTTTAAATTCCATTAATTATAGCTCTAATCCATGAAATAATACCATAGGAACGAGTTTTAGGTCCAAAATCCTTACCTCAAGTAATTCCCTTGAAATCCCTCTTCAAAATCGTCCAAAAAGCTCCAAAGCCGACTTAGGAATGGTAAAATAGCTCAAAAATCGTGAAGGAAACAATTTATACCTTCTGGCCCGGGCATTTTCGCATCTACGGCCAAATTCCTGCTTCTGCGGTACCGTATTTGCGGCCAATGAACCGCTTCTTCGATTTTCACTTAAGTTCCCATTTCCCACATCTGCTATCCAATATCCGCACATGCGCCATCGCAGGTGCGGTCCTCCTAACCGCTTCTGCGGTTTTTGCCTCCCTAGCTCCTTTCCGCTTCTGTGGCCCCCTTCCTCACATCTGTGACATTGCACCTGAGGTCCTCAATCCGCAGGTGCGAAAATACCAAAAGCAAAAAAATCTCAACTTCAGCAAAATCTCAAACTTCTCCGTCAACCATCTGAAATCACCCCGAGGCCCCCGGGACCTCAACCAAAAGCACAAACATATCCCATAACCTTATTCAAACTTTTACCAATCTTCAAAACACCTCAAATAACGTCAAATCAACCAAAACACATCGGATTCAAGCCTAAGTTTCTAAAATCTTACAAATTCCGCTTTTTATCAAAAACCCAACCAAACTACGTCTGAATGACCTGAAATTTTGCACACACATCCCAAATGACACCACAGAACTATTGCAACTCTCGGAATTTTATTTCGACCCCTATATCAAAATCTCACCTATCAACCGGAAATCGCCAAAAATCCATTTTCTCCAATTCAAGCCTAAATCTACTCCGGACCTCCATAACTCATTCCGATCATGCTCCTAAGTCCCAAATCACCTCCCAAAGCTAACCGAACCATCAGAACTCACATCCGAGCCCTCTAACATATAACTCAACATCCTGTTGACTTTTCCAACTTAAGCTTCCTCAAAAGAGACTAAGTGTCTCAAACCTTACCAAATTCTTTCCGAACCCGAGCCAACCAACCCGATCACATATAGAACCGATAAACAAAGCAATAAGAAGCAGAAATGAGGGAAACGGAGCGGTAACTCATGAGACGACTAGCCGGTTCATCACATCCTCCCCAACTTAAACAAACGTTCATCCTCGAACGAGTCAAGAAACATACCTGAAGCCTCAAATAGGTGAGGATATCTATTTCGCATCTCCCGCTTGGTCTCCCAGGTATCCTTTTCCATGGGCCGACCTCTCCACTGCACTTTCACTGAAGCTATATACTTTGACCTCAACTTTCAAACCTGGCGACCAAAAATAGCTACTGGCTCCACATCATAAGTCAAATCATCATCTAACTGAACCGTGCTGAAATCAAGAAAATGAGACGGATCCCCAATATACTTCCGGAGCATAGAAACATGAAATATCGGATGAACACTTGATAAGATGTGTGGCAAAGCTAGCTCAAAAGCCACCTCCCCAATCCTCCGAAGCACCTCAAAAGTCCCAATGAGCCGAGGACTCAATTTACCTTTCTTCCCAAATCTCATAACACCCTTTATGGGCGACACCTTCAACAGAACCTTCTCACCAACCTTGTAGGACACATCTCGAACCTTCCTATCAGCATAACTCTTTTGGCTCGGCTGCGTCGTACGAAGCCTCTCTTGAATCATCTTCACCCTTTCTAAAGCATCCTGCACCAAGTCTGTCCCCAATAGCTAAGCCTCGCCCGGCTCAAACCAACCAACTGGAGATCTACATCGCCTCCCATACAAAGCCTCATATGGAGCCATCTCAATACCCGACTAGTAGTTGTTGTTATAAGCAAACTCTGCAAGCGGTAGAAACTCATACCATGACCCTCCAAAATCAATGACACAAGCACGCAACATGTTCTCCAATATCTGAATGGTGCGCTTGGACTGACCGTCCGACTAAGGGTGAAAAGCTGTGCTCAACTCAATCTGAGTACTCAACTCTCGTTGCATAGACCTCCAAAACTGCAAAGTAAACTGAGTGCCCCTATCTGAAATGGTGGAAACTAGGACACCATGCAAACAAACAATCTCCCGGATATAGATCTCCGCCAACCACTCTGAATAATAGGTAGTACACAAAGGAATGAAGTGCGCGGACTTGGTCAGCCGATCCACAATCACTTAAATAGCATCGAACTTCTTCAAAGTCCGTGGAAGTCCAACTACGAAGTCCATAGTGATCCGCTCTCACTTCCACTCTGGAATATCCATCCGCTAAAGCAAGCCACCTAGTCTCTGATGCTCATATTTCACCTGCTGACAATTGAGACACTAAGCTATAAATCCCACAATATCTTTCTTCATTCTCCTCCACCAATAGTGCTGCCTCAAATTCTGATACATCTTCGCAGCACCCGGATGAATGGAATACTGCGAGCTATGGGCCTCCTCTAGAGTAAACTCCCGAAACCCATCCATATTAGGCACACCTATATCAAAATCTCACCTATCAACCGGAAATCGCCAAAAATCCATTTTCGTCAATTCAAGCCCAAATCTACTCCGGACCTCCAAAACTCATTCCGATCACGCTCCTAAGTCCCAAATTACCCCCCGAAGTTAATCGAACCATTAGAACTCATATCCGAGCCCTCTAACATATAAGTCAACATCTGGTTGACTTTTCCAACTTAAGCTTCCTTAAAAGAGACTAAGTGTCTCAAACCTTAGTAAATCCTTTCCGAACCTGAGCCAACTAACTCGATCACATATAGAACCAATAATCAAAGTAATAAGAAGCAAAAATAGGGGAAACAGAGCAGTAACTCATGACACGAGTGGCCGGGTCATCACAGTAGTAGGCTAGCTGAAGAAAGCAAGTCAGGTGTGAAAGGCCAGCATTCCCATGTGAGTAGGAATTCCTAGAAGATCCTATTCCTGTCCAAAAAGGAATACGTGTCTAGTTGAGTTTCGTGTAATAAAAGGAATATGCATATACATAAAATACTCGTGGGAAGAAAGAAAGTTGTAAAGTTGGAATCAAATAAGGACACAAGCCCAAATAGGACAGGATTCCTTAACCGAAATATTCTAGGTTTTGGAGCATTAATTAAAGAAGACTTTCGGCCAATCTTGCACCTATAAAAGAAGACTTTTTGCCATAATTTAAAGACTACTGCTATTGAGAGAAATCGTGAGAATACTTCTGATAATAGTAAGCAGGGAAAAAGGTACTTATGAAGATTCAACTCAATTAACTAAGGAACTAGTTCTTGAAGATGAAGCTGCTCAAGTTCTTTAGTTCTTAGGTTGAGTCTAGTATTTTGAATTGTAACCTATCTACTTTTATAGAAGTGTAATAATAGGTTATCGTTGAGACATTGTTTTTGTAAGTTTTCTAGGGTAGAGTTAGTCTAGGAAGGGGTTGCTACAATAAGGTTGATTGTAGGGGGTTAGAGTACTAGAGTTAGTCATCTTGGTTATTGAGTTGTAATCTAAATTTCTCTTTGAAGTTAGTGGAGATTTGAGGAAAATTCTACTGGGTAGGTCATAATTTTTACTCCCTCGATCAATGAGGTTTTTTATGTAAAAATCTTTGTGTTGATTACTTTCCGCAATAATTCTCGTTTGTATTTGTTCAAATAGTTCAAAGAATCTGATTCTTTGAAAACACAAAAATCGGGTAAGATACAATTCAACTCCCCTTTCTTGTGTCTAAATGTAGTGTAAAATAACAAAACTGAATCGAAAAATCGCATCAAATCGAAAAGTCAAACCAAATCGATTAAAAATCCCGATTAGTTTTGGTTTAGTAGTGAGTAAAAAACCAAAACTAAACCGACATATAAATATATAATTTTTATATATACTTTTAAGACTTTATATAAAATTTTCTCTAAAAATTGTACAGAAATATTTGATATCCTCTATGGGATGTAATATTTAATAGAATTATAAAGTACATTCATTTTTATTTATTTTAAATAACGGATTGTATCAGTTTCTTATCAAGTGTTATTGAAATGTGTCAATCATCTTTTTGATCTACCATATTCATATGTCAAGATTTCTTATATCTTTTTCGAATTTGAAATGGTATTTCGATAACTTAAAATTAAATAGAACAAATTATTGTTTAGGTATCATATTGATTTTTATGTTTAATTATGAAATCCGGTAAACATTGAAAGCATACATTAATGAAAATTTATAGTTAGACGATTAAAAAAATAACTATTATGTGCAAGGGTGGAGCCAGCCCTTAAGTTACGAGTTCGGCAAACTCAATAGCTTTAGCCCAAACTTTGTATGTGCCGTAAGAAATTTATTGAATATGTATAAACTATTAATTTAGAACCCAGAAATTTAAAAAAAATTATGATCTTGAATCCATAAGCTTCAAATTCTGGCTCCGCCTCTGATCATGTGTTACTAAAAAAATTCTCCCATAAGAATATTTTAATAGATCATATGTTTGTCAATATTTTTCAAGTTTTACTAAATATATATTCATATTTATCAAAACTTTATCTATAACTTTAACATAATAAGATTGAAATAATATTTATATAACAAAAAATCTGAAATCCCCTGCAAAACCAAACCATTCCAAACTGATATAATTGGTTTAGTTTGATTTGGTAAAAACCGGACCAATCTGGTCCATGTACACTCCTAATCGCAACAATATTATTGCCTCTTCTGTTTCATAGCATCAATAAAATTAGAGTATCAAATATCTTCATCAACGTCATGCAGTAAAAGATAACTTCTCATTTTGCTACTATGCGAAGGCAATGGTAACAATAAGCTCATACGAATATATATATTGTACACGCGTGGGGCTTCTCGTACAAACAACTAATGTCATAAGATAGAGGGATTGATAGTGCATAAAGCTTAAACTCATTCTCAAAGTATTACCTCGATGAAGATTGGAGCATCACCCTGGCATTCTTCAAGTGCAACATACGTTGATCCTCCTAACACCATCGAGGTAACATTTTGAGAATGATTTTAAGTTTTGTGCACATTAAAATCCTAATTTTTATATTTGTATACTAGTTTTTATACGTAGGTCAATTGACCAAACCCCATTATAATGTCTTATTCTTTAGTATATATTGTCTTTCTTGTCTGAGTTATCGTCCACAAGCTTTGCATTGTTAGCTTCCGCATGCACCATGTTATGTTACGACCCAAAATCCATTAAAGGTTGTGATGGAGCCTAACACCGCTGTCAGGCAAGCCAATAATAATTTATTAACTTGATTACTCATTTTAGTATTTTGAAATCAAATTTTTTCCTTCAATTAAATATTAAGAAATAAAATTGCAGAGTAAATGATAATATTTTTGCCAAATACACTAATGAACACTCATAAGAACCCCCAGAATCCGGCGTCACCAGTGCATGAGCATCAAATAGGAAGATAAAATAAAATACAGCATCTGTCCGATTTACAAATTAGATAGGAAAGATATAAATAATTCTGAAGGAGGCTTTACTGCTGCGGATCGTAACATAGAATATAGCTCACCTAAGTCCCCGTAATAACCACGCCTCTGCGCCCACAATGCCACTAAACATATATGTGCATGCACAAAAATATGCAGCAAGTGTAGTGTAAGTACGTAAATCAATGCATACATAATAAGTATCCAGTCTAACCTCGAAGAAGTAGTGACGAGGGATCGACTCCGACACTTACTATAGGCGATAAATAAAATACCGATGATATAATTAAGCATGGATTACTAGAACGGTTGTCAGCTCAATATCATTAAGTAAGTAACCAATTCTTTTGTTAATAAGACATTTTCAAATTTATTTTTCATCATTTATCATTTTGTATCTCAGGACAATGAAGCATATCAATTATTATAAATTCCAAAGAAAGTAATTCAATCATGCGCAAATCATGTAGAGGTCGTACGGCCCGATACAACATAAATATTTAAATTGTGCACTGCCGTGAGTCGAACAACACGAACTATAAATGCTTCTATCTGCTACTGAGGCGTTGGGCCCGCTCCACAAAATAGAAAAATACATTTAGAACAACCAATTCAAGATTTATTAAGAAACAATTATTCAAAGAAATGCCAATTCCCATTAACAATCAAGTAAATAATGTTTAAAAAATTTCAATTTTTTTACCAAGTTTCAATATGTTTTAAACAATTAATATAACAAGCAGGTTGCAAACATCGCAAAAATAATATGATTTGGGTCCTAGACTACCCGAACATTAAGCATTATAGTAGCTACGCACGAACTCTCGTCACCTCGTGCATACGATGCCCCTACAAGTAGAAGAACATATTAAATCAATTCACCTATGGGGTTAATTCCCTCTTACTAGGTTAGAAAGGAGACTTACCTTGTTCCGGAATTCCATAATCGGCTCCCAAGCCCTTCTAACAACTCAAACCGATCTCTAACACTCTAAAACTATTAAATAAATGTGCAAACCCATAAATATATACTCTAATACTCATTACAATCCAATTTATAACAGTTCCCAACTTCAATCAAAAAGTCGATAAAAATCACCCTCGGGCCCACGTGGTCGGATTCCAAAAAATTTCAAAGATAAACATTACCCATAACCTCACGAACTCAATATAATTTATTTTCAATTCCATGCCCAAATTTGTGGTCAAAATCCACAAAATACCATTTTCAAGGTTTTTCTTCAAAATTCCAAATTTCTAAAAAAATTCATGTCTAAATCCATATATAAACAGTGTATTTAACTCACAACTAGTAGAAATCACTTACCTCTTGATGATGATGGAATCCCTCTCAAAATGCTCTCAAAAATCTCCTAAGTCCATGTAGTAAATGAGGGAAATGAGCTAAGTCTCGGAATAAAAAGCCCTTGCTTTAGAAGCATACGTCGTATTTAAGACATCTGGCTCGCAAATGCAATGGTCCCATTTGTGACAAACGCACCGTAAATGCAAAGCAAAGCCATCCCTGCCATGGTCGCAAATGCGAAGCAGACAGATTCGCAAAAGCGGCAAATTGTTTGCAAATACGAACACCTCAGAAATCTCCCACCCTCGCAAATACGAACTCTTTCCTCGCAAATGCGAGTTCACAAATGTGATCAAAACCTCGCATCTACGAGATCTACAACCCAGACCAACCAGCAGAACCAGCAACAACTCTTCATCCAAAATTGATCCGAAACCACTTTGAAACACACTCGAGGCCCCGGGGACCCCGTCTAATCACATCAATGTGTCCCACCACATGACACGAAAATGCTCGTGGCCTTAAATCACATCAAACAATGTCAAAACCATCAATCACACCCCAAATCAAGCTTAATGAACTTTATAACTTCAAACTTCTACTTTCGATACTGAAACCTATCAAATAACATCTGTTTGACCTCAGATTTTGCATACAAGTCATATTTGACATTAAGGACCTAACTTCTGGAATCGGAATCCGACCCCGATATCAAAAATTCCACTCCCGATCAAATTTCCTAAAAACCTTCAAATATCCAACTTTCGCCAAATGACCCCAAAATGACCTACGAACCTCCAAATCCATATCCAGACGCTCTCCCAATAGCAGAATCACCATACAGAGCTATTCTCAAATTCGGAATCCCAAGCGGACATCGATAACATTGAAATGCACTTCAACCCAAATTTATGAAATTCTTTCGAAATTCAACTTTCACAATTGGCTCTAAAATGCTCCCGGTTTATCCAAAACCCCATCCGGGGATATGCCCAAGTCCAAAATCATCATACAAACCTGTTGGAACCTTTAAATCCCGATTCCGAGGTCGTTAACTCAAAAATCAATCCTTAGGAAATTCCTCCAACTTAAAGCTCCGAAATGAGAATTTTCTTTCCAAATCAACTCCGAAGTTCCCGAAATTCGATTCCGACAATACGCAAAAGTCATAATACCTGAAGTGAAGCTAGTCATGGCCTCAAACCGTCGAACGATGTGCTACATCTCAAAATTACCGATCGTGTCGTTATATTCTCTCGCACTTAATCATACGTTCATCCTCGAACATACTAAGAATTGCTATTGAGTTGTCTGAAATCACTATTTAAACCCTTGGGCACCTACCCATGCTACCACAACCCAGTTGATCACATTAGCTCGATCCAATCTGAAGATTCTCTACCAGGCCTGTTTCAAACACACGAGCACCGTATCAATCACTGCACACTGCACCAAACACGATTGTATACTCTTACTAAATTCATACCATGCACCCGCATAACTCATTTGCCCAAGGAATTCTTTCCCTAGCATAACAACTAAAATTTCCACTGACGTGAAATCCGTAATGTACCTCATGACCAATATAAGCTTTGCTTCAACTCTGGCAATACTGCTACAATAGAAAAGAGGTATAGAAACTCCTAACCACCTGCTAAGTCACAATTCATGGAGTCTCTCTTCCTGAAAAGAACCATTACATCATTCTGGACTGAATACCCATATTTACTCTTTAACGTGCCTTATATAAATTTGATCGCACTGATCTCATGTCCAATAATCTCGTCTTCCGGTTACAAACTACTCAGGCAATAAGCCACCTCAGACACTGCAAAAAGTTTCATATGATTCCACAAAGTGCTAACAAGTCACAACCTTAAATGCGATACATGAGGAGAACTAAGCTCCAGAAGGAACTTCTGAAACCACGTGACTAATTTAATAAGCAAAAAGATGAACCTTCCTCAGAAATTGAGAAGCAAAACACACAATATAGACATAGGGGTAACTGTACTCAACATCACACTGTTGCAGCATGCAACCTGATCCACACATGATACCGTTTCAGCGTGTAACCCGATCCAACCACGATACCCGTGACGGCTTGCCACCCGATCCAAACAAAATACCCATGGCGACGTGCCGCCCGATCCAAATAATATACTGATAGCAGCATGCCACTCGATCCGCACATAATAATCTATAAGGAAATACTTACCAAGCTAGAATGCTCATATCTGCAAAATACCCGCATGTCGACCACAAGTACGACAAGTGCATAACACCATCCCTGGGGAGATAGATAGCGCATATGCCACAAAACTCAAGCACAACTAAGGTGCAATAAGTTACCTGTATCTCAAGAGCCATCCTGCTCATATAACACCACAAGCTACACGGGATCACCAGACATGTGTGAATAGTCAAACCGCCTCACAACCCAAATGAAATAATAGAGATTACACGGAATAGCTGACAACAAAAATAATATCCCAGGCTCGAAGACTCCTCCGTAAACAACGCTATGCTAAAATGAACACATCCGACCTGATATAGAGGCCACCTTCACATTTAGATCCATCCACGGACCTTAAACAGATTCTGATCATACTGCATTGGACTAATAACCTCTCAAGGGTCCATGGTAACCTTTTTCCTATGACACACAAGAACAACCGTCAAATCCGGAACAAAATCCCATAGTCCTCAACCAAATGAACCGAGCGCTCTTTTAGGCATAATTTCTCAAATTAGCAATAGTACCACAATCTCCATACTTGGTTTGATCTTCAATCAATCAAGTGACTGCATGTCACTCTTATACAATCTTCCCAGGGACACACTCCCACGCCCTTCCACACCAGGTAACAAGTCTGCACATCCCTACCAACGGCCATGTTGATACCTATTTTTTCCCTAAAATATTTTAAAACTGCATATATACCTTCAAAATCATGCATTAATAGTAATTGGTACTTTTCCATAATTTTTCTTTTTTTTATTATTTTACCTAGCATTTTATTTCTAATAAACAATTACAAAATGGCATTACAAGTGATTTCGAAAGCATTTCTTGATTTAGTTTATTGTTTATAATTATAATAACTTTGCAATTATAGTCCAGGCATATAATTTTGTGCCATTTTACCAAAAACTTAGTCATTTGTATTTTTAAAATACTAAATAATCTTTTAAAATTATTTTTCTATGAATGAAATTTATTTTTTGTAATTATTAGCTGTTTTACAAATTATTTTAATTAATTTAATTGGGTATTTAACTAATGGCCTATTACATTTCAATTCTAGCCTAAATTGAACCACCCAAAACCTAATTAAATCATCCCAATACCCCAAAGCCCAATCCATTATTCTACCCGACCCAATTTCCCTTTAATATGGACCTTTGATCAATTTGATCAACGGACTAGATCCGTCCTTACCATAGTTAACCTAAAATGACTACCCCCCAAAACCTCATTCCCATCCTCTCATTTTGCTCTCATTCTCTCCGTTGTTGCATCTCTCATCTCTCTCAAAATCCTCTCTGCTAAACCTAGCTCCTCTCACAGGCTGTTGGTTTGCCGGTAACAATGGTGGTTCCACCACCACCCCTAACCTACATGGCTCCCTCATATGCTGGATCCTTGCTACCTGGAGGCCCTCAAGGGAACCAGAAGGCAGTTCACTCGCCTCCCATGGTTTCAATGCCGTTCTCTGGCCACCCTTGACCGTCCGAGTAAGATCTTTATTTTCCGGCTAGATCCATAGCTTTTAAGCCAGAATCTCTTTATCTCTGGGTTATCTCTCTCTGAAACCCAAACTCATCTCTTGACTGTTTATATCTATGGTAGATCTGAGTATATTTTGAGTTATTATTGTTGTTTTCTTGTTAATCTTTCCGATTTTTCAAAAATGTCTCTTCATCTTCAAAACTAGGGTTTCTTAACCTCTTTTCAAAATGACTTCTCCTCTAATTTTCAATATTATCTATGATTTTTACTACGTTTAAATGGTTTATTTAAGTTTTTCCTTTTATCTGATTCATTATGTTGAAAACCCTAATTCTCGGTCTTAATCTTGAATTCTGAGAACTGTCCTTGATTATTTGTTCGTTTAATTTGTTCGCATGTCTGTTATTCATAAATATGTCCTACATTTCTATGATTTTTATCCTATTATGCTCATTAGGGTTTCTGATTTTGCTTCTTCCGCCTATATTATGTTTATTCTGTTTATCAACATAAATTTGTGTTAATTCCTCTAATTAGTACTATTCTTTCTAGTTGAATTCCTGATTTCGTGTGATTATACTTTACTATGCTTATTAGGGTTTCTGATTTATTTTGTCTTGCCTATGCTGTGATTATTTCGTTTATTTTATAGCAATTGGTGTTAATTCCCTTAATCCTTATGTGATGACCAGGCCAGTCATCTCATGAGTTACCGCACCGTTTCCCCCATTTCTGCTTCTTTATACTGTGTTATCCTTGTTTTGAGGTATCGGGTTGGTCGGATCGAATTCGGAATGATTTTGATAAGGTTTGAGACACTTAGTCTCTTGTAAGGAAGTTTAAGTTAGAAAAGTCAACCGGATATTGACTTATGTGTTAGATGGATCGGATGCGCGTTCTGATGGTTCGGTTAGCTTTGGGAGGTGATTTATGACTTAGGAGTGTGATCGGGATGGGTTTAGGAGGTTTGGAGTAGTTTTAGGCTTGAATTGGCGAAGTTAATATTTTGGCGATTTCCGGTTGATAGGCAAGATTTTGATATAGGAGTCTGAATGAAATTCTGAGAGTTGCAGTAGTTCTGTTGTGTCATTTGGGATGTGTGTGCAAATTTTCAGGTCATTCGGATGTGGTTTGTTTGGGTTTTTGATCAAAAGCGTAATTCAGAATGTTTTATAAACTTAGGCTTGAATCCGATGTATTTTGGTTTATTTGATGTTGTTTGAGGTGTTTTGGTGATTGGAACAAGTTTCAATAAGGTTTTAGGATATGTTGGTGCCTTTGGTTGAGGTCCCGGGGGCCTCGGGTAAGTTTCGGGTGGTCAATCGGATCATTTTAAAGTTGGAAAAATTGCAGAAGTTGCAGGTTCAGTTGTTGCAGGCTTTTACTCTTCGCGTTCGCGAGTGGACCCTCGCGTTAGCGAATAGTCAGTGTGGTTAGTGGAAGTTTAGCCTTTGCGTTCGTGAGTGGGGCTCTACATTCGTGAAGGTATGGATGCTCGTGCATCACGTTCGCGAGATGTACGTCGCGTTCGCGTAGGGTCTTTTTGGTCAGTTGGTCTGAGGTCGTATTTGTTCTTCGTGTTCGCGAGAGAGGGTGTGCATTCGCCAAGGGTAAGGTTGAGGAACCATCATGTTCGCGATGGCCATGTCACATTCGCATAGAGGAAAAATTGGTCAAAGCAAGATTGTGCTTCGTGAACGCGAGGGTTTGACCGCATTCGCGAATAAGGAAATAAGGCCTGGGCAGAATGTTTTTAAACTCGTTTTGTTAGCAAGAATTGGGTTTATTTCCTCCATAGCTGGTCATTTTGGAAGATTATTGAAGGAGATTGAAGAGGGATTCAAAGGGGATCGTTGAGAAGTACGAGCTAGGACTTAAAACTCGATTATTATATGAATTCCACCTAGAAAAATCATGGAAATTAAGCTAAAAATTGAAGAGCTAGGGCTTGGAAATTTGGACTTTTGATTGGGGATTTGGAGGACAATTTGGGGTCGGATTTGAGAACTTTTGATATGTATGAACTCGTGGGAAGATAAGGAATCTATTAGTGTAAAACTTTCGAAATTTCGAGAGGTGGGATCGGGGGTCGGGTTTTGGTAATTTCGGGATTTGTGCCCTTTATTGATTGTTTTAGCTTGGGCTTCGTTCCCTTAGCATATTTTGACATCCTCGTTCTGATTTTGGATAGATTCGACGCACGTGGAGGCCGATTCGAGGGGCAAAGGCGTCTCAAGCTAGAGATTTAGCCGGTTTGAGGTGAGTAATGACTGTAAATGATGCTCTGAGGGTTTGAAAACCCAGATTGCACATTGTAGTGCTATATTAAGGTAAGACACACACACTTGATGACAAGCGTGTGGTCATGCACTATTAGGTATTGTGACTTGGTCCATCCCGATTGATGATTTTTACCACGTATTTGATTGAAACTTATTTGTTATTAGCATGATTTGGGCTGAATGCCATATTTGGGCTTCGTGCCAACTATTTGAACCCTTCGGGGATTTTTATTACTATTTCCTCACTGTTTTGACTTATTACTTGAACTCAGTCATTTCAATTTCCATTGTTTTACTACTCAGCCATGTTTACTCGGTTTTAAGACTTAAATGATATTTTAAATGATATTTGGGCTGAGAAACACTATTTTACCATTGCCCGAGAGGCTTGTGATGATTTTTGACTGAGTAAGGCCAAGGACCGATGTTGTGAGGAAACATTTGATACTGATTATGAGGTCGAGGACCTGAGATATGCACGCCATGATGTGGCTTGAGTGATATGAGGCAGAGGGCCTAGTTTGATGCCACGAGATGGCTTGTTATTGCGCTTGGGTCGTAAGGGGCCCCTCCAGGAGTCTGCACACCCCCAGTGAGTGCGGGTACCATTGTGATGTGAGATTGTGCTCGAGGGGCTAGTATTGTTCTGAGATGTTGCCCGAGGGGCGGAATTGTGGATATTGTTCCCGAGGGGCGAACCTTTATGTGTTTATTTTTTTAATTAACTGTCCATTACCTGCTTAATTGTTGAAAAAGGCTTTTCATGAAATTTCTTTGATATAAAGGATTTTTGCCTATCTTTCATTGATTCACTAATTTTTAAATGGTTTTACTGCTTTATTATAGAATGCTTTGTGTTTTACGTGTTTTCTTGCTTTCAGTCTTTATTTACATTTGTTACTCACTGAGTTGGAGTACTCACTTTACTCCCTGCACCTCGTGTGCAGATTCAGGTGTTGCGAATCCTGCTAGTGCGAGTTGAGAGCTCCCGGCAGATACTAGAGTCCACGAGTTTGCTACTTGACGTCCACAGTCCCGTGTTACTCCCTCTTTATCATTTCTATCTCTTATCAGACATTTGTAATAGTTTGTAGACTTTTCATACTTGTATTAGGTTTTATAGATGCCTATGACTAGTGTCACCCCGGTTAGGGTTGTGTATGAGTGTTCTTCCGCGTATTTATGTTATTAACTGATATTTTGGAGTTACTATATCATGTTTAGACTGTTCTTAAATGCTTAACTACTAATAATTGGAAATGGAAGGTGTCAGCTGGCCTTGTTTTCATGAGAAGCGACATCACAACTACGTTCGGGTTTAGGGTCGTGACAAGTTGGTATTAGATCCTAGGTTACATAGGTCTTACGAGTAAAGCGCAGGTTTAGTAGAGTCTCGCGGATCGGTACGGAGACGTTTGTATTTATCCTCGAGAGGCTACAGAACCTTTAGGAAAATCTTCATATTCTTGAAACTCTTCTTGTGCGAATTTGTTGATCCGAGTACTAAACTTCTATTATTTCATTCTCTCACATATGGTGAGGACACGCGCTACCAATCAGGGTGGGCGACCACTAGTACCACCAACTGTGGCCACCAGAGGCTAAGGACGCTGTCGTGGTCATAGTAGAGGCAGAGCAGCGAGGGCAGCACCTGTAGATCTACCAGCTGTCCCAGTTCAAGACCAGGTCCCAGCCATGGACGCTCCAGCAGCACCAGCTCAAGCACCAGCTGTGCCTATTGTGATTCCGGGTCTTCAAGAAGCCTTGGCTCAGATCTTATCAGTTTGCACTTGCCTGGCTCAAGCGATTTCAACCACTACAACCACATCTACTTCTCATGCCGGGGGAGGTAATCAGACTACCGCCGCTCGTACACCTGAGCAGGTCGTACAGGAACTTCAGATGCCAGGGGCGCATCCAGCCCAGCCGGTTGCAGCTGCTCAGGACTATGTGGTTCCTGTCCTGCCGTAGGATGAGCAGCATAGGTTGGAGAGATTTGGTAGATTGCAGCCTCCGACTTTTAGTGGCACAGACCCAGGGCTTTTTGGATAAGTGTCAGAGGATGCTTCGTACTACACGTATTCTGGAGACCAGGGGGTTGCTTTTACCACCTATCAGTTTTCAGGAGCTGCATTCACTTGGTGGGAGGATTTTGAGAGGCGTAGGCCTGTTGGTGCAGCTCCCCTTACCTGGAAGCAGTTCTCCATTCTCTTTCTGGAGAAGTATGTGCCATAGTCTCGCAGATAGGAGCTGCGCAGGCAGTTTGAGTGGTTGTGTCAGGGGGAGATGAACCTATCGTAGTATGAGTTGAGGTTTTCTGAGTTAGCTCGTCATGCCATTTGGTTGGTTCTAACATATAGAGCGAGGATTAGGAGGTTTGTTGATGGTCTTACTTACTAGCTCTGTATTCTTATGACCAGGGTGAGGGTGGCTAGTGTTACGTTCAAGGAGGTTGTTGATATCACCTGTGAGATTGAGTTGGTTCGCTGTCAGGATCGAGAGGAGAGGGAGGCCAAGAGGCCTCGAGGATATGGCAGCTATAGTGGTGCTCCTTTGAGGGTCTAGTTTCAGCATGGTAGAGGCCGTCAATTGAGGCCTGCCCAGTCAGCTCGCCCAAGTTATCGTGGGGCATCTTCGGGACATGGTCATGGTTCTCAGCAGGTCCAATCATCACTTAGTTCCCTTCCAGCTCAGAGTTCATCCCGTGCTCCATCAGCTCAGGGCTCTTCTATGTCGAGTGCATCTACTAGTCACTCTGGTGCGATGGGTTCCCTTCAGTCCCCTTCTCCAGCACCTGGGAGTTGTTATGAGTGTGACGAGATGGGTCACATATGGAGGCAGTGTCCATGTCGTTTTGCTAGTTCATCTCAGCAGATAGGTCATTCATCGGCTTCAGCACTAGTTTCTTCACCACCACCCGCTCAGCCAGCTAGGGGTGGGGGTCAGTCATCCAGGGGTCGCCCTAGAGGGGGAGGTTGATCAGGGGGCGGTCAGGCCCGTTTCTATGCATTTCCAGGCAGACCCAATGATATTCCTTCAGATGCTGTCCTTGTTTTAGTCGGCCACAAAGATACCTTTGTATTATTTGATCCCAGTTCCACCTTTTCTTATGTGTCCTCATATTTTGCTCGTTATTTGGGTACGCCCCATGAGTTTCTTGCTTTACCTGTTTATGTATCTACCCTGGTGGGCGATACTATTGTTGTAAAGCATGTGTACCGGGCGTGTGTGGTGACTATTGGGGGTCTGAAGACACGAGTGGATATGTTATTATTGAGTATGGTAGATTTTGATATTATTTTGGGCATGGATTGGCTATCTCCATGTCGTGCTATTCTAGACTGCCATGCTAAGACAATCACATTGGCTATGTCGGGTGTGCCACGGATCGAGTGGCGAGGTGTGACTGATTATGTTCCTAGTAGAGTGATCTATTTCTTGAAGGCCCAACGTATGGTTGGGAAGGGTTGTCTTTCATATCTAGCATTTGTGAGGGATGTCGGAGCTGAGACTCCCAGTATTGATTCTGTTCCAGTTGTGAGGGATTTTCCCGATGTGTTTCCTGTAGACCTACCGGGCATGCCACCAGACATGGATATTGATTTTGGTATTGACCTGGTGTCGGGAACTCAGCCCATTTCTATTCTGTCGTATCGTATGGCACCATCGGATTTGAAGGAATTAAAGGAGCAGCTTTAGGAGCTCCTAGATAAGTGGTTCATTCGGCCTAGTGTGTCACCTTGGGGTGCACCGGTTCTATTTGTAAAGAATAAGGATGGCACAATAAGTATGCGCATTGATTATAGGCAAATTGAAAAAGGCAACAATTAAGAACAAGTATCCTTTACCACGTATTGATGATTTATTTGACCTGCTTCAGGGAGCGAGGGTGTTCTCCAAGATTGATCTCCGTTCGGGTTATCACCAGTTGAAGATTAGGGATTCAGATATTCCTAAGATAGCTTTCAGGACCCGATATGGTCATTATGAGTTCTTGGTGATGTCTTTTGGGCTGACCAATGCCCCAGCAACGTTCATGCATTTGATGAACAGCATGTTCCAGCCTTATATCAATTCGTTTGTCATAGTCTTCATTGATGATATTCTGGTGTATTCGTATAGTCAGGAGGAGCACGTGGAGCATTTGAGAGTTGTGTTGCAGAGATTGAGGGAGGAAAAGCTTTATGCAAAATTCTCTAAGTGTGAGTTTTGGCTCAATTCAGTGACTTTCTTGGGGCACGTGGTGTCCAACGAGGGTATTCAGTTTGATCTGAAGAAGATAGAGGCGGTTAAGAGTTGGCCCAAACTATCCTCAGCCACAAAGATTTGTAGCATTCTTGGTTTGGCAGGCTATTATCGCTGGTTTGTTCAGGGATTCTCATCTATCGCATCGCCCTTGATCAAGTTGACTCAGAATGTTGCTTCATTTGTATAGTCGGACGAGTGTGAGAAGAGCTTTCAGAAGCTCATGACAGTTTTGACCACAGCTCCAATGTTTGTTTTACCATCAGCTTCAGGTTCATATACCGTGTATTGTGATGCTTCGTGAGTTGGGATTGGTTGTGTGTTGATGTAAGAGGGTAGAGTTATTGCTTATGCTTATCGTCAGTTGAAGCCCCATGAGAAGAACTACCTCATTCATGATTTGGAGTTGACCGCCATAGTTCACGCGTTGAAGATTCGGAGGCATTACTTGTATGGCATATCTTGTGAGTTGTTCACAGATCATCGTAGTTATCAACATTTGTTCAAGCAAAAGGATCTTAATTTGAGGCAGTGGAGATGGTTGGAGTTGCTTAAGGATTATGATATCACTATATTGTATCATCCAGGAAAGGCCAATGTCGTGGCCAATGCTTTGAGCCGAAAGGTAGTGAGTATGGAGAGTTTGGCATATATTCCAGTTGGGGAGAGACCTCTTGCAGTTAATGTTCAGGACTTGGCCAATCGTTTAGTGAGGTTGGATATTTCGGAGCCCAGTCGGGTATTGGCTTGTGTGGTTTCTCGGTCTTCCTTATATGATTGCATCAAAGAGCGCCAATATAATGATCCGCATTTGCTTGTCCTTAAGGATAGAGTTCAGCATGATGATGCCAGAGATATGACCATTGGTGATGATGGGGTGTTGAGAATGCAAGGCCTTATTTGTGTGCCCAATGTAGATGGGCTTCGGGAGTTGATTTTGGAGGAGACCCATAGCTCGCAGTATTCCATTCATTCGGGTGTCGTGAAGATGTATCAGGATTTGAGGCAACACTATTGGTAGAGAAGAATGAAGAAAGATATTTTGGGATTTGTAGCTCGGTGTCTCAATTGTCAGAAGGTGAAATATGAGCATCAGAGACCAGATGGCTTGCTTCAGCAGATGGATATTCCTGAGTGGAAGTGGGAGAGGATCACTATGGACTTTGTTGTTGGACTTCCACGGACTTTGAAGAAGTTCGATGATATTTGGGTGATTGTAGATTGGCTGACCAAGTCCGTGCACTTCATTCCTGTGTGTACTACCTATTCTTCAGAGTGGTTGGCAGGGATCTATATTCGAGAGATAGTTCGCTTGCATGGAGTTCTGGTTTCCAACATTTCTGATAGGGACACTCAGTTTACATCACAGTTTTGGAGGTCTGTGCAGCGAGAGTTGGGTACTCAGGTTGAGTTGAGCATAGCTTTTCATCCTCAGACGGACGGGCAGTTCAAGCGCACTATTCAGATATTGGAGAACAGGATGCGTGTTTGTGTCATTAATTTTGGAGGCTCATGGGATGAGTTTCTACCGCTTGCAGAGTTTGCTTATAACAACAGCTACCAGTCAAGTATTCAGATGGATCCATATGAGGCTTTATATGGGAGGTGGTGTAGATCTCTGGTTGGTTGGTTCGAGCCTGGTGAGGCTAGGCTATTGGGGACTGATTTGGTGTAGGATGCTTTGGAGAAGGTAAAGATGATTCATGAGAGGCTTTGTACAGCACAGTCGAGGCAAAAGAGTTATGCTGATAGGAAGGTCCCGGATGTATCCTACATGGTTGGCGAGAAGGCTCTGTTGAAGGTTTCACCCATGAAGGGTAAATTGAGTCCGCGATTCATTGGGCCTTTTGAGGTGAAGAAAGGGAAATTTAGTCCGCGGTTAATTGGGTCTTTTGAGGTGCTTCGGAGGATTGGGGAGGTGGCTTATGAGCTTGCTTTGCCACCCAGCTTGTCGAGTGTGCATCTGGTATTTCATGTTTCTATGCTCCGGAAGTATATTGGGGATATGTCTCATGTTTTGGATTTTAGCATAGTTTAGTTGGATGATGATTTGACCTTTGATGTGGAGCCAGTAGCTATTTTGGGTCGTCAGGTTCGGAAGTTGAGGTCAAAGGGTATAGCTTCAGTGTAGTGCAGAGGAGAGGTCGGCCCGTAGAGGAGGCTACCTGGGAGACCGAGCGGGAGATACAGAGTAGATATCCTCACCTGTTTGAGGCTTCAGGTATGTTTCTTGACTCGTTCGAGGATGAACATTTGTTTAAGTTGGGGAGGATGTGACGACCCGGCCAGTCATCTCAAAAATTACCGCTCCGTTTCCCCTATTTCTGCTTCTTTTTGCTTCGTTATCCGTGTTTTGTGGTATCGGATTGGTTGGATCGAGTCCGGAATGATTTTGGTAAGGTTTGAGACACTTAGTCTCTTGTAAGGAAGTTTAAGTTGGAAAGGTCAACTGGATGTTGACTTATGTGTTAGAGGGCTTGGATGCCAGTTCTGATGGTTCGGTTAGCTTCGGGAGGTGATTTATAACCTAGGAGTGTGATCGACATTGGTTTTGGAGGTTTGGAGTAGTTTTAGGCTTGAATTGGCGAAGTTGATATTTTTGGCGATTTTCGATTGATAGGTGAGATTTTGACTTAGGGGACGGAATGGAATTTCGAGAGTTTCAATAGTTCTGTTGTGTCATTTGGGATGTGTGTACAAATTTCCAGGTCATTCGGACATGGTTTGGTTTGGTTTTGGTCAAAAGCGGAATTCGGAAGGTTTTAGAAACTTAGGCTTGAATCCGATGTGTTTTGGTTGATTTGATGTTGTTTGAGGTGTTTTGGTGATTGGAACAAGTTTGAATAAGATTTTAGGATATGTTGGTGCCTTTGGTTGAGGTCCCGGGGGCCCTCGGGTGAGTTTCTAGTGGTCAATCGGATCATTTTGAAGTTGGAAAAATTGCAGAAGTTGCAGGTTCAACTGTTGCATGCTTTTACTCTTCGCGTTCGCAAGTGGACCCTCGCATTCGCGAAGAGTCAGTGGTGGTCAGTGGAAGTTTAGCCTTCACGTTTGCGAGTGGGGCTCCACGTTCGCAAAGGGTTAGATGCTCGTGCATCGCGTTCGCGAGATGTAAGTCGCGTTTGCGTAAGGTCTTTTTAGTCAGTTGGTCTAAGGTCATTTTTGTTCTTCGCGTTTGCGAGAGAGGGTGTGCGTTCGCAAAGGGTAAGGTTGAGGAACCATCGCGTTCGCGATGTCCATGTAACGTTCGCATGGAGGAAAAATTGGTCAAAGTAAGATTGTGCTTCGCGAATGCGAGGGTTTGACCGCGTTCGCGAAGAAGGAAATAAGGCTTGGGCAGAATGTTTTTAAACTCGTCTTGTCCACGAGGATTGGGTTTATTTCCTCCATAGCTGGTCATTTTGGGATATATTTTAAGGAGATTGGAGAGGGATTCAAGGGGGATCGTTGAGAGGTAAGATTCTTGGAGTTAAAACTCGATTATTATGTGAATTCCACCAAGAAAAATCATGGAAATTAAGCTAAAAATTGAAGAGCTAGAGCTTGGAAATTTGGACTTTTTATTAGGGATTTGGAGGACTATTTGGGGTCGGATTTGAGAACTTTTGATATGTATGAACTCGTGGGAAGATAAGGAATCCATTGGTGTAAAAATTTCAGAATTTCGAGACGTGGGCCCGGGAGTCGGGTTTTGGTATGTTCGGGATTTGTGCCCTTTATTGATTGTTTTCGTTTGGGCTCCGTTCCTTTAGCATATTTTGACATCCTCGTTCTGATTTTGGATAGATTCGACGTGCGTGGAGACTGATTCGAGGGGCAAAGGCGTCGCGAGCTAGAGATTTAGCCGGTTCGAGGTGAGTAATGATTGTAATTGATGTTCTGAGGGTTTGAAACACCGGATTGCATATCGTAGTTCTATATTGAGGTGAGGCACACGCTTGATGACGAGCTTGTGATCGTGCACTATTGGGGATTGTGACTTGGTCCATCTCGGTTGATGATTTTTACCACGTATTTGACTGAAACCTATTTGCTATCATCATGATTTGGGCCGAATGCCATATTTGGGCTTCGTGCCAACTATTTGAATCCTTCGGGGATTTTTATTACTATTTTCTCACTGTTTTGACTTATTACTTAAACTCAGTCATGTCAATTTCCATTGTTGTACTACTTAGCCATGTTTACTCAGTTTTAAGACTTAAATGATATTTTAAATGATGTTTGGGCTGAGAAACACTATTTTACCATTGCCCGAGAGGCTTATGATAAAATTTTGACTGAGTAAGGCCGAGGGTCTATGTTGTGAGGAAACATTTGATACTGATTATGAGGCTGAGGGCCTGAGATATGTATGCCACGAGGTGGCTTGACTGATATGAGGCCGAGGGCCTAGTTTGATGCCACAAGATGGCTTGTTATTGCTCTTGGACCGTAAGGGGCCCCTCTAGGAGTCTGCACACCCCAGTGAGCGCGGGTACCCATTGTGATGTGGGATTGAGCCCAAGGGGCTGGTATTATTCTGAGATATTGCCCGAGGGCGGAATTGTGGATATTGTGCCCGAGGGGCGAACATTTATGTGTTTATTTTTTAATTAACTGTCCATTACCTGCTTAATTGTTGAAAAAGGCTTTTCATGAAATTAAATTTGATAGAAAGGATTTTTACCTATCTTTTATTGATTCACTAATTTTTAAATGGTTTTACTGTTTCATTATAGAATGCTTTGTGTTTTACATGTTTTCTTGCTTTCAGTCTTTATTTACATTTGTTACTCACTGAGTTGGAGTACTCACTTTACTCCCTGCATCCCGTGTGCAGATTCAGGCATTGCAAATCCTGCCATTGCGAGTTGAGAGCTCTTGATAGATATCGGAGTCCACGAGGTAGCTGCTTGATGTCCACAGTCCTGTGTTCTTCCTCTTTATCATTTCTATCTCGTATCAGACATTTGTAATAGTTTGTAGACTCTTCAGACTTGTATTAGATTTTATAGATGCTCATGACTAGTGACACCATGGTTAGGGATGTATATGGGTGTTCTTCCGCGTATTTATGTTATTAACTATTATTTCGGAGTTACTATATCATGTTTAGATTGTTCTTAAAAGCTTAACTACTAATAATTAGAAAATGGGAGGTGTCGGCTGGCCTTGTCTTCACGAGAGACGCCATCACGACCGGATCCGGGTTTAGGGTCGTGACACCTTACTACTCATATTTGAATCCCTAATTTCCTATAATTGATACCTCTCACTCATTACTTGTGATGATTTCCATACTGATTTTCAACCTCTAAAATATTTCTTGCCTTATTTTGTGGTCGATTATGCTGTCAAATTGATTCTTAAACATTTTCCTTAATTAGAATTTGTCGAACCTAGCCTCTATTACATGCTCTGTACTATGCTTATTTCCTATGTATGATCTCCTTTCTTATTTGTCTTTACCGTTTGAAGTTAACTCCCTTAATTAAGGGGGTACTTATACTAATTTTATACTAATTGATACCTAGTTCCATAATTACTGCTTGACTTTGATTCTTACTTTATTATTCTACCTAGTTTCAAACTATATATATGCTCTCTCATTAACACACACAGACAGGAACACATTTGGTTCAAAACTCTCTCTCACACTAAAAGCTCCCTGCCCTCTTTTGTGATTATTTACTACTGTTCTAAGTTAGCCGGATGCAAGCCAAGGCTAACTATTGTGCTCTCTTATTCTTCACTTTTTGTTTGCTATCACTTTATTGGTATGTCCTGATTTCAATTCAAGTTCCAAAACCAATATGTTTCTTTTATTACTTTAATTCCTCTTATTTCTGGTCTGTTTTTACTTATGGTTCTATTGTTCAACTCGCAACTAATATGTTTACTTCATTGCTTCATCAGCATGCTCCCAAATAGGTCCCCTCCTTTAGACTCAGCATGTTTATAAAGTGTTATCCGCTTTCTAGTGTACCCCAATATGACTATCCCTTGCTATTGTTCTATGCAAAGTAGTTGGTTCTCTTTAAGTGACCCGATTCTGTATTAATTCTGAGGTTCCTTAACCATTTAGCATGCTACTGATTCTGTACTTAAGTGCTCTTATAACTATGTGTTTACCTATGTGACCTATGTGTCCCCAAATCCCTTGACCCCCTGTTTGTGGCGGCTGAACCTGCTTTGGTTCTATGATCTTTGGCTTTGTATGAACCTGTTTTGGGGTATTGTGTTTGGACTGTTGCTTACTACTCCACTCTCTTTTCGAAACTGTCTCTAATGTCTTTTACAAAACTGTTTCAAACAAGTCCCTTTTTCAAACTGTTTCCCTACTTAAAACTTTTCAAGCACTCTCACATCTACTCTTAGGTTTTAAGTTCTACCCCTCTAATGTTTGACTGCTTAGGGATCCCCATGAGATCCCTCTGAAATCTGATACCTTAGAGCTGGCCCTTCCACATTACACTTACTCAACTATGACTATGAAATCTGGGTGTGAGTACTGCCCAAGATCCCTTGAGGTCCTTAGGGAACTGACACACCCGGATTATATGAAAGGCAATGAGGCAATCTGGCATTGGAACTTTTGGAAATCTGGGCCTATTGGTAGGCTCCCTATAGAGTAACTTCTTATTTTTCTTATCAACTTATGTAATTCATTCGATATTGGCCTATAATAATTTGTAAACGAATATTGGGGTTGAATAGCAAAAATGGGAGGGTAGCTATGCATGTTATAGATATCAAAAAGAGTAGAAACCATGCTTTAGGTCTATATTTCCTGTATGTGCAATAGAATCCATGCTCAAAACATATCATGCATTAGAAACCATGCTCTTTGGTCTCATATATATTGTTTCAGCATCTCATTTTAGACATTTTTATCACTCAGAAATCCTTTTTACGATAAAGGGGCATTAAAACAAAGATTGCTACTCTTGCACACTTGACATCATGCTCTATAATGTTGTAACCTTTTCTGCAATTAGAAATCCTGCTTTAGGAAATACTGCAATCATATCGTGCATTTAGAAATCCTACTTTAGGAATTCTGCATATAAACCATCATGAACTTTGTACATGCATCTTATATACCATGCTTTAGGATCTCATTCGTACTTGTTGAGTTACACCTAGTGTAAACCACTGAATATGGACGAGATAAAAATAGCTTCACATTTGATTATCATGTTTAAAATAAGCTGGTAATAATCCCTTCATTTTTAAACACTTAGATTCGCATGCTTTTAGGTAAAATAACTCCTTCATCGTTCTAATGGTTCTGGTAACAACTGTGCATTATCCTATGCCTAGGCAAGCATTAGGTAATCCAGTTTCTTGTAAAACTGGAAACTGCCCCTTTGTGTGTACTGCTTAATGATTAACAAGCTTAAAATCAGTAAGCAAACTGATTAGGGCCCCTGCTTCTGAGTTGTAAAATGAACCTGCATATCTACTGTGTTCTGATAATCGCCTATACTTCATGTCTTAGGATACTGATTAACAATAAGGCCCTGATTTGTGCTTAAGTCGTGCTGCTTATGTGTGTTGTTTGATGAGGTAAACTTGAGTCTCTAATTGCTCTTTTTCTGTCTTATATGCTAAGGTCCTAATTGTTCTTGCATGTTGCCTTAGTATTTTCTCCTTTAAACCTTAGGGGGTCTGTCTAAAACTACCTATAGGTAGAGGTCCTAAATCTCCTCCAAGACCATTAAGAAGGGACGGGTAACAGCATGCAATAGAGATCGCAAACCAACACTCGCATTAATAACCACTAAGGGGGCGGAAAGGGTAGATATGGATATGATGACTACGCGCTAATGTCACGTGTAGCTCCTTATTGAGGAGTGTTTACCGGACATTGTGTGGGGTGATCATGTAGGCTAACCAACTTAGGACCCCTCCTTTCCCAAATCCCTTGTGTTTTAAACTTTCCATGATGTATACAACTTGTTCAGAACCCTTGTCTTATTATTTGAGTTATACAACGTCCAACGTGCTTTACTTTTAAATTATTTGATTCAACTATTTGTTTGTTAATGGACTAATTCGTGAATATAAGTTTGGTCGGGACCCACCATTGTTGACCGAGAGGGGTGCCTAACACCTTCCCTCAAGTTTATTTTGAGCCCTTACCCTAATCTCTGGTAATGCAAACCAATCAAAGAGTTAATCGCTCTAGGTGCCCTAATGCATCATAATTCCTTAGGTGGCGACTCTTCAAATACCCAATTCCCAAAAGAAAATGAGTTATTACCCCCATGAATGTTGAAATCCGGAGTCTCTCCGCGGAGGTAAAAAGGGGTGTGACAGCATGGCGACTCTGCTAGGGGATACCTTTAGGCTCTTAACATAACGAACTTATCTTTTGTGAATTAGTCCAGGCATGTTTTATCTCGTACCTTTTCCCCTTATTTGGATTTAATTGTCTATTTTCTTTTTCTTTTAAGTATTTATGATTCATTTGTTCCTAAAACTGACTTGTCTCTTTGTTTTGTTTTTCATGTAACTGTCTTTCAATTATTTAAATGTTGTATTTATTGTTTCTACGTGAAAATACATGACTACATATTATTAATTGCTGCATAAATCATGATCCGCATCATATTCCCCTCGTGCGTATCAAATCCTATAGCAACACTTTAATGAGTGGTTGCGATCATCCTATTTACTACCCTTAAATTCGGAAAGGCTTCTTTCACGTAAAAATAGTCGATCAGCGGTGCAGTCGACGGTCCCGTGCCTTCCCCCTTAAGTTGTCCGCTTGAGGGTACCAGTTTAAGACCCCATAGAAACCTTACTCTAGTTAAAATTGTGCATGAATCATGGTCAAACCTAGTCATATCAGTTATGTTGTCCACATAATAATCCTTTAAGATAAGCCTTATCCAAAGTCCATCGGGTTTTCTATAATCCCAACGGATACAACCACGTTCTGTGCATTAATTTGGAGAACTTAATGTCGATATGTTGATCATAAATGTATAAAAAGTCGAGTCTGGTGGGGGTAAGGTCTAACCCTTTTGTTTTGCAGAAAATGAGGCACGAGGTCCCCAGATTCAGTATGGTTAGCAACATCCCACCATTGCTACTAGATTGGTGGGTGGACCTTTCCTCAAGTGATAAGAAACATGCGAGAAAGTACTTGGGTAACCTACCTTCCTTTCTAGATATTGAGCCAAACAACAAATTGATCAAAGCTGCCACTTTATTCTGTGATAGTGAAAGGGCTGTGTTTTGTTTCGGCTACATAGAAATAACACCGCTTCTAGAGGAAATTGGAAGGCTTGAGGGATTGACTTGGGATAGTCCCGGGCTATTGGTACTAGAAAATCGTACGGGCAGGGGATTTTTGAAGATGATAGGGTTGAAGAAGAATGTCGACCTAGGGTGCTTAAAAGAATCTTACATACTTTTCGAATACCTGTACGAGAGGTATGGCCATAGAAAGTCTTTCCATACTTACCATGATGAGATCTCTCTCTTTTCTGGGTCACATCCACCGCAGAGTGTTTGTATTCATTGTGTGCTTCCTAGGCCTGATAGTGTTCCCAATGAAAAAGGGAATAATCCACACTAGGTTGGCTATGGTCGCCAAGACTCTGATGGAAGGGATTAATGGACAGACATATACCATAGTCCCATGATCATAGCCGACATCTACAGGGCTCTGGAGCGCTGTCAAAGAGGGGTCAAGCATTTCGAGGGTTGTAATGTTTTGCTGCAGTTATGGTTGCTGGAGAATTCCAAAAGGGTCGCTATCGCCAAGAATTTCCGCGAAGGGCTTGGAACGACCATATTACCTTCCATTACCCTAAGCAGTTGACTTACATTCCAGACAGATTTGCTCAGCTGGAAAGAGTTAAAGAATAGGTAGAGTTCTTCGACAATCTGACAGAGGAGCAGGTGCAGTGGATGTTTGAATGGTTCCCAACAGATGAATTTATTATCAAATCCAGGGATGCTCCACACTTGATGCTGATCGGGTTGAGAGGGATATACCCATATGTCCCTATGCCAGTTATGAGGCAAGTAGGAAGAAAATAGGTTGTACGAAGGATTGTCAAGATAAGTCATTTCAGCGCAGACTTTCAAGACGACGATGTCCCTTACAAGTGCCAAGCTCAGCACATATGGTGGAGAAGAACACTATTGAGCTAGACAGGTATCATGCAGGGTGCGAGCCTGTCTACTGGCATGGTTGGAGGACAATCTAAAAAGAATAGTGACACAGGGGACCGGTCGAGGGAACAGAATCATAGATGAGGAAGCTAAAGCTCAAGTCAAATACAACAGGCTACACAAGAGGGTCGACGGCTCTGAGAATGAGCACCGGGAAATACATGAGAGGAATGTGAGGTTGATTGAGGAGTGGAAAGAGATGGCCGTCACTTCCAATAGGAAACTGAAATATCTGGAGCGAGGAATAGTGGAGCTGGAAGGTAAAGTCATAAAGAGGATTGAAAATTGCCAGAACGCTGAAGGAGCTGAAGGAGGACATTTGTCCAGAGGAAACTTGCTACTGGGGCTGCGCGAGCTGGGGCATCTATATGATTGAGTCCGGAAGATCGAATCTGGGGAAGGTCCTTCTCGGACCAAATAGGCTAGATTTATTTACTTTTCCTAAAAATGTAATAAGGCCAAGTGCTAGTAGTGACTTATTTTATTATTATCCTAGTGTGATTTCGGGATTCGTCTATTTTTATATTATGAAATAAAGTATTTATTGGCATTAAAAGTTCTCCAAGTTTATTTGACACTAGGCCTACCTCGGACACAACGAGGCTCCCAAATTAAGACGCGAATTTACATTTCCACAATATGTGTTTAAATACTACAAACGTTTCAGGATCTCCACTGACTTGTTACCTTTTTGTTTTTCCTTATTTTTTGATTATTTCCATCCCCTAGGTTGGTTCACTCATACTGGCCTCATCAGCGTAACACAACAGATCTAGAGGCCCTCCACCCCCTCCTTCTCCAAGCAACACAAAAGGCAAAGGAAAAGCAAAAAAAGATGACTTAAGTTGAATCCGAAGGGAAAATATTGAGAACGCAGAGACTTCAGATGGTCGTAGTACTCCGGCCCCAAATGATCTAGTTTTGAGACTGGAACAAAAGATACTTGAATTTCAAGGAGAACTTGAGCAGGTTTGCAACTTGGTAAACTTGTCACTCACCCTCAATGTCCCCGATATCCACCAACAAAACACAAAGAACCTGACACCTCCTCAGAACACACAAAACCAACAGCCACAAAATCCTACCGCACCAAATCAATACGCAACTCCACCCCAAAATATCAATTCCATTGCCAATACCAACTCCACCGCAACATCATCATCAACCAATTCAGTACCCACCAACCACCACTTACCACACTCCCCAAAACACACCACAACCCATTCCAGATCTACAAAACTCCACCAATGACCATCACTACACCCAAGGTCCTGACACCCATCGAAGCAACTCTATATATGTGTAAACTATACCTCATTCTACCCAACTAAACTCATTTACACTGGAATATTTCGAGAAGGACATGATCATTAAAAATATGGCTGAAAAACTCAAGAAGTTAGCAAGCCGAGTTCAAGGCATTGCGGGCGACATAGGAATAGAAGGTTTGAACTATGAAGATATGTGCATACAGCCGGATGTCAAACTGCCAGAGGGGTACAAACCTCCCAAGATCGAAATATTTGATGGTACAGGTGATCCCAAGGCTCATCTAAGGACCTATTGCAACAAACTGGTCGGGGTCGAAAAAGATGAAAAGATTCAAATGAAGCTCTTTATGAGAAGCCTTACTGGGGACGCTTTGTCTTGGTATATTAGCCAGAATCCTAAGAAATAGTTCAATTGGGTAAGCATGGCGTCAGATTTCATTGACCGGTTCAGGTTTAACATAGAGAATGCACCGGATGTCTTCTGCATTCAAAATCTTAAAAAGAAACCTACTGTGACTTTTCGTAATTACGCTAATTGTTGGAGGTAGGAAGCAGCCAAGGTCAGGCCCTCTTTGGAAGAAGAACAGATGAATAAATTCTTTGTCAGGGCACAAGATCCATAATATTATGAGAGGTTGATAGTTATCGAAATTCACAAATTTTCTGACATCATCAAACTTGGAGAAAGAATCTAAGAAGGAATCAAAGGCGGGATGGTAACGAATTTTGAGGCACTGCAAGCCACAAACAAGGCATTACAATCAGGCGGCATATCAAAGAAGAAAGATGTTGGAAAAGTGATGGTGGCTCAGGGCCCAAAATCTCCATTTTTCTATCAAACACCTCCGCCAACATATCAAGCACCACCTCCCACATATAAAATGCCTCCACCCGCATACCAAGCATCACCGCCTATATATCAACCATCATCTCCTAGATATTCCCAACTAGCTTCTGTCCATCACACCTACAACTCCCAATCATCCCACTTCAAATCACCACCAGCTCACCAAAATTATCCAAGACCAAAACCCAACTTTGACCGCAAGCCACCCAGAAAATACACTGCCATTGCTGAGTACACCGACCAACTATATAAAAGGTTAAAAGCTGCAGGTTACAACACTCATGTTCTCGCTGTAGCATTAGAAAATCCATCCCAATGGGTCAATCCGAACAAAACTTATGCGTACCATTCCGGTATGAAAGGGAACACCACTATTGAGTGCCGAACATTGAAGGATAAGATCCATATACTAATTGAAAACAAGGTCATACAAGCAAAGGAAGTCGCACCTAATGTAACAACAATCCCCTCCCTGATCACAAAGGTGATGGGGTTCATATGATAGAGACAAATGAATAATGGGACCCTAAGGGGTCGATCATGCTCATTCGAGAAGGCTATGAATTTAAGGTTGCAGTTGCACTTACTCCTATTATGGTTCAGACTCAAGCACCAATCAATGTTGAGGTAACTGCATCAATTCCATTCGAGGTGGAAGTGGCTCCGCTCGCAGCCACCTCCGCTCCATTTGAAGTAGAAGTGGTCACACCTTTTACTGTGACAGTATCAACCACACCCCCATTCAACTCAAAAGCAATACCCAAGGATTATGTTGCCAAGGCTCGTCGAAAAGGGAAGGCCAAGATAGAGGAATCTGACGCTGCACAAGGAATGACTAGAACTGGAAGAGTCTATACGCCTGAACACCTGGGAGGTTCAAGTAAGGAGGCTACTACTAGGCATCCTATTATTGAGACCGGGCCATATGACCTGTGGAGGAAAGTACAGGCAAAGGAATATTCTGTTGTTGACCATCTGAACAAAGTCCCAGCTCAGATATCTATCCTGTCACTATTGCAGAATTCAGATGCACACAAGAACGCTTTGATAAAAGTACTGAGCGAGGCTTATATACCCAATAACATCACTGATGTAGAAATGGCCAACATGGTGGGGCAAGAGCTGGAGAACCATAAGATTATCTTCCATGAAGATGAGCTACCGCCCGAGGGTTTGAATCACAATCGAGCATTGCATATCATAGTGCAATTTGAAGACAAGTTCATTGCTAGGGTCCTAGTTGATGGAGGTTCAAGCCTAAATATTTGTCCATTGGACACTCTGAAAAGGTTGGACAAAGGTTTCCACGAGATACAGGTAGGAAGTATGAATGTTAAGGCTTTTGATGGGTCCCAAAGGGCTACGATCGGGGAAATCAACCTTTCTTGCAGATGAGGCCAACTTGGTTCGACGTCGAGTTTCAGGTGCTCGATATACCAACCTCATATAATCTTCTATTGGGCCGACCATGGATTCATGTTGTTGGACCCATGCCCTCTACACTACATCAAGCTGTGAAATTCAAATGGAACCGTCAGGAGGTGATCATCCACGGAGATGGGAGTAACCCCATCTACACTAGTCAAACCATCCTGGCCATTAGACATACGAGAAGGCTAGGAGGGGAAACCTATCATCACATTAAACGGGTCAATGCCGTTGAGAAAGATAAGTGGTGGAGTAACAAAATAGAAAGCATACTAGCATTGTACGGATATGAACCCAACAAAAGTTTGGGAAAGAATCTCCAAGGCATCACCAAACCAATATAGCTGAAAAATCATGGTACCACCTTAGGGCTCGGATACCAATATACATGGCAAGAGTAGAATGATTGGTCGCCTCCATGGCGCGGACTGTATTACCCTCTTGAGAAACCAGTGCCACGTTTGGAATAAGTTTTTCATAAGGCTGACAAAATATGGGGAACTGCAGAGGAAGAAGCACTAGCTGGGTTGAAGAATTTATTCTTGGAGGATGAAGACATGGACTACAGTGCCATAATTGAGGAGGAGGAGGAAGAAGGCCTCACTATTCAGACTTAGGAACTGGACCGCCACACCATCCCGAGCCCGCCAAGTCCCTGGGTAGCCTGGAAGATTTTACTTCTATAGTAGTTCTATGCATTTAAGACTTCCAGTAATTTTGTTTTAAAATTTACTTGTTTCAAAATAAATGCTCGATTCATCGAGCCAAACTTTGTCTGAACAATTTTCTCAATTTTAATCAAATGCATTTTTTCTTTATCATTATTCATTACTATTTCTATACTTTTTCCTTCTATAGTGTTATTATTACTTTTCCTGATAAACTAGTGACTATGACATGTAATGAGGCGACGCAACATGAGAATAGTGATTCATATAAGGAAGATGAGATACCTGAGGAAATTGTCAGGAAAGTCTAGAATTTTGAGAACAAGCCTAAGTCCAACCTAGACGAAATAGAAGCAGTAAATTTGGGAGACGCCGAGACCGTCAGAGACTCGCATCAGCATTTACTTGTCACCAACAGAGAAGGAAGAGTACGTCCGTTTCCTAAAAGAGTATAAGGAAGTTTTTGCATGGTCATATGATGACATGACCGGTTTGAGCACTTCCATAGTGGCTCACAAGTTTCCTACTAATCCCATGTGTCCGCCAGTAAAATAGAAACTCAGAAAGTTCAAACCAGACATGTGCGTGAAAATCAAAGAGGAAGTCACCAAGCCGATCAAAGCCAAAGTTCTTAGGGTGGTTGAGTAACCAACCTGGTTAGCTAACATTGTTCCAGTTCCGAAGAAGGATGGGAAGGTCAGAGTATGTGTTAACTACCGAGATTTAAATAGAGCAAGTGCCAAGGACGACTTCCCACTGCCAAGTATACACATCCTGATCGATAACTGCATCAAGCATAAACTCCAATCCTTTGTCGATTGCTTCGCGGGTTATCACCAGATTTGGATGGATGAAGAAGATGCAGAGAAGACAGCTTTTATTACACCATGGGGTGTATACTGTTACAAGATGATGCCATTTGGTTTAAAGAATGTTGGGGACACTTACATGAGAGCCATGACAACCATCTTCCATGATATGATACACAAAGAAATAGAGGTGTATGTGGACGATGTCATTATCAAATCTAAGAGGACCACGGATCACATAGAAGACTTGAGGAATTTCTTCGATAGGATAAGGAGATGCAGTTTGAAATTGAACCCCACAATGTGTGCATTCGGGGTTGCCGCAGGAAAGTTATTGGGATTCATCGTCAGTCGTAGAGGGATCGAATTGGATCCGTCTAAAGTCAAAGCTATTCAGGAGTTACCACCACCTAAGAGAAAAAAGGTTGTGATGAGCTTCTTAGGACGTCTCAACTATATCAGTCGCTTCATAGCACAGTCCACAGTCATATGTGAACTCATCTTTAAGATGTTAAGAAAGGATCCCGAAACAAGCTGGACTGAGGATTGTCAGAGAGCTTTCGACAAGATCAACAAGTAATTGTCCACACCACCAGTTCTGGTCCTGCCAGAACCAGGATGACCTTTGCTACTTTATCTATCTGTATTGGATGGAGCCTTCAGATGTGTTTTGGGACAACATGACGAGACAGGAAGAAAGGAGCAGGTTATATACTACTTGAGTAAGAAGTTCATACCTTATGAAGCACGATATTCTCTACTTGAACGCACTTGCTGTGCTTTGACCTGGACGGCCCAGAAGTTAAGTCAATACTTCTATGCCTATACAACATACCTCATATCCAGGATGGACCCTTTGAAGTAAATATTTCAGAAACCCATGCCAACTGGGAAGCTAGCCAAGTTGCAGATACTGCTAAGCGAGTTTGATATCATCTACATAACCCAAAAGGCAGTCAAAGGACAAGAATTGGCAGATCATATTGCTGAAAACCCGATAGAAGGAGTATACGAACCTTTGAAGACATATTTTCCTGATGAAGAAGTGTTATTTATAGGGGAAGATATTTCCGAAGCATATGACAGTTGGAGGATGTTCTTTGATGGAGCCGCTAATTTTAAAGGAGTGGGAATTGGAGCAATTTTGGTATCAGAAACGGGTCAACATTATCCGGTATCTGCCAAACTCAAATTTTCTTGCACCAACAACATAGCAAAATATGAAGCCTGCATACTAGGGCTCAACATGGTAGTTTACATAAATGTTCAGGAGTTGCTGGTGATCGGTGATTCATATTTGCTTGTGCACCAGGTACAAGGAGAGTGAACCACCAAGAATTCCAAGATATTGCCATATCTGCACCATATGCAGGAATTGAGAAAGAGGTTCACAAATATAGAATTCTGACATGTGCCCAGAATTCAGAATGAGTTTGCCGATGCATTGGCCACTTTATCATCCATGATACACCATCCAGATAAGAATTACATTGATCCCATTGCGGTGATGATCCATAATCAGCCGGCATATTATGTTCATGTCAAGGAAGAAGCAGATGGAAAACCTTGGTTCCATGACCTCAAAGAATACATATCAAAAGTAGAATACCCAAAGCATGCAAACTACGCTCAAGAAATGCATGCTCTGGATATTGTCAAATCACTTCTTCCATAGTTGAGGGAACTTGTACAGCAGAACTCCTGATTTGGGTTTACTAAGATGTGTTGACGCAAAGGAAGCTTCTAAGCTACTTGGAGATGTGCATGTTGGGACCTGTGGCCACACATGAATGGTTTTGTCTTGGCTAAGAAGATACTCAGGCCAGGTTACTTTTGGATGACCATGGAGATAGATTGCATCCAATATGTCCGCAAATACTTTCAATGTCAAATGCATGCCGATATGATAAAAGTGTCGCCGAATGAGCTCAATGAAACAAGCTTACCTTGGCCATTAACCGCTTGGGGAATGGATGCTATTGGTCCGATTGAGCCCATTGCTTCAAATGGACATAGGTTTATTCTGGTAGCCATTGATTACTTCACAAAATGGGTAGCAACTGCATCGTACAAAGTTGTAACCAAGAAAGTCATTGTAGATTTTGTCAAGGATCGCATTGTCTGCTGATTCAGAGGTCCCGAGTCCATTATTACCGATAAAACCGCGAATCTCAACAGTGATCTGATGAAAGCTATGTGTGAAACTTTCAAAATCAAGCACAAGAGTTCACAACCTACAGACCTCAAATGAATGGTGTCGTAAAAGCCGCCAACAAAAAAATTAAGAAGATGCTAAGGAAAATGGTAGAGAACAACAAATAGTGGCATGAGAAGTTACCCTTTGCTTTGTTGGGATACAGCACCACGGTTCGCACATCAACAGGGGCAACTCCCTACATGTTGGTTTATGGTACCGAGGCTGTCATCCCAGCCGAGGTGGAAATTCCTTCTTTAAGAATCATACAGTAAGCCGAACTCAGCGATGCAGAATGGATAAAGAGTCGCTATGAACAATTGGCCTTATCGATGGAAAGAGGATGAACGCAGTATGTCACGACCAACTTTACCAGAACAGAATGTCTAGAGCTTTCAACAAAAGACTCAAACCAAGACAGTTCGCACCAGGGCAGCTGGTATTGAAGAAAATCTTCCCGCATCAAGATGAAGCCAAAGGGAAATTCTCTCCCAACTGGCAAGGTTCGTACATGGTTCACAGGGAACTAGCAGGAGGAGCACTCATACTTGCAGAAATGGACGGAGAAGTCTGGCCAAAACCAATCCATTCAAATGCAGTCAAGAGATATTATGCCTAGATTATTTCATATTTCTTTTCTGATGTAATTGAACTACGCTTGACTTGATTCCCATTTAAGAGGGGATACGTAGGAAACCTTATGGGTTCGGTCATATCATAATAAAATTTTCATTTTCCCCCAAGATCAGTATCTGGGGCAGAATTTTGAGGAGGACCCTCAAAATTCCGGGGCAAGTCCAACCAACGCCATCACATGCCAGAAAGTCAGTAATCAGTTAAGAAACTAGGGCAGAATTTTGAGGAGGACCCTCAAAATTCCAACATAAGGGAGCTGCAATGCCTTTAAAATGTGTTACGTTCACTAGTTCATCAAATGTATCAATATATTTCTGAAATAATTCTATTTTTATCAAATTGCATATTTTCAAAAACACTATTTTCATAGCAGTCAGGTGTGACCCAGGGGAACTCGAAAGGCTTGCATAATGAAGCAAGCAAAGTCGGCCGACAAAAACACGAACCAACCTTCCCCCCACAAAACGTACAATTTTTCTTTGAATGCAGGCACATCCAACGTAACAATAACATCCACATAACGAGATCACTATCAATTAGGCCATCAGACACCGAATATATCTCCATCTAAGACATATACTACCCTTATTTGCTATATGCCCTTTGCATGAGGCTAATCCTTGCCTCCATAACCGCATGAGGCTAATCCTTGTCTCCCTATTTGCATGAGTCTATTCCTTGACTCCACAACTGCATGAGGCTAATCCTTGCCTCCATAACCACATGATGCTAATCCGTGCCTCCCTAATTGAAGGACTCTATTCCTTGACTTCACAACTGCATGAGGCTAATCCTTTCCTCCCTATTTGCATGAGTCTAACCCCTGATTCTATACCTGCATGAGGCTAATCCATGCCTCCCTATTTGCATGAGTCTAATCCTTGACTCCATACCTGTATAAGGCTAATACCTGCCTCCCTATTTGCATGAGTCTAATCCTTGACTCCATACCCGCATGAGGCTAATCCCTGCCTCCATACTTGCATGAGTCTAATCCTTGACTCCATACTTGCATGAGGCTAATCATTGCCTCTCAATTTGCATGAGGCTAATCCATGCCTCCCTATTTGCATGAGTCTAATCCTTGACTCCATACCTGTATAAGGCTAATCCCTGCCTCCCTATTTGCATGAGTCTAATCCTTGACTCCATACCCGCATGAGGCTAATCCCTGCCTCCCTACTTGCATGAGTCTAATCCTTGACTCCATACATGCATGAGGCTAATCCTTGCCTCTATATTTGCATGAGTCTAATCATTGACTCCATGAGGTTAATAACTTCCTCCCTATTTGCATGAGTCTAATCCTTGACACTGTACCTGCATGAGGCTAATCCCTACCTCCCTACTTGCATGAGTCTAAGCCTTGACTCCATACCTGCACGAGGCCAATCCCTGCCTTCCTATTTGCATGAGTCTAATCCTTGACTCCATACCTACATGAGGCTAATCTTTGCCTCTCAATTTGCATGAGTCTAATCCTTGACTTCATGAGGCTAATCCCTGCCTCTATATCTGCATAAAGCTAATACTTGCCTCCCTATTTGCATGAGGCTAATCCCTGCCTCCCTACATGCATGAGGCTAATCCCTGCCTCCACATTCGCATGGGACTAAGCACCGTCCCCCTTGACACAAATATTGCTCTATTTCTAGAATTATCTATTTTCTTTTCAATTGGGCTAAACTCTGCCCTCCATTTCACAAGACTAAGCCTTGTCTTGTTAACACCATATCATTGCGTATCATAGGCTGAAATATCGCAAATCTATCCAAAGGCGTCATAGTCTAAAAGTCATCATCCTCATAGTCGGAAGACACCATGTCATGGCCTAAGGATCTCTCAAATTTGCATATCATTATTCAAAGGCGTCATGGTTCGGAGGCACCATTTTCATGGCCCGAGAATATCATTTCATAGCCTGCGAATCTCATATCAAACAATTTATGGCCTAGGACATCATGGTCTCAGGACGCCATCCCTAACCGTCCGAAGACAACTTTCATAGTCCAACGGGAACTCGCATCATGTTTACATTTATGCACAGTGTACGTTTGTATTGCTTCTATTTGCAGGTAACCCGATGAGAAACGGCTATCCCAGCAGGAGTGATCCCGCTCCAGTTCTCTCAGCCATATCAAACCTAACCATTCGTGTAAACCGTTCACTCACCCTGCCCTAGATGTTGCGTCCGTTCTTGAAATGACTTCATCGGTATACTTCACTGACGAATCCAGAACTATGCGTGACCTGATTTCTGTAAGACTAGGGATATATAGGCAACTCAAAAGTCAGGGTGCAGCCTAATCTCTCAAACTGTTTCGCTCGGTCAAAATTGGCCATCATTTCTTTACCCGAAAACTCTTTCATCCTTCCCGGGTAAAGAGGGGCAGTTGTTGATACCCACTTTTTCCCTAAAATATTTCAAAATATCATATATATCTTCAAAATCATGCATTAATAGCAATTTGTATTTTTCATAATTTTCCTATATTTTTATTAATTTACCCAGCATTTTATTTGTAATAAACAAATACAAAATGACATTACAAGTGATTTCAAAATCATTTTTTGATTTAGTTTATTGTTTATGGTCCTAATAAGACCAAATTATTTCATAATTAGCCAAATTGGCATCTTTTAGATATAATTGCAATAACTTTGCAATTATAGCCCAGGCATATAATTTTGTGCTATTTTTACCAAAAACTTAGTCATTTGTATTTTTAAAATACTAAATAATCTTTTAAAATTATTTTTCTATGCATGAAATTCATTTTTTATAATTATTAGCTATTTTACAAATTATTTTAATTAATTTAATTGGGTATTTAACTAATGGCCTATTGCATTTCAATTTTAGCCTAAATTGAACCAGCTCCAAACCTAATTAAATCAGTCCAATACCCCAAAACCCAATCCACTATTCTACCCGACCCAATTTCCGTTTAATCTGGACCGTTGATCAATTTTGATCAACGGACCAGATCCGTCCTTACCATAATTAACCTAAAATGACTAGCCCCCAAACCCTCATTCCCATCCTCTCATTTTTCTCTCATTCTCTCCGCCATTGCATCTCTCATCTCTCTCAAAATCCTCTCTGTTAAACCTAGCTCATCTCACCGGCCGTTGGTTCGCCGGTAACAATGGTGGTTCCACCACCCACCCTAGCCTACATGGCTCCCTCATATGTCGGATCCTTGCTACCTGGAGGCCCTCAAGGGAACCAGAAGGTGGTTCACTCACCTCCCATGGTTTTTATGTCGGTCTCAGGCCACCCTTGGCCGTCCGAGTAAGATCTTTACATTTTCCGGCTAGATCCATGGCTTCTAAGCCGGAATCTCTTTATCTCTAGGTTATCTCTCTCTAAAACCCTAACTTATCTCTTGACTCTTCAGATCTACCATAGATATGAGTATATTTTGAGTTATTCTTACTGTTTTCTTGATACTCTTTCCCATTTTTCAAAAACGTCTCTTCATCTTCAAAACTAGGGTTTCTTAACCTCTTTTCAAAATGACTTCTCCTCTGATTTTCAGTATTATCTATGATTTTTACTATGTTTAAACGGTTTATTTATGTTTTTCCTTTTATCTGATTCATTATGTTGAAAACGCTAATTCTTGGTCTTAATCTTGGATTCTGAGAACTGTCCTTGCTTATTTATTCGTTTAATTTGTTCGCATGTCTGTTATTCATGAATATGTTCTATGTTTCTATGATTTTTACCCTATTATGTTCATTATGGTTTCTGATTTTGCTTCTTCCGCCTATACTATGTTTATTCTATTTATCAACATAAATTTGTGTTAATTCCTCTAATTAGTACTATTCTTTCTAGTTGAATTCCTGACTTCGTGTGATTTTTACTTTACTATGCTTATTAGGGTTTTTGATTTTATTCCTTCTTGCCTATGCTGTGATTATTTCGTTTATTTTACAGCAATTTGTGTTAATTCCCTTAATCCTTACTACTCCTATTCTAATCCCTAATTTCCTGTAATTGATACCTCTAACTCATCTCATGTGATGATTTCCTTACTGATTTTCAACCTCTGAAATATTTCTTGCCTTATTTTGTGGTGGATTATGCTATCAAATTGATTCTTAGACATTTTCCTTAATTAGAATTTGTCCAAGTTAGCCTATATTACATGCTCTGTACTATGCTTATTTCCTATGTATGATCTCATTTCTTATTTCTCTTTACCATTTGAAGTTAACTCCCTTAATTAAGGGGGTACTTATACTAATTTTATATTAATTGATACCAAGTTCCATAATTACTTCTTGACTTTGATTCTTACCTTATTATTCTACCTAGTTTCAAACTATACATATACTCTCTCATTAACACACAGAGACAGGAACACATTTGGTTCAAAACTCTCTCTCACACTAAAAGCTCTTTGCCCTCTTTTGTGATTACTTACTATTGTTCTAAGATAGTCGGCTGCAAGTCAAGGCTAACTATTGTTTTCTCCTATTATTCACTTTTTGTTTGTTGTCACTTTACTGGTATGTCCTGATTTCAATTCAAGTTCCAAAACCAATATGTTTCTTATATTACTTCAATTCCTCTTGTTTCTAGTTTGTTTTAACTTATGGTTCTATTGTTCAAATTGCAACTAATATGTTTACTTCATTGCTTCATCAGCATGCTCCTAAATGTGTCCCCTCTTTAGACTCAGCATGTTTATGAAGTGTTATCCCCTTTCTAGTGTACCCCAATATGACTCTCCCTTGCTAATGTTCTATGCAAAGTAGTTGGCTATCTTTAAGTGGCCTAATTCTGTATTAATTCTGAGGTTCCTTAACACTTTAGCATGTTATTGATTCTATACTTAAGTGCTCCTATAACTATGTGTTTACATATATGACCTATGTGTACCCAAATCCCTTGACCCCCTGTTTGTGGCTGCTGAACCTACTTTTGTTCTATGAACTCTGGATGTGTATGAACCTGTTTTGGGGTGCTATGTTTGGGCTGTTTCTTTCTACTCCACTCTCTTTCAAAATTGTCTCTGATGTCTTTTAGAAAACTATTTCAAACAAGTCCCTTTTTCAAACTGTTTCCCTGCTTAAATCTTTTCAAGCACTCTCACACCTACTCTTAGATTTTAAGTTCTGCCCCTCTAATGTATGACTGCTTAGGGATCCCTATGAGATCCCTCTGAACTCTGATACCTTAGAGCTGGCCTTTTCACATTACACTTACTCAACTATGACTATGAAATCTGGGTGTGGGCACTGCCCGGGATCCCTTGAGGTCCTTAGGAAACTCTGACACACCCGGATTATATAAAAGGCAATGAGGAAATTTGGCATTGGAACTTTTGGAAATCTGGGCCTATTGGAAGGCTCCCTATAGAGTAAACTTCTTATTTTTCTTATCTACTTATGTAATTCATTCGATATTGGCCTGTAATAATTTGTAACAAACATTGGGGCTGAATAGTGAAAATGGGAGGGTAGCTATGCATGTTATAGATATCAAAAAGGGTAGAAACCATGCTTTAGGTCTATATTTCTTGTATGTGCAATAGAATCCATGCTCAAAGCATATCATGCATTAGAAACCATGTTCTTAGGTCTCATATATATTGTTTCATCATCTCAATTTTAACATTCTTATTACTCAAAAATCATGTTTTAGGATAAAAGGGTATTAAAAGAAAGATTGCTACTCTTGCACACTTGACAACATGCTCTATAATGTTGTAACATTTTTCTGCATTTAGAAATCTTGCTTTAGGAAATACTGCAATCCTGTCGTGCATTTAGAAATCCTGCTTTAGGATTTCTGCATATAAACCATCATGAACTTTATACATGCATCTTAGATACCATGCTTTAGGATCTTATTCGTACTTGCTGAATCACACCTAGTGTAAACCACTGAATATGGAAGAGGTAAAAACAACTTCACATTTGATTATCCTGTTTAAAATAAGCTGGTAATAATCCCTGCATTTTTATAACACTTAGATTCGCATGCTTTTATGTAAAATAGCTCCTTCATCGTTGTAATAGTTCTGGTAACAACTGTGCATTATCCTATGCCTAGGCAAGCTTTAGGTAATCCAATTTCTTATAAAACTGGAAACTGCCCCTTTGTGTGTACTGCTTAATGATTAAGAGGCTTAAAATCAGTAGGCAAACTGAGGGCCCCTGCTTCTGAGTTGTAAAATGAACATGTATATCTACTGTGTTCTGAGAATCGCCTAGACTTCATGTCTTAGGATACTAATTAACAATAAGGCCCTTATTTGTGCTTGAGTCGTGCTGCTTATTTGTGTTGTTTGAGGAGGTAAACTTGAGCCTCTAATTGCTCCTTTTATGTATTATATGTTAAGGTCCTAATTGTTCTTGCATGTCGCCTTAGTATTTTCTCCTTTAAACCTTAGGGGGTCTGTCTAGAACTACCCATAGGTAGAGGTCCTAAATCTCCTCCAGGACCATTAAGAAGGGACGGGTAACAGCACGCAATAGAGATCGCAAACCAACACTCGCATTAATAGCCACTAAGGGGGTGTGAAGGGTAGATATGGATATGATGACTACGTGCTAATGTCACGTGTAGCCCCTCATTGAGGAGTGTTACCGAACATTGTGTGGGGTGATCTTGTAGGTTAACCAACCTAGGACCCCTCCTTTCCCAAATCCCTTGTGTTTTAAACTTTCCTTTATGTATAGATCTTGTTTAGAACTCTTGTCTTATTATTTGAGTTATACAACGTCCAACGTCCTTTACTTGTAAATTATTTATTTCAACTATTTATTTGTTAATAGACTAATTCGTGAATATAAGTTCGACCGGGATGTAACATTGTAGACCGAGAGGGGTTCCTAACACCTTCCCCTCAAGGTTATTTTGATCCCTTACCCTAATCTTTGGTAATGCAAACCAATCCAAGAGTTAATCGCTCTAGGTGCCCTAACGCACCATAACCCATTAGGTGGCAACTCTTCAAATACCCAATTCCCAAAAGGAAATGAGTTATTACCCCCATGAATGTTGAAACCCGGACTCTCTTCGCAAAGGGAAAAAAGGGGGCGCGACAGGCCACACTAATGGTGTAAAGCAAATCAAAAATCCGCAATCAGTACGCAAGCCTCTTACACAGGACACCAATCTCTGGTGACGTTGAGGAAAATACCAGCTTACTCTAAATATCTGAATCTTTTGCTGCTCATCCGAGCTCGTGACATTCTTGTCAACACCGAACTTGATCCTTGCTCCAAATTCCCATGCCGCTCACTGTACCTAACATTCCAATACGCAAGAGTACAAGAATTTTATCATAACTCCTGAACCATTAATATAATAAACATTTCATCATATAGAAACCTTTCACTTAACTCATTTCAGGAGAACCATTGCAACACGCGATTGAATTCACATAACTGCAGAAAATATAATCCTCTAGTAGTGGTCTAAACCACCATAACTCTTCCGGGATCTATCTACACATAACAGGCCATAATACTCGAATGACTCCAAATAAAATAAGTTACGGAGGCGTCAGGCCTCGCATGTACCGCCACCAATCACCTATATAACTTAACACGCTGAAGGATCTGAACATTGTCACCAACATGCCGATTCAACCATTTCTCTAACTGAAATAACAATGGCTCCATTCAAAATATAACAAACTTAATCCGCACTCGTCTTGAGTGACCCCTTTGCACGAGACTACATTGTCTCAAAACCCGTGAACCATCTCATACCCTCATTGTACGCACATTCGCATCTTCAACTGGTATACCTATTCTGATAATTCTTCAATGTATCTGAGTAATTTTCTCCCGTTCCATAAATGCTACACCACAGGCTGAAGATAACGTAGGACACTTCCAGCCCCCTTTTCACAATCCACTGCAAAAGCTCGACACTTAATCGTACTACGGACTCAAAATCCTTAGGTGCCACACTTTAACTTTTGAATCCACTAGAACCGTTATTGAGATTCACCCACTCTGGTTTAGTCCCGAATATAACCAACTCTAAGGCTCTGCTAGCACATGAACACTCTCTCAAAGAAAAACTCGGCTAAATCACTTTCCTTGTACATCACACTTACACGAAGTGTAACTCTAAGTCTTCCCAAAGCTTGAACATGAATCGATAAGACCAAATATAGCACACATCCCCCAATTTCTTTGCTCAAATTACCACTGATTTTTTCCTTCTTTAGTCGTAATAACCCACCAATATACCGATAACTAGAAACCTCACAAGCAGACAACCATGCAATCCAATCGTAGACGGTGGGGCTCTCCCACATAGCTTGAAGCTACCACTATATAACTCTGGAACCCACTAAGATTCCTTATCCCCCATTGACATGATCTCGCATAATCGACCCGCTAAATTCCTCGAAATCTTCCTGTTAACCATTTCGTGAACACCCTGAATCACTAGTCCCATTCACATGTTCGACCTCTTACCAGATAGCCAATAGAATTCTACGCAGAAGCTTTTTCAACACCACACAACCGTTAGCCTGCTCAAACGAGATAACACACCTGTGAAAATTTCATGTTGTCATCTTCCAGCAATGCTGCACCGAGTACCATTACTGTGAAATCCTTAAACCATCCTGAGCCTGTGCTCATTCACCAGCTGTACAAGTCTGCTCGCTCCTCGTGGACATCAACTAAAGGTGTGACAATACATTCCAATCAAAAGCCATGTTGTATCCTTCTTCATATCAAGCAACTCCTTTTCGTCGTATCCAACCTTCCTCCATATAGCAGCCAATATTCCAAATTAAGCCAGTAGACCTAGTCATTGACCACCGTGATTCACAAATCACTCTAAACTTTGCTCAAGGCATGAAGCTATCCTACCACAGAACCCATTGTCGCGCCCCCTTTTTCTAAAGGAGAAATCGGGTTCATGACATTTGGAAGGACAACTTGTTCCCTCTTGGGAATTGGGTTTGTTGGATTGAAGAGTCGCCACCTAATTATTAAAGTGCATTAGGACACTAAAGAAGAGTTCGAGTTGAAAAACCAGAGTTCGGGTAAGGGCTAGAAATTATCTTGAAGGGAAGGTGTTAGGCACCTCCCAAGATCTACTAGTGTGGTTCCCGACCATGTTACAATTGTGACTTTAACTAACAAGTAAGCAAATAAAGGTCTCAAATAGAAGGGGATTTACACATAATGTTGCAAGTGAATTGAAGGTTTGAAGAAAGATGAAGAAAACAGAAATTTTAAGCAAATAGTCGGGACAATTAAAAAGGGATAACAAGTAAAGGGGAAGGGGTCCTAGGTTTACAAATAATATGGATCACATCAATGCAATACCCGACAATCACTCCTCAAAAAAGGGGTCGCATGTGGTATTAGCACACCGGTCATCATGTCCATATCTACTCTTTCCCACCCCTTTAGGGTATTAAACGCGGAATAGTGTCGTTACTTACAGCATGCTATTAACCGTCCCGATCCTATCATTCCCGGAGGCATTTTGGACTACTAGTCCTAAAGGGAGGGTGGTTGGGTTTTTTTCAGCGTTTTAAAAGGACAAAATTCTTATGCGACAAACAAAACACATAAGAAAGTAGGGGGAAACAAATAGCAGTTTAAGGGCTCAAACAGGCCTCCTCACTTAAAGGAGCAAATTATTTAGCATGACTTCAAATACTGGTTATAGTCTGAATTAAATTTAAAAGCGTTAGGACAGGCTCATTTACCACATATTTCTCAGATGAGGAGTCCGAATTAGCCTTGTCTGGTTGTAGTTATCAAAACTGACACAGTTAATTAATGACCTAATGGTCTGCCTAAGTGAGACCTATAGGCATGATATCTAACGGAGCGTACTGATTTTAAAGAGAGGATTTCTGGTTTTATAAACAAAAGATCTGCAGATTTTAAACGACCTTATGACTGATTTTAGATTCATAGACGAAGTTGATTCAATTGATTACTCATATAGGCAAGTTATCTAAGCGTTATTGGTTTTAAATGATTACATAGATACAAGAGTCCTATAGGCATGGTATCTAGAGTGAAGTTGATTATTATTAAACCTATGATTGTTTGCCTAATGACATGCAGAAGTGCATAAAAACTATGATCATAATTTTCTATATGCAGAAATGCAGAACTTATAGGCAGAATTTCTATATGCAGAAATGTAGGAACTTAGAGACAGAATCTCTATATGCAGAAAACTTATAGGCATGATTTCTAAGATTAGAATGCAGAAATCAGAAAAATCCTATAGGCATGAGTTCTAAGATGAGAATGCAGAAATCAAAAAAAAAATCATATAGGCAAGTTTTCTACCCTTTGCATACATTCATCCCCGTACCTTTTCACTAGCCAACCCCAATAGTTATTACAAATTATTACAGACCTGAATGAATTAGAAAAAAAAAAAGTAAAATTACATCAGAAATTCTAGCTAGAACCAAACAGCCTAATTCAAACTCAAAGTCCAACAATATGAGATAAACCAACTTCCAGGATCAGATTTCCAAAAGCCTTTCTCATGTATGGGATATGTCAAAGTTCCCAAGAGTCTCAAAGAGCCCCGGGCAGTGCTTACACCCCAAACACATTGCAGAATTGAGATTATAGTGCAGTGTGGAAGGGCCAACCCTCAGATGTCCAAGTTCAGAGGGAACTCAAGGTCCCAAAGCAAGGCTCATAAGAGGAGGGGTAGAACTTAAGAGTCTAAGAATATGTGTAAGTGCATAAGGGAATTAGGGGAAAGCCATGGCAGGCTGGTGGTCATGCTCAGCAATTGGGAATGTTGGCACACCCCCGACCAGCCTGTTAGCCAAATCTTAAGAGTTAGGATCCATTGTGGATCAGGTTATGACTTGAGAAGAAATTTGAATACTGACAGGTCATGAGCCTTAACTCAAACACATAGAAGGGAATAGGGGTAGGGATTCACAATAGAAACAGGTGCAGGGAAAGAACGTACTTAGCATAAATCATTGAACATGAGCAATAAAGTAAACAGGATTGCAGAAAACTGTAAATAAGTACATAGGGGTGAGGCAGAAACGTAAAATCAAAACATACCAGTTTTAGGGGAAAACAAGTAAAAACAGTAGTCTAAGAAAAGGCCAAGTTGCAAGCCAAGCAATTCAAAGAGATCTCAAGCAAAAGAAAAGTGTTGAAAGAGTATTGAATTCAAAGCAATATTGCAAGTGTGCAAGTATTGAATAGGAGTTAAGGACTGGTAGTTCGTAGGTCGTGTGAACTGAAGGTGTAAGGTGTCTAAAAAGTGCAGAAGGGCAGTCCCTTTTATAGTGCAGAAAGCAAGTAAGAAAGGCAAGGAAATATCATTGAAATCGACCTCCCTTTAGTTAAGGGATTCTGACTTCAACGGGTAAAAATTAGTTAAGAAAGGAAGTTTTAATTAAAACCTTTTCAAAGTAGCACAAAAGGGCTAAGTACATAGAAGTTATTTAAGGAAAAAAATCAATGGCATACAGTTTGTGCCAAATATGGCAAGGGAATCAATCAAACAGCCATGAAACCAAAATTACAAGTTCAATTCAAATGAACCAAGTCAAGAAAGGTAAAAGAGGTTCAATCGAAGAAAAATCAGTGACATATCATCAGCCTTATTAAAGGGATTTCAGAATCAATCACTTAATTGGTGAAAACTTTTGAAAGAGGAATTTCTCATATATAAAGCACACAGATCAAGCAAAAGGAATCGCCAGGTTTCTTAGAAAAAGAGTCTAACATTAAAAGTCTTAGGGCTACAAGCAAAAGGGATTCAAGTTCAGTTACAGACTCATAGTATGTCTGAAAGCCTAGGGTCCCAAAGTGGAACCCTAATACCACTTGCCAAAGAAACTCCCAAATCCTAGGGTTTCAAATTGAGTCAGACAACGGAGATGAGAAGGCAGGCCACTTGAGAAGGGCTCAAAAATCTTTTCCAAAGACTTATGAGAGACAAACACACACGATAGAAAGAACACTAATTCAAAGTTATGAGAACACGTTCGAGAAAACTTGGAATTTAAACAAGTTCAGAAGAAAGAGATTATACGAGCTTTAAACAAAAATAGATGAAATATGCTTAGCAAGAACACAAACAGAACTCAGTAAAGTGAACAAAATCAAAGAACTCAACCATAAACACATATAGCAAAGAATAAGGATTAACAACATGGATTAACATGAGATCATAAGAGTGACAGCAAAAATAGAAGAGTCTCGCATAATAGAAAAGAAACAAGAGAGCAAACTCATGCGTAGTAGAAAAGAAAACATACGAGCCTAACCTAGATAAACACACATAAAGAAAGAACGAAAAGAAATCAGAAAGATATGTGAAGAAACTTTTTCAGAAACCCTAAAATCGAAATTGAACGATTTTAAAAAGGAAATTTGGGGAAAACCTTTAAAATGTCAAATAAAGCCAGACATATCATAGATCTAAGAAAATAGGTGGGTACAGAACCTCAAATGGCTTAGAGTTGCAGAGAAAACCCTAGCAATGAGAAAGGTCTTGAAGAAAGTCAGATCCTGAGTCGAAAAGACTCATATTGCTTTAACATGCCGGAATAATGGCCGGAGAAGCCGTAGATCTACAGATCTGCGAAGGATCTGAAGAAGGACATTGAAGTCGGGCTTCAAACCTTGAATTGCTCAACTCTAATGGTGAGAAAGGATGAGTACAAACCGTCCATAGACGGAGACGCCATGGATTCCGATGAAAACATGGTGAGATAAGGTGGGAAACGATTAGGGTTTCGGAGAAGTTCGATAGAGTTTGAGAGACGAAAAGGGTTCAAAGGCAGCATCTCAGGTGAAATTAATTAGGTTAAGGGTGGTTTGGGAATTAAAAAAGGAAAGGGGAGTTTATGGTCATTGATCAAAATGATCAACGGCCTGGATCAAATAGGAGCCAGATGGGTTTATAAATCGGGTCAGGGGTCGGGTAGTTTGGAGGATTGGGCTAGTTTAATTTGGGGGCGGAATTGAGTCAAATTGAGGGCCAAAATTGAAAGGTGAAAGGGCTGTAATTGAAATAGAAATGGGCTAAGTGTTAAATAGCCTATTTTCCCTTTTTATTATATAAAAAATAGTAATAATAATTTAAAAGTAAATTAAAAATACTGAGCCAACAAATACTATATAAAAATTAATTTAAAAATACAAAAAATAATTTTATAATTATAAAATGCTACTAATCGTGAAATAGGCTATAATTGCAATTACATGCAATTTAGCTTAAAATACCAAATAGATTTGTAAAAAATATACAAAAATTAATTTAATTATATTTTGGTGTAAATATGAGAATAAAATAAGTTATTCACCAAAATGATAATCTTGAGAATAATTATTGGATTTGTACCGCTAAAAAATAGACAATAAATTGATTTTAAAATCTTAAAAATAAGGAAAAAATACCAAAACTCTTGGGCATGCTTATATATATATGTACATGCTATTTGGAAAGTATTTTGTGGGAAAAATTGGGTATCAACAGCTGCCCCTCTTTATCCGGGAAGAATGAAAGAGTTGCCAGGTAAAGATATGATGGCCAATTTTGACCGAATGAAACGATTTTGAAGAGTTTTGACCGAGCTCTAGTTTTTGAGCTACTTACATATCCCTGGTATTACAGGAATCAGTCCATATGTAGTTCGAGATCCATCAGCGGATTATGCCGATGGAGATTTTCGAAAAGCGGATGCGATGTTCAGGTTGAAAAAGGATGGTCAGAGTCTGATAGGCTACGGGAACTGGAGCGGGACCTTCCTACTAAGACGGCCATTGCTAGCCGGTGTACCTCCGAATGAACAATACTAGCATATATATATTGTGTATAAATTTAAACGTGATGCAAGTTCCCTTTGGACCGTGAATGTTGTCTTTGGACGGTTAGGTTAACGTCCTTGGACCATGATGTCCTAGGCTATGAAGCGTATGATAAAGGATTCGCAGGCTATGAAATGATGTTCTCGGGCTATGAGGATGATGCCTCTGAACCATGATGCCTTTGAATAATGATATGCAAAAGATAAAATAGGGTCCTCAGGCCATGGCATGGCATTCTCGGGCTATGAAAATGGTGCCTCTGAACAATGATGCCTTTGGATAATTTGGCGATCTTTCAACCCATGAAAATGCAGAAGGTGGCGATCTTTCAGCCGATGCAAGACGTAAATAAAGGGTGGCAGTATTTCAGCCATGCAAGAGAAATAAGATGGCGGTATTTCAGTCATGCAAGAGATATAGAGTGGCGATATTTCAGCCATGCAAGAGAAATAAGGTGGCAGTATTTCAGCCATATAGATGGAGGTAGAGCTTAACCCTGGAAGGCAGAAAGGTAACCTTATGCGATACAGGAGATGCAGATGGAGGTAGAGCTTAACCTCGGAAGGCAGAAAGGTAGTCTTATGCAATGTAGAATATGCAGATGGAGATAGAGCTTAGTCTCGGATGGCAAAAAGGTAGCCTTATGCAATGTAGAAAATGCAGATAGAGATAGAGCTTAGTCTCGAAAGGAAGAAAGGTAGCCTTATGCAATGTACAAAATGCAGATGGAGATAGAGCTTAGTCTTGGAAGGCAGAAAGGTAGCCTTATGCAATGCAGAGAAATGCAGATGGAGGCAGAGCTTAACCTCGGAAGGCAGAAGGGTAGCCTTATGCAATGTAGAAAATGCAGATGGAGATAGAGATTAGTCTCGGAAGGCAGAAAGGTAGCCTTATGCAATGCAGAAAATGTAGGTGGAGACATAGCTTAACCTCGAAATGTAGAAAGGTAGCCTTATACAATGTAGAAAATGCAGATGGAGATAGAGCTTAGTCTCGGAAGGCAGAAAGGTAGCCTTATGCAGAAAATAAAAGGCGAATAATAATGAAATCTCTTAGCTGATGTATGATCGCTGATAACTAATTGCTATATTATGGCTGTTGTGGATGGCGTGTACGGATAGCAACTATAAATAGCTGATGATTCCAAGAGTTGTATTCCCGGGAAGTATGAGTGTATAGATATATCTGATGATTTTATGACTTGAGTGCCTGCATCCAAAGAAAAGTAATGAGTTTTGTAAAGGGGGGGAGGTTAGTTCATTTCCCCATGAGCTTCGCTTGCCCTGCTTGGCGTTGTGTGTCATTGAGGTAGCGTTGCTAAACAAAGAAATTTTGATACCAGACATGCATGATTTAGAAAAAATGTAACATAAATACATAATTTAAAATAGTTTTCTTTAGATGAACCGACGAATGCGATGCAGTTCAAGATATTGCAACCTTTCTCGCTCCGGAATTTTGAGGGTCCTCCTTAAAATTCTGCCCCAGTTTGCTAGGCTGGTGTTTCTGACGGCTACGTGTAATAAGTGGCTGAAATCATCTTTGGAATTTTGAGGGTCCTCCTCAAAATTCTGCCCCAGTTTCCAATATCGGGGGGAAATGAAAATTTTATTGAATTGTGATCGAACCAATAGGGCTGCCTACGTATCCCCTCTTAAATGGGAATCAGGTCAGGCATAGTTCAAATACATTATACAGGAAATCGTAAGAGTTACACATAGTATCGCTTTACTGCATCTGAATTGATCAGCTTCAGCCAAACTTCACCGTCCATTTCCGCAAGTATGAGGGCTCCTCCGGTTAGAACCCGGTGAACCATGTATGGACCCTGCCAGTTTGGAGAGAACTTCCCTTTGGCTTCATCTTGATGTGGGAAAATCTTCTTTAACACCAGCTACCCCGGTGTAAACTGTCTCGGCTTGGCTCTTTTGTTGAAGGCTCTGGACATTCTGTTCTGATAAAGTTGACCATGGCAAACTGCATTCATTCTTTTCCCATCTATAAGAGCTAACTGCTCGTAGCAACTCCTTGCCCATTCTACATCGTCAAGTTCTTCTTCCTGTATGATTCTCAAAGAGGGAATTTCTACCTCGGCGGGAATGACTACTTCTATACCATAAACCAACGTATAGGGAGTTTCCCCGGTTGATGTGCGAACTGTGGTGCGGTATCCCAATAAAGCAAATGATAACTTCTCATGCCACTGCTTATGTTTCTCTATCATCTTCCTTAGTATCTTCTTGATATTCTTATTGGCGGCTTCTACCGCTCCATTCATCTGAGGTCTGTAAGCCATAGAATTCTTGTGTTTGATCTTGAAGGTTTCACACATGGCTTTCGTCAGGTCACTGTTGAGATTGGAACCATTATCAGTGATGATTGACTCCGGAATTCTGAACCGACAAACAATACGGTCGCCGACAAAATCTACTACCACTTTCTTAGTCATTGCTTTGTACGATGTTGCTTCAACCCATTTGGTGAAATAATCAATTGCCACTAGAATGAACCTGTGCCCGTTTGATGCGGCAGTATCGATAGGTCTGATAACATCCATTCCCCAAGTGGCGAACGGCCATGGTGAGCTTGTTGTAGCAACCTCGTTTGGAGGCACCTTTATCATGTCTGCATGTATCTGACAGCGATGGCATTTTTGGACATACTGGATGCAGTATGTTTCCATAGTCAACCAAAAATAACCAGCTCGGAGTATTTTCTTGGCTAAGACAAAGCCGTTCATATACGGTCCGCAGGTCCCCGCATGAATTTCCTCCAATAATCTAGATGCTTCCTTTGTGTCGACACACCTTAGCAATCCCAAATCAGGAGTCCTCCTATACAGGATTCCTCCGCTATGAAAGAAGTTGTTAGATAGTCTCTGAAGTGTACGCTTCTGAGTAGGATTTGTGAGTTCTGGATATTCTCCCTTCGTCAAATATTCCTTGATATCATGAAACCAAAGTTTTCCGTCTGCTTCTTCTTCTACATGAACACAGTAAGTTGACTGATCATAGATCTTTACCAAAATAGGAACAATGAAGTTCTTGTCTGGGTGCTATATCATAGATGATAGGGTAGCCAATGCATCGGCAAACTCATTATGAACTCTGGGAACATGTTGGAACTCTGTCTTTGTGAACCTCTTCCTCAATTCCTGTACATGATGCAAATAAGGGAGTATCTTGGAGTTCTTTGTTGCCCATTCTTCTCGGACCTGATGTATAAGCAGGTCTGAATCTCCAATCACTAGTAATTCCTAAATGTTCATGTCAATGGCCAGCTTGATCCCTAAGATGCAATCTTCGTACTCGGCCAAGTTGTTCATACACGGGAACCTAAGCTTGGCAGATACCGGATAATGCTTACCGGTTTCTGATACTAGGACTGCTCCTATGCCAACTCCTTTGAAATTTGCTGCTCTATCGAAAAACATTCTCCAACCATCATAGGATTTTGCAATATCTTCCCCTATGAAAGATACCTCTTCATCAGGAAAATACGTCTTTAGAGGCTCGTATTCTCCATCCACGCAATTTTCAGCAAGATGATCTGCCAGTGTTTGTCCTTTGATTGCCTTCTGAGTCATGTAAACATTGTCGAATTCACTCAGCAGGATTTGCCACTTGGCTAGCTTGCCAGTGGGCATGGGCTTCTGAAAGATGTACTTCAAAGGATCCATTCTTGATATGAGATAAGTAGTATAGGCACAGAAATAGTGCCTCAACTTCTGAGCTACCCAAGTCAGGGCACAACATGTTCATTCCAATAGAGAATACCGGGCCTCGTACAGGGTGAACTTCTTGCTGAGATAATAGATGGCCTGCTCCTTTCTTCCCATTTCATCATGCTATCCCAAAACACAACCGAAAGCTCCATCCAATACTGCAAGGTAGAGTAATAGAGGTCTACCCGGCTCGGGCGGGACCAAAACTGGCGGCGTTGACATGTATTCCTTGATTCTGTCAAAGGCTTTTTAACAATTATCAGTCCATTTGGTAGCGGCGTCCTTCTTCAACATCTTAAAGATTGGCTCACAAATAACAGTGGATTGAGCTATGAACCGGCTGATGTAGTTGAGTCTTCCCAAGAAATTCATAACCTATTTCTTGTTCATCGGTGGTGGTAATTCTTGGATGGCTTTGACCTTTGAGGGATCCAGTTCTTTTCCTAGGTGACTCACAATGAACCCAATTAGTTTTTCGGCCGGAACCCCGAATGCACACTTGGCGGGATTCAGCTTCAAGTTGTACCTTCTTAGTCTGTTGAAGAACTTCCTTAAATCTTCCATATGGTCAGTGGCCCTCTTGGATTTGATGATGACATCGTCTACATATGCCTCGATCTCTTTGTGTATCATGTCATGGGAAATAGTAGTCATGGCCCTCATGTAGGTGGCCCCAGCATTCTTTAACCCAAACGGCATCATCTTGTAACAATACATCCCCCACGGTGTAATGAAAGCCGATTTCTCCGCGTCTTCCTCATCCATCCATATCTGATGATACCCAGCAAAACAATCAACGAACGACTGCAGTTCATGTTTAGCACAGTTGTCAATTAGAATGTGTATGTTTGGAAATGTGAAGTCATCTTTCGGACTGGCCAGGTTGAGATCCCGGTAGTCAACACAGACTCTAACCTTCCCGTCCTTCTTAGGCACTGGCACAATATTGGCTAACCATGTTGGATACTCTAATACCCTGAGAACCTTGGCTTTTACTTGCTTGGTGACTTCTTCCTTGATTTTCAAACTCATGTCGGGTTTGAACTTCCTCAGCTTCTGTTTTATTGGTGGACATGTTGGATCGGTTGGTTGTTTGTGAGCTACAATAGATGTACTGAGACCAGTCATGTCATCATAAGACCAGGAAAATATGTCCTTATATTCCCTTAGAAATTCCGTGTACTCTTTCTTTTCTGATGGTGACAGATGAACACTGATGCGCGTTGTTTTTGACATTTTCTACATCTCCCAGGTTGACAATCTCAGTTTCGTCCAGGTTAGACTTAGGTCTGTTCTCAAAATCCTCAACCTCTTTAACAACCTCTTCTGGTATATCATCTTCTTCTGAGTCTATATCCATTTGTTGCATCGTCTCGTTGCATGTCACAATCATCGGTTCATCAAGATAAGTAATAGTAATGCTGTGTAAATAAAGTAAACGATAAAAAGTAATAAGAGCAAGATTTATGAGAAACTGAAATGCTTTGATAAATTCCATAATTGTTTTGAACATTGGAGCTCTTATTTCAATATTAAAAATGCGGAAATAAAGTCAACTAGCGAAAAGTAAAGATGATGCATGGTGCTTTGTTTAGCCTTGCTACCCCAAAGCTTTCCAGGCCTTGGTGGTTCTGATGAACCAATTGTTGAGGCGTGCTCCTCGTCTCACAGCTTGTACCGAAGGGCCTTCCTCCCCATCCTCCTCGAAAATGACACAACAGTCCATATTGTCATCTTCCAAAAACAAATTCCTCATCGCTACCAGTGCTTCCTCTTCTTCCGACCTATATATGACATCGGCTGGCTGGAAGGTCTGCTCTAAGCGAGATATCAGATGCTCTAACGGGTAGTAGGGACTGCGCCATGGTGGCGACCAGTGGTTGAACTCCTCCCAAGTGTATTCATATCCCAAACCAAAAGTGGCACCGTGTTTCTTCAACTTGATAGGCTTAGCGATTCCTTGGAGATTCTTGCCAAATCCCTTGCGAGGTTCGTATCCACACCAATTCAGTATACTTTCAATTTTGTTATCCCACCATTTATCCTTGTCCACGGCGTTGACTCGCTCAATGTGATGGTAGGTTTCTCCGCCTATCTTCCTCCTCCATTCGATTGCTGGGATGGTCTGGCGACTGTATATGGGATTGCTACCGTCGCCGTGAATAATTACCTCTTGGTGATTCTACTCGAATTTCATTGCTTGATGTAGGGTTGATGCTACAGCACCAACGGCATGGATCCAGGACCGTCCCAATAGCAAATTGTAAGATTCTAGGATGTTTATCACTTGAAAATCAACGTCGAACCAAGTTGGTCCCATTTGCAGACACAAACTGACTTCCCCAATAGTGAACCTTTGGGATCCATCGAAAGCTTTGACAGTGATGGCTCCATCCTTGATCTCATGCTGGCTCTTTCTCGATGTTCTGAGAGTCACCAATGGACAAATATTGAGGCTGGACCCTCTGACAATCATGATTCTAGTGATGAAAAAACCTTCGCACTGCGCAGTGATGTGCAACGCCTTGTTGTGGCTTAGCCCTTCACGTGGCAGCTCATCTTCGTGGAAAGTGATTTTGTGACTCTCCAATACTTGCCCTACCATGTTTACCATTTCTCCTCTAGTTATGTTGTTGGGCACATATGCCTCGTTTAGCACCTTCGATAAGGCATTCTTATGTGCGTAAGAGCTTTGTAGCAGAGCCAAGATAGAGATCTAGGCTGGCATTTTGTTCAACTGATCAATGACCGAATACTCTTTGGCTTGTATCTTCCTCCAGAGATCGTCAGGCCCAGATTCAGTAACGGTTGGTTATCCAAAGGCCTACTTACTGGACTCGGCTAGATGTTCTGGAGTATAAACCATGACGGTTCTTGTCATACCCTATGCTACAATTGTTTCTCCAAATTTGGTTTTCCCTTTCCCTCTCACCTTGGCGGTGTAATCCCACGGTATGGCCTTTGGGTGGAATGGTGTTACGACTGTCATGGCCACCAGAATGAGCACCCTTGCTTTGGGAGGTAATACAGCAACCTCAAATGGTACATGTGCCTTTGGGGACCCAAACTCGACCTCAATAGGCCCTGGCGTCTTTGTAAAAGAAGGTGCTTCGAACTCAAGTGGTATGGACATGTTCACTTTGGCGTCTCTAGAAGGTTGCATTTGGACCACAATCGGGTTAAGTATGACTGTTGGTTTCTTTGGCTCGTCACCTTCAGCGATCAATCCAATCGACCCTTTGGGGTCCCAGTCGTCTTCTATCTTAATCATGTGAACATCTCCACCCTTGTGGTTTGGTAGAGTGTTGTTACAGACATTCGGAGTAGGCTCTTTTACCACAATGATCTTTTTGTCAATTAAAGCTTGGATCTTATCCTTCAGACAGCGGCACTCATCAATGGTATGCCCATTCATGCTAGAATGGTATGCACAGGTTTTGTTTGGGCTGACCCATTGGGAGGGGTTTTCGGGGTTTATGGCAGGGATAGGGGTGACGTGACTAGCAGCTTTGAGCCTTTCGTACAGCTGGTCAATAAGTTCGGCAATAGCGGTATATTGTTTGGGGGGTCTGCGGTCGAAGTTTAGTCGGGGTCTAAGGAAATTTTGGCGAAGGGGAGGTGATTGATAGTGGGTTTGTTGGGTGTTGCAGGCTTGGTAGAAAGGTGCGGGTTGAGAGTATCTGGGCGAAGTGGGCTGATATGTGGGAGGTGGAGATGATTGGTAAGTAGGCGGGGGAGCTCGGTAAGAGGGCAAGGGTGCTTGGTAATTTTAGGTAGGTTGATATGTGAGTGAACGTAATGGGTAGGTTTGGTATTTGATTGGGGACTTCGTTCTCTGTGTAACCATCACGGCAGTCACATCCCTTTTCTTAGACGTGCCACCAGACTGTAGAGCCTTGTTGGTGGCCTATAATGCTTCAAAGTTTGTGACCATACCACTTTTAATACCTTCCTCGATCCTCTCCCCTAGCTTAATGATGTCGGAAAATTTCTGGCCTTCAACCAACATCAACCTCTCATAATATTATGGGTCTTGAGCTTGGACAAAAAACCTATTCATTTGTTCTTCTTCTAAAGCCGGCCTGACCTTAGCAGCTTCTGATCTCCAACGAGTAGCATACTCATGGAATGTCTCCGTAGGTTTCTTCTTTAAGTTCTGGATGTAGAACACATCTGGCGCATTCTCCGTGTTGAATCTGAATCTATCCATGAAATCGGACGCCATACTTACCCAATTCGACCACTTCTTCGGGTCTTGGATAATGTACCAAGATAGAGTATCCCCTTTCAGGCTTCTCATAAAGAGCTTCATGCGAATCTTTTCATCCTTCCCCACTCCGATCAGCTTGTCGCAATAGGTCCTCAAATGGACTCTGGGATCCCATGTGTCATCAAACATCTCGAACTTGGGAGGTTTGTACCCCTCGGGCAGTTCGACATTTGGCTGAATGCAAAGGTCTTCGTAATTCAATCCCTCGATCCCCTTGCTTCCTTCAACACCCTGAACTCTGCTAGTCAGTTTCTTGAGTTTCGCAGCCATATTCTCGATAGTAGAGTCTTTGCATCAGACTCAGGTGTGCTTGAAATAGGTTGAATATAGTGTGGTATGGTTTCCACATAGATGGGGGTATTGTGGAGATGATCATTTGTGGAGTTTAATGGTTCAGGGATGAACAGTGGGGTGTTGTTTGAAGTGTGGCATGTGTTGCAGTGGTGATGGGAAGCGGGTTGGTTTTGTGGTTTTGGGATGTTTTGTGGAGGTGTGGGGTTTTGAGTGTTGGGAAAGTTGGAATCTAGGGTAGTGAGGGAAAACGACAAGCTTGCCAAGTTCCGAACTTGGTCCAGTTCTTCCTGAAATTTCAACAACTTTTGCTCGAGCTGGGAGGCACTTTCCTTGGAAACCTGAATACCCTGAGGAACCTCTACCCTTTCAACTGAGTTCTCCTTTCTGATGTTGCTCAAATCTTCCACTTTTTCCTTGTTCTTGTTTATGATAGGACTCGGAGGAGGAGGAGGCGGAGGGCCCTTAGATATTGTGGAGTATGATGACGATGCCAGAGTGCACGAACTAACCTTTGGGGAGGGGAATAAAAAAAACAAAGGTAGCAAGTTAGTGCGGGTTGTAAGAAAGGAAGTTGCGATATTTAAACACATAGGGCGAGAATATAATTCGTGTCCTAATTTGGGAGCCTCATTGTGCCCGAGGTAGGCCTAGTGACAAGTTGATTTGGAGAACTTATAATGCTAAATGCCTCTTTTTATTGATAAAAATAAGACGAATCCCAAAACAACACTAAAATAGCAGAAAATAAAATGTCACTAATGGTCATTGGCTTTATTACATGAAAAGATCCTAACTACTTGGTCCCAGAAGGACCTTCCCCAAACTCGGCCTCTTTAGCTCCATTGAACAGCTTCACTAGCTCACGCAGTCCCAGTAGCAAGTAGGCTCTAGCTAGGTGTCCTCCTTCGTTTCCCTCAGCATTCTGGCAATTTTCAATCCTCTGGATGAACTTCCTTTCTAGCTCCACTAAACCTCGTTCTAGGTATCCCAATCGCTTGTTGGCACTGACAGCCATGTCTTTCCACTCTTCAATTAGTTTTTGGTGGGCTTCTTGAATCTCACGGTGCTCGTATTCATATTCCTGAATCCTCTTGCGCAGTTGGTTGTATTTGACCTGTGCTTCAGCCCTTTCATCGATGATTCTATGACCTCGAACAAACCTGGGTTGGCCTAAGCCATTGTGATTATCCTCCAGCCAGCCTGAATAGTATGGGGTGCAACCAGCATGGTATCTGTCTGGTTCGATAGTATCTTTTCCCATGATGATCTTGCAATGCCACATATGCTGAGCTTGGCACTTATAAGGACTTTCATCAGCTTGGAAGTCAGCCCGAAAGTGGCTCATCTTGTTGACCCTTGGTATAACCTGCTTCCTGCCAGCTTGTCTCATAACTTGGAGAGGGACATAAGGGTAGGTTCATCTCAAACTAATCAGTATCAGAAATGGAGCATCCCTGGATCGGGTGATGAACTCTTCAGTAGGGAACCATTCGAACATCCATTGCACTTGGTCCTCTTTCAGATTTCCGAACAACTCTACCCACCCTTTAGCATCTTCTGGTTGGGCAAACATGTTAGGCATATAGTTCATTTGCCTTGGCTGATGGAAGGCAATATGATCATCTCAGTCTATGCGCAGGATCTCTTACCGATACTCACCCTTTTGGAGGTGCTCTATGAGCCAGAGTTGGAGTAGTAAGTTACAACCCTCAAAGTGTTTGGCCCCTTGTTGACAGTTTTCCAAGGCTCGGTATATCTCCGCAACGATCATAGGTACTATGCTAAAAGGCTGCCCGCCAATTCCTTCCATCAAAGTTTTGGTGACCATGGCCAGTCCGGTATGGATCCTAGCCTTCTTCATAGGAAATACTATCATCCCCAAAAAGCAGAACATAAAGACGAAGACTCTTCTGTGGATATGCCCTAATGATGTGAGGGCGAATTCATCTGGGTGAGTGCGGTATAACTTGTTATGGTCGTACCTCTCGTACAAATAGTCGAAAGGAATGTATGAATCATTCAAGCAGGTCAAGTCTGTGTTCTTCTTTAGTCCCATCATTTTGAAAAAGCCCCTACCTTTGCGATTTTCCGGCATAAGTAAACCCGGAGTCTCCCATGGAATACCAGATAATCCTCTTATTTCCTCGAGCAGAGGTGTCATTTCAAGGTCTCTGAAGCGGAACACCGATCTATCGCCATCCCAAAATAGAGTTGCAGCCTCTATGAATTTGTTGTCGGGTTGGATCTCCAAAAGAGAAGGCAAATTTCCCAAATATTTGCGGACGAGGGTCTGATCATTGGAGTGAAGGTCTTCCCACCAACTTAGCAACCTTTGGTGAATGTTGGTTACCATGCCGAATCTGGGGACTTCGTGCCTCATTTTCTGCAAAATAAAGTATTAGACCCTTACCCCCGCCAGGCTCAACTATTTAAATATCAATAATTGGCATAAGCAGCATTTAGTTCTCCAAATAAATGCACATACGTGGTAATTTCCATTTGGGTTTCAAGGGAACCCAGTGGACTTTGGACAAGACTATCTTAAAGAGTCATTATGCGGACAACATAACTGACTCGGCTAGGTTTGACAGTGATGTATACACAATTGAACAAAGTAAGGTTTCTATGGGGTATTAGATCGGTACCCTTGAGCGGACAACTCAAGAGGGAAAGGCACGGAACCGTTGACTGCACCACTGATTGACTGGTTTTACCGCAAATACGCATTTGCCAAATTTAAGGGTGATAATATCGGAAGGGCGCAACCACTAATTATAAGAGTTTCTATGGTATTTTATTTGGCACGAGTGAAATATGATATTGAATATGCAATTACAAGAATGAAACAAGTTGTCATGTTTTTACACGTTCATAAAGTAATGATTACAATAATTGCTCATAATTACAACGGCATTGAAGGGAAGCGGTAAAAGAAAGCATTAAAGAAAAAAAACAAGGAGCCAAGTAAGTTTCATAGTAGAAAAGAGGTAAAGACATTAAATAAAGGTAATAAAGAAGCAGTGAAGTCACAAGTAACATGAGATGGTAAAAGCTTAAAGAATTCCCCAGCAGAGTCGCCATGCTGTTGCGCCCCCTTTTTTTAAAGGCGAAATCGAGTTCATGACATTTGGAAGGACAACTCGTTCCCTCTTGGGAATTGGGTTTTTTGGATTGAAGAGTCACTAGAAAAACCAGAGTTCAGGTGAGGGCTAGAAATTATCTCGAGGGGAAGGTGTTAGGCACCCCTCAAGATCCACTAGTGTGGTTCCCGGCCATGTTACAATTGTGACTTTAACTAACAAGTAAGAAAATAAAGGTCACAAATAGAAGGGGGATTTACACATAATGTTGCAAGTGAATTGAAGGTTTGAAGAAAGATGAAGAAAACAAAAAATTTAATCAAATAGTCTAGACAGTTAAAAAAGGGGATAACAAGTAAAGGAGAAGGGGTCCTAGGTTTACAAACAATATGGATCACATCAATGCAATACCCGGGAATCACTTCTCAGAAGAGGGGTCGCACGTGGTATTAGCGCACCGGTCATCATGTCCATATCTACCCTTTCACACCTCGTTAAGGTATTAAACGTGGAATAGTGTCGTCACTTACTGCATACTATTACTCATCCCGATCCTATCAGTCCCGGAGGCATTTGGGACTACTAGTCCTAAAGGGAGGGAGGTTGGTTTTTTCAGTGTTTTAAAAGGACAAAATTCGAATGCGACAAACAAAACACATAAGCAAGTAGGGGGAAACAAATAGCAGTTTAAGGGATCAAACATGCCTCTTCACTTAAAGGAGCAAATAATTTAGCATGACTTCAAATACTGGTTATAGTCTGAATTAAATTTAAAAGCATTAGGATAGGCTGATATACCACATATTTCTCAGATGAGGAGTCCGAATTAGCCTTGTCTGGTTGTAGTTATCAAAACTGACACAGTTAATTAATGACATAATGGTGTGCCTAAGTGAGACCTATAGACATGATATCTAATGGAGCGTACTGATTTTAAAGAGAGGATTACTGGTTTTATAAACAAAAGATCTGTAGATTTTAAACGACCTTATGACTGATTTTAGATTCATAGACGAAGTTGATTCAATTGATTACTCCTATAGGCAAGTTATCTAAGCGTTATTGGTTTTAAATGATTACATAGATACAAGAGTCCTATAGGCATGGTATCTAGAATGAAGTTGATTATTATTAAACCTATGATTGTTTGCCTAATGACATGCAGAAGTGCAGAAAAACTATGATCATAATTTTTGCTGAAATGCAGAACTTATAGGCAAAGTTTCTATATGCAGAAATGCAGGATCTTAGAGACAGGATCTCTATATGCAGAAAACTTATAGGCATGGTTTCTAAGATGAGAATGCAGAAATCAGAAAAAACCTATAGGCCTGAGTTCTAAGATGAGAATGCAGAAATCAAAAAAATCCTATAGGCAAGTTTTCTATCCTTTGCATACATTCATCCACGTCCCTTTTCACTAGCCAGCCCCAATATTTATTACAAATTATTATAGACCCGAATGAATCAGAAAAAAAGAAGTAAAATTACATCAGAAATTCCAGCTACAACCAAACAGCCTAATTCAAACTCAAAGTCCAACAATATGAGATAAACCAACTTCCAGGATCAGATTTCCAAAAGCCTTTCTCATGTTTGGGATGTGTCAAAGTTCCCAAAAGTCTCAAAGAGCCCCGGGCAGTGCTTACACCCCAAACACATTGCAGAATTGAGATTATAGTGCAGTGTGGAAGGGCCAACCCTCAGATGTCCAAGTTCAGAGGGAACTCAAGGTCCCAAAGCAAGGCTCATAAGAGGAGGGGTAGAACTTAAGAGTCTAAGAATATGTGTAAGTGCATAAGGGAATTAGGGGAAATCCATGGCAGGCTGGTGGTCATGCTCAGCAATTGGGAATGCTGGCACACCCCCGACCAGTCTGTTAGCCAAATCTTAAGAGTTAGGATCCATTGTGGATCAGGTTATGACCTGAGTAGCAATTTGAATACTGCCATGGCATGAGCCTTAACTCAAACACATAGAATGGGAATAGGGGTAGGGATTCACAATAGAAACAGGTGCAGGGAAAGAACGTACTTAGCACAAATCATTGAACATGAGCAGTAAAGTAAACAGGATTGCAGAAAACTGTAAATAAGCACATAGGGGTGAGGCAGAAATGTTAAATCAGAACATACCAGTTTCAGGGGAAAAAAGTAAAAACAGTAGTCTTAAAAAAAGCCAAGCAATTCCAAGAGATCTCAAGCAAAAGCAGAGTGTTGAAAGAGTATTGAATTCAAAGCAATATGGCAAGTGTGCAAGTATTGAATTGGAGTTAAGGACTGGTAGTGCGTAGGTCGTGTGAACTGAAGGTGTAAGGTGTCTAAAATGTGTAGAAGGGCAGTCCCTTTTATAGTGCAAAAAGCAAGTAAGAAAGGCAAGAAAATATCATTGAAATCAACCTCCCTTTAGTTAAGGGATTCTGACTTTAACGGGTAAAAATTAGTTAAGGAATGAAGTTTTTATTAAAACCTTTTCAAAGTAGCACAAAAGGGGTAAGTACATAGAAGTTATTTAAGGAAAACAATCAATGGCATACGGTTTGTGCCAAATATGGCAAGGAAATCAATCAAATAGCCATGAAACCAAAATTACAAGTTCAATTCGAATGAACCAAGTCAAGAAAGGTAAAAGAGGTTCAATCGAAGAAACATCAGTGACAATTCATCAGTCTTATTAAAGGGATTTCAGAATCAATCACTTAATTGGTGAAAACTTTTGAAAGAAGAATTTCTCATATATAAAGTACACAGATCAAACAAAAGGAATCGTCAGGTTTCTTAGAAAAAGAGTCTAAAATTGAAAGTCTTAGAGCTACAAGCAAAAGAGATTCGAGTTCACTTACAGACTCATAGTGAGTCTGAAAGCCTAGGGTCCCAAAGTGGAACCCTAATACCACTTGCCAAAGAAACCCCCAAATCCTAGGGTTTCAAATTGAGTCAGACAATGGAGATGAGAATGCAGGCCACTTGCGAGGGGCTCAGAAGTCATTTCCAAAAACTTATGAGAGACAAACACACACGACAGAAACAACCCAATTCAAAGTCATGAGAACATGCTCGAGAAAACTTATAGTTTAAACAAGTTCAGAAGAAAGAGATGATACGAGCTTTAAACAAAAGTAGATGAAATATGCTTAGCAGGAACACAAACAGAACTCAGTAAAGTAAACAAAATCAAAGAACTCAACCATAAACACATATAGCAAAGAATAAGGATTAACAACACGGATTAACATGAGAGCATAAGAGTGACAGCAAAAATAGAAGAGTCTCGCATAATAGAAAAGAAACAAGAGAGTAAACTCATGCGTAGTAGAAAAGAAAACATACGAGCTTAACCTAGATAAACACACATAAAGAAAGAACGGAAAGAAATCAGAAAGATATTTGAAGAAACTTTTTCAGAAACCCTAAAATCAAAATTGAACGATTTTAAAAAGGAAATTTGGGGAAAACCTTTAAAATGTCAAATAAAGCCCAGACATATCACAGATCTAAGAAAATAGGCGGGTACAGAACCTCAGACGGCTTAGAGTTGCAGAGAAAACCCTAGCAATGAGAAAGGTCTTGAGGAAAGTCAGATCCTGAGTCGAAAAGACTCATATTGCTTGAACATGCCGGAATAATGGTCGGAGAAGTCGTAGATCTATAGATCTGCGAAGGATCTGAAGAAGGCCATTGAAGTCGGGCTTCAAACCTTGAATATCTCAGGTCTGATGGTGAGAAAGGATGAGTACAGACCGTCCATGGCCGGAGACGCCATAGATTCCGGTGGAAACATGGTGAGATAAGGTGGGAAACGATTAGGGTTTCGGAGAGGTTCGAGAGAGTTTGAGAGACGAAGAGGGTTCAAAGGCGGCATCTCAGGTGAAATGAATTAGGTTAAGGGTGTTTTGGGAATTAAAAAAGGAAAGGGGAGTTTATGGCCGTTGATCAAAATGATCAACGGCCTGGATCAAAGGGGAGCCGGGTGGGTTTTTAAATCGGGTCAGGGGTTGGGTAGTTTGGGGGGATTGGGCTAGTTTAATTTGGGGGCGGAATTGGGTCAAATTGAGGGCCAAAATTGAAAGGTGAAAGGGCTGTAATTGAAATAGAAGTGGGCTAAGTGTTAAATAGCCTATTTTCCCTTTTTATTTTATAAAAAATAGTAATAATAATTTTAATTAAAAATACTGAGACAACAAATACTATATAAATATTAATTTTAAAATACTGGAAATAATTTTATAATTATAAAATGCTACTAATCGTGAAATAGGCTATAATTGCAATTACATGCAATTTAGCTTAAAAATACCAAATAGATTTGTAAAAAATAAACAAAAATCGCCTTAATTATATTTTGGTGCAAATATGAGAATAAAATAAGTTATTCACCAAAATGATAATCTTGGGAATAATTATTGGATTTGTACTGCTAAAAATAGACAATAAATTGATTTTAAAATCTTAAAAATTAGGAAAAAATACCAAAACTCTTGGGCATGCTTATATATATATATACATGCTATTTTGAAAGTTGTTTGTATATAAAAATACATAAGAAAAAATTGAGTATCAATAGCTGTGCTACTCTACCAGTCCCCCACTTAGGTCAAACCCTCTCCTTTAAGCAACTACTCGACTTCTGCTTCTTACACCTGGCCTTCAAGAAATTTAACCACCGCAAGACACCTCCCACATGTCCTTCCTCATAAATGCCCAATTGTTGCCTCAAATCAAAATCCATCTCTATAGTACCTGGATCAATAAATTTCCACTAACTTTAAACCTCCCCGAAGATCATCTTCCTCGAGCCATCAATACTAGGAATACCGATTCGATAATAAACCAATGTGCACCGCAATTTATGACAACCGCTTCCCCGGCACAATTTCACAGCACCCCGCCCCAAAGGCGAATTGAAGAAAGCCATAACACCTGCAAACTTAGCACATTCAACAAGGACAATGGCACCACATCACAGATAAAAATTCCACCACGCTCGAAAATACCAAGTCTTGTTACTCCATCAACCAAATTCTGAACATTCTTAGTCTGATTGCCTTTCCTACACCGGAAATAAAATATTGAATTATCTCTACATTACGCACTGAGTAAAAACTCCTTTCAAGTCATTCACTGCCTCGACGCATAGACAAGCATCCAATCATTACAAAAACACTATGTGATAGCAATGCATGAATCGTCATAACAATCAATGCCAAATCTCAAAACCTTAGGTAATACTGATACTGAGCTGAAACAACTGGACGGCCTTCCGCAAGGTGACGAGAATAGCCCAATCAAATACGTATGTAGAAATATCCTGCACCACATCTGTAGTAAAGGCACAAGCCTTAAAGGAATCAAATCGCACGATGAGGAATCAAGAAGGGAAGTGCTCCTAACAGCCCCATAGCCTCTCAAAGATAAGTACAGACATCTCTGTACTGATCCGCAAGACTCTATACTCTCTCATGACTCGTGAGAACTAAGTGACCCTAGCTCTCTGATACCATGTTGTCACGACCCAAAATCCATTAAAGGTCATGATGGCACCTAACACCGTTGTTAGGCAAACTAACAATAATTGATTAACTTGATTACTCATTTTAGCATTTTGAAATCAAAAAATTTCCTTCAGTTAAATAATAAAAAAATAAAATTACAGAGTAGATGATAATATTTTCCCCAAATACACTAATGAACACTCATAAGTACCCCCAGAACCCGGTGTTACAAGTGCATGAATATCAACTAGGAAGATAAAATAAAATACAACATCTGTCCGGAATACAAATTAGACAAGAAAGATATAAATAATTCTAAAGGAGGTTCTGCTGGCTGTCGATCATAATATAGAATGCAGCTCACCTAAGTCACCACATTAACCACGCCTCTGCGCTCACAAGGCCATTAAACATAAATGTGCATGCACAAAAATGTGCAGCAAGTATAGTATGAGTACGTAAATCAACGCGTACCCAATAAGTATCCAGCCTAACCTCGAAGAAGTAGTAACGAAGGATCGACTACGACACTTACTATGGGTTATAAATAAAATACTGATGATATAATTAAGCATGGATTACATAGAACTACTATAATCTCAATATCATGAAGTAAGTAAATAATTTTTTTGTTAATAAGAAATTTTTAATTTATTTATCATTTATCATTTCATATCTCAAGCTAATGAAGCAATATGAATTATTATAAATTCTAAAGCAACCAATTCAATCATGCATAAATCATGCTGAGGACGTATGGCCCATCCAATATAAATATTTAAAATGTGCACTACCGAGGGTCGAATGACACAAATCATAGATACATCTATCTGCTACTGAGTCATTCGGCCCACTCCACAAAAGAGAAAAATACATTTAAAACAACCAATTCAAGATTTATTAAGGAACAATCATTTAAAGAAATGCCAATTCTCATTAACGATCAAGTAAATAATGTTTAACCTTTTTCAATTCCTTTACCAAGTTTCAATATGTTTTAAACAATTAATTAACAAGTAGGTTGCAAACATCGCAAGTATAACATGATTTGTGTTTACCGTAAAAACGGTAACAACAATTAAATTTATAAATGGGATTCTAAAAATACATGATCTATTTTTATGCTAGTTTTATAGCGCAGTTTATGCTAAGAGTATGAAGTTTAATGAAGAGAATACAAGCTAAAATGGGGCAGTAATCAAACCGGGAGGCTTGCTGCCCGGGCTTCGGACTGGTCGATGGAGGACCTTGGGATCGATGTCCGGCTCGATCTCGAGCTATCGGGGGTAGTCGGGAATGGGATAACAGTTTAGGTATGATCAAACAAGGCTCTTTATGGCTAATGCCAAGAAATAAATGAAGAAAAAGTATGAAAGTAATAAATGACGAGGAGGGCCTCGAGTGAGTAAGAACGAGCAAGTTAGAGAGAAGAAAGAGAGAGAGAGAGATATTATTGATCTTTTGGAGAAATAGTTGGAGCAACCTCCCCCTTTACAAAGTAGGGTGGGTTCCCCTTATATAGGAGGGGAATCTGGTTATAGTACAACATACATTAGTTGTAAAGTATGGAGATGGGACGGCTAGATATGATGCTTCCACATAGGCTCTGGATAGACCGTCTCTGTCAGACTTAGCCACGTGCCTTGGGAGTTTCCCCCTTTTCTCTAGCCTTGGTCTTCGTCTTCTTTGAGTCAGGCCTCGATGAGCCCCGAGGGAGGGGACTCAGTCGCAACTCCACGTCCTCGGGTCTCGAGGTGTTCTGCCGAAGTGGCTTGATAGCGAGAAATTAAATTTTCTGATTTCGCCACATACAGATAGTCTTCACATTTCCCAGAACGAAGCGATGGGAAATGATTCTGACACCGAACTCTACGAGCTTCTCACGGTGATGTCATACCAGTGAAGCAACTTGCGGCGCGAGCTTTTTCGGCAACCGGGGTGCCCCATAGACTTCTGTATTTGACATCATTGAATGCACTGTCGATTCTCGTTCTCCAAGATGAATGTGCCGCAGCCAATTCGGTTCTTCAAGAACGCAGTAATTGCGTCAGTCGGTCAATCTTCCAAAGCCTCGATGACCATGTCGTTACCCCCTATAAATGGGGGTACTTTGGCATTGTTTTTCTACCCAAGTACCTTTATTAGCTTATTTGCTCATTTCTTCTTATCATCTTCCTCTATCCTTGAACATTATGCTTGGGGCTCGTGGTCTCATGGACATTTGGCAGAGCTCCCGTAGGCTATGTTGTGGCCTCTTGCCGGAGCTTCCCTTTGTCGAGCACGACCATGCCGTCCTATCTCTGTTGTGGTTGCCTTTATGTCTATTGTTGCTGCCCTTGTTTGCTCGAAATGATGACATACGGGGGTAAACTTTCCTTGCTCACAGAAAGCTCTTCGGATTATGCACCGCTGCTCAAAAAGGGGGCTCGTATTATACACCACTGCTCACCTTCATGCCCCGGCTCGACGTGGTGTTCTGCCCCGAGCTGGTAGCTTGCACGGCTAGATGTTCCAAGAAGTGGACTCTAAGTAGTTGTGCAAGCGGGACCGAGGCTCGCCTGGTCCGCTGTCTCTCCGAGGTCCTATTGGCCAGTGAGGGTCCTCGACCTTCGGAGAGCTATGGCATTTTTTTATCCCTCCCTGCTTCTCTCCATATCCCTTGGGGATATCAGTGTGGAAGGCCGGGATGAGGCTTCTGAGGATGTGTGCCCGGAGTTGCCTATTGTAGGAGGCGAACCTTCGAAGGTAGACCAGTCTCTAGGCTTTTACCACACATGCGCACCCTTTTGTTTCTTCCTTTACATGCAAGAACCCCTTGCGTGCTTTTGTAATTGTATGTAAGGACCCTTCGAGGGTTGTTGTACATGAATATATATGAATATGAAGATACTTCCTTGATTCTTGTTCTTGATACTTTCCCTATCACTATATGTTCTTGTGTGCTTCGAGGCATTTAAATGTTTTCCTTTGTTGTCGATCGCTGATATCTAACTCGGATGCGAGCATTCTTTACGATCTTCTACCGATTGGTGTGGCTCTTTTCCGATCCCATTATGGTACCTCGAAGCAAGCCTGAATTGGTCCGATGGGTTCGTGCCGTCGGGCCCTTCGAGTTGCATAGAGATAGTATGTTGTGTTTCGAAGTTTTTGAGAACAGTATCCTGAGCGAAGGTCAGCTTCGGGTACCTGGGAGTCTACTTTGAACATGATATCTATAGCCTTCTAGAGCATAGTGGATAGACTTTGTTGAGAGGTTGCTTATATATAAGCGATGCCTTAAGCCCTACTCGAGTCTTCACGGGCAGAGCTTTAAACGCTTACTTCTTTTTTTTTAGAAAGGAAAACCATGAGATAGGGTATCTCCTCGAGTCCTATGATGGTGTTGAAGGCTTTCCGAAGCCTGACTTCTTTCTTGTAACGACCCGACCAGTCGTTTTGAGCTCTAGCATGTCGTTCATCAGTTTGAGTCCATGAGTAGCTTCATTTCAGGTATTATGACTTGCACGTGTGGTCGGAATTGAACTTAGGGAAGTTTGGGATTGATTTAGAAAGAGAAGTCTCATTTCGGAAGCTTTAAATTGGAAGAACTAGCTAAGATCAGAATTTTTAGTAAACAACCTTGAAATCGGGATTCGAGTATTCTAGCAGGTTCGTATGATGATTTCAGACTTGGGCGAATGCCCGGATCGGGTTTTGGATGACCCGGGAGCGTTTTGGCGCCCATTGTGGAAGTTAGCATTTTGGAAGAAATTTCATAAGTTGGGTTGAAGTGCATTTCAGTGTTATTGATGTCCGTTTAGGATTCTGAGTCGGGGAACAGCTCCGTATGGTGATTCTGTAGTTGGGAGCGTGATCGGAAGTGAATTCGGAGGTCCGTAGGTCATTTTGAAGTCATTTGGCTAAAGATAGAAATTTGGAGGTTTTTGAGAAGTTTGACTGGAAGTGGAATTTTTGATATCGGGGTCGACATTTGATTCCGAAAGTTGGAGTAGGTCCGTAATGTCGAATATGACTTGCGTGCAAAATTTGAAGTCAATCAGACGTGATTTGATAGGTTTAAACATCGAAAGTTGAAGTTTGAAATTCTAAAGTTCATAAAGCTTGGGTTGGAGGTCGATTCATGATTTTAGCGTTGTTTGATATGATTTGAGGTCACGAACAAGTCCTTAACGTATTTTGGTACTGGTTGGTATGATTGTTTGGGGTCCCGGGGGTTTCGGGTGGATTTCGGGTGGTTAACGGAACGAAAAAATGGAATTGGAGAAGTGCTGAAGCTGCTGCTTCTGTCATAACCACACCTGCGGTTGGTGGACCACAGGTGCGAGACCGCAGATGCGGTCCATCTATCGCAGATGCGGCCCAAGGAAGGCCAGGCCAAACTACAAAAGCGGTTCAGCAGAAGCAGCCTCAAGACCGCAGAAGCCGTCCCAGCCATTTTAGCCCCTTTCGCAGATGTGGTCCTCTTCTCGCAGATGCGCGACCACAGATGTGGAAGTGCTGGAGGCAGTGAGGTTCTTTAAATCGGGGGTTGGGTTCCTTTCAACCCCATTTCTTCCATTGGAGCCGATGTTGGAGCAACTTTGAGGTGCCATTTTTGCCACCAAGCATAAGGTAAGTAATTTATGCTAGTTTTTAGTTAAATACATGATTATATATGGATTTGGACCTGGAAATTGGTAGAAACTTGGAGTTTGAGGGAAAAACCTAGAAAATTGATATACTTGGAATTTGACCACGATTTTGGGTATTAAATTGAGAGTAAGCTATACATTTGAGTTTGTGAGGCTACGGGTAAACTTATTATTCGAAAATTTTTGGAATCTGGGCACGTGGGTCCGAGGGCATTTTTGTCAACTTTTCGATCAGGGTTAGGAATTGTTATAAACTGGACCGTTAGGGGTAATTGAGTATATATTAATGGATTAGTATTATTATTGGCTAGTTTGGGAGCTTTGTTCATCGATTCGTGTCTTCGGAAGAACATGGGATGCCGATTATGGATCTTCGGAGCGAGGTGAGTCTCCTTTCTAACCTTGTAAGAGGTAATTGTCCCCATAGGTGAGTTAATTGGTTATGTTCTCCTATTTGTGGGGGCTACGTACGCACGAGGTGACGAGAGTCCGTGCGTAGCTACTATTATGCTATTGTCTGGGTAGTCTAGGACCCAAAAGCATGATGTACTTGGAAATATTTTTAATATTATTGACAGCTTGAATTGCTTAAATCACATCGAATTAGTAAATAAATTTCTAAAAAGATTTAAACTTCATTTTCTTAAATTGTTAAAAGAGAATTGGATTTTCTTTGGATAATTGCTCCTTGATGAATTCTCGATTGACTGATTGTTGCGTTTATTTATATTTGACCGCGTCAGATGTATGATTCGCAAGCAGGGTAATATATGCATCTATGATTTGCGCCGTTCGACCCTCGGCAGTGCACAGTTTGAATATTGTTGGATCGGGCCGTACGAACTCGACATGATTTGCGCATGCTTGTATTGCTGCCTTGAGATTTATTGATATTGATATTTGCTCTCCCCTACTTGAGATAATTGAAAAGCAATGGATTATGAATCCGAAGAAATTTAATATAAAAAGGAACTTTTACTTGTTCGTGACTTATTTGAAATTACTGTCATTCTTAATAAATCCATGATTATTCGCATTAATAATATATCGTTATTGGACCACTAGTAAGTGTCGAAGTCGACCTCTTGTCTCTACTTCTTCGAGATTAGAAGGGATACTCATTGGGTACAAGTTGCTTTCGTACTCATACTATACTTGCTATGCATTTTTGTTGCACAGGTTCATATATGGCTAGTGGCTTAGTGGTATAGTGGCATGGTTGATACGGAGACTTAGGCGAGTTGCATTTATCGAGATGTCGTAGCCAGCAGAATCTCCTTCAGAGTATTTTATTGTATCTTTATTTTTGTCCATTTGTATTTCGTACAGCTGTTGTGTTATATTGTTTTCTAGAGATAGCTCATGCACTTGTGACACCGGGTTCTGGAATGGTTTTTTTTGGATTATTCAATATTAAGTCTGTCAAAGACTTCATGGTTATTTCTGTAAATTTCATTATTTATTATTTAATGTATAAAGAAAATGATTTCAACAAATACTAAAATTGGAATTTAATTAAGTATTTTGGTTGGCTTGCCTGACAGCGGTATCCGGCTCCATCACCACCCTTAGTGGATTTTGCGTCATGACATTTCTGCTAGAGGTCCTCGAGGTCGGGCGCCACCTCAGGGCTCGAGATGATGTATTTGGCTCCTTGAAGCCTAACTTCTAATTGATGGAGGTCTCGAGGGTCGGGTACTACCCCGGGATCTGCACTGAGACCGTTGGCCTCCTGGGGCTTACTCCAGATAGGCGAATCATTGATGTTTCCCACTTATACATAGGGCGGTTTTTTCTTCTTTGAAATATCTCATTATTTTAGATAGCTATCTTTCCGCCTTGGCATAGGGTCATTCGTTTCATCAGGAGCAAAAAGTGTTGGAGCACATCCCTACTTTAGTCTGTCAATTCTACCATAGCTATGGCAGCTACTTCGGAGCCGGCCCGATCGGGAGGGGAGAGTTTCACTCCTGATGTTCAGGATCCGCGGGAGTTCGCTCTAAAGACTATGTCTTTGATAAGAGAGGAACATCTGGAGATGGTGAGGAGATACTGCGGATGGGGCGAGGGGATAGAGCTACAAGTGCTTTCCCAGGATGAGAGTATTACGGATTGTGCCGATGGATTCTTGAACGTATACTTGTACCCTTTCGCATTAGGCCCCCGTGATAGGGTCATGCTTGACTTCTGCCTAAAGAACTTTGGCGCAGATACATCCGTTGTTTTGGCAAGTGGTGCTGATGATGAGATGCTTTGGGGAGAAGCTGGGCTTGAATTCATGCTTAGCCACCTCTGTGAGCACGTGATTTTTGCCCTATATGAATTATTCCAACAAATTCAAAACAAAATAATTTCTTTCAGTGTTTGCAATTTTGTTGGATTTTGTGGCATTTTCTGTTAATTATTTGCATTTGTTTGTGCACGTTTATTTTATTTAATTTATGAAAATACAAAATATCATGCACTGCATTTAGGATTTAATTTTATATTTTTTTAGATTAATTAGTAAATTAGTTTGTTTTATAAAAAATGAAAATCACAAAAATAGTTCATTTTTCATTTTAACTTTTAAATTTTTAATGGTATAGTTTTTCTTTAAATTTAGGATTTAATTAATTATTGTAAATACCACGATGAGTGATTAATCTAATTGGGTAGGTTAATTTAGTTTAAAAATTTATTAATTAATTCAGGTTTTATTTTAATTTTGAAAAGAAAAGAATTTTGAAATTGAAAAAGAAAAGAAAGAAATGAAAGAAAATCCAAATTTGGGCTAAAACCAATTTACTATTCCCCAGCCTAAACAAAAATTACCCGAAACCCGGCCCAAACCCATGCCTTGACCCGGTCTGGTCCCCCCCCCCCCAAATCAAACAGCGTCGTTTCGATTAGTATTGATCTGAGCCATTGATCTCCCCTTGATCAAACGGCTCAAAACTGATGCTCCAGGTTTATTTAAGTGTCCGAACAACCCTCCCCCACCCCCTCAGAATCCCCTTCTGCTCACCACCCTCATCAGAAACACCCTCGAAACCCTAGCTAGCCGCCCCCAAATCCCCGGCCTCCGGTGGTCGCGCCACCTCCAAATGCCACGAAAATCACACCCTATAGCCTCCTCACTCCCCTCTTTCCAAATCCATACTTCATTACCCTCGAATATTGCCCTAGTTCCTCGAATCTTAGATCAGAAACGAACCCCGGAAATCCCAAGTCAAGTTTTGGCAAAATTTCTTGTCGAATCCGATTTTATTCGTGTGTTCTTCGTAAGAGCGCATGATTAACATCAGATTTGGTCGGAAAATCTAAGGATCTGAAGACCCAGGCTCCCCTGTTCATTTTCTAAACTTTTCTTAGGTATTCTTCTTTTGGTTTAATCTGTCCTTAGTTTGTTTTTTAATTTTCTGTTTCTTCTCCTCTCCTCGAATCATTCTTCATTTGTTCTGTAGTCTATTCATTCATGCATGAGTAATTGGAGTCTTATTAGGTTAGTTTTGAAATTGTTAGTTTGGTTAAGTTTAGTTAGTAAACTATTTAGGCTAAATTTTTAATTGTTCTATATTATTTGGTAATCAAATAACTGCTAGTTGGGCCGAATAGATCTTTGACCTTGAGGGTTGGGTTTTGGGTCTATTCCAGTTCATTTGGGGTTGAACAGATGGGCCAAATTGACCCATGGCCCATTCGGTCTGTCTAGTATCAACAGGGGTTCTGCTAGGTTGGGTTCTTATAGTGAATAATCAGGGTTCGAGGGGTAGTCTAGGCAATTGGCCTAAGGAATCTTGAGTGTAACTGAATGGGAAGCTTCCAGGAAGCTGGGGGTAGGGATTAAAATGAATTTCTGGAATTTAAGCTAGGGACACCTAAGTAAAAAACAAAATTCAAAAGGGGGCAAGGTGCAAGCTAAGTCTGCCCTAATAACTTGCCTATAAAGGCAGCTTTTCTTGCCTTTCAAGGCAGACCTAAGAGACTTCAAAAAGAGATAAAAATTCTGAGAAAACAAAAACGGCTGAGAATTCTGAAACTGCACTGATTTCCAGCATATTTCTTTGATAAAAACTGATCAAATTCTGTATCAGCTGGGGATTTCTGATCTTCTTCATTAGTTAAAATCTCTGAAAGTTTCGCATCTTGCACCTGGGTTGGGAGATGGTTTGATTTTTGGTTTTCTGGGTTTCAAGCTGCTGTGAGGTCACTGTTGCATTGATATTGTTGTGCTTTTGTTATGCTGTTATCTACTACTTCTTCACCTCTTTTTTCTTTTCAATTTCTAGGTATATATTCTTTAATTCTACCTAATATAAAACTTGCTTCAAGTTTGATATGGAAATCTGGAGATTGGGAGCTTAACATCAACCTGTTCTTTGTCGTAATGTAGCTTTATTTTTCTTTAGAAACATGAGTTATTGGTGCATGTTCTCCTTTTTGGTGACAGTATCTTTTGAGGGTTAAATTTGGTTTAGAATCAGCAAGAGACTCAATTTCCTGTTAAATGTCTCATAGTTAAAGGCTTGGTATTGTATAGCTGAACTTTGTCATGATTCTGGACTATTACGAAAGTTTGATTACCAGTAGGTCTAATCAAGTTTGGTTATATCTTGTATTCTTTTGCTCTGAATCTTAATTGAAGTTGTTGTCAGCCTGTTTCAAAGGCTGAAATTGAATTTTGTTTGGATATAAAAGCTCTAGAGTGATTCAGACTTGGGTGGAACATGTGACAACTAAAGGATCTGATATGTAGTTCATTTAAGTTTTGGATATCATGTTAGTTGTGTCTGGATAATGCTATGGGTCAGCTGAATGTATTTTTAGGTTAAATGGGGTATTGAGATCATGTTTGAAAGGAAGGATATAGTTCAGAATACTTTAGGAATAGAAGCAAATACTACTTTACTTTGGTGTTGATTGCGGGTAGGTTTAAGTGGGATTTGTTGTTTGCAAACTCAGAATGTTTATCTGATAGTTTAAAATTCGGAAACAAAGGTTAGTTTCATTTCACGTTTCATATTGTTTCTTAATTGAATTGCAAGTAATTAATTGTGCATTGGGCATTTTTAGCTGGAAATGGTATTGCAATTTCGTAATGGTTAGTTGGTCATCATGTGCTCGAATAATCGAGATGCAGAAGTAGAAGGTTAACCCCATTCCATGTTTCATGAAGTGTTTTGATGGAATTACAAGTAGCTAATTGTGCATGAAGGAGGGTTTTAGACTTAGGCCTAATATTGGCCCAATTGATGAAATTAAGGCCAGCCCAAGTCTGCTTGTGTGACATTCCCTTTTACTAATGAAATTGGGCTCACGCTCGTTCATCCATAATCTGATATCCCGCGTGCTCGGGGACTCGACCTCGAGTCCAGCACTCCTTAATGCTCGATCCTCCAAGGGTCTGGGCTCATGTTGGGCCTGGAGTGAAGACTAGCCACCTTTCTTCACACATAGAGCTAGTTGTTCGAGCCCAAGGTTCTTTCACGTTATCTTCTAATCATCATGCCATCCGTTCGTTCTCTCTCACGTCGGTCTGTTAGTCCAAAGTTGGTCCAAATTTTCAGTCCAAAAGTAGCGATAATTTTTCTTATTTAATTAGATTTTGCTGATTAAGTCATGAGATGCGCCATATTGAGTAGAATGTAGTTTCATCCCTTAAGAGTTTAGTTCTGAATGTTCTTTAAAAGTAGAACCGAGGCGCTTCGCGCCAAACAAAATCTTAAAATGCATGGCCCCCGCTTAGTTAATATTTTAATCCTTAGAAATCGAGGCGTGCCATTTAGCGAATTTTTCATGGCCCTCGCAAAGTTGTTAATGCGTAGTTGCTTTGGGATGCGTCATTTAATAATATTACCTTTCTTAAACTCGGGTGTGCATTTCATGTGACCCAAATCCAAATCTTAAAATGTTGAATAAAATATGTTTAGGATTGCGGGTGCATTTCATGTGGCGCGATCCAAAGACGTGTTTTAAACGACGTTCAATCTTCTTTTAAAATTGATTAAAAGCGGTTAAAAGTTTAAAATGGCATCATAGGTTAAAAGGTGTTTCTAAAATCAGATAATTAAGCCGAATACAACAGTTGAGTGATCGTGCTAGAACCACGGAATCTGGGAATGTCTAACACCTTCTCCCAGGTTAACAGAATTCCTTACCCGAATTTTTGGTTTGCGGACTGTAATACAGAGTCATGTTTTCCTCGATTCGGGATTCAACCGGTGAAAAGGAGGTGTGACAGCTCTGGCGACTCTGCTGGGGACCGAACCCAGAATCTCTGGTTCAGGGTTCAAGAATTCGAGCTTAGAATAACTGTTATAGTTGGCTTTATCCATTATCTGATTTTGTTACCTGATTTGGACCTAATATGCTAATTGATTGTTTTTACCGCTTTGATATTCCGTGAACTGTATATAAACTGTTGCGAAATCCCTCTTCTCTCTGAGTCTTCTAAATCATGAAGAAGTGTGCACTTCGTGTGACTTCTTTTCTGTTAGAATCATATTCTAAATTTAGAACGAGGTTCGGACAAGTTGCAAAATCGGTGAAGCTTCTATATTCCCAGTACGCTGCCCCCCTCGGCTCGAGTTGTCCGCTCGAGTAAGCCAGGTCTAGAATAAATAAACTCAGGTTTAAACCTAGTATAACAATACCTAATGCCGGATCCCTAGTAGAAACGTATGTTTTCATCATGTGCATTTTGGCTTTGGAGGCTCAACACAGGGGTTGGGTCTGTCTAGGACAGGTGCACCCGAAACAAAAAGACCATCCTGATACATCTTACTTGCTACTTGTGCATTTATTTGTTTCGGACTTGCATGCTAACCGGCTTATGAATATTGGGAAAATTTAAGGAAAGAGAAATAGCAGTATGAGGGCTAAAGAGAGTTAATCGCCTCTTCTAAAAAAAACCAATGTCCAAATAGTGTCGAAACTCTGTCGAATTTTCAAAAAAAAAAATAAAAAAAAAAGAGGAAAAACAAAAGTTGGTGTTTTAAAAAATAGTTTTATTTTCCAATGAAATGAAAAAAAATAGTCTTGTTTTCAAAAAAAAAAATAGTTTGTTTTATTTGCCCGAACTACGCCGGTTTGATTCTCACAGGGCGTGAGATACGTAGGTAACCCTCATCGGGTCCAACCTTCCTTTTTTGCAAAAATAATACAAAAGAACAAAAATTTTATTTTAATTTGAAAATAATTAGGGTGATGCCATTCTTGTCAGATATAGTCGAATGTCCCTAAAAGGGCGCCGGAAGACTGTTTTTGCAAGAACAGCCACTTTTTGTCACTTTTAAAGGTTTTGGCTGGGTAGCTGACACAGCCTTAAAATCTTCGTTTTGAAGTGCTGAAAGGCCGTGTTGGCAAGGCCGGATGTTTTGTGGAAATTTTGAAAAATGGTCATTTCTCTTAAGTCAAAACAAGTCATGGTTTTATTTTAATTAAAATCACCTTAATAAATATGCACGATGAGCACAAATCAAAATAAACCTTTCTCAGTCTGTGAAGAGATCCCTTTAGAGCTACATATGTGGTGGCATGATTTGGGGGCGATAGCAGGAAAGTTGTGACAAAAGCATTGGGCGGTATTATTGGGCTTTTGAAGGTCAAGCCCAGAAAAGACGTGATTGAGGCCTTGATACCGTTTTGGGACCCAACACATAATGTGTTTCACTTTGCGGATTTCGAGTTAACTCCTACGCTAGAAGAGATAGCAGGCTATGCCGGTTTTGAAGGGAATTTCAGAAGTCAATACCCGGTAGCACTAAGAACAGTGACCCCCCACAAATTTTTTGGACTTGTTAAGCATCAGTCGGGACATCCGAGACGGAAATCTGGCCAAAGGATTTTGTACCTTCTACTTTCTGTATCGACGTTACAGGAATCCCCGTAGCTTCGAAACACCAGATACCGGTCTTACTCACGCTGGAAATCAAGACAAGTGAGAAGCTCGGAGAGGATTAGCTTTCATAGTGGCGTTCTTAGGTATCTTGGTTTGCCCGAGAAAAGACGGGAACATAGAGATGGGGCTAGTAGGGATAGTTGACTTTTTTATGAAAAAGGAAAATGGGACTATAGTGCCGCTGATCCTGGCAGAAATTTACCGAGCTCTCACTCTCTGTCGAGAAGGAGCGAAGTTCTTTGAAGGGTGCAATATGCTGTTACAAATATGGATGGAGGAACACCTTTGCCACCGTCCCGGATACTTGAATTGCGGTATGACTAGCCTTGAGTGCATTGAAAAACATGAAAATCGAGTAGAGGGTTATGAGTTTCCGGATGGTACGGAAGCATGGCATGCTCATTTGAGATCTTTGACCGCAAATAAGATCGAATGGACATTTGGGTGGCTCTCGGTTAACGAAGTAATCTATATGTCGGCTGAGGTATGTTTTTTGCTGTTGATGGGTCTTCGGAGTATCCAGCCTTATGCTCCGCACAGAGTCCTACGTCAGTTAGGACGATACCAGACCATCCCACACAATGAATACTTGAGTCAGCAAGTCATTGAGTTAGAGCCAAAAGTTGCCTTCTAAGAAGAGAAAGTGAGCCGGATTTGGCATCAGTGCAGATTCTTATGGCCTAGTAATCAAGTATGAGACCTATCTAGAGGCGAGGTGGAGCCTAGCTATACTGATTGGTATGGTAAAAGATCCCGAGTTCAACATGAACCTGACAGGCCCGCAAAGAGACCCCATGTCCAACAATTCACCAACGAGCACAAGTGCAATTGGACTGGCTGACCAAAGAAAACGAGTACAGGGCTACCATAAGCAAATTGGAAAAGCAAGTCAGAGAACTTCAATTCGAGAATAGCTTGCAAGTCGCGGCGGATGAAGAAGAAAAGAAAAAGCTAGCCAAAGAAAATGAGGCCCTTCGAGCTCAAATTCAGAAAATGAAAGTAGCAGCAGAAAATCCAACCCGAAGTGACAGAGATGAAAAACTCATAGCTAACCTGAGGCAGAAAGTAAATGACTATAGTTTTGATTTGAACAAAGCAGAAAGTGAACTAGCCAAGGCTCGAAAGCAATTGGCTAAAAACACAGATGAACGAGTATGCCTGGTTAAGCAGTTGAGAGAAAGGTACGACGATGAGGTCGCAGGGTTAAAGAAAAGGGTCATCGCCACGGAAAACAAAATGATCAAACAGGAAAAAGACTTCAAAGTTGAAAGGGAACATTGTTATACAGCATTGGCGCAATTAGAAATGGATTTGCAACAACTTCAGGAGCAAAATCATGCAGCTGAGAAAACTTTGGAAGCTAGGGCCCAATAGATTGGGCGTTTGTTACAAGAAAAAGGCGTCATAAGAGAGAGAATTAGAAACATTGGTGACTACATCGTTATGAAGTGCCAGATCTATGAGGATATGACTCGCACTACCTTCTTTGCAGCAGTAATGACATTTGTTAAACAGATAATGAGCGACTTGGATCGACTTCAAAGGGAGCTTGCATATAGGCCCGCGGAGAGACCGAATGATGTCCCGCGGGCACCAGGAGCATTGATGTATTCATGATTTTTTCGTTTGAGTATGCATTTCCCTTTTTGTTAGCGTTTGTCAGTCGTGTTGAGTTTTATATTTTCTTTCTGCTAGAGTCCGTCAAATTGTTTTTGAGTCTGTATTTTCTTTTGTTGGAGTATGATGTCTATTTTCGGAGTCTTTATTTCATCTTTGCATCGAAATCTGTTAGACTTTTGGAATTTGTTAGTTTTGAGTTTTGTAATGGAAGCATTTGTTTTTTTTATGAAAATTGAAAATCCCAAAAAATGTTTATTTCGCACTTGTCTCCAAGAACTATGCTTGGTCTGATTCATGCGGGGTCATGATACGTAGTCAATCTCCATAGGATTCGACCGTAACCAAATAAAAAAAGAGAGAAAGAAGATAAGAGGAAAAACAAGAGAGTAAAGAAAAGAAAAGAGCGGAAAAACAAGAAAGAAAAGAGAGAAAATAAGAAATCAAGAGAGAGTGAAAACAAAGGCAAGAATGAAAAAAAGGAAACGAAAAAAAAAGAAAAAGGGGAAGTTTGCAATTAAAATAAAGAAAAGGCCGGGATGACGCATGCAACCGATCAAATACATAATAGAGACGGTTAACTGTTTAGGTGCATTCATACCCGGGGTCACTTGGTGTCAGCAGTAGGTAAGTCCTTTAATGAAGTCGTAAAAATGAGAGGCATGGTTGAGGAAGGACTCAAGTCCAACAAAATCATGAGTTATTCAGCAATCAAGGCGACCACTCAGGCCATTCAAAACAGTACTGGGGGTGTGCTCGGAAAGAAGAAGGAGGAGGATGTTGCGACAATTGAGTCTGGAGCTTGGGTTAGATCCAAGAACCTTCCCCGTTACTATAACCAACCGCGACCCTATCCCCAAACTTACCCCCATACTCCATATAACCCACCACAACATTATTACCCACCGCCAGATCCCCATTTTTCTGTCCATCACGCACAATCCTATACCCAACCTCCCACTTACTCGCAATGGTGTGCGCCAGCTCCACAAAACCCATACCAAACTCCACAAAATAACTATCCACCCCCAAAAGCCTATAGAAATCCTCCTGGAACGGGTTTTTGACCCAACCAAGCCTTTAAGAATGAGAGGTTGCAGAAGCAAAAGACTTCCACTCCATTGGGAGAATCGTATGCTAACCTATTCCATAGACTAAGACAGTTAGGTATGTTGAATCCGATAGAGGCTAAATTGTCGAATCCCCCTCCCAGAAATCTTGACCACACGGTGAGTTGTGAGTATTGCTCGGGGTCCCGGGACATGACACAGAGAAATGCTGGAAATTGAAAACAGCCATTCAAGAACTCATTGACACCAATCAGAATGAGGTCCAAGCTCCAGAGGCGCCCAATATCAATCATAATCCCTTGCCAGCCCATCATGAAACAAATATGATTGAGAATAGTGCATAAGGGAGGTGAGCCTAAGAAGCCCTCGCAAACCGTCATGATGATTCGGGCTAGTGAAGCCAGGCCATTTGAAAAGTCAACAAGTGAGAAGTCTGTGATCAAGTTGAACAGGGCAAATAATGAACCATCTGTGGAGTTCAAGAAGGGGTCATCAAGTGACGTTGCAGGAAAACATGAAAAAGCAAAAGTGGTTGTACCAGGAGCGACGAACAAGCTTGTGGTAATTGTGAAGGGCGCCCCCATAGACCCTGTCATTATCAAACCGGTAATTCAACTATCGATGGTCAATAGCAAGGCAGTCCCATGGAATTATGAATGAGTGACAGTGACTTACAAGGGGAAAGAGGTTAGAGAAAAAGTGTGTGAGACCCATGGTTTGACTCGATCGGGGAGATGCTTTGCCCCCGAAGAGTTGAGAAAAGATAAGACCTCAAAAGATAATCCAGTGTTGGTGAAGAAAGCGGTAACTGAGGAAGAAGCAAAAGAATTTCTGAGAAAGATAAAAGCGCAAGACTATTCCATTGTGGAGCAGTTAAGGAAGACACCAGCTCAGATCTCGCTCTTGTCATTATTGATCCATTCAGACGAACACCGTCGTGCTTTGATAGAAATCTTGAACGAAGCCCACGTTCCTGACAAAATATCAGTAAACCACTTGGAAAAGATAGCTAACAAGATATTTGAGGTAAATTGAGTCACTTTTTCTGATGATGAGTTGCCCGTGGAGGGTATCGAGCACAATAAGCCCTCTATCTGACGGTGAAATGCGAAGATTCTATGGTTACTCGGGTACTGGTTGACAATGGGTCTAGCGCGAACATTTGTCCTCTCTCCACATTGAAAAAGCTGAAAGTGGAGGATGAAAGAATCCACAAGAACAGTATTTGCGTTCGGGGATTCGACGGTGGAGGGAAAGATTCAATCGGGGACATAGTGCTTGAGCTCACAATAGGGCCAGTTGAATTTACTATGGAATTCCAGGTGCTCGATGTGGCTGTTTCCTATAATCTGCTGTTGGGACGACCTTGGATTCATGCTGCCAAAGCGGTCCCGTCTACTCTGCATCAAGTTGTCAAGTTTGAATGGGATCGACAGGAAATTGTCGTACACGGCGAGGATAATTTGTGTGTACCCAATGATGCCATTGTTCCGCTCATAGAGGTTGAAGACGACAAGGGTCCATGGGTTTATCAGGTTTTCAACACAGTATCGGTAGAGAAAATTCTGGAAGGAAATTGCGTTCCAACTCCAAAGATGGTTGTGGCGTCAGTCATGGTAGCTGTTGAAATGTTGAAAAATGGTTTCGTACCGGGTAAGGGTTTAGGTGCATCTCTGCAAGGTATTGTGCAGTCAATTTCTCTTCCAAAGAATCTGGATACTTTTGGTCTGGGGTTCAAGCCCACAGTCGTAGACGTGAGAAGAGCTAGAAAAATGAAACAGAAAGCATGGGCATTGCCAAAGCGAATCCCGCGTCTGTCCAGATCATTCGTCAGGTCGGGTATCAGAAAGCAACTATTGTCAAAGGTTCCTGGATCACTGATTGGTGCCGATGGAAACTTGGAGAAAGGGTTCGAAAGGTTATTCGCCGAGGTTAACATGGTTCAGGCTGGGGAGGGGTCCAGCAAGGCAGATGTGCAATTCGTGGGACCACGTGCAGAAGTTAACAACTGGGAAGCTACTCCTCTTCCTACCCGGAAGGAGTCTTGGTAGTGGGTTTTGATTTTCTTTTAGTTGTCTGGATTATTCCAGGGTCTGTAATTCAGATATTATGTTTCGTCCAGTTGGATGTGTTAAAACCTTGTTACCTTTAAAATCAATGAAATGCAATTGTTCCTTTTCCTTCATTTCTTCTAATTTTATTTTTGTTTTCTTTTTTTGTACAATTCTTTTTATGCTGATATCAATGACATGACATGCATGAGGAATCCTCAGCCCAGTTTTAAAAGCCAATCTAACTCTGAAATAATAATACATGAAATTGAGTGTGATGATGAGTTGGAATTTGATGATGATGAGGCCTATGAAGAAATTAGTAAGGAACTAAGTCATTTTGAGGAAAATCCCAAACCTAATTTGAACAATACAGAAACAGTTAATCTAGGGGACAATGATAATGTCCGTGAAACTAAAATAAGTGTCCATCTGGAACCTCAACTCAGGGAGGAGATAATTAAAGCACTGTTCGAATACAAAGATGTTTTTGCATGGTCCTATGATGATATGTCGGGTCTAAGCACTAATTTAGTGGTTCACAAGTTGCCCACTGACCCGGCATTCCCTCCTGTCAAACAGAAGCTGAGAAAGTTCAAAACAGATATGAGCGTAAAGATCAAAGAAGAGGTCACCAAGCAGTTCGATGCCAAAGTCATTCGGGTCACCCGGTATCCCACCTGGTTAGCCAATGTTGTGCATGTGCCGAAGAAGGATGGCAAGACCAGGGTGTGTGTTGATTATCGGGATCTCAATAAGGCGAGTCCAAAAGAAAATTTCCCGTTGCTGAACATCCATATCTTGATTGATAATTGCGCCAAACATGAGATTGGCTCTTTTGTGGATTGTTACGCGGGTTATCATCAGATCTTAATGGACGAGGAAGATGTAGAAAAGACGGCATTCATCACGCCGTGGGGAACATACTGCTATCGGGTCATGCCATTTGGCTTGAAGAATGTTGGGGCAACCTACATGAGGGCAATGACAACAATGTTCCATGATATGATACACCAGGAAATCGAGGTGTATGTGGATGATGTGATTGTGAAGTCTAGAAAGCAGTCTGACCATGTCAGGGATCTGAGGAAGTTCTTCCAAAGGCTTCGCAGGTACAATCTCAAGCTTAATCCTGCAAAGTGTGCTTTTGGGGTGCCGTCTGGAAAGTTGTTGGGGTTCGTAGTCAGTCGCCGGGGCATTAAACTGGATCCATTGAAAGTCAAGGCCATACAGGAATTGCCACCTCCGAGGAACAAGACCGAGGTGATGAGTTTGTTGGGGAGATTGAATTATATCAGTAGGTTCATCGCTCAGCTCACGACAACTTGTGAGCCTATCTTCAAACTGTTAAAGAAAGACGTTGCGGTCAAGTGGACAGATGAATGTCAGGAGGCGTTTGATAAGATAAAGGGGTATTTGTCAAATCTACCCGTGTTGGTCCCGCCAGAACTAGGGTGACCTTTGATTCTATATTTGACGGTTTTGGAAAATTCATTCGGCTGTGTATTGGGTCAACATGATATCACTGGCAGGAAGGAGCAGGCCATATATTATCTCAACAAGAAATTCACGTCGTACGAGGTTAAGTACACTCAGCTTGAGAGGACATGTTGCGCCCTAACTTGGGTGGCAGAGAAACTGAAACATTATTTGTCATCTTATACTACCTACCTCAAAATTCGTTTGGATCCATTGAAGTATATCTTTCAGAAGCCTATGCCCATAGGGAGGCTTGCAAAGTGGCAGATCCTGCTCACAGAGTTTGACATTGTCTACGTGACTCGAACTGCAATGAAAGCACAGACCTTGGCAGACCATTTGGCCGAGAACCCGGTTGATGAAGATTATGAACCTTTGAAAACTTATTTCCCTGATGAAGAGGTGATGCACATTGATGAGTGGGAACAAGTCAAGAAGCCGGGATAGAAATTTTTCTTTGATGGGGCTGCAAACATGAAAAGTGTGGGGATAGGAGTAGTGCTTATTTCTGAAACAGGGCAGCACTACCCTGTGACGGCTCAGCTTCATTTTTACTATACTAACAACATGGCTGAATACGAGGCATGCATTCTGAGTTTGAGGTTAGCTGTGGATATGGGTGTCCAGGAAGTCTTGGTCTTGGGTGACTCGGACCTTCTGGTGCACTAGATTCAGGGAGAATGGGAAACACGGGATTTGAAACTCATACTATACAGACAATGTTTGCATGATCTTTGTTAACGGTTTCAGTCAATAGAATTCAGGCATATCCCAAGGATCCATAATAAAATAGCTGATGCTTTGGCTACTCTGGCGTCAATGTTACATCATCCAGATAAGGCTTATGTGGACCCTTTGCAGATTCAGGTCTGTGATCAGCATGCTTACTATAATATGGTAGAAGAAGAACTTGATGGGGAGCCATGGTTCCATAATATCAAAGAATACATCCAGATGGGGGTATATCCGGTATAGGCCACGGGTGATCAGAAAAGAACAATTCGACGATTGGCAAGCGGATTTTTCTTCAGTTGAGGGGTGTTATACAAAAGAACTCCAGATCTTGGGTTGCTAAGATGCATAGATGCCATACAGGCCACAGTTATCATGACTGAGGTACACTCCGGAGTTTTTGGACCGCATATGAGTGCGTACGTTCTGGCAAAGAAGATTCTCCGAGCAGGTTATTACTGGCTCACTATGGAGCGAGATTGCATCAGTTTTGTGCGCAAGTGTCATCAGTGCCAGGTGCACGGAGATTTGATTCATTCCCTACCATATGAATTGCATACAATGTCGGCACCATGGCCCTTTGTTGCTTGGGGTATGGATGTCATTGGGTCAATCGAGCCAGCAGCATCAAACGGACACAGGTTTATTCTGGTAGCCATTGATTATTTCACCAAGTGGGTTGAAGCGAAAACTTTCAAATCTATGACAAAGAAAGCAGTGTTCAATTTTGTGCATTCAAATATCATTTGTCGGTTTGGGATTCCGAAGGTAATCATCGCGGACAATGGTGCTAATCTCAACAGTCATCTTATGACGGAGACCTGTCAGCAGTTTAAGATTATACATCGCAATTCCACCCCATATCACCCTAAAGCGAATGGAGCAGTCGAGGTAGCCAATAAGAACATAAAGAAGATACTTCGGAAAATGGTGGAAGAGTCCAGACAATGGCATGAGAAGTTACCTTTCACATTGTTGGGTTATCGCACTACTGTTCGCACTTTAGTAGGGGCCACTCCTTATTTGTTGGTGTATGGCACGGAGGCAGTAATACCCGCAGAAATTGAAATCTCATCCCTTCGGATTGCCGCTGAGGCAGAAATTGATGACGTTGAATGTGTCAAAACCCGCTTGGAGCAATTAAGTCTGATTGATGAAAAGAGATTGGCAGCAATATGTCACGGCCAATTGTACCAACAGAGAATGGCGAGAGCATATAACAAGAAGGTACGTCCACGGAAGTTCGAAGTGGGTCAGTTAGTGTTGAGACGTATCTTGCCTCATCAGGCTGAAGCAAAAGGAAAGTTCGCCCCAAATTGGCAGGGGCCATTTGTCGTAACTAGAGTGTTGTCCAATGGCGCGTTATATTTGACGGATGTGGAAGGGAAATGTGTGGAAATGGCTATCAATTCTGATGCAGTCAAGAGATACTATGTATGATTTCTTTGTTTGATTGTACTTGTTTGTATTTGGCATATTTTGAAGATTGAAATGACGAAAGCGTTTTGTTCTGCTATCTAAACACTGTATCCCTCGTCACCCCTTTGGAGCCTTATTTATTTTCTTTCTTACCCCTCTTTCGGAATTAGTAGTGAATATCAGAAACACAAGCGTGAAAGATAAGAAAAGGAAGAAAAGAAAAAGAGAAAGAAAGGAAAGAGAAAGAAAAGAAGAAAAAAGAAGGAAAAGAAAGAGGAAAAGAGAAAAGAAGAAGAAAAACAATAAAAAGAAAAAAAGAGAAAAAAAGAAGAGAAGAAGAAAGAGAAAAGAAAAATCACAACAACAAAGTAATTTCTATGACATGAACTACGTTCGACTTGATTCCTTTTAAGGATACGTAGGCAGCCTCACGGTTCGGTCTCATCAAAATAAAAATCCAAAAGTCCCCAAGCAAGAAACTGGGGCAGAAGTTGTGGTTGTTGTAAGAAATCTGATTCCGAAAGTTGTAATTTTGAACCTATGTGAATTGTTTTGAGCCTTTGATATCCTTTCTTTTTTTTTATCCTATCCAAAAGCCCACGTTACGGTCCAAAGAAAGATTTTCCGATCAGTCTCCGAGAGGTGCCAAGTCAAGCAAGGAGAGGTAATTCATATCGGGGGCAACACTCTGGTCCAAGCAGAGAAATAATGAAAATGAGAGAATCTTATTGGTGAAAACCCTCAAGGGTACCGTAAGGCGACGAGAGTTGAGAGAAATAAAATGAGAGAGTCTTATTGGTGAAAACCTTCACAGGCACCGTAAGGCGACGCGAATTGAGAGAAATAAAATGAGAGAGTCTTATTGGTGAAAACCTTCACAGGCACCGTAAGGCGACGGGAGTTGAGAGAAATAAAATGAGAGAGTCTTATTGGTGAAAACTCTCACGGGCACCTAAAGGAGAAAGTGAGTCGAAAAGTCAACAAGTGAGAAAGGTCTGTTGGTGGAAAATTGTTTCAAGGCACTGCAGGATGAACAAGGTGAAGGTTTGGGCAAAGTAATCAGGTGATTGAAATTTTGAGGTGACAAAGTACGGCAACTGAAAGTTGATTGGTTGGACAGATTGGGCCGATTAGTCTGAAATGCATGTCATGATCATTGGTACCAGTTGTCCACTCAGATAAGTTTTTGTTTCTCTTCCCTTTGTAGCAGTCATCTGGTTTTGGGTTCTTTTTATCCTTAACCCGCAAAGTCATTGCATTTCATTTCATTTTGAGTTTATTTGTCTAAGATGTTTTAATGTCAGTCTTGTCCCAAGTAAGTGGAAAAGAATTTCAAAGCTCACTACCAACTTCCAAATTGCAAATCACAACGTGGTCAGAGCATACTAAAGAAAGCATGATGTAAGGTGGGATACAGGGGATCACCAGAAGTTTCACCGGTGGAATGATTTGGTAATATCATGGGAGATGCGAAGGTTCAGATAAAGGGGTAAGAGGTGTGAAACAACAACATGGGTATAGAACAATCGGTTCATTAAAAGTCATGGGATTTGAAAGTCAGTCAAAAAGTCAAAGCAGTTCAAGGACAGTTCAGGAAAGCCATTCAGAACAAAACAATGCATTGGAAAGATCTTCAGCAAGAATGCCATCAGATAACCACCACTTTAAACTGAAAAAATTTTCTTTGATTGAAACAGGGGCAGAAAATTCGTTTGTTTCAGAGAAACTCTCCGTAGGGGAAAGAGCAAGCATCAAAACAGGTTTGACCGTAAACTTTCATGACCCTCCTGGAAAATGGAACCTAGTTTAAAAATAGCACAATCTAGCATAAATGTATCCCAAAAGAATATAAGCTAGCTTAGAAGTTTGCATGTTCGAGATAGGATTCAATTAGGAGTTTCCAGTACCCTCTTGAATAATGGGACTTAGTTTAAGATTTCAATTAGATAACAACATTTAGCGTAAGTTCTGCTATAGGGTAGTATAATTCAACCGTAAAATTTGTCACTCTTAAGATAAAACTTGACTTTTGATTTTCAGGACCCTCCTGGATAATGGGGAGTAGTTTAAGACCCTCTTAGATTACAAGATTTAGCATAAATCACATCTGTAGAAGACATAACTTAGGTTTTAAAAATTGCCGTTTAGTTAAGAGTTGTCAGGACTGTAAGCACGTGATTTTTGCCCTATATGAGAATTACTCCCACGTAATTTTCCTTGGTGTGCAATTTTGTGATATTTTGTGATATTTTTGAATAATTATTTGTATTTGTCTGTGCATGTTTATTTGTTAAATTATTAAAAATACAAAAATATGTCGCATTTTGCATGTAGGATTTAATTCTACAATTGTTAGTAATTAAATTTGTTTTACAAAAAATAAAAATTACAAAAATAGGCATCGTTTGCATTTTTAGCATTTAACGTCCAAATATACAATTTTATGCTTAATTATTACTTAATTGTGCATTAATTGTTATTGGGAGTTAATTTGCGCTTTTATAACTTAATTTAGTTCTTAATAATAATTTAAGCATTTTTAGAATTTAGTTTTAGAAAAAATAAAAGAAGAAAAAGAGCAAAAAATAAAAAAAGTCGGAATTGGGCCTCTTCTTCAAATTCAAGCCACAAGCCCAAAAAATGCCCAATCTTCCAAAACGACCCAGTCCATTTCGAAATGGGTCGACCCGGTCCATAACCCAATACCCTTATTATCTTGCATTTCAAAAATAAAACAAAAAACAAAAAGAAAAACAAAATCAAAAAACCCTAACCTAAACACTAAACTACCCCCCCCCCCCATCATTCTTCTTCTTCTTCTTTTCTTCATCTTCCCAAAAGCTCAAAACCTTCCAACCATGGCTGCCCAACGTCAACACAGCCGGACGCACCAACGAACTCTATCTTCTCCAATGAAAACCAGTAGCGATAGCCACCTAGCCCGCCGGAAATCCGTCCCTTCAACAATCATCGACCTTCTTCTTCCCGAGCAGTGACCAGCTACTTTTGCTTACGTACAAACATGCCCCCCAGCTGTTGCTACTTCGTTGTCCAACTTCAAGCCCCGAGCTACCTCGTCCAGCTTTGGCCTCGTCGTTCATGGCTGAACGTCCACCGCGACAACCCAAGCCATGGTTACCCCGTCACAGTCAGCCTTCAACCCCAGTCACGCCGGAAAAACCCTCGACCAACAAAGGAGGAACCCCATCGCTGTTGTTTCTCTTCCTCCTTGAAGCTGCCTCGCGACCGCTGCTGCCATGGACGCCACTGCTGCTGCCGTTCCAGCTCGTCCAGCTGCTCCTCATCGACGCAGGCAGCCATGGCTGCCACTGCGTCTCTTCTCTTCGAGCTGCGTCTACTTCATGTTGCTTCGTCTTCTTTGTTTCGTCAAAAGTTCGAAGGTCTTTCGTTGAGTCGAGGCCCGGACAGATTTGTTTACAATCATTGTTCGTCGTTTCATTTCCGGTTAGTTGGTTTTTGAATCTCAGTTATTGTCCATAATTTTTGTTCGTTATTTTTGGATCCAGAATCAATAAATGATTCAATTCTTGTTTTGTTTGTATATCGTTTGAATTAATTGTTAGTTTGTTCATGTGTTTTGTTGATTTTAATTTTCAGATTTCAAATGGAAAGTTAATTAGTGATTTTTCATGTTTATTTCATGTTTGTTTTATTGTTTAGGTAAGAATTTGTTAGTTTGATGTTTGTTAGATTCAAATTGAAATTTAATTGATTATTTCTTCAATTTGTTTCATGTTATGTATTTTCCAGAAATTATTAATGTTGTTTGAGTCATGTAATCCGTCATGTTTGTTGTTTTAAAAAATAGATTCATCCATGTTCATACTTTGTTCTTGAATCCGAAATTTGTATAGCTTGATTTCTTGTTTACCATTTATGATTATTTCTTGAATTTGTCTCATAATCTTGTTTAAAGTTTAATATAGGAATTGTTTGTTGTAATGTTGTTAGAGTTGATTTTAAGTTCAATATTATTAAATTTAGAAATCTAAATATACTTGTTTGATTGTTGTTGTTGAATCTTGAAAATAGGTTTGTTGCTAAAAATATTGTTCAATCAAATTTTAGTTGTTCTTTGTTGCTCAATCATGTTCATGTGATTTGTTGTTAAAATGTTGAAGAAATCATGTTCATGAGATTTGTTGTTTGAATTTATGTAGAAATTGGTCATATTGACTATATTTTGGTTGAGTATGATTAATTGATTTGTTATAGCTGATGGGGGTAAAATAGTAATTGCAATAAAGTCGGAGGGGTATTTTAGGAATTGTACATTTTGTAATTTTTTATATGAAGCATGGGGGACAAAATGTAATGGGATGGGTTGTGATATAGTTGTTTAATATAAAGGGGGGACAAGACAAAATTTAGTGGGAAGGAATCTTGTATTTATTTAGTGAAGCATGGGGGACAAAAGATAATGGGGTAGTGATGATATATTTATTTAATGTAATGGGATGAGTGGGAAGATAATGAGTTTGGTAGAGAAAATGGGTTGATTTTAATTGATTAAAAGATTTATGAGATGGGATATATTTAGAAGTCTTGAACACAAATAGAAGGGAAGAACATGGAGGAACGAATCTGAAAAAAAAAAAGAACAGATAGACAGAACAGAAAAACACAAAGAGAGAAAAACAAAAAGAGCTGAATATTTAAGAAAGAGAAAAATTCCGAAAAATATTCAAACTTTCAAATAAATAAAAAAATCTAAAAAATCTTCTGCTTTCTTTCATTGTCTGAAATCAGCATTAATTGTTGTTGTTTCATAAAAGTTGGAAGCATTTGTTTTGGGATTACTACTCCACCAGTCTGTTACTGGGTTGTTACTGTTGCTGGGCTGTTGTTGCTGTGTTGTACTGTTATTACTGCTGCTGATTCTCATCTTCATTTTCTTTTGCTTCCAATATCAGGTACACAACTGTAATTTTGGCCTTTTGTAAGCTAAAAGTGAAGAATGGAAGTTTAGATTTTTAATTTAGTTTTTTTTTATTAATTGCATTTAGATTATTCATGTATTATTATTCTGTAAATCACTGTCATTTGGCATAACTAGGCATGTTATAGCGATATATTAAATAACGCCTTAACCGAATTATTAGGAAATATATTTAAGCCTGATTACTAATTAAAACTGTTTAATAATCAAAAATAGAAGAAATAACGTAAAAATGGCGTTATTGAATCAGTTTGGCAAAAATTGACTAAGTTCCTTATTCATAAGTTTTTTTTTTGTCAACGTTAAGTTAATCGGAATCATGTAGTTAATTTCAGTTAAAACATGAATTAGTTTGTGAATCAAGTATTAGGACATGTTGTGAATTAAAACAAGGTTAGTTAAGGTTAAATTGTTTAATTTTTAGAAATATGGTTTAGTAATCAAGTTTTTTTTCAATCTTCAGTATTTGTAAATAATTAATTTCAATAAGCTTAAGTCATACTAACAATATGAATTTTAATCCAACTATGGGATAATTAGTTTTTATTTTTTATTTTTTGATAATTCCATATTGTTTGTAATTATAATTTTAGTAATATTACTTTCCATTAATATTTGTTTTAAATTAGTAATTAATATGTTATTTTTAAGTATGTAGAGATTGACTTCATAATTATAGACAAACTTAGTAATAATAAAGATGTAGTCATTAAAAGGTATTTATAAAATAAGGGAGGATCTCGCTAAAAAATAAATAAATATAAATAATAAAAAATTGCAGTCCTCCAATTTTATTTTTTTTAATATAAGAAAATACCTAGATTCCGAGATGGGCGATTTAGTAAAATTCACAGTCCTACCTAATAGTATCATAACGCGTAGTATTTTGGCGCATATTTAATAAGGTTATTTTCTTAAATACGGGTGTACATTTATGTAACCCAAATCACGATCTTGACGAAGTCAAAATGCGTCAACAAATCACGTGTGCACTGGTTGTGGCGTGGTTCGAGATGCGTTTTCACGACGTTGCAATTTTGTATAAAATAAATAATGATAAAAGCGGTTTTAAAAGTTAAATTTGCATATAAGTTCTTAATTGTTTAAAAATCAGATAAATGAGCCAAATATGACAATTGAACGACCGTGCTAAAACCACGGAATTCGGGAATGCCTAATACTTTCTCCCGGGTTAACAGAATTCCTTATCCGGATTTCTGGTTCGCGGACTGTAATACAGAGTCATTCTTTTCCTCGATTCGGGATTAAAATTGGTGACTTGGGACACCCTAAATCTCCCAAGTGGCGACTCTGAAATAAATATATAAATCCCGTTTCGATTGTCCTTTAATTGGAAAAAACTCCCTACGCCCCCGCGGGGCGGAAAAAGGAGGTGTGACAGCTCTGGCGACTCTGCTGGGGACAAAAGAACCCAGAACCACTGGTTCAGGGTTCAAGAATTCGAGCTTAAAATAATTGTTATAGTTGGCTTTATTTATTATCTGATTTTTACATGATATATGCCTAATGTGCTAAATGATGCTTTTACCGCTTTAATATTATCTGAATTGTGTATATACAACTGCTACGAAACCCTTCTTCTTTCTGAGTCTTCTGAACTTATGGTGTACACGTGCGTGTGGCCCACCTTTCTGTTAGAAGTCATGCCAAATAAGATGAAGTTGGGACAAGTAACTAGGCCGGGCAGACTTTCGTGCTCCCGGTACGTTGCCCCCACTTCGGCTCAAGCTGTCCACTTGGGTGAGCCAGGGCTAGAACAATATGCCTCAGGTTTTTTCACTTAGAATAACTCAGCTTCATGCCGGATCCCTAGTAGGAGTGATTGTTTGCATCACGTGCATTTGACTTTGGAGGCTCAACACAGGGGTTGGGTCTGTCTAGGACAGGTGTACCAAAAAAAAAATGAAAATGACCATCCTGATGCATCTTACTTGCTGCTACTTGCGCATTTATTTGATCCGGATTTGTGTGTTGACTGACTTTTGAATATCAGGAACAATGATTTGAAATTGAAAAAAAAAAATAGCGGTTAGGGAATTGATTGTTTATTTTTGAAAAAAAAAACCAATGACCAAATACTGTCAAAACTCTGCCGAAATTTTGAGAAAATGAAAAAAAAATTATTAGTTTGTTTTACTAAAAAGCAAAGGAAAAATAGAAAGAAAAAAAGTCGTTGTTCTGTCTTATTTTTTAAAAAAAAAAAAAAGTATAAAAAGGAAAATAGTTTTTCTTCCCCTGAAAATGACAATGAAAAAGAGTCTTACTTTTAAAATAGTTTTTTTTTATTATTCGTTTCTGAAAAATTCAAAATGAAAATGAAAAGAGTCGTGCTTTGAAAGTGGTTTTGTAATTTGTTGCTGGAAAAGAAAAAAAATCCTGTTTTAAAATAGTTCGGTTAGTTGACCCGAACTACGCAGGTTTGATTCTCACCGGATGTGAGATACGTAGGCAACCCTCATCGGGTCCAACCCCTTTTTTTTGCTAAAATAGCCAAAAACCAATAAATAAATAAAAAACGTGTCAAATTTTTAATTTTTGTCATAAATAAGTCAGGCGGTGTCCAACCTCCCCTTTTGCTAAAAAAATAGCCAATAAAAAAATATGTCAAATTTTAATTTTGTCATAAAGAAGTCGGGTGACGCTGTTTTATCAAGACATAGCCGAATGTTCCCGAAAGGGACGCCGGAAGGCTGACTTTGCATAAACAGCCACCTTTGGGTCATTTTTTAAAATTTGGTCCAGTTGATCCACACAGCCTTAAAAATCTTCGTCCCCGAGGCATTGAAAGGCCGTGTTTGCAATATTGAGTTTTCTAATTTGAAAAATGATAAAAAGAGTCATAAAGAAGTCGGGTGACGCTGTTTTATCAAGACATAGCCGAATGTTCCCGAAAGGGATGTCGGAAGGCTGTCTTTGCATAAACAGCCACCTTTTGGGTCATGTTTATGATTTTTGGTCTAGTTGACCCACACAGCCTTAAAAATCTTCGTCCCCGAGGCGCTGAAGGGCCGTGTTTGAAACACCACGATTTCATTGTAATTTGAAAAAAAAAACACAAAGAGTCAGCGGGTAGGTGAATACCGTTTAGATGTTTGGTCAAAATAAGCCGAGCCAGCTTCGGCCGCGTCTTAAATCGTTCTTGCCGAAATAGCCTTAGAGTATCTTTCAGTTGTCGAAAGGCTATTTTCGTAAAAGAACGGACAAGTTTGTAAAGTGTCAAAATAATCCTCCCCGACCTCAAAATTCATGTGAGATTTGGAAGGGGCCACATTTGCAAAAAATAGCCGTTTGATTGCATTTGTCAAACGGGGAAAGGAAGCTGGCCTTTTTGTTTTGAGAGTATAAATCTTTTGATTAAAATATGTGGGTTGTTTGATTTTCAAGTTTGTAGGTCATCTTCAAACCATTGAAACCCAGTTTATTTTAATATGAAAATTGAAAAAAAAATGTTTATTATTGTTTATCTGTTATTGGTCCGAACTACGCAAGGTCTGATTCATGTGGGGTCATGATACGTAGGCAATCTCCATAAGATTCGACAACAACAAAAAAATGAAAAAAAGAAAAATGATGAAAAAAATGAAAACAAAAATCGAAAAGAAAATTAAAAAAATCGAAAAAAAAGATGATGTTAATAATGGGGACTGACTGAGTCCATTCTAACCTGTTTCGCTTTGAATCACAAAGAAAGTTAAGGTGGTTGGTTTGTGGTAAGCCGAAAATACAAGACCCAGAAGCACACTTTGCGGGGATCAGGCTTGATAACAGAAGCACTCGAATCCTATTGGGACTTTTGACTAAAGTTGATGATATTGAAGTTGGCAATGGTCTGGTCAATACTAATGTGAAGCTCAGTGGCTGAGATGCCAGTTTTGATAAAATGGGAGGACGCTCCGTTCCTTGGTTAGCAGGAGAGAAGTTTTTGGTGGCTTATTTTATTGTCATTTCTGTTGTCCGGATTATTCTTAGGGTTGTAATCCGAATATGGTCTTGTGTCAAACCTTCCTATCTTTCCATTTTGTCATATCAGTTTGTTTAAGTTTTGTTGAGGCTGTGTTAAGATTTTATTCTGGTTGTTTTGTTTGTTTTATTAATTAAACCATTTCGCCGGTAGTCCAATACAAAAGTCGGTCTTTCATTATTTCCAGTCATCTTTTTGTTTAGTCCTTTTGTCATTTTTGTTCAATGCCGATTCTAGGGACATGACATTCGCACACAGTTTGGGCCTAATCTTAAAAGTTAATCATAAAACCCTCGGAAGGTGATCAAAGCATTTAAAGGAAATAAGAACGGTTTGAGATTATTTGAAGCCCGAGTCATGTGGAACTGGGGCAAGTAAAACATAAAGAAAACCGATAATTGCAAGATTCGCCAAATTGGCATGAGGGTCGTTCATGAGAGTAAGAGTGTCGCCCAACGGTGCTTTAGAAATGACAAATGAAAAAGCAAATGTTTAACATAATTGTCAAGTCCAGCACCATCGGAAGAGACTATAAATCTATGATCAATTGTGTTGTTTGCACTTGGCATGTTTTGAAGAATGGAATGACGAAGGCATTTTGTTCTGCTACCTAAACACTTTATCCTTCGTTACCCCTTTTGAGCCTTATTTATTTTCTTTCATACCCCTCGTTCGGAATCAATAGCAATGACTAGGAAATACGAGCCTGGAAGGTAAAGAAAAGAAAAAAAAATCAATCAAAAAAAAAGAAAAAAAATCAATCAAAAAAAACGAAAAAAATTAGAAGGGAAAAATGATAACAAAAAAACAAAGGAAAGTCAGAAGAAAAATGAGGAATTGGGAACTACGTTCGACCTGATTCCTCAAAGAGGATACGTAGGCGCTTCACGGCTCGGTCATAGGGTGCATAATAGCCACAATGGTCACAATGCGCATGGTGTAATAAAAATTTTAAAAAAAAAAAATTATAAATGAATAATCCCCAAGCAAGAAACTGGGGAAAGGGTTGAGCTTATGGTAAGCAGAATTGGTTCCGAAGGTTGTAATTTTAAACCCCAAATTTATTTTGTTTTTGAGCCTTTAATACCCTTTCTTTCTAGCCTATCCAAAAACCCACATTACGGTCCAAAGAAAGACCTTCTGATCGGTCTGCAAAAGATGCCAAGTCAGACAAATGAGAGTATTACCGGTGAACATAACACTATGTTCCACAACAGAAAGGACTCTAATCTCCAGCAGAGAGAGTCATACCGGCAACACTCCAAATCCCCAGCTGGAAAGTGATACAAATGAGAGAGTCTTATCGGTGAAAATCTTCACGGACACCATAAGGCGATGAAAGCTGAGAGAAAAACCAAAATGAGAGAGGCTTGATAGTGAAAAACCCTTCGGGCACTACAAGTCGAATAAGATTGGGAATCAGAAGGGGAATTGCCAATTGAAGATCTTGAAAGACGATTGACGACGGAGGATAGGCCACATATGCATGTCATGACCATTAGAGTCGGTGTCTGCGTTTGATAGGTTTTTATTTATAATTCTTTTGTTAAAGAGTCATTTTTTCCTTTGTCTTTTATTCTGTTCCTTTTTATCTTTCTCCTTTCATAGAAAATTCCCCAGTAGAGTCTGTTTGGTCAGAACCAGTGGGAAATGACTTCAAAATAGGCCATCAGCTTTCCAAGATAAGATCTGACTAGTACATCCAAGTGGTATAGTCAGGAAGGAACAAGCGTGAGGCCAGTGACAAGAAAGATATCCCCAACAAAAGGATTGACGAGTGTCAAGAGGGATATCCTTGCAAAAATCAAAGGTTATTAAACCTCAAGAGCAAGGCCCATGGACAAACAAGGAGAGCAATGAGCATGATTTGGGAAATTCATACGAGACTAAAAGGTCGGGAAAATGCAAGTTTCCGAGCCATGCCACGAAAGAAGAGGGATATCCCCAGCAGAAAAGAATTATCCCCAGCAAATAATATCATCCCCAACAAGTTGTGGGACGCAGAGCAGGGAAGGAGAAAGGGAAAAGCCATCCCAGTAGGCATATCACAACCAACCACCGCATTTTAAACTAACAAATTTTGTTTGATTTGAAACAGGTAAAAGAAATGGCATTTATAACAGAAATGCATGCCACAAGAAAGATTGTCAAACTGGGGCAGAAAATTTTCTTTTCAAGTTAGAAAATTTTCTGGAAATCAGGTACCCATTTGGGGAAGAATAAAGATAGCACCAAGGAAGTGGTCTTTGAACCAGGGTTGCCCCCAACATAATAAGTTTACAATGGAGCAAGTTGATCCCCAGCAGACAGAACAAAGGGATGACATTTGTGCTCAGAAAAGCAAAGAACCATTATCATCCCTAGCGGCTTCCAGAAGAATGAAGCATCGATCTGTAGGGATAAAATTCCCCAACAACGTTATCCTCAACAACGTTATCCCAAGAAGATAACACTTTTATCCCCAGCAGTGTTGAGAGAATTTAAAATAAAAAAATAAAAAAAAAATAGCCGGGAGATTTGAAGGAGGGGAAGAAAGGAGACTCCCACAGTGGTATTATCCCCAGCAAGCAAGAACAAAGCAGCGCAAAGGAAAAAGAAAAGAAAAGAATAAATTACGAAGGTAAGTTTCTCAAATCATTGATCTTTACGTTTTCCTCCTAGGATAAAAGTCCTAATCTGATGAATTTCCTTCCCGATACAATCTTGGTCCGATGAAATTTTTCTCCCAAGATAAGATATCAAATCTTAGTCCGATGAATTTTTCTCCTAAGATATCAAATCTTAGTCCGATGAATCTTTCTCCTGAGATAGAAATTTTAGTCTGATGAATTTTTCTCCTAAGATATCAAATCTTAGTCCGATGAATCTTTCTCCTAAGATCACAACAAAATGGACCTAGTTTGATGATTTATCTCCTAGAGTCACAATCTTGGTCCGATGGAATTTTTCTCCCAAGATAAGATATCAAATCTTAGTCCGATGAAATTTTCTCCTAAGATATCAAATCTTAGTCCGATGAATCTTTCTCCTAAGATCACAACAAAATAGACCTAGTTTGACGATTTATCTCCTAGAGTCAAAATCTTGGTCCGATGGAATTTTTCTCCCAAGATAAGATATCAAATCTTAGTCCGGTGAAATTTTCTCCTAAGATATCAAATCTTAGTCCGATGAATCTTTCTCCTAAGATCACAACAAAATAGACCTAGTTTGACGATTTATCTCCTAGAGTCAAAATCTTGGTCCGATGGAATTTTTCTCCCAAGATAATATAATAAAATCTTATTCCGATGAAATTTTCTCCTAAGATATCAAATCTTAGTCCGATGAATCTTTCTCCTAAGATCACAACAAAATAGACCTAGTTTGACGATTTATCTCCTAGAGTCAAAATCTTGGTCCGATGGAATTTTTCTCCCAAGATAATATAATAAAATCTTAGTCGGATGAATCTTCTCCTAGGATCAAAATCTAGTCTGATGCATTTTCTCCTAGGATAATTTGAAAAAAAAAAAGAAGAAGTTTGAATTTGAAAAAAAAAAGTTGTTGAAGTCAGGAGCCCCCGTGAAGAATAGAATGGCGATTTATTGGTTAAAGTCAGGAGCCCCCCTGGAGAACAGAATGGCGATTTATATGTTGAAGTTAGGAGCCCCCCTGAAGAACAGAATGGCGATTTATTGGTTGAAATCAGGAGCCCGCCTGAAGAAAGGAAAAGCGTTTTTAAAAAAGGGTTGTTGAAATCTCGCCATCCAAAGAAAGGAATGGCATTTTTTGAAAAGTTGTTGAAGTCAGGAGCCCCCTGAAGAACAGAATGGCGATTTATTGGTTGAAGTCAGGAGCCCCCCTGAAGAATAGAATGGCGATTTATTAGTTGAAGTCAGGAGCCCGCCTGAAGAAAGGAAAGGCATTTTTAAAAAAGGGGTTGTTGAAATCTCGCCATCCAAAGAAAGGAATGGCATTTTTGAAAAGTTGTTGAAGTCAGGAGCCCCCCTGAAGAATAGAATGGCGATTTATTGGTTGAAGTCAGGAGCCCCCCTGAAGAATAGAATGGCGATTTGTTGTTGAAGTCAGGAGCCCCCTGAAGAACAGAATGGCGATTTATTGGTTGAAGTCAGGAGCCCGCCTGAAGAGAGGAAAGGCGTTTTATTTTTAAAAGTTGTTGAAATCTCGCCAACCTAAAGAAAGGAATGGCATTTTTAAAGTTGTTGTTGAAGTCAGGAGCCCCCCTGAAGAACAGAATGGCGATTTATTGGTTGAAGTCAGGAGCCCCCCTGAAGAACAGAATGGCGATTTATTGGTTGAAGTCAGGACCCCCCTGAAGAACAGAATGGCGATGTATTGGTTGAAGTCAGGAGCCCGCCTGAAGAAAGGAAAGGCGTTTTTTTTAAAAAAAAAGGGTTGTTGAAATCTCGCCATCCAAAGAAAGGAATGGAATTTTTGAAAAGTTGTTGAAGTCAGGAGCCCCCCTGAAGAATAGAATGGCGATTTATTGGTTGAAGTCAGGAGCCCCCCTAAAGAATAGAATGGCGATGTATTGGTTGAAGTCAGGAGCCCCCCTGAAGAATAGAATGGCGATTTATTGGTTGAAGTCAGGAGCCCCACTGAAGAACAGAATGGCGATTTATTGGTTGAAGTCAGGAGCCCGCCTGAAGAAAGGAAAGGCGTTTTTAAAAAAGGGGTTGTTGAAATCTCGCCATCCAAAGAAAGGAATGGCATTTTTGAAAAGTTGTTGAAGTCAGGAGCCCCCCTGAAGAATAGAATGGCGATTTATTGGTTGAAGTCAAGAGCCCCCCTGAAGAATAGAATGGCGATTTGTTGTTGAAGTCAGGAGCCCCCTGAAGAACAGAATGGCGATTTATTGGTTGAAGTCAGGAGCCCGCCTGAAGAGAGGAAAGGCGTTTTATTTTTAAAAGTTGTTGAAATCTCGCCAACCTAAAGAAAGGAATGGCATTTTTAAAGTTGTTGTTGAAGTCAGGAGCCCCCCTGAAGAATAGAATGGCGATTTATTGGTTGAAGTCAGGAGCCCCCCTGAGAACAGAATGGCAATTTATTGGTTGAAGTCAGGAGTCCGCCTGAAGAGACAGAATGGCGATGTATTGGTTGAAGTCAGGAGCCCGCCTGAACAAAGGAAAGGCGTTTTTTAAAAAAAAGGGTTGTTGAAATCTCGCCATCCAAAGAAAGGAATGGCATTTTTTGAAAAGTTGTTGAAGTTAGGAGCCCCCCTGAAGAATAGAATGGCGATTTATTGGTTGAAGTCAGGAGCCCCCTGAAGAACAGAATGGCGATTTATTGGTTGAAATCAGGAGCCCGTCTGAAGAAAGGAATGGCGATTTATTGGTTGAAATCAGGAGCCCTCCCTGAAGAATAGAATGGCGATGTATTGATGGAAGTCAGGAGCCCGCCTGAAGAAAGTAAAGGCGTTTTATTTTTAAAAGTTGTTGAAATCTCGCCATCCAAAGAAAGGAATGACATTTTTTGAAAAGCTGGTTGAAGACAGGAGCCCCCCTGAAGAACAGAATGGCGATTTATTGGTTGAAATCAGGAGCCCGCCTAAAGAGAGGAATAGCGTTCATTTTTAAAGTTGTTGTTGAAATCAGGAGCCCGCCTGAAGAGAGGAAAGGCATTTTATTTTAGAAGTTGTTTTTGAAGTCAGGAGCCCGCCTGAAGAGAGGAATGACGTTTATTTTTAAAGTTGTTGTTGAAGTTGGGAGCTCGCCCATAGAACAGAGGCATACATTTCAGTCTTTATATTTCAAGCATTGAAGTTGGGAGCCCGCCCAGATAACAGAGGCATACATTTCAGTCTTTACATTTCAAGCATTGAAGTTGGGAGCCCGCCCAGATAACAGAGGCATACATTTCAGTCTTTACATTTCAAGCGTTGAAGTTGGGAGCCCGCCCAGATAACAGAGGCATACATTTCAGTCTTTAATTTTCAAGTATTGAAGTTGGGAGCCCGCCCATACAACAGAGGCATACATTTCAAGATCAAGTCAGAGGACAATAAAACAGAGGGTTACAATAGGAATCCCCAGCAGGAAACAATAAAATTCCCCGACACTGGGAAGCAGAAGGTTGCAATAAGAGGTCCCAGCAAAAACTCAAATGCATGTGTCGAAAGGAAGAAAAGCATTGGAAGAAAAACACCGGAAAAAAAAATGCAAGCAGACAAGAAAGCAAGGCAACAAGAAAAGATTGCAGTCTAGCCTAGCTTCTTGTTTTCTTTTAAGCACGGTGTAACAAGGAGATCGGTAAGCAGTAGTAATAGCATGCAACAACAGTAACATTGCAGTCCCACGGTAGTCCCACCTACCAAAACTTCCCGAACTACATTGACCTGATTCCTGTTTAGCCCAGGATATGTAGGAAACCTTTGAAGCAAAGGTTCGGTCAAATATTTTTCAAAAAAATGCTTCACACGGAGTACTCGGATGGGCAAAAATCGCTCGCTTTATCTTTGCACGAAAACCCTTCGTGTCTTCGGGCAAAGAGGGGCAGCTGTAAGCACGTGATTTTTGCCCTATATGAGAATTACTCCCAAAAAATTCAAAAATAAAATAATTTTCCTTGGTGTGCAATTTTGTGATATTTTGTGATATTTTTGAATAATTATTTGTATTTGTCTGTACATGTTTATTTGTTAAATTATTAAAAATACAAAAATATGTCGCATTTTGCATGTAAGATTTAATTCTACAATTGTTAGTAATTAAATTTGTTTTACAAAAAATAAAAATTACAAAAATAGGCATCGTTTGCATTTTTAGCATTTAACGTCCAAATATACAATTTTATGCTTAATTATTACTTAATTGTGCATTAATTGTTATTGGGAGTTAATTTGCGCTTTTATAACTTAATTTAGTTCTTAATAATAATTTAAGCATTTTTAGAATTTAGTTTTAGAAAAAATAAAAGAAGAAAAAGAGCAAAAAATAAAGAAAGTCGGAATTGGGCCTCTTCTTCAAATTCAAGCCACAAGCCCAAAAAATACCCATTCTTCCAAAACGACCCAGTCCATTTCGAACTGGGTCGACCCGGTCCATAACCCAATACCCTTATTATCTTGCATTTCAAAAATAAAACAAAAATCAAAAAACCCTAACCTAAACACTAAACTACCCCCCCCCCCTATCATTCTTCTTCTTCTTTTCTTCATCTTCCCAAAAGCTCAAAACCTTCCAACCATGGCTGCCCAACGTCGACACAGCCGGACGCACCATTGAACTCTATCTTCTCCAACGAAAACCAGTAGTGATAGCCACCTAGCCCTCCGGAAATCCGTCCCTTCAACAATCATCGACCTTCTTCTTCCCGAGCAGTGACCAGCTGTTTTTGCTTACGTCCAAACACGCCCCCCAGCTGTTGCTGCTTCAGTGTCCAACTTCAAGCCCCGAGCTGCCTCGTCCAGCTTCTGCCTCATCGTTCATGGCTGAACGTCTACCGTGACAACCCAAGCCATGGTTACCCCGTCACAGTCAGCCTTCAACCCCAGTCACGCCGGAAAAACCCTCGACCAACAAAGGAGGAACCCCATCGCTGCTGTTTCTCTTCCTCCTTCCAGCTGCCTCGCGACCGCTACTGCCATGGACGCCACTGCTACTGCCGTTCCAGCTCGTCCAGCTGCTCCTCATCGACGCAGGCAGCCATGGCTGCCATTGCGTATCTTCTCTTCGAGCTGCGTCTGCTTCACGTTGCTTCGTCTTCTTCGTTTCGTCAAAAGTTCGAAGGTATTTCGTTGAGTCGAGGCCCGGACAGATTTGTTTACAATCGTTGTTCGTCGTTTCATTTCCGGTTAGTTGGTTTTTGAATCTCAGTTATTGTCCATAATTTTGTTCGTTATTTTTGGATCCGGAATCAATAAATGATTCAATTCTTGTTTTGTTTGTACATCGTTTGAATTAATTTTTAGTTTGTTCATGTGTTTTGTTGATTTTAATTTTCATATTTCAAATGGAAAGTTAATTAGTGGTTTTTCATGCTTATTTCATGTTTGTTTTATTGTTTAGGTAAGAATTTGTTAATTTGATGTTAGATTCAAATTGAAATTTAATTGATTATTTCTTCAATTTGTTTCATGTTATGTATTTTCCAGAAATTATTAATGTTGTTTGAGTCATTTAATCCGTCATATTTGTTGTTTTAAAAAATAGATTCATTCATGTTCATACTTTGTTCTTGAATCCGAAATTTGTATAGCTTGATTTCTTGTTTACCATTTATGATTATTTCTTGAATTTGTCTCATAATCTTGTTTAAAGTTTAATATAGGAATTGTTTGTTGTAATGTTGTTAGAGTTGATTTTAAGTTCAATATTATTGAATTTAGAAATCTAAATATACTTGTTTGATTGTTGTTGTTGAATCTGAAAATAGGTTTGTTGCTAAAAATATTGTTCAATCAAATTTTAGTTGTTCTTTGTTGTTCAATCATGTTCATGTGATTTGTTGTTAAAATGTTGAAGAAATCATGTTCATGAGATTTGTTGTTTGAATTTATGTAGAAATTGGTCATATTGACTATATTTTGGTTGAGTGTGATTAATTGATTTGTTATAGCTGATGGGGATAAAATAGTAATTGCAATAAGGTTGGAGGGGTATTTTAGGAATTGTACATTTTGTAATTTTTTATATGAAGCATAGAGGACAAAATGTAATGGGATGGGTTGTGATATAGTTGTTTAATATAAAGGGGGGACAAGACAAAATTTAGTGGGAAGGAATCTTGTATTTATTTAGTGAAGCATGGGGGACAAAAGATAATGGGGTGGTGATGATATATTTATTTAATGTAATGGGGATGAGTGGGAAGATAATGGGTTTGGTAGAGAAAATGGGTTGATTTTAATTGATTAAAAGATTTATGAGATGGGATATATTTAGAAGTCTTGAACACAGACAGAAAGGAAGAACATGGAGGAACGAATCTGAAAAAAAAAAGAACAGATAGACAGAACAGAAAAACACAAAGAGAGAAAAACAAAAAGAGCTGAATATTTAAAAAAGAGAAAAACTCCGAAAAATATTCAAACTTTCAAATAAAAAAAACTAAAAAATCTTCTGCTTTCTTTCATTGTCTGAAATCAGCATTAATTGTTGTTGTTTCATAAAAGTTGGAAGCATTTGTTTTGGGATTACTACTCCACCAGTCTGTTACTGGGTTGTTACTGTTGTTGGGCTGTTGTTGCTGTGTTGTACTGTTATTACTGCTGCTGATTCTCATCTTCATTTTCTTTTGCTTCCAATATCAGGTACACAACTGTAATTTTGGCCTTTTGTAAGCTGAAAGTGAAGAATGGAAGTTTAGATTTTTAATTTAGTTTTTTTTTATTAATTGCATTTAGATTATTCATGTATTATTATTCTGTAAATCACTGTCATTTGGCATAACTAGGCATGTTATAGCGATATATTAAATAACGCCTTAACCGGATTATTAAGAAATATATTTAAGCCTGATTACTAATTAAAACTATTTAATAATCAAAAATAGAAGAAATAACGTAAAAATGGCGTTATTGAATCAGTTTGGCAAAAATTGACTAAGTTCCTTATTCATAAGTTTTTTTTTGTCAACGTTAAGTTAATCGGAATCATGTAGTTAATTTCAGTTAAAACATGAATTAGTTTGCGAATCAAGTATTAGGACATGATGTGAATTAAAACAAGGTTAGTTAAGGTTAAATTGTTTAATTTTTAGAAATATGGTTTAGTAATCAAGTTTTTTTTCAATCTTCAGTATTTGTAAATAATTAATTTCAATAAGCTTAATTCATACTAACAATATGAATTTTAATCCAACTTTGGATAATTAGTTTTTATTTTTTATTTTTTGACGATTCCATGTTGTTTGTAATTATAATTTTAGTAATATTACTTTCCATTAATATTTGTTTTAAATTAGTAATTAATATGTTATTTTTAAGTATGTAGAGATTGACTTCATAATTATAGACAAACTTAGTAATAATAAAGATGTAGTCATTAAAGGGTATTTATAAAATAAGGGAGGATCTTGCTAAAAAATAAATAAATATAAATAATAAAAAATTGCAGTCCTCCAATCTTATTTTTTTTAAATATAAGAAAATACCTAGATTCCGAGATGGGCGATTTAGTAAAATTCACAGTCTTACCTAATAGTATCATAACGCGTAGTATTTTGGCGCATATTTAATAAGGTTATTTTCTTAAATACGGGTGTACATTTATGTAACCCAAATCACGATCTTTTGACGAAGTCAAAATGCGTCAACAAATCACGTGTGCACTGGTTGTGGCGTGGTTCGAGATGCGTTTTCACAACGTTGCAATTTTGTATAAAATAAATAATGATAAAAGCGGTTTTAAAAGTTAAATTTGCATATAAGTTCTTAATTGTTTAAAATCAGATAAATGAGCCAAATATGACAATTGAGCGACCGTGCTAAAACCACGGAATTCGGGAATGCCTAATACCTTCTCCCGGGTTAACAGAATTCCTTATCCGGATTTTTGGTTTGCGGATTGTAATACAGAGTCATTCTTTTCCTCGATTCGGGATTAAAATTGGTGACTTGGGACACCCTAAATCTCCCAAGTGGCGACTCTGAAATAAATAAATAAATCACGTTTCGATTGTCCTTTAATTGGAAAAAACTCCCTACGCCCCCGCGGAGCGGAAAAAGGAGGTGTGACAAGGACCTCCTGAATAATGGGATCTAGCTTTCAATTCTTAGTAATACTTGGTAATATGATTTAGTTTTACACTCACATCTATGCCCAGCCACCAAACTGGGGCAAAAAAAATTTCTTTATTTTGTCTATTTTGAAGTCAGGAGCTCGCCTAGAGAGCAGGGAATACATTTCAAGTTAGAAGTCAGGAGCCCTCCTGGAGAGCAGGGAATATATTTCAAGTTACAAGTCAGGAGCCTGCCTGGAGAGCAGGGAATACTTTCAAGTTCAGCAGTCAGGAGCCCGCCTGGAGAACAAGGGAGCACAATTCAGGTTTTAGCTTTCAAATCCTGTGTTTTGTCTATTTTGAAGTCAAGAGCCCGCCTGGAAAGCAGGGAATACTTTCAAATGCAGCAGTCAGAAGCCCGCCTGGAAAGCAGGGAATACTTTCAAGTTTATCAGTCAGGAGCCCGTCTGGAGAACAAGGGAGTGCAATTCAAGTTTGGGTTTTCAAAATTCTTATTGATATTCATCAGGAGCCTGCCTGGATAGCATGGGAATACATTCACGTTTTGAAGTCAGGAGCCCGCCTGGAGAGCATGGGAATACATATCAAGTTCAGCAGTCAGGCACCCGCCTGGAGAAAGGGAAGCATCTCAGTTTACAATTCAAGACGGCAACAAAGGAGTTTTACCGAGAGAATAGAAGACAACAAGGCAACAAGAAACACAAGAGCAAGTTTGAAGATCTAGATAGGATTTTGTAAAGCATAAATCATAGTCTAGTCTAGTTTCTTGTTTTATTTTGACATGGTGTCATAAGGGGGTTCAGTAAGCAATAACAGCAGCAGCAGCAATAGTGGAATCACACCTTCATGGTAGTTCCAGTTACCAAAACTTTCCGAACTACACTGACCTGATTCCTTTTTAGCCAAGGATATGTAGGCAACCTCGGAAGCAGGGTGCGGTCAAATCTTTCAAAAATGCTTCCCGCAGAGTATTCAAACGGGCAAAAATCGCTCGTATCCGCTCACTTATCTTTGCACGAAAACACTTCGTGTTTCCGGGCAAAGAGGGGCAGCTGTGAGCACATGATTTTTGCCCTATATGAATTATTCCGACAAATTCAAAACAAAATAATTTCTTTCAGTGTTTGCAATTTTGTTGAATTTTGTGGCATTTTCTGTTAATTATTTGCATTTGTCTGTGCATGTTTATTTTATTTAATTCATGAAAATACAAAATATCACGCACTGCATTTAGGATTTAATTTTATATTTTTTTAGATTAATTAGTAAATTAGTTTGTTTTATAAAAAAATGAAAATCACAAAAATAGTTCATTTTGCATTTTAACTTTTTAATTTTGAATGGTATAGTTTTTCTTTAAATTTAGGATTTAACTAATTATTGTAAATACCACGATGAGTGATTAATCTAATTGGGTAGGTTAATTTAGTTTTAAAATTTATTAATTAATTCAGGTTTTGTTTTAATTTTGAAAAGAAAAGAATTTTGAAATTGAAAAAGAAAAGAAAGAAATGAAAGAAAATTCAAATTTGGGCTAAAACCAATTCAATTTTCCTCAGCCCAAAAGAAAATTACCCGAAACCCGGCCCAAACCCACGCCTTGACCTAGTCTGGTTCCCCCCCCAAACCAAACGGCGTCGTTTCGATAAGTAGTGATCTGAGCCATTGATCTCCCCTTGATCAAACGGCTCAGAACTGAAGCTCCAGGTGTATTTAAGTGTCCGAACAACCCTCCCCCCTCCCCCTTAGAATCCCCTTCTGCACACCACCCTCATCAGAAACACCCCCGAAACCCTAGCTAGCCGCCCCCAAATCCCCGGCCTCCGGTGGCCGCGCCACCTCCAAACGCCACCAAAATCACACCTTATAGCCTCCTCACTCCCCTCTTTCCAAATCCATACTCCATTACCCTCGAATATTGCCCTAGTTCCTCGAATCTTAGATCAGAAACGAACCCCGGAAATCCCAAGTCAAGCTTTGGCAAAATTTCATGTCGAATCCGATTTTATTCTTGTGTTCTTTGTAAGAGCGCACGATTAACATCAAATTTGGCCGGAAAATCCGAGGATCTGAAGACCCAGGCTCCCCTCTTCATTTTCCAAACTTTTCTTAGGTATTCTTCTTTTGGTTTAATCTGTCCTTAGTTTGTTTTTTAATTTTCTGTTTCTTCTCCTCTCCTCAAATCATTCTTCATTTGTTCCGGAGTCTATTCATTCATGCATGAGTAATTGGAGTCTTGTTAGGTTAGTTTTGAAATTGTTAGTTTGGTTAAGTTTAGTTAGTAAACTATTTAGGCTAAATTTTTAATTGTTCTGTGTTATTTGGTAATCAGATAACTGCTAGTTGGACCGAATAGATCTTTGACCTTGAGGGTTGGGTTTTGGGTCTATTCCGGTTCATTTGGGGTTGAACAGTTGGGCCAAATTGACCCATGGCCCATTCGGTATGTCTAGTATCAACACGGGTTCTACTAGGTTGGGTTCCTAGAGTGAATAATCAGGGTTCGAGGGGTAGTCTAGGGAATTGGCCTAAGGAATCTTGAGTGTAACTGAATGGGAAGCTGGGGGTAGGGATTAAAATGAATTTCTGGAATTTAAGCTAGGGACACCTAAGCAAAAAAACAAAATTCAAAAGGGGGCAAGGTGCAAGCTAAGTCTGCCCTAATAACTTGCCTATAAAGGCAGCTTTTCTTGCCTTTCAAGGCAGACCTAAGAGAATTAAAAGAGATAAAAATTCTGAGAAAACAAAAACGGCTGAGAATTCTGAAACTGCACTGATTTCCAGCATATTTCTTTGATAAAAACTGATCAAATTCTGTATTAGCTGGGGATTTCTGATCTTCTTCATTAGTTAAAATCTCTAAAAGTTTTGCATCTTGCACCTGGGTTAGGAGATGGTTTGATTTTTTGTTTTTTGGGTTTCAAGCTGCTGCGAGGTCATTGTTGCATTGATATTGCTGTGCTTTTGTTCTGTTGTTATCTACTGCTTCTTCACCTCTTTTTCCTTTTCAATTTCCAGGTATATATTCTTTAATTCTACCTAATGTAAAACTTGCTTCAAGTTTGATATGGAAATCTGGAGATTGAGAGCTTAACATCAACCTGTTCTTTGTTGTAATGTAGCTTTATTTTTCTTTAGAATCATGAGTTATTGGTGCATGTTCTCCTTTTTGGTGATAGTATCTTTTGAGGGTTAAATTTGGTTTAGAATAGCAAGAGACTCAATTTCCTGTTAAATGTCTCATAGTTAAAGGCTTGGTATTGTATAACTGAACTTTATTATGATTCTGGACTATTACGAAAGTTTGGTTAACAGTATGTCTAATCAAGTTTGGCCATATCTTGTATTCTTTGCTCTGAATCTTAATTGAAGCTGTTGTCAGCCTGTTTCAAAGGCTGAAATTGAATTTTGTTTGGATATAAAAGCTCTAGAGTGATTCAGACTTGGGTGGAACATGTGACAACTAAAGGATCTGATATGTAGTTCATTTAAGTTTTGGATATCATGTTAGTTGTGTCTGGATAATGCTATGGGTCAGCTGAATGTATTTTTTGGTTAAATGGGGTATTGAGGTCATGTTTGAAGGGAAGGGAAAATTCAGAATACTTTGGGAATAGAAGCAAATACTACTTTACTTTGGTGTTGATTGCAGGTATGTTTAAGTGGGATTTGTTGTTTGCAAACTCGTAATGTTTATCTGATAGTTTAAAATTCGGAAACAAAGGTTAGTTTCATTTCACGTTTCATATTGTTTCTTAATTGAATTGCAAGTAATTAATTGTGCATTGGGCATTTTTAGCTGAAAATGGTATTGCAATTTTGTAATGGTTAGTTGGTCATCATGTGCTCGAATAATCGAGATGCAGAAGTAGAAGGTTAACCCCATTCCATGTTTCATGAAGTGTTTTGATGGAATTACAAGTAGCTAATTGTGCATGAAGGAGGGTTTTAGACTTAGGCCTAATATTGGCCCAATTGATGAAATTAAGGCCAGCCCAAGTCTGCTTGTGTGACATTCCCTTTTACTAATGAAATTGGGCTCACGCTCGTTCATCCATAATCTGATATCCCGCGTGCTCGGGGACTCGACCTCGAGTCCAGCACTCCTTAATGCTCGATCCTCCAAGGGTCTGGGCTCATGTTGGGCCTGGAGTGAAGACCAGCCACCTTTCTTCACACATAGAGCTAGTTGTTCGAGCCCAAGGCTCTTTCACGTTATCTTCTAATCATCATGCCATCCGTTCGTTCTCTCTCATGTCGGTCTGTTAGTCCAAAGTTGGTCCAAATTTTCAGTCCAAAAGTAGCGATAATTTTTCTTATTTAATTAGATTTCGCTGATTAAGTCATGATATGCGCCATATAGAGTAGAATGTAGTTTCGGCCCTCAAGAGTTTAGTTCTGAATGTTCTTTAAAAGTAGAACCGAGGCGCTTCGCGCCAAACAAAATCTTAAAATGCATGGCCCCCGCTTAGTTAATATTTTAATCCTTAGAAATCGAGGCGTGCCATTTAGCGAATTTTTCATGGCCCTCGCAAAGTTGTTAATGCGTAGTTGCTTTGGGATGCGTCATTTAATAATATTACCTTCCTTAAACTCGGGTGTGCATTTCATGTGACCCAAATTCAAATCTTAAAACGTTGAATAAAATATGTTTAGGATTGCGGGTGCATTTCATGTGGCACGATCCAAAGACGTGTTTTAAACGATGTTCAATCTTCTTTTAAAATTGATTAAAAGCGGTTAAAAGTTAAAAATGGCATCATAGGTTAAAACGTGTTTCTAAAATCAGATAATTAAGCCGAATACAACAGTTGAGTGACGTGCTAGAACCACGGAATCCGGGAATGCCTAACACTTTCTCCGGGGTTAATAGAATTACTTACCCGAATTTTTGGTTCGCGGACTGTAATACAGAGTCAAGTTTTCCTCGATTTGGGATTCAACCGGTGACTTGGGACACCATAAATCTCCCAAGTGACGACTCTGACTTTTAATAAAATAATCTCATTTCGATTGTCCTTTAATTGAAAAAACTCCTTATATACCACCTTCTCGGGGGTGTAGTGAAAAGGAGATGTGACAACCTCGTCAGGTTGTACCGGCCCTTTCATCATCGAGGCCTGCTAACCTTGCGATGTCGTTAGTGTACACCCTTTGTTATTGATGATGAGGAAGATGAGGATCATGAGTGGATCAGTCGATTCATCCGGGTTCGGACGGCTGACATTATCCCCGGGGAGCTCATGCCATTTCCTGAGGGATGGAATTATACGCGTGAGTGGAGTATCTCGTGCTTTCTCAGATTTTCTTATAGGGAAAACCAGCTGAGTAATTGTGTTTTCTGCTCTCCTGCAGCAACTTCATGGATGCCGGGCGAAGTTCCCGATCTGCCCGACTGGGTTCGGAGGTTGGTGACCTATTTGACTTGCTACAAGCGTAGGTGGCGAGCTGTATCCGGTGGTAGATGGGAAGAGAAATATCAAGGTTTGTGTGTATGCTGCTTTCACCTTGGTCTTCGTATATGACATTTTCCTCTTTTTTTCTGTACCGACTTTGCCGGTGCAGGTATCGGGCGGTTCCTTGGGGCGAGGCTGTGCTCCTCCAGAGAGGGGAAGGAGTCCTCGGCCTCCGAGATGAGGGACGATGGCGATAAATGGGATTTGCACCCGTAGTGCGGTGGAGCTTTTAATGGGTCTAAACAGGCGCGTGTCTTCGAGGAGAGGACATCGCCTGAGCTTGATGTTCCCTGAGTGTTTGGTTCCATAACGGTGGTTCCTCTGAGTGAATATGCTTTGCCCGAGGTTGGTTCATCCAGGGCCAAATGGGGCAGGACCAACAGGAGTGTGCTCCTCCTTCGAGGAAGTCCGCCGGCTTCACTTCATGGTGAGTTTTGGCGCAGTCTTTCTGTATTTTGCGTCTTCCTTTCTTTATCGAGTTTTTCTTTTGCAGGCCTTTGATAGGCTCAGGTATGAGCTGCTCCGACATGGGGCTAGGCTTCGGTAAGCTCTGGATGAGGGCGAGCCCCTTAGTCTCCTTAGCAAGGAGAAGGAAGTTGAGTTGATGCATTGTCGATATGAGGCGTATCAGAGCTTGAATTACGAGAGCTATTTGATGGAGCAGGTAACCTTTCGTAGTACGCATTTCGCTCTTTTGATCCTTAAGGTTAATCCTTTTGCCTATCTTAGTTGCAAAAAAAGACGGAGGCTTTGGAGTACCTTAAGGGCGAAGCCGACCGCGTCAGGGATGATTGTGGTGAACTGAGGGCTCAGGTGCAGGCTCAAGTTTTAGAGGAGAGGGGTGCCTTGGCCAAGGTTCTCGCCCTCGAGGCCCAACTCCGCTTGGCTCGTGATAATGCTATAGTTCATGCGAATTCGATTGCGAAACTCGAGTCTGATCTCTCGAAGGTCAGGGCTAAGATAATCGATGCCCGGTCTGAAGCGGCATTAAGTCGGGCCAAGGCCGATCAGGAGATGGCGATTTATATTAAGGACGTTGTTGATGCCCAAGCCGAGTTGAAGCGGGCCCTCGATCATGAAAAGAGGATCGAGGAAAATGTTCATTGTAGATCCCGAAGAGAGGTACTCGAAGAGATCAGAGCTAGGGGCTTCGTTCTCTCGGAGGAGTTGGCTCAAGCAAGGGCGGACGAGCGCGATGCTCGGTCACTTCTTGCTGACGTCACGAAGAGCGGGCTTAGGGCTGGTAGGCTGTAGCCTTTTGGAGCGTAGCGTAGATTTCGCCGCTTTTCCATTTTGTATTTGACATTTGCAGAGCATGTTTGTAGATGAAGAGCCCTTTTGCGTATGTAAATAAGAGAGAACTTGAAGCTTTAGCTCTTTTGTATCTCTTTCTGCATTGTTTTCGACCAGGGGGCTGGTTTCGGTGTCTGGCGGAATCCCTATGGATCCGGAGCTCACTAGACAGACCCGAAGGCTCTTAAGTGTGATTTTTTATGCGAGTAGGCATTAGGGAATTTTTTCCTTTCCCCACTGTTTAGGTCTAGTCTCTGAGTCAGGCTTTGACTCGAGCTTACCTGACCTTCAATCTCCTGTGCATGCACGGGTGGATGATGACGGTTCCTATTCCTTGCCCTTGGCATTTGTATTTTAACTATTTTGGGTTCAGTCTCCGAGTTGTGTTGCGACTAGAGCTTTAATTGACCCTCAAGTTTTTTTTTTGTGCCTGTATGGGCAGGTGACGATGGCTCTTGCACCTCGGGTCGAAGTGACCTTTTAAGTGTGTGGCCCAGAGGCTCATTTGGTTGGTGACAATGGCTCTTACACTTTTGCTCGTGGGCATGTTATAGGCTTTGTTTTCCTCTCGTTAAGGTCTTTTTGAAATAATTTTGCCTGACCCGTCGTTGGTTCAGGAAGAACCTCGATTTCAAGTCGTTAGCGGCGATGTTCGAGCACCTCGGAAGGTTTAACTCATAGGCTGAGTAGCTTGAAGTCTTGTGATTTGGAGCTGACATGGTCGAAACTCTTTTGACTGTTGAGGGAAGCCTGTTTTAACCAGTTTTTTTCGAAGTAGATTCGAAGTAATGGCCTGCGATTTTGTTAGCAACAGTCGGGCATCCCCGAGTCACGTTAATTTGGATGGAGCAGGCGTTTTGACCATAGTCATATGTGTTTGGCCGGAGCCATTTTTGATCCCGAGTGATAGTTTAGGAGTCTACACTGAGGGTATGCCCTTTCGGGATTTTTACAAATGCGACGTATAGCCTAAACTTCGGGATTGACTTTTATGCCTGTAGTAAGGTCTTACAAAATTTTCATGCTTCTTGAGGTCTTACAGTTTGCCATGCCTGTTGAGGTATTACAGTTTGTCATGCCTGTTGAGGTCTTACAGTTTGTCATGCCTGTTGAGGTCTTACAGTTTTTGTTGCTATGTAAAATAGATTTGGTTATACCGAGTCTGCCCGCTCGGGGTCTTACGGCCTCGGGTTTTCCAGTGTACGGCGATTGACGATAGTCTCCGAGTCATCGAGTTTGCTTAGGCTCGAGGGCCGTTATTCGTGAGCTCGAAGTTGCCTTGTTGGGGCCTTATGAGCCCGAAGTTTCGACCCTAGGCCGTGCGGGTGCCAAATTGTTGACGCTAAGTCTCCGAGTATTTAGGGACGCATTTGGTGGAGGGACCCCTGCCGTGAGCATGCTGAAACTTCCTTTTTTGGAGTACGAGATGCTGAAAGATATTCTTTTATTGCTTAGCGTAAATATATGTCATTTCGTTGTTGTGAGCTCGGCCCGCACGGGCGCGGCTCCTTGGATCGTTTGGTCCTAAACATGATTCCCTATTGAAACTCAGTCTGCCATTCCTCGGCTCTTCCGAGTGGACGGCGCCTTCAAGGGGGGGTGCCCTTCATCATTTGATTGCAAAAGAAGGCCTGCGATCTTGTCGGATCCTCCTTAGGGGTTAAGTTTCTCTGCTGAGGAACTTGCTGACGAGACCCTCTTCGGGGTGGAAGTCCGGCCGAGGGGAAAGAGTGTGATGGGCTCCGTCGAGGCCTTGGGAACTTCGGGTAGAGTTAGGACTTCCGAACGCCTTGGCCGGGTGTCTGTATATAGGTTAGTGAAAAATAACGAAGGAAGGAGGTAGTTTTTCTTTACCGCGGGATATACAGGCGATGTTCCGATGTTTGATATGCTCCTACTGTTTCAGGTTGAGGACTCTATTACAGCCCTCCGCCGTGTTTAACCGGGCTTGGTCGAAGATGTGGTTCTCTTACCCTTTGGCTCTATTGATAGCGAAGATACTGGTGCCGGCAATGCGTTATGTGATGCAGATTTTCCCCTTGCTGCGTGTCGTTCCCCGTGGATGGTTTCAATCCCGTCCTTCATTGGAGGTTTCATTCTTTGGTGAAAAGGGGAAAGTACCATTTTCATGCAGCGTGTCCGCGGCCTCTGAATAAGGCATATGCGCCTTGCGCCTCCTTTGAAGATATGGAACTCGGCGTACCGGTCTGGGCCAGTCATGTCGTACTGAGAGAATGGTCTTTCTCGTTGTCGTAGCGATCGCCATTTGGAATTTTCCAAGGATTCGAGAGGTGGTCGTTATTTTAACTTGGCGGTCTGAACCGCCCTATCATCCTTGGCCCGACAGCATTGATCGAGCTACTTGAACTCATGAGCACATGTTTTATTTAAAATGGATCAAATGAGGAAGAAGGTTACCAATGCATCAGTGTGAGGCTGAGATAAGGTCTCGGTGTCTTTTTTGCTGAATGTGAGGGCGTCCTCGGGAATGTATCCCCGGATCCGCTTTTCCTTGGTGACGAGCATTTTTACTCTCCCTTTTATGGGTCCTCGGAGGGTGCTGCCGCTCCTCCACTACCATGGTAATATGTCGCGGCTTATTTGCTTCGCTCTTCCTGGCCGCCTTCCTCACTCGGAACTGTACTCGAGCCTGATCTCTCAAATATTCTTGGTGGCAATTTTCATTGAGTAGCACGGCTGCTTTCCTCCTAAGCTGGTGGCCATTTTTGACCCCGTGGTCGCACGCGTTATACAGTTCACACACCAAGCTGTGATTCCCCTGAGAGGGATTCTGTTGATTGGACAAAGCCATTTGACGTCCCTGGTTTCACTTATGGTGAATACGATGTTTGGTATAGCGATGTTGAAATTGTACTCTAATGGGCGAGGCGCCCTTGCCGTCCATGCGTCCCCGTTGAATCTGGATCTATTAAGGATTTCTGGAGGATACTGTCCTCGATCCTTTCTCTGATCGTTGCGAGGTAGATTATGTCTTGGGGCGTTCCTCCTATCTGCGGCGCATGGGTTGTTCCTCCCTCTATTTGGAATTGGTTTCTTTACTAGGAGCCTGCTTGGGTATACTGAGCCTGAGGAGGCTCCCGGATGGTCATCCATGACCCTGATTTGCTACTGATGCCGGGTATGGGCATCCAACCAGATCTTGGCTGGGTACCCGATCAAGTTTTATTTGAAATGCCCTGAAATCATCGTGCTTGGTTTGTTTAGGCTTTGAGTGAAGGCATGTATCGCCTGGTCATCCAAGACCGGGGGTAATCCTATTCGTTCCATCAGGGAATGAGGTGAAAATTCCGGTAGCATTTCATTCTTCCTTTGTTCGGCCCTGGATGTGTCGGGCTCTCTCGTCATTGCTTCGATGGCATCAGCGTGTGCCTTTTTAGAGGAATCTGCCGGTGTGGTAAGTGGGTTTATGAGGTTGGGCGCTAGGTTATGATGCCTCATCATGGTCCTTTTCGAGGGTGTTTCCCCGAACCTCTTCAATAAGACGGACTCGATCTCATCATCTTTTGGGTTGTTGCCTTTCTCTGAGCACGCATAGGCAGTGATGTGTTCGTTGGGATCTGAGGTCCTATTGTACTCAAGGACTTCTGGCATTCTGAATCTTTTTGAAATGGGATTCGGGGCTGCTTCCTCTGGGAACGGCCGTTGCACGAACTTCCTCGAATCTACACCTTTCAGGATTGGGGGCGAGCCCGAGATTTGGTCGACCCTAGAGTTGTAGGTCTCGACCTTTTCATTGTTGGCTGCTATCAATTTCTCACCTGATTTGATCCTTTTGGTGAGGTCCTCTAGCATTTTTACTATGGCAGGGTCGGCTACCATTCCGTAATTGCTTGACCTCTCCGGTACCCGTTCGGCTGGGGGAGCTATTTCTGGCATTGTTGTGCTTGGAGTCTTTGGATGGCTTTGTAACTGAGCGATGGCCAACTGTTGTGCCTGCAACATTTCAAAAATAACATGAAGACTAACTTCATGTTCTTCCCGGGCTGGGCTTCCGTCGGCGTGTGTGGTTTTGTCGACCTGTTGCGCGTCTTACGAACCCGCGTCTGCTGGAATCGGTCCAGGTGCGTTATCGGGGTTCTGCGGTGGCGCGAATGACTGGAACAGCCACATCATTTTTGCCGTGATTTTTGAGGTAGTCGTTCTCGATCCTGTTTACCAAACCAGACATTTCGACCTGCAATCAAGAGATCTTTGACAATAAAAAGTGCGAAAGGTAACTTGCATTTGTGCAATGAAACCAGCAAGAAAATAATCACTATTATTTTTAGCCCCACGGTAGGCACCAAACTATTTACCGTAAAAATGGTAACAACAATTAAATTTTTAAATGGGATTCTAAAAATACGTGATCTATTTTTATGCTAGTTTAATAGAGCAGTTGACGCTAAGAATATGAAGTTTAACGAATAGAATATAAGCTAAAACGGGGCAGTAATCAAACCGAGAGGCTTGCTGCCCGGGCTTCGGACTAGTCGATGGAGGACCTCGGGATCGATGTCCGGCTCGATCTTGAGCTATCGGGGGGTAGTCGGGAATGGGATAACAGTTTAGGTATGATCAAACAAGGCTCTTTATGGCCAATGCCAAGCAATAAATGAAGAACAAGTATGAAAGTAATAAATGAAGAGGAGGGCCTCGAGTGAGTAAGAATGAGCAAGTTAGAGAGAAGAAAGAGAGAGAGAGATATTATTGATCTTGTGGAGAAATAGTTGGAGCAACCTCCCCCTTTACAAAGTAGGGTGGGTTCCCCTTATATAGGAGGGGAATCCGGTTATAGTACAGCATACATTAATTGTAAAGTATGGAGATGGGACGGTTAAACGTGATGCTTCGACATAGGCTCTGGATAGACCGGCTCTATCAGACTTAGCTGCATGCCTTAGGAGTTTCCCCCTTTGCTCTAGCCTCGGTCTTCGTCTTCTTTGAGTCGGGCCTCGACGAGCCCCGAGGGAGAGGACTCAGTCGCAACTCCACATCCTCGGGGTCTCGAGGTGTTCTTCCGAAGTGGCTTGATAGCGAGAAATTAAATCTTCTGATTTCTCCGCATACAATTTGGTTCCTAGACTACCCAGACATTAAGCATTATAGTAGCTACGCACGTACTGTCGTCACCTCGTGCGTACGTAGCCCCACAAGTAGAAGCACATATTAAACCAATTCACCTATGGGGTCAATTTTCTCTTACAAGGTTAGAAATGAGACTTACCTTGCTCCGGAATTTCATAACCGGCTCCCAAGCCCTTCCAATAACTCAAACTGATGCCCAACGCTCCAAAAGTAGTCAATAAATATGCAAACCCATAAAAATATACGCTAATACGCATTCCAATTTATAATAATTCTCATCTCCGCTCGAAATGTTGATAAAAAACCATCTTCAGCCCCACATGCCGGATTTCCAAAAAATTTCGAAGATAAATATTACCCATAACTCTACAAACTCAAATATATAATTTATTTTCAATTCCATGCCTAAATTCGTGGTCAAAATCCACAAAATACCAATTTTAGGTTTTTCTTCAAAATCCCAAATTTCTACAAATTTTTGATGTCTAAATCCATATATAAACCTTGTATTTAACTCACAACTAATTGAAAACACTTACCTCTTGATGATGATGGAACCCCTCTCAAAATGCTCTCAAAAATCGCCTAAGTCCAAGTGGGAAATGAGGGAAATGAGCTAAGTCTCGGAATAAAAAGCCATTTCTCTAGACGCAGAGGTCGCATTTGTGGCATCTGGATCGCAAATGCGATGGTCGCATTTGCAGCAAACGCATCGCAAATGCAAAGCAAAGCCATCCCTACCAAGGTCGCATTTGCGACCAAAATCTTCGCAAATGCGAAGGGGGCGGATTCGCAAAAGCATCAAATTGTTTGAAAATGCGTACCCCTGAGAAATCTACTACCTTCACAAATATGAACTTTTCCCTCGCAAATGCGAGTTTGCAAATGTGATCAAAACCTCGCATTTTCGAGACCTGTAACCCAGACCCAAAAACCAGCAGAACCAGCAACAACTCTTTATCCAAAATTGATCTGAAACGCACTCGAGGCCCCGGGACCCCGTCCAATCACATCAACCTGTCCCACAACATAATATAAACTTGCTTGAGGTCTTAAATCACATTAAACAAAGTCAAAACCATGAATCGCACCCCAAATCAAGCTTAATGAACTTTAGAACTTCAAACATCTACATTCGATGCCGAAACCTATCAAATCACATCCGAGTGACCTCAAATTTTGCACACAAGTTAAATTTGACATTACGAACCTACCCCAACTTTCAGAATCGGAATCTGACTCCGATATCAAAAATTCCACTCCCGGTCAAACTTCCCAAAAACCTTCAAATTTTCAACTTTCGCCAAATGACCTCGAAATGACTAACGGACCTCTAAATCCATATCCGGATGCGCTCCCAATATCAGAATTATCATACGGAGCTATTCTCAGACTCGGAATCCCAAACGGACATCGATAACATTGAAATGCACTTCAACCCAAATTTATGAAATTCTACCAATATGCCAACTTCCCACAATAGGCGTTGAAACCTCCCGGGTCATCCAAAACTCAATTCGGACATACGCCCAAGTCCAAAATAATCATACAAACTTATTGGAACCTTCAACTCCCAATTTCGAGGTCGTTTACTCAAAAATCACACCTTAGTAAATTCCTCCAACTTAAAGCTTCCGAAATGCGAGTTTTCTTTCCAAATCAACTCTGAACTTTCCGAAATTCAATTCCGACCATGCGTACAAGTCATAATACCTTAAGTGAAGCTACTCATAGCCTCAAACCGCCGAACGACCTCAAAACGACCGATCGGCTCGTTATATGTTATTTCGATCCCAACCGGGGTCAGAATAGAAGAGGCAAAGAGTAAATGAAGACTTATACTGGCTTCGAATGGTGAAATCTGGAGATGAATCAAGTGCTTCTGAAAAATCTTTTTTCTACCTTTGGGATTTTGAGCTCAAACCAGAGGCAGCTAAAATTGCTACACTTAAATTGCAACAGTTTTAATGCTATGAAAAATGACGAATACATTGGTGTATTTAAACTTATGTTGTACTTAAATGTATATGACCAATGATGCTTAAATGTCTTGTTTAATTTGGTTTCGGCATATCTATGACTAGATATGTTGTTTAGAAAAACTAATTGTACTCCTTTTGTCCCAATTAATTTTGTTCATTTAATTTTTGTAACATCGAATTGAATTTAGGTCAAACAAAATTTTATATAGACAACCCCTTGTTTTAAAGTTCTCTCTTTTTTATATTAAGTAGGTTAAAAATAATTGTTATAAAAAATCAAAATGAAGGAGGTAAGTATAATATTGTAACCACATGAGATATTACTGTTATCAAGCCAAACCTATAAAGAGGTCTCTGAAATGATCTCAAAATATAATATTGAATAACACTGTCCAGCTACAGTCACATAAATTGAATAAATAGAAATTGTTGATCATCGGAACAACGATTACATATTTTTCGTGCCTTTTTAACCACCGCAAATATAAGCAATTCTAATAAATAAAAAGTAATGTTTCATGTCTTTTGAAACAATTTGCAACTTATATTTTTCGTATAACTTCAGAATATTGTAATTTTATACGGTGCACTAATTTGTTACTGATGTTACTTGCTTTCCGTACGCCCTTAGTTTGCTATTATTTCTATATATCGAAACAGTCTCTCTGCCCTTCTAGGGTGCGGGTAAGATTGTAAAAATCTTACCCTCCCCAAACCCCACTGGTGAAATAACACTGGGTTGTTGTTGTTGATACGGTGGACAAATTTGTGTTAAATTTAAGTTCAAATCAGCTAAGATGATCCTAAAAAAAAGGTCAGCCCGGGGCACTAATTAAGCTTCCGCTATACGCGGGGTCCAGAGAAGAGCCAGATCACAAGAGTCTATTGTACGCAGGATGATCCACAAAAATTTTTGAAAAAAAGGGCTAGAATATTTTAGGACAAAAAATGTACACTTTCTTTTTAGAAATCCGCCAGTTTCGTGCCCTTCTTAATAAGGCAAAATCGTTAGGCAATTATTCTTGACGAAAACGTTAATTAGTTTCACAAGACTACCAGAGGAACGAGAATAGCTTAATGACTAATAGGTTAGCAACATATTAGTCGACTTAGGAGGACGAGAAAAAAGTAATACTGCCATTGATTTAATTAAATGCGAAAAAACACTAGCATAAATGAATTTTCTTAAATGACTTAGGGTTGTTTTCTTAAATTTTCATATTAAAAAAAGGACCAAAAGTAATATCAATGTAATTTAAAGGTCAATCGCAGAGATCAAGTGAGTAGTGACTTACCATCAAGAATGAAAAGAAGGTTAATTATTAGCATAAATGAATTTCCAAAAGAGAGAATATACAATTTGATTTCTAGATTACTTCAACTAGATTTGTGCTAGCTTTTTTGGTCAAAAAAAAAAATAAGCCCTCCTTCCACCCACATATATAAATCCATTAGGCAAGCCTTATTGTTTACCACCATCCTTTCATGTTGCAATCACATATATAGAAGAAGTCATTCTTTTGGGATGGAAATCCAGCGACATAACATGAGAAGCATGTTTGATATAAGCATGAAAATTATAGCATCATAATTATCGTGTTATATCGCCGATATCCATCACCAAAAGAATGATATTTTTCTATTATTGGTATTAGAGTGTTAGTCCATTTTCAAAGTACTGGGTTGTTGAAGTATGAGAGGTAATTCAGGAATTAAAACTAATGTCTATGTGTTGTGGTGGAGGTATTGCAACCAAATATTGATCTATCAAGAAATTCGAAAATTACCTTTATGTCCTCTCTATCTACCTTTTAAATTTTGATGGTGATTTTTTGACTTTACAAGATGGATTTAATATTTTTCTTTTTTCTTGAGTAGATCAACCTTCGCTTACACTACCTTCTTCACAATGAGACCTAACGGTATTGATCGACAATATTATTAATTATCGTAAGAAGTTCGTTAACAAACTCTATTAATTTCTTTTACGCGCTAACTTTTGCAATTATACTTGCGGTACCCGTGGATTCACCGAAATTATGTAGGCTCCTTTGCCATCTTTGCATGCAAAAAAAAGTTAATTTTTACTGTTGTTACACAATTTTAACTTCTAGCAACATTATTTTATTAGTACTAATGTGATGACCCAATAGGTATTTAGTATCGCTTTTTGTGTTCCGAGATCTCAATTAGCTTCGTTTAATGTTCCTCGATTTGCTAGAGCAGTCCGTGTTTTATTCCGAGAAATCTTGATGTGAAAAATCAAAGAAAATGCGAATTTTTATCTTTAAAATGACTTGAGTTAACTACGGTCAACATTTTATGTAAACAGACTCGGATCAGTATTTTAACGGTTCTGGTGAGTCTGTATCGTGATTTGAAACTTGGGCATATGCCCGGAATTTAATTCAAAAGTCCCTAACTTGTTTTGACTCATTTTGCCGAAAACTAGCATTTTTGGAAGTTGAAGAATTTCAAGGCTTGACTGAAAGTTGACTTCTTAGCTAATGGGTTCGGATTTTTATGTTAAAATTTGGAATAGTTCTTATTTCTATTTGAAACTTGTCTGCAAAATTTGGTTCAATTCAGAATTTATTTGACACGGTTCGGATACTAAAACGTGATTCTAGTATTCTTGAGTTCCACTTTGAAAGTCCATTCGTTTTGGGGATTGATTCGTAGATTTAGATGTTATTTTGATAATTTAATTGCGCGAGCAAGTTCGTACGATGTTATTACACTTGTGTGCATCTTTGGTTTAGAGCCTGAAGCGCTCGGATGAGTTTCGGACGTATTTCAGATTGACTTTGGACTTTGGAGATAGCTGATGCATTCTCTGTTGCTGGTGTGGTCTGCAGATCTCACATTTGCGAGGCTTGGCTTGCAATTGCGAGTCTCACTTTTGCGAACAAGGGTTCGCATTTGCGAGCATGCGCTGGCTTGCGTAGACTCGCATTTGCAAGAAATATGTTCGCATTTGCGAACTAACCAGTGATCGCAATTGCGATCCAAGAGTCGCATTTGCCACTCAGCAGTTCTCGAGCAGTTCGCATTTGCAAAGAAATGGTACGCAATTGTGAAGGTTGGTTGTTTGCAATTGCTAACTAAATGTCGCATTTGCGACCTCTATGTGTATATGACAGGCTTCGCATTTGCGACCCCTTCTCACAATTGCGATGTTCGCAATTGTGAATCAAATATTGCAATTGCGACATCTGCAGCTAGGCAACAGATGGGAAAAACGGGACTTAGCTTATTTCTCACATTTTCTCAATCCTAAACACCTTAAAGGCGATTTTCTAAGAGATTTTTCTTCCTAAATTCATTGGTAAGTGACTTTAATTTTTTTTCTTTTCAGTTACCCATTATATTTCATAAGATTTCAACATCAAATTTAAGAATTTTACTGTAGAAATTAAGGATTTGGATAGAATTAGAACTTTTTGTAAAATTAAGATTTAGACCTTGAATTGAGGTCGTATTTCAAAACAAATTGCATAACCGGACTCGCAGGTAAATTGGTAATCGGGTTTTGGCACGAATCTCGGTTTGACCAAGCAAGTCCGAGGTTGACTTTTATTGACTTTTTCAAAAATGATCTAAATTGAACCGCTTTCATTCGTGGGTAGTTTTTGAATTGTTTGGTCAATAATTTTCTAGATTTGGTTGGTTTGGAGGCTTATTCAAAAGTCAATGTCGTGGTTGTGCAATGAGTTGATTGTGGAGTGAGGTAAATGTTGGGTTTAACCTTGATTTGGGGGAATTAGGAACCCTTGAGTTATATATTATGTGAATTACGTATGGAACGGCGTATATACGAGGTGACGAGTGTGTATGCGACATTGTGTTACTTGCTTCCACGTTTTCGTTTCTCCTTAGTATATCTTGCTACGTGCCTTAATTGATATGAGCTCGTTTGACTTCCATGCCATAGTTGTCTCTTATCATTTAGTTATCCATATATTAAATTGTTCATCTCTTCTATGATTTTATACTTAAATTGCTAATTCTCTCTACTTGCTTTGCTTGCATATTTAATTGTCTTATGCCTTACTTGTCCAATTGATTTGTAATATTTGTTGCCTTCTATAGCGTAGTTACACTTGTGCGAATTTTTAATTGGTAAATACCGCTGAATTGTTGAAGTTGAGACAAATGAAATGTTAGAGACTCTTTGAGTATTATGTGGTTCTTTATTTGCCTCGTACATTTACTCTCTTAATATAGAATTTCTTTTAAATTTTGGGTGTTGAATTGCTATTGTTGATTTAAATTGTTTGCGGAGCGGGTTGTACGCCGCAATGAAAATTAAAAGATAATTGTTGTACCCTATTTTGCACTAGTCAAAACAAGATTCAACTTGTCGTTTCTCTGTTGTTGATAAAAGAGAGTCGCCACCTAATATTCAAAGGTATACTAGGGTACCTATTTAATTACTAAGTCATATTCTTTATTAGTCTGCTTACCGATGAGATTATGGGTAAGGCTTCTTGTTCTTCTAAGGGAAAGGTGTTAGGCACCCCTTAAAATTTGCCTGAGGTAGCTCCATAGGATTTAGACTAGATCTAGAATTAATTACTTATACTATGCCTTAACTAGTATTCTAAATATATGACTTACTGTATATTAGGACATAATTCTTACAAAGGGAGGGTGTAGTTTTAAAGGGGTATGAATTTATAGAGAAAAATAACATTAATGCATGTATACTTGAAAAGAGCTTCTGAAAAGGGATATAGGGTGTTTGTATTTAAGAAAGTATGTGAAAAAGAGAACTTAAGTTTAAACACTTATTCCTATAGCATGGGGATGTCATTGCTCTAATGAGATGAGGGTAAGCCTAAGATATATCTTGATTTGAAGACTTGAAGAAAAAACATTTCTTTTTTTGAAAATCCTTTGGAGCGACAGCACTTCATCATTTTTTTTCGAAATAATATTCCCTTTTTGAAGATAAATCTTGCGATTTAGTTTGGTTTTTCCTTTTGAAAGTGGGGGCTGCCGTCCTTTACTAATCCTTGGGCTTCAAAATCGTTTAGGAAAAAGGTGAGCAAGAAACATAATAATGATATAAGCAATTATAATTAGCGAACGAGAGATTAGTTACTAACTATTTCTTCTTTTAATCCTATGTTATTTAGGGTTTGCCTATGTTTTATATGACATTAAGGTATAAAGTAAAGCATACAATCTTATATATAACCATTGTATACATGTGAGATAGAATAACAACAAAAGATGCAACAAAGTGCAACAAGGCATTAGACTAAGCTAACAAGCAGTAAATAATAAAAGAGTTTAGAGGAAGAGGATTGGACTTTGATATTTGGGCCCCAAAGAGGCAGGCCCAGCAGTAAAGGGACGGCTACAACTAGAGATGTTCAAAACCGAACCGAAACTGCTAACCAAACTGAACCAATGGTTTATTGGCTTATTGGTATCGGATTATCGGGGTAATGCATGGTGAACGGATTGAGATTTTATGACTAACGGCTTAACGGTTTGAGGGCGGATTACTCAATTTTCTTATCAGGTAAACTATTAACCCGTTAAGAATTTATATATTTATACTTTTATCCCTATGTATATAAAGTACTATTAAAACCTAAATGGCTAAATCCCTTCTAATTCTCAATAGAATTGTCGTCTGTCCGTAGCTAATATAGACATGAAGAGATTTTTGAAACCAGATTTGGTAAGGTTCGCTTTGTTGTCGTATATGGCTTATGGTGAATGGTAAGCTGAACACTCTTTACGGGAAAATTATTTGTAATGACCAGACCGGTCGTTTTGAGCATTTGCACTTCGCTCAGTTGTTTGAGAGCATGAGTAGCTCTATATGATGTATTATGACTTATGTGAATCATTGGTTTTTGATTTTCAGGTTGTTCAGAATTGATTTAGAATAATGATTCTCAGCAAGAAGCTTCAAATTCGAAAGGTTTGACCAAGTTTGACTTTTTAATATTTGACCTCAGATTGAATTTCTGATGGTTCTATTAACTCTGTTCCATGATTTTGGACTTGGAAGCGCGTCCAGATTGTGATTTAAAGATCCGTAGTGGAATTTGGCTTGAAATGGCGAAAGTTGGAATTTTGAAAAGTTTAACCGGGAGTGGACTTTTTGATATCGGGGTCGGATTTCGATTCCAAAAGTTGAAGCAGGTCTGTAATTCAAATGTGAGTTGTGTGAAAAAATTGAGGTCAATCGGATGTGATTTGATAGGTTTCGGTATTGGTTGTGAAAGTTGAAGTTTCAAAGTTCAATAATTTCGAATTGAGGTGTGATTCATCATTTCGGTGTTGTTATGTGTGTTTTGAGGCCTCGAGTAGGTCCGTGTTATGTTATGGGACTTGTTGGAATATTTGGACGTGGTTCCGAGGGGCCCGGGTGTGTTTCGGGTTGATTTCGGTCTATTTTTCCTTCATTTTGCATTGTTGTGTTTGCTGGTTTTCTTGTGTTTCAGATGTTCTTCGCGATCGCGGATGGAGCATCGCGTTCGTGAAGGGTAATTTGGCCAGTGCAGAGGTTTGTTCTTCGTGTTCACGCATTCTTGGTCGCGTTCGCAATGGGTTGATGTTGTCTTCTTCATGTTCGCGTATGAGGGATCGTGTTCTCATAGAGTTGAGCTGGGAGCTGGAGTTAGAGGATCTTCTTCATCGCATTCGCGAGGCTCGTGTCGCGTTCGCGTAGTTCTGTCTTAGTGTGTATCGCGTTCACGAGGCTTGTACCGTGAATGCGTAGAGCATTTTGGTGGTTGATATTTTTTGTTCATCGTGAACACGATGGATATCCCGCGTTCACGAAAGAGGAAGCTTGGGAAGCTTTATAAAGTACTCTATTTCGAGGGTTTCAGTCATTTCTGTATTTTTGGAGCTATGGAGCTCGGATTGAGGCGATTCTTGAAGTAATTTTCACCATATGAATTGGGGTAAGTGTTCTCTACTCGATCTTGGTTATATTTCATGAATATATCTTCGATTTTAGCTTTTGGTTGATAAATTGGAAGAGGAAATTGGGGGTTTAGGCCTAAAGTTTCATAATATGAATTTTTGAGATTTGAACACCGATTTGGAGTCGAATTTGAGTGAAACTAGTATGGTTGGACTCGTAATTGAATGTGTTGTCAGATTTTATAAGTTTTATTGAGTTTCGAGGCGTGGGCCCCGGTGTATTTTTGGTCGGATTTGGGATTTGAGTTAGGATTCGATCTTTATCATTTGTAATTGCTTCCTTGGTCTTTATCTGATGTATTTGAGTTGTTTTTGGCTAGTTTTGAACCGTTCGGAGGTCGCTACGCGCGTGATGCTATTCTTGGAGCATCGCTTGGCTTGCTCGGTGTCGGAATTGGCTTGTTTAAGATAAGTAACTATTCTAAACTTAGTGCTAAGGGTATGTAACCTCAAATTATATGTTATGTGATTGGTGTTGAGGTGACGCACATGCTAGGTGACGGGCGTGTGGGTGTGCACCCTGTGAATTGTGACTCTGTTATTTCCAGGGCACTGTTTAGTGGCCACTTTGTTGATATTTGTGTTTTTCACCATATGATAAAGTAATTGAGCTATACATTATGCTAGATATCATGTTTAGGCATTATGCTGATATTGTTGGGATCCCTAGCGGTCGTTTGTCGTTGTTATCTTATTTATTTCATTGATATTTCGTACTCAGTCATATTCATGTATTCATATCACATCTCAGTATCAGCTGTTGCTTATTGATATATAATATCATTATTCCGGGTCAGCTTTCATGACATTGTGAGCCCGTGGGTGAGACTGGAGAGAATGATGACTGAGTGAGGTCGAGAGCTTAATTATGAATGACAGTTATGGGATCGGGTTGCACGCTGTAGCATGTTTTATTGACTGATGCCACGATTGGCTTGTTATAGCGCTTAGGCTGAAGGAGCCCCTTCGGAATCTACACACCTCTAGTGAGCGCGGATGATATTATTAAGAGATGGATTTTCTTGGACATGGATTTATCCGAAGTATTTGATATCTGGAGATGGATTTCTCCACAGGGTTCGATTGCCCTTTTTCCTCGGTACTGGGTGACTTCTAGTCAGTGATATATATGTTTCGAGATTTCCCTGGGCCGCATGGGCCATATACAATACCGAGTGGTTGAGTATGATGAGTGGAAAGTGTGATACAATGAGGTTGAGTACTCTGAGAGTGTAAGTACATAATTAATCTCTGAGAGACATGGCATTGGCATGCACAGATGGCATACATGCATAGAGACGCATTTTTCTCATGTTGTATGGTATCACATCATTCATGACTTTTACACATTGGTAAGTGGGCATAAAGTGGTATTTCACACTTGTTATTTGGAAAGGAAATGAAACATGTTTATTTATTGTAGAAAGGATCTTTTGGGAAAATTACAGTTTTCAAACTATCTCATGATTTTTTGATGATTTTGATAAAGGATTTGGGTTTTCACTGATATTCTTGAAAAGTGAAACTATTTTCGGAAAACTGTGCAAAAGCTAAACATTTTACCTCTGAGATTGTTTCCTTATTTATATGTTCTACATTGTATGAACTGTTGTTGGTTATTTGTGTTGGACCTCGACCTATGTTCTAGCTCATCACTGCTTTCAACCTGAGGTTAGGTTTGTTACTTTTTGAGTACATGGGGTCGATTATACTCATACTGCACTTCCTGCACATTGCGTGCAGATTTCGGATGCCGATGTTGATGTGCATTGCAGGAGCTAGCATTGAAGATGTACCTGCGTTCCTGGTATAGGTGCCTCTTGTTCATGGTAGCCTCAGATTTATAAAGTCTGTTTATATACTTTTCAAACAGAAGATGTGTTTTCTTCATATCAGTTTTGTAAACTCTATTCTTAGAAGCTCATGATTTGTACTACCAGTCCTTGAAAAATGTATAAGATTTAGATAATTCCTTTGTTTAATTGTTTATTAATGTCACAACCCAAAACCTGATCCGGTCGTGTTGGCGCCTATCATGAAACTAGGCCAGCCGACACAACTCCCGAATTAACCATTATTAATAAAAGTCATTTTTTTAAGTCTTTAATTAATCAAATATTTCATAATGTGAAAGTCTAAATGAACAGTGCGGACCAAATATACAAGCCCGACATCGGGGTATCACAAGTCACGAGCATCTACAAAGGTCTAAATGTAAAGAAGAGTCTAAAAATGTGCTAAATACAATCTAAGGAAGACAATAGGGAGAAGAGCAGGGCTGCGAACGCCAAACAGCTACCTTGCTAACTCCGCTGACTCTGCCACTAAGCAATCAACACCTGCTACCGGGTTCAGAAATACCTGGATCTGCATACAAGGTGCATGAAGTAATGTGAGTACTCCAACTCAGTAAGTAATAAGAGTAAATAAAAGCTGAGCGATATGAAAATATGTAAAACATAGCATAACGCTACAGCAAATGCAGTACACTTCCAAAACAGTACAGAAATCGTTTTCTCCGTAAATCAAGCCCAGTTTCAATAAAACCCTTTTAAAACAACTTTAAATTGTTTCAAACGAGTGATAAAAATAGTGAGTAAAAATGATAGAAACGTAAACAGACCCTTGGGCAAAATATGTACCATAAACCGCCCATCTAGCATAATATTAATAGAACCAGCCCCTCGGACTACCTCACAATCACTTGTAATCAGCCCCTCGAGCATAACATGAATCAAGAACCGCTCCTCAGGCAAACATGGATCAAGAAAAGCCCCTCGGGCATCAATATGAAATAACAACAGTGCCTCGGGCTACAACATATAACTCACACTGGGTACCCGCGGTCATTGGGGGTGTACAGATTCCGGGAGGGGCCCCTTACGGCCCAAGTGCAATAACAAGTCATCTCGTAGCATAATCAAATAGGCACTCGGCCTTATAACAAGCCACCTCTTGGTGTAACAAATCAAGCCTCGACCTCATAATCATGAATCAGTATAACACTGCTGCGGCGCGCAGCCCGATCCTATAATATCCTCACAACACAGGTCCTCGTCCTTACTCAGTCAGAAATCTCTCAAAGCCACTCGGGTACATTTAAAACATGATGCTCAGCCCAAAATATCATTTAAAAATGTCAAAATGGAGTAACTATGGCTAAGTTTTTAAAACAGTAGAATACAGCATGACTGAGTACAAATATAAAGTCAAAACAGTGAGGAATAGTAGTAAAAAGCCCCTAAGGGTCTGAAATAGTTGGCACGAGGCACAAATATGGCATTCAGCCCAAAATATAGTAATAATTTCCCAAATACAATGATATCAAACAGGTTTTAATCAAATACGCGACTTAACAGTCGTACGGGACAGACCAAGTCACAATCCCCAACGGTGCACGACTCTACGCTCATCATCTAGCGTGTGCGTCACCTCAAAGTAGCACCTGCGGTCCCACAAATGTGCCCAATCACCGCATCTATGACCAAGCTCCAACTGGCTGAACTCTGCTTTTGCGACCTACTCCACGCATCTGCGGTATTGCACCTGCAGTTCCCAATCCGCATGTGCGGAAATAACACAGGCAGAAAATATGCAGCACAACTCCAAAATCCATCTCTCCGTCAACAATCCAAATCCATCCCGAGGTCCTTGGGACCTCAACCAAACATGACAACAGGTCACGCAACATCAATCAAACTTAGTCGAGCCTTCAAATCACTCAAAGCAACATTAAAACATCAAATCATCATCGGATTCAAGCCTATGAATCCCAAAAACTTCCAAATTACGAATTCGATCAAAATGTCTATCAAACCTCGTCCGAATGACCTGAAATTTTTCACACACATCCCAAATGACACAACGGACCTACTCCAATTTTCGAAATTCCATTCCAATCCCTATATCAAAATCTCCTCTACCAACAGGAAAATGCCAAAATTCAAATTTCGCCAATTCAAGCCTAAACCTTCCACGGACCTCCAAAATACATTCTGATCATGCTCCTAAGTCCCAAATCACCTAACGGAGCTAACCAAATCATAAAAATTCCAATCCGAGATCATATACTAACAAGTCAAAACTTGGCCAAACCTTTCAAATTTTAAGCTTCAAACTGAGAACTGTTTTTTTCCAAATCCATTCTGATTACCCTGAAAACCAAAATCGACAATTTACATAAGATACATCACACTGGGCTAGTCATGCCCAAGAACTGGCGAGCGAAGTGCAAAAGCTCAAAACGACCGATCTGGTCATTATATCATCCTCCACTTAAACATATGTTCGTCCTCGAACGTGACCAGGGTTGTTCCGAAAGCCATAAAATCGTTGTGTAACCTTACCATGTACATACTCGGGGGTTATCCCACATCACCCTATCTCACATAGGTTCGATAACACAATGTAACTAAAATTTTGCAATCCAACCTAGCCCATAAACCTTAGAACCACATTTCCACTCCTGAAATCATCCACAAGATCAGAATCTCACATCTATACTCTAAATAAGTCCGAACAAGCTGTAACAAACAATATATGCAACCCTAGATGCAATCACAAGATATACCGCATAACCCATACACTCGTAGCGATAACTTCCAATCACGACAGCTGCACACATCAACCGAATACCGATAATAAACCTCTTATCAATTACAATCTCATTCCAGCACTTTCATATACTGCCAATGAGAAGAAACATGCAGAATCATAATCATTTCTCAGATCAACCATTCATGAATTTCCCTCTCTTTTGGCAAGAACTATAGTAAATTTTTAAGCTGAATCCTGACATTGTCCTTCCAATATGCTGAAATCGAATCCGATAGTATTATTTCTAGATCTCAGTGACCTCATCTCATCCAACACGACTACTATAGTGCCATGACACATCGATACAATCTAGATCCATAACCCATGCGACCCGCGCACCAATAAGCAATAGTCCAAATGTACTCAAATCATGGAAAAATGACTCAAACGAGAGAGTTGTACCGCAAATTCACCAGTATCACCACAATACAAATGTTGAGAACCCATCACCCATCATAGAACCAGAACGCACAAATCTAACCTAAAAGATCACACCTCCACAAAACTTTGCTGCAATGCACGACCCTATCCAAACACTGGTCCACATGAAACACCTCAAGTAGATAGGCTCAAGGTAAACAACCACGTGCAATTTGATGTTGAGTACCAAAAACAAATCATTACAACCGCGGTAAAGAAAATAACGTAACACCACACAAACCTGAAAGGACATAACCGATACGCCATCCACCGAGCAATACCCAATACTCTTCCTACTTGAATTCCACTAAGAGACCCCAATAAAACCTCACCACATGTGCCTATAACCAACAAATCCCAATGTCTCGCAACACGTAAAGGTAACTCACATATCTCCTCAGGTCATTGATAAGATCAACAACAATCGAATCAACATATCCCTCAACAATACAACTCGGAGTCAACCAAGTCGACTCAAGTTAGAACACACATCCACATTGGCCTACCAATGAACCCCTTATCAAGGAGTCCCTGAAGTTGTTCCTTCAACTCCTTTAACCCTGCCGGTGCCATACTCTACGGTGCCCGGCACCAAATCAATACCAAAATTAATAACCCTGTCTGGCGACATGCCCGGCAATAGGAAACACATCCGGAAAAATCCCTCATCACCGGAACTGAATCAATGGTAGGAGTCTCTGCACTGACATCCATCACGAAGGCCAAATAAGAAAGACAACCATTCCAGTCATCTGCTGGGTCTTCAAAAATGAAACCACCCTACTAAAAACATAATATGTCGAACCTTGCCACCCAATCTGTGGCATTCCTGGCATAGCCAATGTCGCCACCTTAGCGCAACAGTCCAGAATAATACGACACGGAGATAACCAGTCCATACCCAGCATCGCTCCACAATCTAACATACTAAGTAACAAAGGATCCACTCGAGTCTCCAAACCCCGATAGTCACCACATAAAGCCGATACACACGACCCACAACTACAACATAACCTATTTATAAGGACTCTCAATCTCCAAATCCATATAGCACACGAATCACCATACCCGATCCCAAATCCACCATCTGAATATACAACACACCTCTAATACTCAATAATCCCATGAAGGGTACTCCTATAATTCTTCTGTGCTACCAAGCAAACTTGAATATCAGTAGTCGATCCAATAAGAGAGTGCCGCAATACTAATGAAGTATCCTCAACTCAACACATCGCCCTGTCTAAAATATATACCCTCATCAAGCCACACCAATCAGTGATCTCATTTATCTAGTTGTCTGAAACTGTCCATGCTACCTAAGAATTTGTTACCTTCCTTTCAAAATTGAACCATGACCTTACACATGTGAATCTCAATCCTACACAACATACCGCCTATACCATACCATTCTAGGATAACATAAGAATTCATATCCATTCCGAGCCACAATCAACTACGTACTCAACTAGCCAAGAACTTTTCATTTGATCCCATCTAGAAGAAAATCACTATACATCACATGCTCTTCACGCCCATAGAAAATATACATCTCTAACCGTAGTAGAAACCATCAAGAACTCTCTGAATTCCATTTGCACAAGACCCAACCGTCAGGACTAAATCCTGCTAACTCAACCAAGCTACGCAGGTCACTAAAACCCAAGAGCATTACCGCAAAACACCTGTAGAAACGTTTTACCTCATAAGCACCCAAAGCACTCATCATATCCTTTCCCATGTTGATCCGCCCTACTACCAAGCTATCCCATCTATACAAGTTCCTTTGAATTTACCTTCAACTTGATACTTCTTCACGTTATCACATCACAATCCTCGACCCTGACTCACCACACGAGACTCAAGCATAAAACTACACTGTCCTAAAGCTCATAGGCCACTGACTACTCTCTCAAATATCCCTAAAAGCACCACATTCAAAATACTTACCCTAAAGAGACATTTTGTGAATCTAAATCCATTACCTTCACCTTCCTAATACTGATGTGTAGAATCCATAATGATATAGAAATGCCACAAGTCCTGACACCTTCCAATTCAAACCTCAGTTTCTAGCCAAATACACATCCTAAAGATTCCCAATTACTACATGTAAATCTTGAATCCTTCAAAAGCATTCTCGGGAGTCATCCACTCTGCTCAACCTCAATTGGACAGATCAAATGAACCAACTAACCTGTGACTCATTAGTACAGCAACACCTAAGTAAGTAACCCCACCTTAATGCAACCAAACAATTTCCTGTTCTACGCACCGTACATCCTTTACCAATAACAACTCAAATCATTCTGTGATTCTCATACACCCATGTAGCATAACACAGCCTTTATTAAAATTTCCTCTACATGAACCATTCCCGATCTCAACCCTTGCAAGCCACGACTAATTCACTAGCATGCCTCAAACTGAAATTGATACAACACATAACCATGCCATCAACTAATCAATAGCAGACTCGCCCACTTGGCTCAAAGACATAGGTCAAAGCACACAAAACCAAAATGACCACACTCTACTACTTCCATAATATCGTGGTGAGATTAAACTAAATCCTTCATAAGCTCGTGCAGTACAGGCCATCTAGTACTTCAAATCTTCTACAAATCTCGCATTCACCCTCGCAACAGTCAAGCCCACTCTCTTAAGCGATCCAAATTCAAATTGCAACGCGCATATTTCACTGGTAAAAGGGGTCTTCCAACAAGCAACTTAAGGACCACACGAACTGCAAAACACCCCACAGGAGATAACCCCCCCCCCCCCCCCCTATTTTGTCTCAAGCTAACATCTTTTTATACCCTTCCATAATCATAAACATCATGCAATCGCTTAATCTTCCTGAGTCTGAACTTATATCACAACATGAAATCTATTTCACTCTCCGACTAGAAAACATGAAAATATTCTTCACACACCCATAACTCGGGGCTATACATCAAATTAAGATAGAAATGAAGTACCAAATAGTTATTCTATCCTCAAGAAGACCCTTCTCTTCGCTTCCAAATCATATGAATACATCTCGCAGTCATATCATACTCATCACATAGTCATCCAGCCATCACTTCCACTAATAGGGACACTATCGAACATATAAGTTCAAAAATACGTGCTCACACAATCAGCACCTCGGTGCTCAAGCTACAGGCAAAACCTGGCCTCAAGTCCTCCAGACTGGCCCAACATCAATGCACAGAAATCACATATCTCCCCTTGATCAGGAAATCACAAGCCGTCAATGCATAGCTGATACCGAGCGCTCATGCGTGCATACGAACGTGTGGAACGAATTCAAAGAGTTACATTTCAAGCTGAATCCAGGATGCATGATAAGAATTCAAGAATGTGAAGTTTTTCATAAAGGTTTTGCAACCTTCCGAGGATAAGTACAGATGTCTCTGTACTGATCCACGAGACTCTACTAAACCTGCTCATGACTCGTGAGACTTATGTAACCTAGGCTCTAACACCAACTTATCATGACCCAAAAACTGACCCGATTGTGATGGCGCCTATAGTGAAACTAGGTCAGCCGACACAACTCCCAAATTAACCATTAATCAATAAAATTCATTTTTTTAAGTCTTTAATTAATCAAATATTTCATAATGAAAGTCTAAATGAACAGTGCGGAAAAAATAAACAAGCCCGACATCGAGGTGTCACAAGTCACGAGCATCTACTAAGGTCTGAATGTAAACAAGAGTCTAAAAATGTGCTAAATATAATCTAAGAAAGAAAAGAGGAAGAAGAGCAGGGCTGCGAACGTCGGGCAGCTACCTTGCTAACTCCGCTGAGTTTGCCACTGAACAATCAACACCCGCTACCGGGTTCAAAAATACCTGGATCTGCACACAAGGTGCAGGGAGTAATGTGAGTACGCCAACTCAGTAAGTAATAAGAGTAAATGAAAGCTGAGCGGTATGAAAATACGTAAAACACAACATAATGCTACAACAAATGCAGTACACTTCCAAAACAGTACAGAAATCATTTTCTTCGTAAATCAAGCCTAGTTTCAGTAAAACCCTTTTAAAATAACTTTCAATAGTTTCAAACGAGTGATAAAAATAGTGAGTAAAAACGATTGAAAGTAACCAGCCCCTCGGGCAAATTATGTACCATAAACTCGGACATAATATTAAGAGAACCAGCCCCTCAGGATACCTCACAATCACTCGTAATCAGCCCCTCGGGCATCAATATGAAATAATAACAACCCCTCGGGCTACAACATATCACTTACACTAGGTACCCGCACTCACTGGGGGTGTACAAACTCCGGGAGGGGCCCCTTACGGCCCAAGCGCAATAACAAGCCATCTCATGGCATAATCAAATAGGCACTCGGCCTTATAACAAGCCACCTCATGGCATAACAAATCAGGTCGTCGTCCTCATAATCATGGCTAGTATAACACTGCTACGGTATGCAGCCCAATTCTATAGTATCCTCACATCACAGGCCCTTGGCCTTACTCAGTCAGAAATCTCTCAAAGCCACTCGGGCATAGTAAAAACATGATGCTCAGCCCAAAATATCATTTAAAAATGTCAAAGCGAAGTAACCATGGCTGAGTTATAAAAACAGTAGAATACAGCATGACTATGTACAAATATGAAGTCAAAACAGTGAGGAATAGTAGTAAAAAGCCCATAAGGGTCCAAAACAGTTGGCACGAGACCCAAATATGGTATTCAGCCCAAAACATAATAATAATTTCCAAAACACAATGATATCAAACAGGTTTTAATCAAATACATGACTTAACAGTCATACGGGATGGACAGAGTCACAATCCCCAATAGTGCACGACCCAACGCTCGTCATCTAGTGTGTTTGTCACCTCAAAGTAGCACAACGATGTGAAATCCGGGGTTTCATACCCTTAGGACAAACACTTACAATCATTACTTACCTCAAATCGGTCCAAACTCTAGCCCGCGATGCCTTTGCCTCTCGACTCGGCCTCTGAATGCTCCAAATCTTACCAAAAACAGGTTCATACCATCAAAAATATGCTAGGAGAATAAGGCCCACTCGAATTCCCTCTTCAAAATCTCCCAAAATGCCTCAATCCCGGATAAAAAATAGTGAAAACAACTCAAATTTCACGAAGGAGGACTTATATACTTTTTGACCCAGGGATTCTGCACTTGCGTCCCTTTTCCTGCTTCTGCGGTCAACCAACTGCTTTTGCGGCTTTCATTTAAGCCCCTCAAGGTCGCATCTGCGTCCAGGAACCGCACTTGCGGTCCCGCAAATGCGCCCAATCACCGCTTCTGCAACCAAGCTCCAACTGGCCTAACTCTGCTTCTGGGGCCTACTCCACGCATCTGTAACATCACACATGCGGTCCCCAATCTGTAGGTGCGAAGATAACAGAGGCAGAAAATCTACAGCACAACTCCAAAATCCAACTCTCCGTCAACCATCCAAATCCATCCTGAGGTCCTCGGAACCTCAACCAAACATGCCAACAGGTCACGCAACTTCAATCAAACTTAGTTGAGCCTTCAAATCACTCAAAGCAACACTAAAACATCACATCATCATCGGATTCAAGCCTATGAATCCCAAAAACTTCCAAATTCCGAATTCGATCAAAAAGTCTATCAAACCTCGCCCGAATGACCTGAAACTTTGCACACACGTCCCAAATGACACAACGGACCTACTCTAATTTCCGAAATTCCATTCTGACCCCTATATCAAAATCTCCGCTACCAACCGGAAAATGCCAAAATTCAAATTTCTCCAATTCAAGCCTAAACCTTCCACGGACCTCCAAAATACATTTCGATCATGCTCCTAAGTTCCAAATCACCTAACGGAGCTAACCAAATCATAAAAATTCCAATCCGAGATCATATACTAACAAGTCAAAACTTGGTCAAACCTTTCAAATTTTAAGCTTCAAGCTGAGAACTGTTTTTTCTAAATTCATTCCGATTACCCTGAAAACCAAAACAGATAATTTACATAAGTCATAATACATCACACGGGGCTAGTCATGCCCGAGAACTAGCGAGCGAAGTGCAAAAGCTCAAAACGACCGGTCGAGTCGTTACAATTAAGTTAAATGGAAATGGATAATTGTTAATTTGCTTACCTAGCGGGTTGTGTTAGGTGTCATCACGACTAGTGAATTTTGGATCGTGACATTATTACTTTTTATATATAATATATTAAATCTTCAACATTCTCAGTAAAATTAATTTCTAGCTATGTCATATCACTTAAGTATGTCTCCATCTAATATTGTATAAAAATAACAAGTAAAAGATAGTTTCCTTAACATTAGAAGTACTTCACATTATACAGTATATAAATTTGTCACAAACTGAAGATTTTTCATAAATTTTGGACATACTATTTCAGTACGTAGAGAAGTTTATACTATTTCAACTGTCCAGTTATGAATATATCCCTATTCTAGTACGTACTGAAGTTGTGTTGTCCTCTTTCCATCTTGTTTCTCTGTGTCTGTTGGGGATAGGACTATTCTGACTTTGCTGATTTGTTCTTCATTAACAGAGAATTTCTATTTGGTATTAAAAAGTTATGACTTTGCTGACTATACAACTAACGGAGATAGTTTGAACTATGCATTTGGCCATTTGATATTGATTGTTCAAAAAAATTCTATTTTGTTTAGCAGAAAAACCGCTCAATAATCGCCCGATAATTATTAATCTGATACCAATCCATCCGTTGTCTTATTGGATGGCTAGCGGATTACTATATTTATAATTTGATAACCAATAAGCTGAACCATTAAGCGTAATTATTCGCCCGATAAGCACCCCTAGCTACAACTGACATCGAGTTTTCCAGAAAATACGGCAAGGTTGGGCTTGGGTCTGAGTTCCTTGAGAACTCAGCAGGCACAAAAAAATGTACATGTTCAAAAAGAAAGAGAAGGTCATTAGATACATGTTCTATATGTTCAGTCACGTATGAAACACATAAACAAATGATTGGAGCAAAAATATAACAAAATATCAATATTCAAATACCATGAGAACTTGTACTAATGTGTGATCATATATGGTAAGTAATTTACATTGAAAAACTTTCTCATTAAACACTAATCCCAAAAAGAACAACAAATGTCAATGGATTAAGGGCTAAGGAGAGAGTTCTACTCAAGGTCAATGCCGCCTTTTGAATCCCCTGACACTTCAAAGTTCCCAAGGGTCTCAAGGCCCAGTGCAATGTTTGTGCCAGGAAGAGTAGCCCAACCTAGAGTTAAACTCCACTCCCAAATATCCCTAACCACTAAAGACTTATGTTTCCCTATGGGTTTAAGTGCCAATGAGGCCCTTTCAATGTAAACTGACTACCATAACACTCCCTACCACAGAAGCATGCTTTCTCCTGACAGAATAACATAAGGACAGTTTCATTTTTATAATATCATTTCCCATACTAAATGAATAATGTGCATATTAAATAACTCTAAAAGTCAGATTTCAAGCACATATAGGGAGGGGGGATGCAGAAACAATATAGCATTACTGTTAAAGATCAACACATGTGGGATCACATTTAAAGGATAGATAAAGAGCACACAGTTCAGAGATGTAGCAGCTCAGAAATATAGATACCTCTACCTTGGCAGACTAATTACAGATTGATTAGTTTAGGTCTTGCCATCAGCACATGTATAGATTAACAACATCACTTGGAACTTTTAAATGCATTAGTAATGGTTCACACAAACCTTCATAATTAGAAAGATCTACAAATGTTATTAAAGATAAGAACATGATCAAAACTCTTAATATGACTACAGATTTGTAGATTCAAACCTGGAATTCCTAAGGTGCTTAACAGGGTCACATATTATTAACCATACTTCATTTGTAATTGATTGGCAGAACCACACCTTCATAAGAACACAAATCTAAAATAGGTAAACTATTATGTCCAAGCAGTAACAATAAGAAGTCCTCTTAGGATTTACAATCAGATTCAATTCAGATTAGCAGGAAAAGAGAGGACCGGATGCAACTTTAAAACAAAGTACAAGAACATGAGATCATGAAGACAGATAGGGGTGCATACAACATTTTAAATCAACTATACATAGATACTTCAAATGAGGTTATGATCTTACACAGACAGGATGGGTTTTATAAAGTCAGCAATGTCATAAAGGGATTAAAGACAAGGAAATTATTGTGCCCAACAGGTTTAACTCAGATCCAGACTAAGATTTATATCAAAACATGAGGCAGTTATACTCAACTTGAAAGCAGTTATCATTCAACTATAATAAAATGACTAATGTCTTGTTTTTATGAAAGACAACTTGATAATAACATAATATATGCAAAAAGGTCACTGAAGTTCATAAGATTTTACCCTAATGATACGATTTCATATAAGTGCAACCAACAATTAGATATGAACATAAGATTGTCACAATAACAACTCAGAAGCTACTCTCATAGTTAATAGACATTGATATAGAGAAGGATAGCACTTAAACACTTAAACTTCACATGGTTCAGTTAAATGGTGAAGGATTAAACTATGAACTTTCAAGTTTATCCTAGTTAGAATTATCAAACAGCAAATCTCGACTACAAAATAACAGAATACAGGAAATAATGTGTAGCGACAGAGATCACACAGGATCATCAATAAAAAATCTAAAACTGAGGCAAGCATGAGAGGTCATTTGAAGCATATTAAGGAAAACTTAATCATGTTGGTTGTTTGATATTAGAATGAAAGTCATTAAGGTCACATAACAGCTTAATCAAGACAAGTTAAAGATATTCAGGAGCAGGACAAATGATCACCAGTTATCAACATCTTATCATGAATTGGAAATAACATTTTATACTAATGACAAATATCATAAACGAATACAAGAAACAGAAGGCAACACATGTTTATGATATTCAAGTAGGATAATCAAAAGAGTAAGGGGTGAACTGTACTGACCTTTTCTAGGGCAGCAGACCAAAGAAGAATTTATTTAGCCATTTAGGATCCAAGAACTCAAAAACTTCAACCAATGAGTAACTCAAAGCAAAATCAGAAATTGAGTAAGAAACTTAGCCTTAGTCGAAAAAAAAGTTCTAAAACACTACTATGTTGATTTTCTATTTTGTTAGGTGTTCTTGGTGTCTTCAGTAATAGCATTTAAGTCTCATATTTATAATGTCATTTAATGGCTCTAGTATTTCAACAGATTCAAATCGTGAGCGGAAGATGACGGATAGTAGATGATGTGAGCACGATTGAGTGAAATCGGAAAGAAATAGAGGGGGGAAACAGTATTGAGTTTACCTGGGCACGAGGAGGTCGACTGTTGAAGCCTTTGGACCAGTGGTCAAACCCTAATGTCCAGAGGTTACTGCGTTTGATCGCTGAACATCGAATACTCATGATGAACCCTGAGAAAGACTCCATGCATGCTCCGATTTGATAGATCATGAGAGAAATCAGATGATTTGAAGTTTTCTCCTTCGAGCTTAAGGTTTCAGTTTTGATCGTTTGAAAGTTTATCGTTGAAAATGGAAAGAAACCGACGAGAATCGCGGCTAACACGGACAAGATGGATGATTCAGGGCTTGATTTGTGATCTTGCATGAATTTGTGCAAGGTTTTAGGATTGATGGGTTGATGGGGATGAGAGAAAAGAGAGAGGAAAGGAAAGAGAGGCGGCAGGGGAGGTGGTAAAACGATTAGGGTTTAGGGAGATGGGGAGGCCATCTCTGAGTTAAGTTTGAGAGATCGAATTTGGGATGTTGATCTAAAAGATCAACGGTCCTGATTTTTAGGGACTAAATCCTTTTGTGGAAAATTTTGGTGACTGTTGGATCCTTATGATCCAATGGTTAAGATTAAATCTCTGGGTGCTTAAAAAATTAAAGAGGAAGTAGAGTTAAAATCTTGGGCCGTTGATTTAAGAAATGGACAGCCCAAATGATTTGTGTTTGTTTTGTGAGTGTGGGATACGGATGACGTGGCAGGTCATGATTGGTTAAAAATTAATGGCAAGGATTGCCAACAGGGATTGAAGGAGTTGTTTGGGTTGGGTATTTTCGAATTGGGCTTGCACACTGGGCTAAAATTTATTTAAAGAATAACCACTTGATGTTTAATTGGAGATTTTTCAATTGTAGCCTTTTGTATTTTAATCCCTTTTGAAATTAATTTAAATAAACTTAACTAATTTTTAATAAAATATAGTAAAATTATAATTATCAAATATACTACTAATTATTGCAATTATTTGTAAAATACTTTATCTCCTAAATTATGACACTAACTTCGAATTATTAACGTAGTGACCTATTTAATTAAAAGTGAGAAATAACTCATTAATTTAATGATAAAACCTATACGGTGCATTTTATTTTAATAATCAATACGATGATAAGCATATTTATAACTACATAATATTGATGCCAGATGGTTATTTTCAAAACTAATAATTAATTAATTTGTAGAAACATGTATTTATTACTAGAAAATACTTTTAAAATATTCTTTGTAAATTATTAAGTATAAGTAAATTAATTTTAAAAGGGAGGGTCAAAATTGGCCATCAACCGTAATGAATTGAAATGGTGGAATAAGGACGGATTATAATATTGATAGATGATATATAGTGGGATCAGATTGCGCGCTGCAACGAACTGTATAAGTTTTATTTGTTTGTGAATGTTGGGTTTTGCCTTGGTATTTGAGAGGAGTTTATATGACTTGTTATTCTAGGCTCTATAGTACTTAAACTTTGAGTACGTTATTATGAATTAACTGCTTTATTTCCATTCCTGTGTTTTCTACTATTATTGTTATTATTGTGTATGAGTTATAGTAGGGACCCGCCTTAGCCTCGTCACTACCTCGTCGAGGTTAGGCTCGGCACTTAATGAGTACATGAGGTCGGTTGTACTCATACTACACTCTGCACTTCTTGTGCAGATATCGGAGTTGGTCCCTGCGACATACAGTAGACTTGCTCGGGTCCAGCTATCAGCGGAGGCTTGAGGTATAGCTGCACGACGTTCGCATCCCTGAAGTCCCCTTCTACTTCCTTTAGCTATTTATTCTGATTCAGACAGTTATATTTATTTCAGACCATTATATGTAGTATTCTAGACGCTCATGTATTCGTGACACCAGTCCCGGAATTTGTATTTGGATTTCATCACTTATTAGTTTATTATCGTATTCCAAACTATTTAGTTTTATTATTGTCATTTAATTTTGGAAATTATTAAAAATGGTCATTCGATATAGCTAACATTGGCTTGTCTAGCAAGTGAAATGTTAGGCGTCATCGCATTTTCGAAAATGAGAAATCCGGATCGTGACAACTAAGGCTATATCATTCATTCTTGTACAGAAGTTCTTTGACAGAGATGTTGATTTTCTATGCCAACTCATATTGCCTCTTAGGCTACTTTTCGATTTCTTCGCATCAACGGAACCTTGAGGTGAATTCAACAAAAATTTCTATGCCTCCTTTCCCATGTTTTGAATTCAAACAAATTTCAAATGCACACCCATGTGTATAATGTATGTTTACCCATATATTTTTTGTTATTAATTCATACCAAAAAATTAAATAATCAAAGGTCAACAATTAATGGGTCATTTCTCATGTGCATCTTTACTAGTTTGAGATATGTCAATTAATGATATGTCAATCATATCCCTCCCCTTCATAATCGAAAAATGCGTGACCGTATGCTGCTTCCTACAATCCTACCAATATAGAAGGTGAAAGTTGGTTTTTTGTCATAAAACATACTTTTGTTTATTTGATTATGAGTCAAACATGTAAAAATCTTTTTTTATAGTGGGTGGCGATGAAATTTAAACCCAGGACTTATGCGTGCTTTAGTATCACGTTGAAGTGTATGACAATCACATCAAAATATTCACTGTTAGAAAGATTATTAATTTTATTTATTTAATTATATTTTCAATAATGCTGTTAAAAAAGGAAATATTTAGTATGAACATGGCATGTGGGACTTCGAAAATTTGGAAAGAAAAAAAGAAAATCAGCTCGTTCAAGTTGGAAAGTGGATTTTAACACTAGTAAATTATAATTATCTTGCAATTCTTAACTAATATGAGTTGAGCACTTGAACTTCCACTAATGGATTGGTGGCTTAACCCTGACTACAACAATAACAACAACCCAGTATAATCCCACTTAGTGGGGTCTGGGGAGGGTAGTGTGTACGCAGACTTTACCCCTACTCTAGGGTAGAGAGGCTGTTTCCAAATAGACCCCCGGCATCCTTCCCTCCAAGAACTTCCCACCTTGCTCTTGGGGAGACTTGAACTCACAACCTCTTGGTTGGAAACGGAGGTTGCTTACCATCAGAGGCTGTTAACCCTGACTCCTTTGCGTAAATAATTGGTCTTTATACTTAAAAGTGGCTTTTGCAAGTACTTCAAAGCCAATAGACATACCCTTTTCAGAGTTGGCCATGCTAATACCTCAACCTCAAGTAGGAATCAAGAATTTTCCTTGCCTTTAATTAATTGTAAGTATGCGTTTTACTTGATGAAACTAAGGTCATTAACTTAGAAGGATATTTTTTGGCAATTAAATTCTATTTCTGGAAGGTTCTCTAGACATCAAAATTTTATCGGATCAAATTCCTATGAAATTTGGGTTTGATCCTAAATTTAAGATACTATAAGTAGAGTTCATCAAGATTTTTTGGAGGCTACTCTATCTGAAACCCCAACTTAGAGGCTAATCTACTTGAAACCCTAGCTTGGAGGGTAATCTACCCAAACTCTAAGCTACACCTATTAAAAGGGCCACATATTCCCTTTAAAAGCGTCTCGAAATTCCATAAATATTTTATGGAATATTCATAAAGAGATCAAAGACATCAAATATTGTCTTTTTCAAAGCCACCGAAGTGATCAACGGATGTTTTTCCTTTTCATGCAGATCAAATATATCCTAAGGAAGTTCACATCATCCTACGTTCGAGAAATACTATGGTTAAGCCCTCGAATCACGGAGAACGATCTAGAGAAAAGAATCAAGGGAACAAACAGAATTGTACCTGCATCATTTTATCAATAGAATTATGTTTCTTCATTATATATTGTGGTTGCAATTTATTTTTGTATCAAAAATAATTTGTTGCAAACAAATTGGCACGCCCAGTGGGACCAAATCTGCCCTTCATCTCTTCTCTCACGGTAAAAAAATGTGGTGTCTTCTTTGCTGGTACTTCAAGCCTCGTCTACGACGATCTTATAAATCTACGCCCCGATAAGCCTTGAAAGTAGGGGACATTTGTAGACATCAAAATTTTATCGGATCAAATCCCTATAAAATTTGGGTTTGATCCTAAATGTAAGATACTACAAGTAGAGTCCATCGAGGTTTCTTGGAGGCTACTCTATCTGAAACTCTAACATAGAGGCTACTCTACTTGAAACCCTAGCTTGGAGGGTACTCTACCCAAATCCTAACTACACCTATAAAAGGGCCACATATTCCCTTTAAAAGCGTCTCGAAATTCCATAAAAATTCATGGAATATTCATAAAGAGATCAAAGACATCAAATATTTTCTTTTTCAAAGCCACCAAAGTGATCAACGTATGTTCTTCCTTTTCCTGCAGATCAAATATATCCTAAGGAAGTTCGCATCATCTTATGTTCGAGAAATACCCTGGTTAAACCCTTGAATCACGGAGAACGATCTAGAGAGAAGAATCAAGGGAACAAACAGAATTGTACCCACATCATTTTATCAATAAAATTATGTTTCTTCATATTTATATTGTGGTTGCAATTTATTTTTGTATCACAAATAATTTGTTGCAAATAGGTTCAAGATACTGTTTTTACGTACGGATATAAACTACTCTTTCGCAAAAATTAAAGATAGTACAAGGACTTGACTTTTAAAAACACATAACAGAACATGCATCAAACACATACGTATATTAATTGTACACATCTATCTAATTGTAACTAGCTCTTAAACTGGTAATTAATTTAGTTACAACAGCACTTCCAAGATTAATGGGAAAACCAATTTCTGCTACTGCTGAAGTCATCATGTTAGTAATTAATTTTCCCTTAATATATCTTGCAACATGTAAGACAGCATCCAGGTGGAATACTTCATGCATAAACTAACTTAACATTTTTTATATGTCTGGCCTTGTCATTGCCAAATACAACAGTTTTCCTACTAATTTCTGATATCCATTTATATCTTCTAATGAAGGATCAATATCCTTCTTATCAATATGCTTATCAAGTTCTGCAGCTGTAAACTTCATATGTTGCGCTCAAGTGATGTCGGAGTCTATATGTTGCTTGAACTCTCCGAAAATATCAGTGGGTGCAAGTCGATCCTCCAAAAGCAGTGCGTTATAATTTTACTCTACTAAAATGTTTTCACCTTTTTGTACGACCGACTAACTAACTAATTACATCTAACCAAGTGCAACTAACTCCTAATATAGTAATATGGTAATAATAAATAATTACAACACTTCCAGAAATTAAAGCATCTTCTTATGTACAAGCACAGTTCGTACTCCCAGCTGCACAGGTCATAATTTCAACAATATCAGTTCATCAACTCTTGGCTTTGTTGAAGATCTCTGAACCGGATTAGCAGGACTATTTTAAAGCATAAAAGGATGAAACTATGTGAAATAAATTAAAATATGCTCCCTCAGTTCCTTCCTAAACAGTGATATATTGCCCACAAGATTTGGAAAATTGTCTCCTAATAACTGCTGGACATTCAAGCAATGGCACATTAAGTAGAAGTATTATCAAGCATTAATTAGTGGAAATGCAAGCCTAATTAAAGAGAGTAGCATCCACCAACTGAGCTTGAAAGTAACCCCTATTAACGTTGCTCGGGAGTTTGAAACATATTAAAATATATCAATTTTTAATATGACAAAGTCCCTACGAGGTTCTGTGGAGATGCTTGGAGGCTATAGGTGTACCTGTCACATCTATTAGGGCGATTAAGGACATATACATTGGAGAAGTCCGAGAACGGTGGGGAGGGGACTCAGTACACTTCCTAGTAGAAGTGGGATTGCATCAGGGGTCAACGCATAGCTCGTTCTTATTTACTTTGGTGATGGATGAGTTGACGCGATACATTCAAGGGGAGGTACCTTGTTGCATGTTATTTGCAGATGACATAGTACTGATCGACGAGACACGAGACGGTATTAACACTAGGCTGGAGGTCTGGACCGTGGAGTCTAAAAGTTTCAAGTTAAGCAGGACTAAAACAAAATACTTGGAGTGCAAGTTTAGTGACGTGACTTGGGAGGATGACATTGAAGTGAGGCTGGACACACAAGTCATATCCAAGAGAGAAAGTTTTAAGTATCTTGGGTTTATAATATAAGAAAATAGGGAGATTGACGAGGATGTCACACGTCGTATTGGAGCGGAATGGCAAAGTGGAGGCTCATATCTGGCGTCCTGTGCGACAAGAATATGCCATCAAGACTAAAAGATAAATTTTATAGAATAGTGGTTAGACCAACCATGTTATATGGAACAGAGTGTTAGCCACTCAAGACCTCTCATGTTCAGAAGTTAAAAGTTGCGGAGATGAGGATACTGAGATGGATGTGTGATTATACTAGGAGGGATAGGATTAGGAATGAAGATATTCGAGATAAGGTTTGAGTGGCCTGTATGGTGGACAAGATGCGAAAAGTGGGGCTGAGATGGTTCGAGCACGTGAAAAGGAGAAGCATAGATGTCCCAGTGATGAGGTGTGAGAGGGTGGCTATGGCGGATCCTAAGAGAGGTAGAGGTAGACCGAAGAAATATTGGAGAGAGGTAATCAGACAGGACATGGTACAACAACAACAACAACGGCCCAGTATAATCCCACAAGTAGGGTCTGGGGAGGGTAATATGTACGCAGAGCTTACCCCTACCCCGAGGGGCAGAGAGGCTATTTCCAGGAGACCCTCAGCTCAAGAAAGCAACAAGAGACGATATATTAGTACCATCAATAGAATCATAATAAAATAACAGCAATATAAGAAATACGAAATAGATGAAAGGTATAATAATAACTAGCAGATAATTAAAGCCCTACATTAGTAGATGACCACTAGAATCCTAAAACTAACTCCTAACTGGCTAGTCCCACTCTAGTGCGCTGTTTAAATATTCACAACTTCCCCCTAACCTACAACCTTAATGCTCGATTTCCACAATTCTCTGTCAAGGGCCATGTCCTCAGTAATCCTAAGTCACGCCATGTCTTACCTGATCATCCCTCCCCAATTCTTCTTAGGTCGCCCTCTACCTCTCCTCGTTCCCACCAAAGTCAATCGCTCACACCTCCTCACCGGTGCATTAGTGCTCCTCCTCTGAATGTGCCCGAACCATCTGAGTCTTGCTTCCCGCATCTTGTCCTCCATGGGGGCCACGCCCACCTTCTCTTGAATATCTTCATTCCTAATCGTATCCATCCTTGTATGCCCACACATCCACCTCAACATCCTCATCTCTGCTACTTTCATCTTCTGGATGTGTGAGTTCTTAACCGGTCAACACTCAGTCCCATACAACATGGCAGACCTAACCAATGCTCTATAAAACTTACCTTTTATAGAGCACGGTACATCTGTAGTTTAACGAGGACATGACCCTTGATAAGAGGGTGTGGAGGTCGAAGAGTAGGGTTGTAGGTCAGAAAGTAGCCGAGCGCATTTCCTTTCCAAACTTGTACTTCCTTCCATAGCTATAGTACTAGTGTTATCCTCGTGTTCCCTATTTTTAGACTGATATTAATACCTAATGTTTCCTTTGCATCGTTATTTTTTTTTCCGGTTGTTGTTACTATTTCGCTTATCATAGTTTTGTCATAACTGTTATAATTTTGCTTTATTGAGCCGAAGTTCTTCCGAAAATAGCCTTTGTATCTTTACAAGGTAACGATAAAGTCTGTGAACATATATCAATTACATAGAATAGTAATATTAATAATTTGACTATTAATAGTTAATCACATAGAATTTTTGTGCATAGTTTAATCTGACTCGTAATCATGAGATATTTTAGTAGTGCATGTCACTTCCTTGGAGCTTTTGTTTGTCTCTGCAATTTACCAAGTACCAGGCACGGCGGATGGGGCTTGAGGCTGTGAATCCCATCGAATCCAATACTTTTAATACATACAAGACTTAAATATACACATGTACAAAAGCACTAAAGGAAAATTATCAGGTATGTCCATTTATAGATAGCTCATTATAAAAATTGGTCAATTGATAAAATATTATTAATATTAGCCAAATTAGCCAATTAGTTATTTGTAGCAAAAAAATATCAAATTTTTACTTTGTTTTGAGTGGGTGTTATTAGAATAGATTTGGCACAACTTAAGGAGCTTGAATCTCAGTTTTGGGATGATTTGGTGAAGTTTTGAGGTAGTTTGAATTAAAAATTCGGTAAAAACTGAACATGAAAAAAATGATATGTGTATCACACTATGTATCATTTGTGTATCACATATGTATCGTATTTGTATCTACTATGTATTACATGTATTCCATGTATACATGTGTGTGAGATACATGCGTGATACATGTTTGATACATGTGTCGTAGAAGACTTTTTTGAACTCGATTTAATTACGAATTTTGATACAAAACCCGTCTAAATCACCTCCAATCTTCCTCAAATTTTGTATATTGACTTATCTATATATTTTCAATGAATTTCAACTATACCCATTGAAAAAGTTCCTTTTTTGTTTAGATTTTTGGAATATTATATATATTTTTTGTATTTCATCACCTTATTTGCTACCTCATTCATAAAATTTCCCTTCCGTCTTGCATCTAGTGTTGCTAATTACGCTTAAAAATATGGAAGGTAATTTTTGCATGTGATTCTTTGAGAGAAAGAACCCTATTATTTGATTTTTCAATTTTTGTTGGCTAATTTTGATAAGTCTATGATTAATGGCTAGAGGTTGGTAGTTGAGATTTATTTGGGACATTTGTGTAAGTTTCCCTTGTAAATTCTGAGAATTTATTTAAGAGTATAGTTACTTTAGAACTAAAAATCTTTTTAAGGTCGAACCCACCAAAATTTAAAGTCAATCTCCAAGCTCTTAGATCTTTTCCGTTTATTTTCCTTCAAGGCTTCATGTATAATTAAAAAATGATCATAATATTTCTTCACGCACAAAATACAACTGTACAGGAGCAGCATGCTTTTCAGCAGTAAAACCTGCTGCTCACAAAAAAAAATCACCCTCATTTATCTTTTTTTTTGGTTGGACACCCTCATTTATCTATTAAAATGTTAAGATAAGAATTCCTCAAATATTACAACAAAAATATGAACATAGTGAAATGCATATGTTGCAGCATATCGGCGTATTTTTTATACGTTGGGCAGCTTGTCTTCGCCAACCAGCCATCTCGTTAATTGGCTCGGATCAGCAGCCAATGCCTTACATGACTTAGGGAAAATACCAAGATCTGCACCAATTTGGTCATATACCTTGAGAGCAGATTCCATCTCAGCTTCAATAGCTGCATCGTCCATAGCATCAACTGAACCTTTCAGGAGTAGTTCGGTGTAATACTTTTCCTTTTCAGCGTCATGTTCAAAGGGTTCCATTGCAGGCCCCTGCTAGTTTACATAATATCTTCTGAGTAAGGCAAATTCAAAAACATTTGCTCTTCCGTAGCATATAACCAGGTACTCAACAATAACACATATTAAAAGGGCAGCCCAGTGCACTAAGGTCCCGCTATGCGCGGGGTCCGGAGAAGGGCCGGACAACAAGGGTCTATTAAACAATAACACATATCAAGGAGGAATATTGCTAATCCAAGCCCAAAGACAGTTGTTATAGAAATTGACAATTACTAAATTTTCACTCATACTTAGTTGAGTCCTGAATATTATTGAAAGTAGCCTAACATGGTACGATATGCTCTAGTTCATCTTGAGAAAAAAATTGAAACGCTCATGACTTAAACCAGCAAAAGTTAGAAAAAAGCAAAGCATGGATACAGACAGTATAAAAGGTGTAGACATATCTGTTACCTGGATAAGTTCTGCATAATGTCGGTAGATTTCACTGCTTTCATCTTGATCACCGAGTAATGTACCACCATACCAGCCATTAGCCTCATTTGCGGCTGTCATTGTAAGGTATCTAGAAGAGGATTAAAATAGTGAGTCTAAAATGAAATAAAAGAGTGGCACAAAAGGATGTATATACAGTAATTTGAAAGGAACCAAACAAGGAAATCAATACCTTTTGTGTCAAATGAAGGAAAAATGAGGAATACTACCGGCCCCTTTCTTTCCACATTGCACATTTATCTTAATTTTTTTTTCAGGGTTGGTGGAGATATACACAACAATATAATAAACCATGTCCACTGAAACTAATTGTTTTAAGCATAATCAGAATCCTTCCAAAAAAAAGGTTCAGCATTAACTAATCCTTCCACTGCAGAGAGATGAATAACTTTGATCAAGTGACCAAAATAAAGAGCAAAGAAGAAGGTGGAGGCAGACTAAAACATATGACATTCGGACTTCAATTTGTCAATAATACTTCTTACTTAGATAAGGTAAGCTTTGAAGCTGTATTCTCTCATATACTAGAGGTAGGGCGCTAGCGCTGACTGATATAATAACAAAAATCAAACAGTAATTCAGTTTTCAGTTTTTCTCCAACATACTTAAGCAAATAGATAACCCACCTAAAAAATACTGGAAAATGAGGTTTCAGGCTCTAAAAACTTTTAACGTTTAATCCATTTCCTAGTTAAGATAGAAGTAGCTTAGTAAACTTTTGTACATTTCGTATTTTTCCAATTGAACTTCAAGAAACAAATAAGCCGAAGCTCTATGCCAGCATAAGCTAGTTAAACATCTATTTTAAAAAACAAAATATATTTATCCAAGCCAGATATAAACGACATCTACAAGCTATTGCATCATCATCATTTCAAAGGTGGTCTAGTCAACTTTACAACGGTGAAATTTCACCACTTGCTACCTCTCAAGAAATTGTGCTAGGTGAATTGGAGAATTCCGAGAGTCACCGTGACTTTGGGTACTGCAGGCGCATCAAGGTTGAGGAGGTCGTGGGAGCTATGCGTAAGATGAGCAGGGGCAGAGCGACCGGGCCGGACGAAATTCCGGTTGAATTTTGGAAGTGTGCGGGTAGAGCAGGCTTGAAGTGGCTGACGGGGCTGTTTAATGTTATTTTTAGGACGACAAGGATGTCAGATGAGTGGAGGTGGAGTACGGTGGTTCCGTTGTATAAGAACAAAAGTGATATCTAGAGTTGTAACAATTATAGGGGTATCAAATTACTGAGTCATACCATGAAAGTTTGGGAGAGGGTCGTTGAAGCAAGGGTAAGGAGGACGGTGTCTATATCCGACAACCAGTTTGGGTTCATGCCGGGTCGTTCTACTACGGAAGTTATACACCTTATTAGGAGACTGGTGGAACAGTACAGGGAGAGTAAGAAAGATTTGCACATGGTGTTTATTGATCTGGAGAAAGCGTATGACAAGGTTCCGAGAGAAGTTCTCTGGAGATGCCTGGAGGCTAAAGATGTGTCGGTTGCCTACATTAGGGCAATTAAGGACATGTATGATGGGGCTAAGACTAGGTTAGGACAGTAGGAGGCGACTCTGAGCATTTCCCGGTTGTTATGGAATTGCACCAAGGTTCTGCGCTCAGCCTGTTCTTATTTGCCCCGGTGATGGACGCGTTAACACACCATATCCAAGGGGAGGTGTCATGGTGTATGTTATTCGTTGATGACATAGTTCTGATTGATGAGTCGCGAGCCGGTGCTAACGTGAGGCTGGAGGAGACAGGCTCTTGAGTCTAAGAGTTTCAAGCTGAGCAGGACGAGGACGAAGACGGAATACCTGGAGTGTAAGTTCAGCGTTGAGTCGAGGGAAGTGGACGTGGATGTGAGGCTTGAATCACAGGTCATCCCAAAGTAGAGGTTGTTTCAAGTACATTGGGTCGGGTTATCCAAGGGGGAGGGGAGATCGACGAGAATGTCACACACCGTATTGGAGTGGGGTGGATGAAGTGGAGGTTAACATCTGGAGTCTTGTGTGACAAGATAGTGCCACCGATACTCAAATGTAAGTTTTATAAAGCGGTGGTTAGACCGACCATGATGTATGGGGCTGAGTATTGGCTTGCTAAGAACTCACATATCCAGAAGATGAAAGCAGCAGAGATGAGGATGTTGAGGTAGATGTGTGGGCACACTAGGATGGATAAGATTAGGAACGATGATATTCGGGAGAAGGTGGGTGTGGCTCCCATTGATAACAAGATGCGGGAAGCGATGCTCAAATAGTTCGGGCACGTTCAGAGGAGAAGTTCAGATCCTCCGGTAAGAAGGTGTGAGCGGCTGGCTTTGGAGGCTTAAGAAGAGGTAGAGAGGGCGATCTAAGAAGTATTGGGGAAAGGTGATTAGATAGGACATGGCGAGGCTTCAGATTTCCGAGGACATAGCCCTTGATAGGAAGCTGTGGGGGTCGAGTATTAGGGTTGTAGGTTAGGAGGTAGTTGAGTTTTTCCTTAGTTCGTACCTTTGTGAGGCTAGTTTGGTAGGGTTTTTGTCTGAGACAGCTAGTGGCAATGTTGTGTTTTACTACTCTTTCGTTTTTCATAGAGCAGAGTCTATTTACTGGCTAGCGCTTTTGCTTTGCACCTATTTTCTGATTTTCATGATGTTATTTTTTCTTATGGTATCTATTGGTAGTACTGATACTTCTCTTTTCTTTTCGTTTTCTTAAGCCAAGGATCTTTCGGAAACAGCCTCTATTCCTCGAGGTAGGGGTAAGGTCTGCATACACACTACCTAAACCCTAAACCCCTCCTCAGACCCCACTAGTAGAATTTTACTGGGTCATTGTTAGGGGTGTGCATTCGATTTATCGATTCGATTTTGACCCTTATCGATAATTACTTATCGATTATCGATTTGTACATATGCTTATCGTTATCGTTTCAATAAGGTTTCAATAAGGTTTCGATTTTTTCGATTTATCGATTTGGCACTTATCGATTCGGTTATCGATTACACCAATAAGAAAATTTGCGGGCTTCCACGGAAAGAATATTGCTATAAACACGCCTAACTAATATGGACAAAAAGAAGCTAAAATAAGACGAACACCGTTTATAACATAAAAATTGTGTCGACAAGCACATGCAAGGAAACTAAAGTAAGGGATCAAATGTATGTCACCAACACTCCAACGGTATAAAAAAAAATACATCATCACGGCTAATTCTATTTTCCATTAATTTGAACTTCATTCCCTTAAGGTTTAAATATGATCATTCCTTAAATGTGGCAGATGAAATAATAGGGTTAGGGACTTAGGGTAAAGGAAAGGATATTATAGAATAAGGGTTAAAAAAATAAAAAAATAATTTTTTTTTAGTATATCTTATCGGTTTATCGATAAACCGATAACCGAAGAGGACAAAACCGAAATCGAAATCGATAACTCGATAGGAAAATTTTCGAAATCAAAATCGAAATCGATAAACCGATAACAAATAATCGATTCAATTTATCGATAAACCGATTCGAATGCACACCCCTGGTCATTGTTGTTGTTGCTACCTCTCAAGAAAGGAAAATGGTAAAACTATCATTTTCTATGGCATTGCACATACAGCTGATGATGAACCGTAGAGATGATCATATTTCACTCTGTTATGAACCGTAAATTCATAATATATATATATATATATATATATATATATATATATATATATATATATTTTAAAAAACATCTCAACTTCTGCACCTTCATCAAGTATTTTTCAGCCGCATACTTTGCGATGAGAAAAGAAGAATGAAAAAAAAAAAAGAATGGACAAGTGAAATTATCACACTGGTTTGATTTATGTCTGAGGTGCACATTGGTAGGCTTGTATAACAGGTAAAGAACCGCAGCTAATTGCTCAAAGACATCAGATAAGCTCGTAAATGAGCTACAAGCAAAGTTTTGAGGGTAAAATACCTTTCAAAGATATCTTCTTGATTCAGATCAGGAACACCAGAAATCCAGCTAAGATCACCAAGACCATCTACTTTATCCTCGCCAGTAGAAGCCCCATTAGAAACTGCATTTGAAGACACCTTGGATGCAGAATTACTATCATCATACTTCCTCTGTCCAAAAAGCCAATTCGGGCTCTTAAGCTGTATTTCACTGCAATTAAGAATATCAAACATTACCAGCTAAAGAAAATTTGCTGGTCACATATTGCAAAATTTACTCTCTAGAGAAAAAATAAATAAACTGAAGAAAAAAAACGAAAATAAACTAGTTTATCAGAATACACAAAAACAATCTTTAAAATCTCAAAGAAAGTGTGAAAGAACCGGTTCGAGGCTCAAGCTTTCATTTTGAGTTATTCGGATGAAGATGTTGGAGCTGTTTGGGAGCATGTAAACTTGGTTTGGTCTTGGAATAGTGTCTTTCTGTTTTATTTAGTTATAAGTGCCAACACCCGCACTATGCCATGCCTTACACCCAATCATTTTCTCTTGGTACAAGTATGAAATAAATTTTTTAGCAGAACTTTGATTAGCTGTTCAACCAGAATAGACATGTATTCTCACTTATATGTCAAGTCATAAACAGTAAAGAAAACTAACAATATATCATGTAAAGTAACTTGGTCAATAAAATTTAAAACGGGGTAATTTTGAAACTATTCTTCTCAAATCTCCTTTCCAACAGCTAGCGTTTTTATGATGTTAGAAGGAAAAGGATATCATTTATTTGTACATATATGGGGGGAAAACAGCATAATTTCATTTTATCATTCAGTAAGCTCTTTGACTATTTTTTCCTCACTTTTCCGTCAATATTTAAGAAAAATTACCATTTTACTTTATATTTTGTATGAGAACTGTAACAGTTTGTATTTACCACTAAGATGTTAATGTCACTTTGAGATCTATGAAAAAATTAAAAGTACTTTTTCTTTTAAAAATCGTTGATAACTAATAAATTAAATTGATTATAAAATCTATCTCTCTTTATACCATTATTCAGAACTAACCATTCGAGTAAAAGAACAAAAAAGAAGAGCCAGCAAAGAATAAAAAGAAAATATTTCTATATGCAGGCACTTCTCACCTTTTCTTTTTTGATCTGTCATGTAATCTCCCCCAGGGCTCAAACAACATACATAAGTATCTTCTATATCCGTTTGAAGAAGCATTAGTTGTCCACAGTTTCTAATAGGGATCAGTTTTATTAACTTCAATAGTTTAAGAGTGTATTTAACAGCCACTACTCCCCAAAACAACAAGTAGCCATTGTTGTAGCTAAGTATCTCTTAGACTATTGAGCCTAACATTACAAACTTTGGAAACTCTAGCTTTAAATCCCTGTAAAAGTATATTGAATATTTTAACGGTTTAAGAGGATATTTAACAACCATCCCCAAAAACAACAAGTAGCCGTTGTTGTAGCTAAAAGTCTCTTAGACTATTGAAACTAATATTACAAACTTTGGAAACTAATGATTATCTAAACTAATGCTTGAAATCCCCATAAAAGTATATTGAACATTAAGCAGAAATATAAGTATTACAATAATATTTTAATGGAAGTATTAAATTGTATGGACTAACCAACCAATAGGAAGGTGTCAGTTCAAGGAGTTAAGTGAGACAAAAAAAGAATTGTTGTGTGTTGATTGATAACCATGTAAAGAAAAAGGTATTCCTCATTTCTTAGTTCTTAGCATATCAGCCCATCCCTTCAACTCAAACTAGAGAAATTCAGGACATGTAAATTAAGAACTGGGCAGGACGGCATCTCATCATTTAAGACTAAAAAAATTCAACATAATGAATAAAAAGGATGGAACAAAGTTAAGTGCCGCTGCCACTTAGCATTTCTGGACATATTATTGATAGATGTCATGTTAGTCTTATAACTTAAGATTTTAAGGGTAAACTTTTTCATGTCATGTACAAAGATGGAAGCTGTCACTTTTGACTCTCCAAGCATGTAAATGAACACTACAGGAGAAATAAAAATAATTAAAATTGCACATCAAACAAAAAATATATGCTTAACTAAAGTCAACACTTACGCTGCATCAGGTGCCACTCCAGAATTCCCTGATTTTTGATCAGTTTCACTACAGAGCCGTACATTCTTAATATTACAGCATGTTCTTTCAAGCAACTTGTCAAAGGATGTCAACTTCATGCGCAAGAAATCTTCCCTGCATGCTGGAACAGGGGCTAGTGCGGTTCCTTGTCCAACAGCACTGGTATCAAATGACAAGCTGTGCCATAAATTAAGATGGCAACTATTAGTAAGCAGACAAAGTCATATGTTAGCAGAGAATTTTCTTCTTGAATCTTTCCTTACAAATATACAGTTTCCAAAAACGGGGCCTTAAATCAACCTCTGCACTTCAGAAACATTCTGTTTATTAGCTTGACAGGAAAAAGAGTCCATATGTGCAGCCAAAAGTCCTAACATTACTAATTTGAGTGCAGCATCTCAGTTGTCACAACACATCAAGCTCGCATAAGAAAAGAAATACATATTTTCTGTTCTACTACTCCCTCCATCCCAGTTTAAGTATCCTAGTTTGATTGGCACAAGGTTGAGAATTCAATTTTTATTTTATTTAAATACCAGTTGTCCCTGGAGAAAATTACCTCTTGATAAAGTTGATTTCAATAAAAAAGTGGGGAAATGGTAACTTTAATGGTAGGATATTGGAAAAACATTTAATAGTCTAGTGAAAATTTTCTCCTTTATTAAGTAAGCAAAATTTTCTGACAGCCAAAATAAAAAAGAAAGAAAGGCAAGTGGAAAAGAGGAACCCCTACTCTGGAATGAGATCATCTCCTATGCCAGATACATGGAGATAATAGTCTGAATCCAGCTCCCAAAGTGCAGGTTTTCCTTCCTTAGGTTGGAAATATCCCAAGAATCTGGAAAAGAAGAAAGCCAAGAACAAGTAATAAAATTGTTGAGCAGCAAACTTTTCAAAAACATTTGCAATAAAAGCCCACATATCGAGAATTCCACAACTTCAGATGGAAAATGCTTAACCACCTAAAAGCATGCATCAACAAGGAAAATCAAATGGCAGCTAAAAGTTTAGGGAATGAACATACAAGTTAATTGCATCTTGCTTTTCACCGTCCGTATATGCATTGCTGTAATATCGTTTGATAGACTTGAGGAATTCCCTTGATTGAGTTGTAGCTTTCCACTTGCCCTGCCTTTCTGGAAACACCTAGTTTAACCAAAACATCTATTCAACAATATGAACAATTTCTAGGAATCAACATTTAATCAAAAACATTTAGAGAAATTATTTTATTAACTCGGCAGTTAGAATCAGTGAACATACGGTGTTGTGAGCAGCAGATCCACCGTACTGTTGAGCAAGAGCATCACCCATACCCTGGTACATATCCATGAGAGCAGCAGCAATGCTACTGTCAGCATCCAGTTTGGGCCTATCAGACAAGCCCATAGCATGGAGTTGGCGACCTAAAGCTTCAAGACCATAAGCATATTGGGCGACATTTGTTCGGTCCAAGCAATCAATACAGTTTGTGCGCAGCACTCCACTTTGAAACCTTGGTGCATTGTCATCATTATCTTTCCCAATTTGTTGGCTATTATCAGCCTCTCTTTCTTGTTTGATCAACGAATTCAGAATTTCATTATTGCTTCCAATCCTTGAGAGCTCTCCTGAATTTGCTCTCAAATCTCTCAGAGTAGAATCCCTGCACGAAACACCATGAATCAGTTACATCTAGTCATAAATCATTTGTGCATCAATGAAGTTAAGTTTCCATAATCTAGACAACATTCACAAGGATAAACTCTGCTTAGCAACTCATTCACTTTAAAGAAATAGTACCTGGTTGCTTAACAACTACACCTAAGTCTTCAACAAAGGGACATGGAATTCACAGAGTTGGAATTTTTCTTTCAGAAGGCATCTAAATGATAACGAAATTGGCAGGGTGGCTAAAATGCTGAAGCTTCTGGAGGCTCTTCATGGTACCAGAAATGCCGAGGATCCAGTTATATGGAATGGAGGAAACACCAAAAGGTTTTCAGTCAGCTCTGCATACTCTCTGCTTTCAGAAGGTGCTCAATTATCAGTTTGGCCATGGAAATGCATAGGGAAGATTAGAGCCCCTTCTAAGGTCACATGTGTTTCTTGGCTAGTTGGCAGGAAAGCTTGTGTGACTCATGAAGTTTTTGCAAAGAAGGGGAATTCCTCTAAGTTCCAGATGTTCTCAGGAGGAGGAAGAAACTAATAGCCATCTTTTTCTACATTGCAAGGTAACTTGTGGCAGTTATTCCTTTCCCTGGCAGGAATACAATGGGTAATGCCAAAGGATACCAAGGACCTTTTGTGGTGCTGGAATGATATCCAAACAACAAATAGACAGAAGCTGTGGTGGAGAATGATCCCAGCATGTATGTGGTGGACGGTGTGGAGAGAAAGGAATAATAGATGTTTTGAGAATAAAAATAGTTCCATACAAAGAATTAAGCTGAATAGTTTTTTGTCTTTTGAATTATGGTGTAAAGAGAACTATATAGAGGATGCAAAATCACTTGTAGATTTCTTAGATTCTTTGTAAGATACAAGGCCCCCTGTAATCTGTACATTTTTCTTTTGGATACCAGTACAAACTTGGTGCTGATGGATATAACGTTACCTTACTCCAAAAAAAAGATAGTACCTGATAGGATATCTGAATGTCACATGGAATGTTAGAAACATATTGGCCACAAGACCCATAACAGAATAGCAAAACCATCTTAAGACCAAGGCCAGATATGGATTTCATAGCAAATAATGTGGTTGATTATACAGAGCCTGAGACCAGAATAACGATAATTAACTTATGTCTGTTAGGATGGAAACTACTTCAAGCTCGAGCAACTTTACTTGAAAATGATTTTACAAAGGTCCATGCTTTCAAAATCCAAGTGCCAGAATAAAGTTAGAATTGTCTATCAAAAAGTATTTTATAACTTAGATACTTGTAAGAAACTTCAATGACCAAAAATTTAGTAAAGGAACAACACAAAGACTATTGCTATAATTGATATCTTGATATAGCTCAATAAAAGCTGCAGTATTATTATCTTTAACTTTTATTGTTCTTTATCTTCTAGTTAGAAATGAAGTAGAGGTAATGTTCTCTCTTATTTGAAGATAAGGTTCTATCTATTAATAAGTTTCTAATCTAGTCATATCTTTACACTTAAAATTCCACGAAGTAGCTTTAAAATTTCTAACTTGTTCAAATTCACAATCCTACTAGTAGGACATTGAAGTACTTTGTTTGGAAGATGTGAAGCCTTGTAGATTATAGTCTGTTTAAAAGAGAATAACATATTTTTATATTTAGTTAATTTAACTTAAAAAATTTTTCCTTGTCCCCCCCCCCCCCAAAACCCTGGTAACCAAAAATTCTCGAGGGCCAGTGGCACACAGTTCGAAAGACGGTGGATAATGGACCCGCCCCACTACCTTTCTCCACTTAAATACTAGACTCTTGTCTACAGCAAAGTTCAAACCCGTGACATGTGCCTAGCCCAAACATCATGTGTTGCGCTTTTACCACTAGACCAAAACCCTGGCGGCAAACTCCTCTCAATACAAAAAAAGCTGGAAATGCACAATTTCCACATTCAATCTCGGTGTCATAGTCCAGGTTCCACTTCATTAGGACTGCTACACTTTTAGCACCAACTACTAATATCATACTTAATCCACCCTTGAGAAATAACCAAATCTTCAACATTCAACTGATGCCTCATGATCATACAAGTGGAAGCCACAATGAGCAAGCTTGATACCTTAATCTTTTGAAAGTTGGAGACCATAATAATAATAATAATATTACAAGACACAACTGCAAGTAGAAATTCAGCCTACTCTAAGCTGGTTTTTTGTAGCAAAATCTTATCCAGTGAAGATCTTTTCATTTCTTGATGCTATATCTTTTGGAGCTGGACACTCGTCGGATTCGAGCTTTTTAAACAGGGAAGAATAATGTAGTCAGTAAAGTATTGTGGTATTCTTTCACCGATGGATTTTATCCCACTTCATTGATAACCCCCACCCCCACCCCCCCACCCCAAAAAAAAACAGAAACAAAAACTCTAGGTGATATCCCAAACCATGGCCTCTGTTGGTAGAAGGCAGCACAATAATTGAGGTGTTCGCAACTGGCTTGAACACCACTAATACCAAAATTTCTGGTATTTTTATCTCAAATATTTATTTCTCTTTCTCTTTAGTTAGAAATAAAGTAGAGATAATCTTCTCTCCGATTTTGAAGACAAGGTTTTATCTATTAGTCAATTTTATCAAAAGCAAAAAAAAAATGACGTCCACAATGCAGAACGTAAATAAAGGTGCACTTTATTTAGAAAGGGATAAACGAAGAAAGAATAAAAGTATATACATATATATGGGGGGGGGGGGGTAATTCAAAGATAATAACGATATAAAAACCATAATTCGAAAAAAGAATTGAAAAAACTACAGGGTATGTGAATATTATTGTTAAGAGTAGTTCTCTTTACGAGGAAGCTCATATGCGATGCAGCACATGCTTTAGCACCTTAGTGCCTGCACTGAAGCATAGCTAATCGAGGAGAAACACCTAACACCCAACCCCTAGTGCACCTTGCTTCAAGGTTTAAGTGTCCTTAAGTGCACCTTTGACAGCACTGCAATTAGTTAGAAATAATATTATCTGCTATTAGTTGGAAATAATATTATCTTTCTTATATCACGTATAATTTTGTTGATAATGGAAAAGCTCCCACATAGAAGAGGCATACCAAAAAGTAAAGAATCTTCATAAAGATATAATCCCATGAAAGGTAAGATTAGATAATCTGCAGAAAGATTACAAATCTTATCTTTTTAGTTAAAAATAGAGTATGAGAGTGGTGATATACGAGGATCTAACCTCGATCCTCGAGAGCTTAGTTGCAAGACCTCAGACATAGGGATTCTCGGACCGGAACGTTCTAGTAGTTTTAAGAGTTCTAACTTATTCAGAACTCACTATCCTATAGATAATACCCTCGTGTACTTTATTTGGACGACCTAAACATAAGTTGACTTGATCAATAACCGTTTCTGAAATTGATTTCTCTTAATTTTATCTACTTTCTCCTGTTTTGTCTTTTCTACTCCCCTTTCTCCCTTCTCCTTTTATGGTGCTACATCTATCTTTATTCAGATCCAAGCCTTCATTCTGCAAATAACCAGTTATCACTAGACAAGTTTTGAATGGAAGAAAGAAAGAACAGAAAACAGTTCCTTTGATACAGACTGATTTACAAATAGAGAGGTAATCCAATTTAAATATCACATTCCTTTCCCAGCAATTTGTACTCTTCTCTTTTCTATTTGCGGCACTCTGAGAAGCAACAGTAGTAAAACAGACTATTGAATTTTTTAAGAAAAAAAAGAAAAAGAGAGAGAGAGAGAGAGAGAGAGAAGAGAAGGAAAACAGCATACAAGCTTTACAACATCCTTATCGCCAACTTCATGAAAGGTCAGAAAAAACTTATAGAGACAAGAGAAAAAGAGACGGAAGAAGAAAATGACTAGCGTGGAATAGAGAAAGAAGTGAGTTATATGATGTCTAACTAACTAGCCTCACCTTAGCATTTGCAAGTTCAGTAAACAACAAACTAGACTCAAAGTACGTAACTCATTGCATGCCTTGCAAATATGATACTCGATAGTTCAAGCACAAATGTCAATAGATGCTTGAAAATACCTCGCAGTGCTTGTACGACTGAGCTGTGTAGCCCGCCTTTTAACAACCATTGGCTTTCCACTGTAGTAAAACCCAGTTAAATCAAGTGCTTCACTCGCCACACCCCCCAAAACTGCTAATACATTTGCAGACTTGCTTAACACCGGAAACAAGGATGAAATTAGCAAAAAAGGATTTAAAAGATTAACTTATTAGGATAATAAGGAGAAAAGGGATACCTCTTCGCAAACTTGTGAAAATCCCAATGTATGAATTTCAGGTGATTTTCTTCAGAAAGTATCTGATTTAGGTACCCAACTGCATTAGCAAATTCACGCCTCAGCATCATTTCTCGTGGCCTTTTCTCAACGGTCTGCAGTCATTACATTCATAAATGACAGAATTGAAGAAAACTCTAAAAGGCAAATATTCGATGCTGGAATTCAAAGACTAGAACTGTTTGAAGCAAATAGTGCCCAGGAGGTGGACAAACCATTAGTCCGATCAACTTAAGAAGCAAACACAATGTAAATTTTCTGGAGGCCACCAAATTCAGTTTTGCACAAACCTTTATCAGATTAAGTATGATTATTGGGTTTCCATATCTCCTTGCAAGATCTTCAAAATGCAGTCTTGTTGCTTCATAAGTAGGATCATATCTTTGCACTTGATCAGAAAGGAGACAAGCAAGCTCATTCAAGTCAGATTGGAAGTACACATGACTCCACCTTTAAAATCTCTAGTAACAATCAGGTAGAAGAATTTAGTTGCTCTTACAGATTATATCTGGTTTTGGGCTGAATCTTGAAGCTTCTTGTGACCAGAAAAGAGGAATTGAGCCCCTCATTTGAACAACAGAGCTCATTTTCCCTTTGCTTGAGCCAGCTTCTTCGCCAAGCACAATTTGTTCAGTTTCAACATCATTTGCCACTCTTCCATGATCATTAACTCCCCTTTTCAAGTAACTGCAGCATGAACATTTACTGGTAAGACTTCGCGATAGATACTGAAGTTACTCATGGAAAGATCACAGAAGTGTCAATTCGCACATTAACAGGAATATTCAGTTATTCAGCTTTCCTACTTGAGAACAACAGAGACGTGATGGTTTTCTAGAAGGCAAAGCTTTTCAACAAAATATAATCAAAATGGGCTAAATTTTCATACTACCATAACACTCTTAAGCTAGACTGATCTAGATAGAATTGTAAGTTACTCGATGTCGATGCCTTTCAGAATGCTTTTGAAATGTGATAAGACATGTTTCATTTTAACAACCAGCTAACCATAAACCTCTAAGCATATGTAGCCAATCTCTCATCACCCAATAAAATCATGAATGAATGGCCCCAACCAAGAAGTCAAAAAAAGCTTCTTGTTTTATTTCTATCTTTAAGTTCCAAGGCAAGTGAAAAATTAGATCATCTCCGATTTACCAAAACATGAAGCATCTAGAAATAAGAACAAAGATACAACAGTGTTAACTAGGATTAACAGTAAAACAGAATGCACAATATCAGTACTTCTCAACTGCAATTCCATCTGCACATTCTTTATCCGAAAAGGAGTGGTCTTAGAGATGAAAATTTCAATTTGGAACTAAGACAAATCCTTGAAATATCTATTATCTCTTTTCTTCAAGGTTTCCCTGGGGTCCGCATAATGTAGTTCTATAGTATGACCCATCAGTTGTGTCGGTAAATCCCAACTCTAATTCAAGAGTTAATGCAGCATGTATGTGTTGAAGTATGTGACCATCTCATCTAAAAGCTTAAAATAAGAGCAGGCAGAGGTCCTGGGCGAGTCTCACCGACATCCAATATCAAGCAAAAGAAAAACTTCTGGAAATTACGAGAGAAATAATTAAAGAAAAAAAGAGGGTAGTGCATACCGTGTTCCAGCAAAATGCCGAGAACGCCTAGAAACAAGAGAAACACTGAAGTCTTTTCCAAATATTGATAGCCTAGTCTGCAAGCATTAAGCAAAGATTAGATATTAGGTGTCCAATCAATTTATCATCAACTGTCTGAAATACTCAGGGGATTGTTTAAGGGATATATCACAACAAATATGAAAATAGAAATTAAAGGAGAAGATAGCAAGCTAAGTATGCCGAAAACAGGTAGATAGTCTCATTTTCAAAATAACAGCTCAAGCCAACTGGTCAAAACCTCATATTTGGAGGACCACATTGATTTGGACCAAAATTCCTGAAGTATTTCTTTTGAAGAATATTTATAAGGGAAATGGATCTGTCTCATGGTTATGTCCTTTTCATAGAGACCACTTAAAAATGGACTAAACACAAAAAATATACATACCGAACTCATTTATTTTTACATGAAGAATCAGACTGTTGGCATGAAGCTCAGACAGGAAATGAAGTTCACAGTGATTTGCGATTCAAATATATTCACTGGTTAATTTTATATGATAGGAGTTGGAGGGGAAACTACACAAGCTAACCCATGTCATTGTAATTAGCCATCTCAGAATCAGATGCAGGGAAAAATGTTTAGTAAATTTAACTTTCTACACTACAACCTTGGATTTTCATTTCCATATCAATATAATGAAGGGTAGAGAGGCGGGCCCATTATCCACCAAGTTTCGAACCATGCACTACTGGCCCTCGAGGATTTCTTGGTTATCAACAAAAATATACGGAAAAGTAAGCAAACACCTGCTTAAAGTGCCCATGAACTAAAGCAATTGTCCACATTGTGTTCTTGCATCTTGATCGAATTGTATGTGTTAGATAACTATTCCAGACAAAAATATTGTCATACGGCATCCCATCCTCACCCGTAGACAAGATATTCTTCTGCAAGCTTCGCATTATTGGATAGGTATAACTGTAGAAAAAATCTTTTGCCAAGTCAACACTGGACAAAAGCTTCTTGTACCTGCATTTATTGAAAATTTAGTCAGCCAAGAAACTAAGGGCCAAATATTTGTTCACTAAATCAAACAGAGGGCATAAAATTTGGGAAATTTAACAAAAACAAAATTCAAGTTGAGTGAAAAGGAATTGACTAAAAAGCAATGATGATTTCTTCATAATTTCCGGATCAGATGCAAAAACAGTCATTTTTAAAGGACTAAACTAAGAACATATGCCGAATAGAAATAATGAACAATTCAAAAAAGAAGCAGGAGAAAAATGACCGATGAATTACTTTCTCTGTACAAATTAATATGATACTCTTTATATCTTAGACGTTCCAAAATATTTCACACCATATTCTATACTTTTCTTTTTTGAGAAAGAAGAAAAAATGTTTTCAACTTTCAAATATTCAAATTCATTTAACTAATCAAATTCTTTTCGAACTAACTTTCCAATTCACAATTTTAATATTCTCAACTATCACTAATATAATACATAAGTCAAACTAACATCTTAAACTCGGTCTCAATCAAACACCTTCATGTGAAATAGAACATGGGGACACTACTTTGCAATCATTGTTTCTAAAGAAAATTATCTCAAAAAGGAACATAGCAGTGGCAATTTTCTTCATTTCTTGACCTAGAAGCTATGTTTCTCAAACTCTTAAAAAGGCCGCCGAGTGCGTGTTGGATCCACCTAGCAGACTCGCTTCTTATATTAGTACAGTTGGTTATGCTTCAATAAGTGACGGATAGTTTTAAAAGCTGACAAGGGCAAAAGATCAACAAGGCAAGGTAAAGTTTTTGGAGAACTAGTCCTGCATGCATAATATGGAACGTGTGGAAGTAACAAAATCGTAGATTTTTTTGGGCAAATTTGAGGTTGTGCAACTGCAGATGCTTGAGGGTAAATTTAAGGCTGTACAAATTATATGTGTTTATACTTTTTGACGTTTTTGTGTAGGATGGACTCCTTTAAGAGCATGGTCCTTTTTGTACATTTGCCCCTTCTTGCCACAGTATATATAGTTAATAAAATTACCTCACTGATCTTAAAGTGAAACCCAACTAGATATATTGCGGCTGGATTCGAAATGTCCGCTTAATCAAAACATCCAAGAAAGGAAGACAGCACTTTAATCCAACCCCTTAGCATACTTTAAAAAACTTTCAACACTAACAATTAAACAATAAAAGAGAAAGGAAATCATATCACTAGCTCAAAAGACATATAAACAGTATGCAACAAACAAAAGCTTCTCATTCCAAAAGATTCAACCAAATAAACCAAACCACTTACCTTAACTCAGTTTTCGAATGAGCAACATCAGTTTGGACAGAGACATGAGGTATCGTTATAATTTGGGTCTCGTCTATACTGTATATCGCATGACCACATACACATCCAATTTGGCGCCTTCTCGTCACCAATACAAGATAATATGACTCCAAAAATTTAATGCAACCTAACAATCAAATCCATCAAATAATGAACAAAAAAACAACTTAGCCCAAAAATTCCTTTAAAGCGTGAAATTTTAACACTTTAAACAAAGATTAACTAACCAGCAATGCCATAAACTTTAGCAACAAAATTCAAACCCCCAGTAGCTCTATTCCCTTCAGCAATGCGTTGAAGTAAGTTTTTAACTTCCTGCGGCGGATACACAACTGGGTCTTCACTTATATTAAGATCTGAAGGCTCCATTCTATCAATTTTTAGCACTCTGAAGAATTGCTTATTCTTATCACTCCCTATTAAGTAAAACCTCTGCAAATCATCAAAATTGGAATCAATCATTACCGATTGGGTTTTCTCAACAAAATAAAAATTCAAGAGAAAGGAAGTGAAAAGTGTAACGTACAGCACGTGTTTCGTAGAGGCGAAACTTTTCGAGGGAATAGGATGGAGGGCTGGAATCAGAGGGAACCTTTGAAGAATTTGACTTCAAATTCTCGGGTTTCGCCATCGAAAAATTGAATAATCAATGAAAAAAGGGGACGGTCTTCACCAATTTAGAGAGTTTTGAGCTTCGTTTGGATCATAAGGGCGAATATAGGCGACGGTCTCTTTTCATTGCAACTCTACTCAACTCATGCTTTCTTTTGTCGCCTGATCGGAAAGTTTCCCGTTTTCTTTTTCTTATATGTTTCTTTTTTTTTCTTCTTTCTGTATTTTCTTTTGTTTTATCTTTATTTATATTTATATCTTTTGATTTTTCTTATATATACTCTCTCTCTCTCTATATATATATATATATATATATATATATATATATATATATATATATATATATATATATATATATATATATCTTTTGATTTTTCTTGTATATATATATAACCTATACTTAAAGGCAAAATACATTAAAAGCCCCTTAAAATTATCTATACTTTTTGGATGGTCGCGTACGATTGTATTGGGTGCATAAAGTCACTTTGTCACGGTACTTACTTATAAGCTAACATGCTACACTTTCGCCAAGTATTCTATTAAGAGACTCTTGAGAGCCAGAAGTATTAAAAGTTAGCGGGGAAGAACTCCAAAAGAATTTCATTGGCTCCTCCTCTCTTGCCCTCTTGATGGTATCTAGTTGAAATGGTTGTTGGATTGCCCCTAGTTCAAGCTCTAAATCAAGCATTCAGACACCAAAGACCTCGGACTACGCTCTTCAGTATTATTTATCGTTTCATAATGTATCATATGTATTGTATTGTACTGTATCGTTTTGATGTATACAATATTTGAATAGATTATATTATTTGTCATCGTTTCATGATGTTTTGTACAAACAATATGAAAAATAAATTTGCAATAATATACAGAAAAAATAAGGTACGAGGTAGAATTATTATATAAAAAAGTAGGAAAAAGGATAAAATAGGATTATATAATAATAAAAAAGGGCACGATGAGAAAAAAATAAGACAACGACGCGACCACACCAAATCGATCATTCCATAAAGTTGCACTTTTTGTCGTTACGTAACGACGGATTGAGCGATATGATATAATAAAATTTAAGTAATTGTCAAAACAATCATTATATTTAAGTAAAATACGATACAATACAACATGTAACAATCCATCCAAACAAGTTGTTAGGCACTTCAACTTAAGTTCATTCCATTTGAGTATTTCAACCACATTTTAAATATGTCATTTAAACACAAAATTAATAGGTAACCCAATACAAAAATGTGTGTACTTTATGTGCCACATTAACAAATAATATTGGGACATGATTTAACCTAAAAAGCTTTTGGAAAAAAAATATGAACCCACCCCATCCCTTCATCATCTTCCCCAACGAACCCTCACCCCTCCCCCCCTCCAAACCCTCATTCTGTCTTCTTCCCCGATGACCCCCTACTTTGTGTTGACGAGCACAAAACATAACACGAAATTAATGCTCGTTAACCAAAGATTAGTATAGTTTAATTATCATCTCCATAGGAATTGGATTTAAATAATGTTCAAGTAATTTTTGGTTCAACGCTATTCAGGATGATTAACATGTTGATTGGAATGATTATTAACTAAATTAACTATTAAAATTAAAGCAATTAATGATTAATCACATAGAACTAGAGAGTAGAGCAATAGGTTATTATCAAGGCGAAGAATAAGAGTTTTGACATGATATGTGCAAGACTAATATCCTAAATTTGCCACTGTTATATTTCACTCTTAAATTTCTATCGATTCTCACGAATTCAATAGGTTATTAGCTTATACTTCTGGTTTAGATTCCTCTCTCGATAAAATCTAAATCTTTCAAATAAACTAATGTGAAATGCGGTGAAACGTGCAAGAATCTATTGGTAGGAATAATCGAAGAGAAATTTCTCGTGAATATTTCTCAATCTTAAATTAAACGGTAATTCAAAAGGCTCTCTCGATTACTTCAAAGAATCACCAAAATAAACTAAGGCATGCATTGCAATAATATTTAATAAGATATTCCTCTTTCGATTAAACACTATAAAGAATAAAATCACAATCAATATTAAAGCTTCTCCAATAAATTCAAGCAATTAAATGGTATTCGAATTCATAAACATCAACCAAGTCACCAAATCATGTCAAACCCTAAGGTAAACTGCTCAATAGATATGGAGAAAGTCATCAAAAATATAGTTAAAGAACAAGAAAACATTAATCCAACGTTACAATCCAAACTCGTATATTGAATTGGTAGAAGCAAGATGAAATCTTGTGTCTTGAAGCCTCCAATTCTCTCCAAAAGCTCTCAAGGTCAAAAGTCCCTTAAAAAACGTATGTTTGGTGTATTTATACTATGTAGGAACGGGCCCGGACAAAACTACCATCTCTGAGCCGAAGTGAAAAAACGTGGGCGAGAAAATACACTACCGTGGCGCATCATGCGCTGCATTAGTGGAAAAGCTCATAGGCCTATTTTTTCCACTTTGCAGGAAATTTACACTAGCGTCCGCGCCGTGGTAGTGTATTTTTTCTCGAGTAATTATTTTTTCTCAATTTTTAACATTCAGACTTGGTCCTCGAACCCCGAACACGATCCCCACTTAATTTCTTGGGCTTATACTCAGACTTCAAAGCTTCAATTCATCCATTTTAGCTATGAACTTGATTCTCAACTCGAAATTACATCATATACAACATAACACATGTAATAAGTATAAAGTACTAATAATTAGGCTCAAATACCATCAAAGTATAGTAATTAGAGTGTGAAATATAGTTAAAACGTGAGTTCCTAGCCTACCATCAACATCCCATACTTAAATCATTGGTCGTCCCAAACAATCAACCTACACTTCACATAGAGACAACCTTTCATCAAACAACTTCCCACCATGCCAAGAATATTTAAAGCAGACTAAGCACCATATCATAACATCCTAGCCTCAAGACTCGACTTGAAAGCACCAAGTATTTTCACGGCCTTCGCATTTACTCTGACACAGAGGCCAACCACATTACCTTTCTTTCACAAGTTATGTGTCCTCATGCAAACAATAAAGAGTAGTTCCACATACAATAATGTTCAAGAACAAATAGGAACTCAAGATAGAATTAATTTACTTACTCTCAGAATTAAGATTTATGTGCCACAAAAGACGTATCATTAGCTTTCCATAATGCCATACTTTACTAATTCGAGCTTACTTAGTCAAAGATCAAGTAGGACTTTATTTGGTTGTATGTAGGATGTAGGGCGGATAGGATGCATACAGATAATAGTGACTACACTCCCTAAGCACTTTAATACATACAATTTCACTAATTAAAATCCACACTTATGTTAAACCATACCCCAACTTTCATAGCATAAAGCATCAACTCCCAATTTCTTTAAGCACCAACAAATAAGAGCTACCACTGTCAATTTTTTTAATACATACACAAACTCTTTTTTTTCTTTTCAAAGTTCTAATTTTTTTTTCTTCAAACAACTTCAAAAATATTACATTGCAACTTTCTCCATCTTTCTTTGTTCTACTCAAAAATCCAACCATACCTCCACTTAGATTTTCACAAGCTCATAACAATGTCAAGTATTTAAGAGAGGTAAAAGGTTCAAACAAATAGTCAATTCAAACAGAGAGATCAGACTTGTAATGTGGTTACAAAAAAATAGAATTACACGCTCAAAGGGTCTAACTAAGATACACATTGATTTGGCGGGTAAAAGCATATAACTGGCTCAACAAAGAAATGTCTTTATCACATCCTAGACTGAATAATGCCGCTATTTCGCTTTGTAAACATACATGGTAAGTTTTAGACATCACTGATAAGCATAGAATATCAACAAAACTCTTACACTCATATTGGCACATAACTCACATAGGATCAGATCTATCCCAACTCTCTAGTCAAAGCAGTTAAACAGAGTCAAAATTAAATAATTTAAGGCACTTATAGATGAGTCAAGAAATGAGCATGGGCGTCACAACTAAAGCACTTACCGCTCCCAAGGCACAATAGAGTTAAGACAAGTTATCTCCATTTAATACCATAGCACAAGACTTCTCTATTCCTAACAAAAAAAAACTAACTACACCTGGTTCAAGCAAAAACCTTAGAAAAGAATCGTGGCGAAAAAATCAAGGGGGAATTCCTAAAGGAGATATTTTCCCACAAGTGAAGGGTGGAAGAGACATCGATTGTCAAGTTCACAGAGCATTGTACTGCTATTCTACAAAATAAGCTCCCTCGAAAGTGTGGAGATCCAAGGAGATTTATTATACCTTATTCTCTAGGAAATACCAAATTGGAAAAGTCTTTGTGTGATTCGGGTGCTTCTATTAATATTATGCCCTTGTCTATTTTCAGGAAGCTTGAGAGAGAAATTGGGTCAATTAAATCTGTACCTGTGTCTTTTCAGCTAGTGGATCAGACCACAATAATATTCGAAGGATTAGTGAAAGATGTGCTAATTTGGGTGGATAAATTTGCATTTTTGTGAACTTTATTGTGGTGAATATGAAAAAGAATAAGGAGGTCCCCCTGATTTTAGGGAGACCTTTCTTGTCTACTGGAAGAGCTATACTGTATATTCAGAAAGACAACTCATGCTAAGAGTGAGGGAAGAAAGAGTGGTATTCAAGATAAAGGAAGCAATAGGGTAACCTAGAGATGAGTCGGCTGCATACTTTAAATTCGAGGTAGGGGCCCTAAAGGAATGATCTGGAGCGAGCCAGCATGATAAGTGTGGGGTATGCTCGGAGAAGTCGTAAAAGAAAATCTTGACATGATTATGTGCACTAGGTTGGGCGTGCAAGGTGGATCCCGACATCGATTTAGACCCAGACTAGATGATTTAGGGGAGTTTCCTTTACCTCTTACTTTTTCTTTGTGTGTCATGGGGACATGCCACAATTTAAAGTGTAAGGTGGGGATGTGAATATGTATATGTATGTTTGTTTTCTTTTCTTCTCCTTAGCTTTGTGTGTGTTTTTTGTCATTGAATTGTTTGGATTTTTTTTTACTGTCCATGATGATAAATTTCCTCGACTTTCTTCTTGGGGGATTAAAGTCGAAGAAGAAAAAATTGTCTTTCATTTTCCTAGGTAGTGTAACAATATTTTCTTGATTTTTCTTTGTGCCACAATTCTTTTCAAAGGTTTTACTTGAACCAGGTGTAGTTAGTTGTTTTGTTAGGAATATAGAAGTCTTCTGCTATGGTGTTAAATAGAGATAAGTTGTCTTAACTATGTTGTGCCTTGAGAGCGGTAAGTGCTTTAGTTGTAATACCTAGGCTCATTGTTTGACTCATCTATAAGTGCCTTAAATTATTTGATTTTGACTCTACTTAACTGCTTTGACTAGAGAGTCGAGATAGATCCGATCCTAAGTGAGTTATGTGCCAATGTGTGTGAGAGGTTTTTGTTAATATTCTATGAATTTTAGTGATTTCTAGAACTTGTCCTGTGTGTTTTCAAAGCGAAATAGTAGCCTTGTTCAGTCTAGGATGTAATAGAGGCATTTCTTTGATTGACCAAATCTCTCTCTCTCTCTCTCTCTCAAGCTTCCAGAAAATAGATAATGGCATAAGATTAATAGAAGCACCTGAATCACATAAAGACTTTTCAAATTTAGTACTTTCTTAAGAACAAGGTATAATAAAACTTCCTGGATCTCCACACTTTCGAGGGAGCTTATTTTGTAGAATAGCACTACAATGCTCTATGAGCTTGACAACCGATATCTCTTTTACTCTTAGCTTGTTGGAATTTCCTTTAGGAACTTGGCATATGCTGGCATTTGTGAGAGTACCTCTATGAAAGGTAGATTAATATGCACCTGCTTGAGCACTTCTAGAAAACGCCCAAATTATTTGTCCAGCTTCTCTCTTCTTTGCTTTTGAGGGAACGGTATGGATGGAATATATTTGCTTTCCTCATCAGTCTCATCATTTGTTGATTTTTCCTTCTTCTTCCTTTTCAAATAGTCTTTGTCTTCTCTTTTAGATCATCCTCTAGGTCTACCCCCACTTCATCTTCTTGATTTTTATTATTCTTCTGCTCCTCTATAATTTTTACTTGTATTTTAATCACCTTACCCTTTTGTTTTGCATTAAGGTCATTCAATACTTGGCCACTTCTCAAAGACACCGTATTTATTATTTCTTTTGGATTCCTTTCGGTAGTAGCAGGGAGAATTCCTGGAGCCCCCTCAGACAATAGATTAGCAAGTTGTCCCACATGTCTTTCCAAGTCCCGGATAGCTATGCCATGAGTTTCAAGTCTCACATCTGTCCTAGTAATCCTTAATTAGATCTTTCATGCTAGATTGGTTGGTCTGTTGAGGCTGGTAATCAATGGCGGACTCAGGATTTTGCGCAGGCGGGTTCAGTCTAAGATGACAATAATAAATAATATAAGTTGTATCGGGTACGACAAGTAGGATTTGGTCGCATCTCTTTTTTATTTTTTGTAGGATTTGGTCGCATCTCTTTTTATTTTTTATTTTTTATTGTCATTTTCATTCATAGCGTGGTCTTAAAATGAAGTCATTTTAAATTCGGGGCCTCTATATTTTTAACTAAGGTCTCACATATTCTTAAGAAAAATACCAAAAAGCTATTTACTTCTATTTTTAACAATTCTTACTTCAGCAAATTCAATATTTGTTAAATTTTAACAAATAAATCAATTTAAATAATTTAAAATTTATTAAATCTAAGCAATTTGGCAAAATATAAAATCTGCTTGTGAAAATAAAGTAACAAGTTACTACGGAGTATTATTTTACGAATAGAAGAGAATAAGAAAAGAGTTTCAAATTAAACTAAATTAATACCAATAATTAAGGAAAGGAGGCTTATACCCTGAAGTGGTATTTCAATATAAGACAAATAAAAACTTTCAACATTCTCTAAGAAAATATAAATAATTTCATCAAATAAAATTAGTTTCATATTTTAGCAAAATTTATGAAAGAGATAATGAAAATTTACTTTGTAGAAGGGTTTAATTTTGAAGTAAAATAAACTTGAGAGTAATTTTATTAATTTTAGTTAGAAAAAAATATAAAGTGAAATAGGAAAAGACAAATTGAAGACATCGGACTTTTGAAAGTAATAAATTTAAGCAAAATAAACACAAATGTGAAAGCAGCCTCCGAACACGCGACCTATTGGAAAAATTGAACTCACGCGACCACTTTTACAGAGAGAACGTACACATCAAGCGGGTTCAATTTTATGCCTTATACTATTTTCCCCAGAAATTCATTAATATACACAGTATTATTTTTTGACGAAGCGGGTTCAACTAACACGTAGATCCGCCTCTGTTGGTAATGTTGCCTTTGCTGATTAAGAAAACCTGGAGCTCCTTATCCTTGGGATCTGGGATTATTCTGTTTCCATGCATTCAAACTACCACTAGGTGAACTTCACAAAAAATAGGGGTGCCTCTGGCCCATGGAGTTGAAATTGTTATCGCCTTGATAGTTTTCTCTGTCAAAACTTTTCACATCATTTACCACCTCATCTACAGCTCAGGCCTGACACTCATGTGTTGGGTGGTCCACCCCACAAAAATCACAAACTGTTGGTGGCTGACTTTGAACCTCAGCTAAGGTCAACTCTATGTTCTCATTTGCCATTGAATCGAACTGAGCCTACATTGAGATATTGGATTCCACTAGATGCATCCCAATTGCTTTTCTTTTTTCGTTTCTTTCAGCAGACCATTAGTTTTCATCTTCAGATAGCTCACCAAGAATCATAACAATCTCCTCATGGGTTTTCTTCATTAAAGGACCCCCGACTGCATTGCTTAGAGTTATTCGTGAGAAAAGTGTCAGTCCATCCCAAAAATTCTGGAGTTGCATCCACAATTCAATTCTATTATATTGACACTTTCTGGCTATCTCCTTGGACCTTTCCATGCCTCAAAAACTATTTCTGTGTCCTTTTGGCAGAAGTTATGGATCTGTATTCTAAATTTCCCCATTTTTGCCAATAAGAAGTATTTGTCGAGGAACGTTTTAGTCATGTATTCGCATGTCCTGATAGACCTAGTTGGTAAGCTTTGTAGCAGTGCTTCACATCACCCTCTAGTGAAAAGGGGAATACCCTTAAATAGACTGCATCTTTTGACACTCTAGTGTACTGAAAGTTGTTCATGATTGGTTGACCAAGTTGGCTCATTTCATTCCAATGGTGACTACTTATTCTTCAGAGCAGCTAGCTAAGGCTTATATTCGCGAGATTGTCAGACTTCATGGTATGCCGATATCCATCATCTCTAACCGGGGTACGTAGTTTACATCGTGATTCTGGAGGGCCGTACAACGTGAGTTAGGCACGCAGGTGGAATTGAGTACACCATTTCACCCTTAGACGGACGAACAGTCCAAGCACAATATTCGGATACTGTAGGAAATGCTTCGTGCGTGTGTGATGGAGTTTGGGTATTCTTGGGATCAGTTCTTGCCGCTTGCAGAGTTTGCCTACAACAATAGCTAGCAGTCGAGCATTTAGATGGCTCCGTATGAGACTTTGTATGGGAGGCAGTGTCGGTCTCCGGTGGGTTGGTTTGAGTCAGATGAGGCTAGGCTATTGAGTACAGACTTGGTTCAGGATGCTTTGGAAAAGGTTAAATTGATTCAAGATCGGCTTCGCACAACCTAATCTAGGCAGAAGAGTTGTGTGAATCGGAAGGTTCCCTAAATTTCATTCATGGTTGGGGAGCGGATCTTACTCCACGTTTTGCCCATGAAGGGTGCTATGAGATTTGGGAAGAAGGGCAAGTTGAGCCCTAGGTATATGAGACATTTTGACATTCTTAAGAGGATTATAGAGGTGGCCTACAAGCTTGTACTGCCACCTAGTCTAACTGCAGTTCATCTCGTATTCCATGTTTCTATGCTCTGAAAGTATCACGGTGATCCGTCTCATGTGTTGGATTTCAGCTCAGTCCAGTTGGAGAAGGATTTATCTTATGTTGAGGAGCCGGTGGCCATTTTGGACAGGCAGGTCCGAAAGTTGAGGTCGAAGAGAATTGCTTCAGTGAAGGTTCAGTGGAAGGGTCAGCCAGTCGAGGAGGCAACTTGGGAGACCGAGCATGCTATGCATAGCCATTATCCTCATCTTTTCACCACTTCAGGTATGTCTCTATACTAGTTCGAGGACGAACATTTGTCTTAAGAGGGGGAAGATGTAATGACCCGACCAATCGTTTTGATTGTGTTAGCCTCGAAACCCTATTTATTGATTCTCTATGTTATATTATGGTTATGTGACTTATCGGGGTGCTTGGTTTCGGGTTCGAGAAAGTTTCGAAGTGAAATGGGATGTGGGTTTAAGTTGTTAGAGTTGAGTGTACTTTGACTTTTGTGAAGACGACTCCAGAATGAGTTTTGACGGTTCTAATAGCTCCGTATGGTGATTTTGGACTTAGGAGAGTGTCCGAATATTGATTTGGAGGTCCGGAGGTCATTTCCTCTTGAATTGGCAAAAGTTAGAAAAATTAAGGTTTGGAAGATTTGTAAAGAATTTGATGAAATTGCTGAATTTTCTCATCTTGTTTCCTTCTTCTTGTTCACGAGAGAAGTCTTGCGTTCGCAAAAGGTATTTAGGGAGGCATGCGAGGTTGTTCTTCGTGTTCGCGAAGGTATGTAAAGTTGTTCACCGTGTTCGCGTATGAGGGGTCGCGTACGCATAGGTCTTGGCTCAGTGTGCATCACATTTGTGTGGGGAATCTTGTGTTCGCGAAGAGGAATTTGAGCAGCAACATTTCGTGTCTTCGCGAACGCGAGGCACCTTCCGCGTTCGCGAAGAGTAAATCGTTGGGCAGTAGAATAAAGTTTCAAAATCGAGGGTTCTTCTCATATTTCATAATTTGGACTTGGAGAGCTCAGTGTGAGGTTAATTTTTGGGAGATTTTTAGAGAGATTATTGGAATTCGAGCCGTTCAGAGTTGGATAATCGAGGGAAAGGCCTACTAGTGAATTGATTTAGCGTGATTTGAGGTAAGTGACTTGCGTGGGGGAATTTTCCCTTAGGATTTGTGTTGGTTGTGATAATTGTGATATGTGAAAACCATGTACGCAAGGTGATGAGTGTGTACACAGGCTAAATGTGGAAATTACCGATTTTAGTCGTGTAGATTCCTTTCATGCTGTAAATGAGTTACCTTAAAATGTTATAGTCATCATTTCTAGTCTATTTTCACATGTCTACTTCTCTTATTCTCTTACATGCTAATTGCTCTACATGTTTAATTGAAGTTCTTGTTTCCTTCATTCTGTATTCATTATTTGATTGTTGAACTCTTTACTTGAAGTTGTTAAATCGTGGAACATCTTGTTGTTGAAATTGGTATTGAGATATAAAGGTCGTGATCCACATTGAGGCAAAATGTTAAGTTGTGAAATACCATTCTTTGAGTTGTTCATTCCGGTTGTTATTGCTGAGACTCTAGTGTACATTGTGGTTGAGCCAGGGGCTCTTTACTGTGAAAATGTTGTTATTATTTGGTTTCTCTGGCAAGTTGTGATATTAGGCGCTTGAGGTGCGATTAGTGATATTAAATGTGCAAAATGATGCTTTTTACCGCTTTGATATTATTTGAACTGTACATATAAACTGTGCCGAAACCTTCTCTTCTCACCTTCGGGGATGTGCTTACTGGTTGAGACTCCCTATTCTGTTAGTGTCATACCCTGAAATAAAAGAGGCTCGGAAAGTTTCTAAGTCGGTTGGCCTTTTGGTTCCCGGAAAGGAGCTCCTTCCTCAACTCGAGTTGTCCGCTCAGGTACACTGTCTAGAACATATACCCAGGATAAACCTAGTATAACAAAACCTCATGTCGGATCCCTAGTAGGAACGCTTATTTGCATCATGTTGCATTTGACTTAGGGGACTCAACACAGGGGTTGGGTCCGTCTAGGACAAACAACCTGAAATGAAAAAGACCATCCTGCTGCATCCTGTTTGTTTTGCACATTTATTTGCTTCAGATCTGCATGCTGACCGGCTTCTGAAATCGGAAATTTTTGAATTTTTTTTTTGTGAAAAATAGCAGTGTAGGGAGATAACTACTTATTTTTAGAAAAATAAACTCAATGTCCAAGTAGTGTCAAAACCCTGCAGAAATTTTGAAAATTGTCTTTTTTAGTTTGATTTATTTGAAAAAAAGTCTTGTTTACAAGTTTAGTAGGGCGAATTACGCCGGTTTGATTCTCACAGGGCGTGAGATACGTAGGCAACCCTCGTCGGGTCCAACCTCCCATTTTGCAAAAATAGCCCAAAAAAAATGTCAAAAAATTTTAATTTTTCGTCATAGAGTCGGGTGATGCCGTTTTTATCAAAAATAGTCGAATGTTCCCAAAAGGAACGCCGGAAGGCTGACTTTGTATAAATGGCCATTTATGTCATTTTTTATTTTTATTATTGATTGGTTAACTCGCACAACCTTAAAATCTTCGTCCCTGAAGTGCTGAAAGGTCGTGTTCGGAAGATATGGGTTTTTTTTAGGAAAAATGATCAAATCGTTTTGAGTCAAATAAATTTTCTTTTGTTTAATCATATTAATAAATGTGCAGAATGAGCACGACTCAAATTGAACCTTTTTCAATCATGAATAAAATCCCCCTCCAGTTGCGGCTATGGTGGAATGATTTAGGCAAAGAAGGGCATGACGAAATCAAGAAACATCTGAAAGGTCTCACGAGTTTGTTGGATATCAGGCCTCGAGGGGATATTATAAGGGCACTGGTCCCTTACTGGGACCCTGCGCACAATGTCTTCCACTTCTCGGACTTTGAACTCACCCCAACTTTAGAGGAAATAGCAGGGTACATCGGCAGTGCTGAGGTTCCGTTGAGGCATAAATACCTGGTTGTTCCAAGTGCCGTAGCGGTGCACCGGTTTTTGGACTCGTTAAAGATAGTCAGAACAATCCATAACCCTGACTTGGCAAAAGGTTTTTGCACTCTGTGCTTTATATACCAAAGATACGGCCACATAGGAGGATTCGACAAGCCAGAAAACAAGTTGTGCAGCAAAAGTAACCATCGAAAGTGGGATGAACATAGACGGGTTGCTTTCATGATAACCTTCCTAGGGCTTTTAGTGTTCCCAAGAAAAGACGGGAATATTGACATAGAGATAGCTGGGGTCGTCAGTACTTTGCTCACTCAAAAGGATAGCACGCTTGCGCCCATGATTGTATCTGATATGTTCCGAGCTCTCATGGCCTGCAAAGTCGGAGGGAACTTTTTCGAAGGGTGTAACTTGTTATTGCAAATGTGGATGACCGAACACCTATGTCACCAAGCCCAGTTCATGAGCCATGGATCTTCTGAGAAGACCTGCATAGAGGAGTTCTACACCAGAATTAATGAGGTCCGCCTACCTGAAGGAGTCTCGGCATGGACCTCATATTTCCGGACCCTCAACGCCAATCAAATACAGTGGACACTGAGATGGTTACCGATCGACGAAGTCATATACATGCCAGCAGCTAGGCCCCATTTTCTCTTGATGGGACTTAAGAGCATTCAACCTTATGCGCCGTATCGAGTTTTGTGGCAACTTGGGAGGTGTTAGATAGTGCCGAAAGATGAGGATCTAAGTACCCAACTTTGGAGCCAATGTCAATACTTAGAGGCAAATACTTGTGTACTGAATCATACAAGAGGGGAAGTTTCACCCAGATATCAGGCTTGGTACAAAGGGGAAATGTCGTCTGGAAGGCCGGCTAAAAGACCTCACCTTCAAGAATTTGCCAAGTCCTCATAAGTGCATTGGGACTGGTTGGCAAAGGAAAAAGAATACATGGCCACAATAGGCAAACTGAAACAGCAGGTCATAGATCTTCAGTTTGAAAAAGAAGTTCAGACCGCAACCAATGAAGGGGACAGAAAGAAATCAACCCAAGAGAATGACTCCCTTAGAGCTCAAAACCGACAAGTCATAATGGATGCTGACAACCAACGGAGGAGCCAGTCCGATAAAAGGTTGATAGCAGGGTTAAGGAATCAGGTCATTGAAAGCCGAAAAGACTTGGAAAGATCCGAGGCTAGCATAGCAAGAATACGGTCCAGATGGGCAAAAGGTGCACCAGCGTGGAAAAAGCACCTATGGCAAGTGAGAAGAGATTATGAAGGGAGCATTGCAATATTGAGAGAAACAAATTCCACTCTCAGAGATTGGGTCCTTAAACAAGCCCAAGATGCTAGAACAGACAGGGAGCGCTGCTATGATTTAATAGCCCAAATGGAAGAACAAATGGAGAGGTTCCAAGATCAGCTCGTTGACAACACTCAAGTATTGGGATTAAAGAGTCAACGAATAGAACAGCTGTGTATGGAAAGGGATAGAATCAGGGGTAGGATCGATGAAATTGGGCGCTACATCACCACGAAGTGCCTAACATGTGAAGAAATGCCCCGTGATATCCTTTTTGCCTCAGTCATGGGTTATGTCCACCAGATCATGGAGGAATTAAAAAGCTTGCAAAGAGGCCTGTCACCAAAGCCCGCGGAAAGGCCGAACGATGCCTCGCAGGCACCAAAATTCAAGGCTTTAATGTATCCCTAGTTCAAGTCTGCGCTTGTTTGTTTTTAAGAGTCTGTTGTCTACCCCTCTGTTCTCTTTTCATATCAAACAATGTTAATAGTGTGGAGTCTTTATTTCGTTTGTTTTTTTTTCAAATGATAGCTTGTAATAACATATTTTGGTAATAGAATGCAAAATTGTGTCTTTATTTTACTTAGGGCAGAACTACGCCCGATCTGATTCATGCGGGGACATGATACGTAGGCAATCCACATAAGATTCGTCCGCTACTAAAAGATAAAAAGAAGAGACAAAGTGAATAAAGAAAGGACATAAGCCGGAATGACGCATACAGTCAAAGCAAAAACATGTTATAAACGGTTAAACTGCCTAGGAACATTGCATTCCCCAATGTGAAATTGCAATATGTGTTAAACTTTAACGCTAACAAGTTTGTTGTTTATATCATAGAAAGAGATTTCAAAACAGTTAGCTCGTTAGAACATTCTGGCAGATTACCATTACCACACAAGATCAAAAGGGCCCATTCCGGAAAGTATGTCTGGTTAGGACAAAAGTGTTGAGGAGGAAAAGACGGAGATACAAATGATGAAGGAGGAAATGGACAGGTTGAGACAAGAGATTGCTGGGATGCACCTAGCCTAGGCTAAGGGACAAACACCACCAATGCTTCCCCCTACTCCTACCTTTTCACCAGCTCGGACTCCGGAGCACCCTTCCACTGGTCCATCAACGAGCTTCCCCATTGCCCAATACTATTAAGGGGAAACTTTCTATAATCCCCAAGCCTCACCACCCAAACAAAACCCTCCTCCACCAATTGTTCCTATTTTTGTGGCACCTCCACCCGCCATGTTGCAAAAATCACCTGATGAACCAGTGTTTCAGGTTCAAGACAATCAATACTATCCTCCTGAACTCAACTTCAAAGCACCCGAGCCATACACTTACACCCCTCACCTTCAGTTCCCAATAGAAACTGAGAGGCCAACTAAGAATCCGGAGCAGGATGAAGTGATCCGTAAAGTGAAAAGCCTGGAGCAATCCTTCAGGAATATGCATGGATTGGGTAGCCAAGTTAGTGTGGCCTACAAAGATCTGTGTCCCTTCCCCGATGTTCAATTGCCGGCAGGTTTTAAGATGCTAAAGTTTGACTTATATGAGGGTCATGGTGATCCCATGGCACATCTACGAGGTTTCTGCAGTAATATGAGAAGGGCAGGTGGAAAGGATGAGTTGCTGATTGCTTATTTCGATCAAAGTTTAGGCGGGTCCGCATTAGAATGGTACACGAGGCAGGATCCCAGCAGGTGGTATACTTGGGACGATCTAGCACAAGCATTTGCAGGTCATTTCTAGTATAACCTTGAGACCGTCCCTGACCGTCTCATACTGTTAAAACTTGAGAAAAATCCCGGAGAGAGCTTCAGGGAATTTGGATTCCATTGGAGAGAACAAGCAGCAAGAGTCGATCCGCCAATGAGGGAAGGTGAAATGGTGGACTACTTCTTACAAACGTTGGAGCCAACTTACTTTGGTCACCTGGTGACGTCAGTTGGTAAATCTTTCAATGAAGTAGTAAAAATGGGCAGTATGGTTGAAGAGGGACTCGGGTCCAACAAGATAATGAGTTATTCGGCGATCAAAGCCACAACTCAGGCTATCCAAAGCGGCACGGGAGGTGCGCTCGGGAAAAAGAAGAAAGAGGAGGTCGCAACAGTCGAAGTAGGTACTTGGTCCAGATCAAGAGGTCCAGCCCCTCGCTATCAAACCAGACCCCATTACCCAAATTATCCGCACAATCCATACAACCCTCCACAACCCTATTTCTCATTCCATCACGCCCAAACTTACACCCAGTCTCCGGCTCGTCCGAAATGGCGTGCGCCGGCTCCCCAACATACATATCCACCTCCACAAAACACATATCCCCTCCACAAAACACATATCCACCACCAAGGGCCTACATGAATCCTCCAGGGCCAAGCTTCCGCGGAAATCAGGCTTTCAGAAATGAAAGGATGCAGAAGCCGAGAACATTCACTCCGTTGGGAGAAACCTATACTACTCTGTTTCACAAGTTGAGGTAGATAGGCTTATTAAGTCCTGTTGAACTCAAATTGCCAAATCCCCTTCTCAGAAATCTGGACCATTTAGTAAGCTACGAATATTGTTCGGGGGCTCCCGGGCACGATACTGAGAAGTGTTGGAAGTTGAAGACTGCCATACAAGATCTTATTGACACAAATAGAATCGAGGTTCAGGCAACAGAGGCACCCAACATCAATGAAAACCCATTACCGGTGCACCATGAAGCCCACATGATCGAGATAGTGCACAAAAAAGGGAAACTTAAAACACCCTCACAAACGGTAATGATGATTCATGCCAGTCCGAACGAAAATTTGACCAGTGAAAAGGCAGTGGTACAGTTGGGAAAGGCAGATTGCAAGCCATTTATGGTAATGGGGAAAGGTTTGTCTGTTGCTGCGAAGAAGCCAGAGTCAGCCAAGGCAGTACTGTAGGGAGTATCAAGCACACCAATGTTGGTGGTAAAGGGGGTCCATGTAGAACCAGTTGTTATCAGGCCAGTCACGCAGTTGCCGGTAACAAATGAGAAAGCTGTGCCGTTGAGCTACAGTCAAGTGACAGTGATGCATAAGGGAAAGGAGGTGGTGGAAGAAGTATGCGAAACTCAGGGACTAACTCGTTCGGGAAGGTGTTTTGTTCCCGCAGAATTGAGAAGGGCCAATCCTATAATGATAAAGAAGCCAGTGACGGAGGAAGAAGCAGAGGAGTTTTTGAAAAATATGAAGGCACAAGACTACTCAATTATAGAGCAGTTGAGGAAGACCCCTGCCCAGATTTCGTTGCTATCTTTGTTAATCCATTCAACCGATCATTGTCAGGCCTTAATGAAGATTCTGAACGAAGCCTATGTCCCGGACAAGCTCTTAATGAACCATTTGGAGAAAATAGCACACAAAATCTTCGAAGTAAACCGAGTAACATTCTCTGGCGATAAGTTACCGGTAGAGGGTACTGAACACAACAGAGCACTCTACCTGACGGTAAAATGCGAAGAATCGGTGGTCACTCGAGCACTAATTGATAATGGGTCAAGTGCCAATATCTGTCCTTTGGCCACTCTGAACAAACTAAAGGTTGTGATGATAGGATCCACAAGAACAACGTCTGCATCCGAGGTTTTGATGGGGGCGGTACTGACACAGTGGGTGATATCATACTGGAATTAACCATTGGTCCAGTCGAGTTCACCATGGAATTTCAAGTGATAGATGTGGCGGTGTCGTACAATCTTTTGTTGGGACGACCCTGGATCCACGCAGCTAAAGCAGTGCCTTCTACACTGCATCAAATGGTCAAATTTGAATGGGATAGACAAGAGATTGTGGTACACGGGGATGACGACACACATGCCGTCAGTGATGCTATTGTGCCCTTCATAGAAACCGACGATGACAAGGGCCCATGGGTTTATCAGGGTTTTGACGCAGTCTCAGTAGACAAAATTCTTGAGGGTGGGGGCCTTCCACTTCCCAGAATCACAGCCGCAACCTTCATGATAGCCTCAGAGATGTTGAATAGCGGGTTTGTACCAGGAAAAGGTCTGGGGATTGATCTGCAGGGAATGATCCAGCCAGTTTCCTTGCCTAAGAACTTGGATACTTTTGGGTTGGGATTCAAACCTACCGCAGCAGATGTAAAGTGGGCCCGCAAGTTGAAGAAAAGAGTCTGGGTCCTTCCTAAGCCAATCTCATGCCTGTCCAGATCATTTGTCAAAGCAGGGTGCAGAAAGTTGCCAGTCCCGGAAGTTCTTGGACCCTTGATCGGGCCAGATGGAGATTTGAATGAGGGCTTTGAAAGAATGTTTGCTGAGGTCAACACAATAGAAGCTAGAGAGGGTTCCAGTAAGGCAGACATACAATTTGTGGGGCCTAGAGCCAATATTAACAACTGGACAGCTACTCCCCTTCCTACTTGGAGGGAGTCTTGGTAGTTGGCTCTAATTTTCCTTTTATGTTTTCTGGATTATTCCAGGGTTGTAATCCAGATTCCTTTTTATTTTTGTTCAACAAAGTGTGAAACCTTGTTATCCTATAATTCAATAAAATGAAAAGTTTCTTCTTCATTCCATATTTTATTTTATTTTTAATTCTTGTTTCTTTCTTTTCTTTTTTTTCCTGAACAGTTCTTTTCATACTGGTCTTAACAACATGGCATGCACAACGGATCTTCAACCTAGTCTAAAAGATCAATCTGATTCCTAACTAATTATACAAGAGATCGATTATGATAATGAATCGGAATACGATGAAGATGAAGCATTCGAGGAGATAAACAGGGAGTTAAGCCAGTTTGAAGAAAAATCCAAGCCCAACTTAAATGACACAGAAGCCATCAATTTAGGGGATGCCGGCGATATCAGAGAAACTAAAATAAGCATCCACATTGCACCAAATATCAGGGAGGAATTGATCAAAACACTTATTGAGTTCAAAGATATTTTTGCATGGTCATATGATGACATGCCGGGGTTAAGCACATATTTAGTGGTTCATAAATTGCCCACTGACCCGGCATGCTCTCCCGTCAAGCAGAAATTGAGGAAGTTCAAAACGGATATGAGTGTGAAGATTAAAGAGGAAGTAACCAAGCAGCTGCAAGCAAAGGTTATTCGTGTCACTCGATATCCTGATTGGTTGGCTAATGTGGTGCCGGTGCCAAAGAAAGATGGGAAGATCAGGCTATGTGTCGATTACCGCAATCTGAACAGGGCAAGCCCAAAGGACAACTTTCATATCTTGATCTACAATTGCGCCGGACGTGAGATTGGATCTTTTGTAGATTGCTATGCTGGGTATCATCAGATTCTGATAGATGAAGAAGATGCGGAAAAGACGGCATTCATCACGCCATGGGGGACTTATTGCTACCGGGTAATGCCATTTGGTTTGAAGAATGCTGGGGAAATGTACATGAGAGCAATGACCACTGTGTTTCATGACATGATCCACAAATAAATTGAGGTATACGTGGACGATGTGATCATAAAGTCCAAGCGCCAGGAAGACCACGTAGCAGACCTAAAGAAGTTTTTTCAAAGACATCGAAGGTATGATATTAAGCTCAACCCGACCAAATGTGCATTTGGAGTTCCATCTGGAAAATTGTTGGGATTTATCGTCAGTCGGCGAGGTATTGAACTCGACCCGTCAAAGATCAAATCTATCCAAGATTTGCCACCGCCGAAGAATAAGACAGAAGTAATGAGTCTGTTGGGAAGGTTGAATTACATCAGCAGATTTATTGCACAACTCACAGCAACCTGTGAACCCATCTTTCGGCTATTGAAGAAGGATGCCACGGTAGAATGGACGGCGGAATGCCAGGAGGCATTTGACCAGATCAAAGGATATTTATCAAATCCACCTGTATTGGTTCCACCGGAGCCATAGAGACCGTTAATTCTTTATCTAATGGTCTTGGAGAATTCGTTTGGCTGCGTGTTGGGGCAACACGACATTACAGGAAGAAAGGAGCAAGCCATCTATTATCTTAGCAAGAAGTTTACAGTATATGAGGTTAAGTACACTCAACTCGAGAAGACATGTTGCGCCCTAACTTGGGTGGCCCAGAAATTGAAGCATTAATTGTCCTCATATACTACTTATCTCATTTCCCGCTTGGATCCGCTAAAGTATATTTTTCAGAAGCCTATGCCCACAAGAAGGTTAGCGAAATGGCAAATATTACTAACGGAGTTTGACATCGTCTATGTGATGAGGACAACCATGAAGGCCCAAGCGTTGGCAGATCACTTGGCTGAGAATCCTGTTGATGAAGAATACAAGCCGTTGAGGACGTATTTTCCTGACGAGGAAGTAATGAATATAGATGAGTTGGAATTACCTGAGGAACCAGGTTGGAAGCTTTTCTTTGATGGAGCCGCAAATGCGAAAGGTGTTGGAATAGGAGCGGTACTTATTTCTGAAACAGGACGTCATTATCCTATTACAGCTCAGCTGCGTTTCTATTGTAACAATAACATGACTGAGTATGAGGCATGCATTTTGGGTCTACGACTAGCTACATACATGGATGTCCAGGAAGTTTTGGTCATGGGAGACTCGAACCTCCTGGTGCATCAGATTCAGGGTGAATGGGAAACACGGGATTTGAAGCTCATACCATATCGACAATGTTTGCACGATCTGAGCAAGCAATTTCAATCAGTGGAGTTCAGACACATCCCGAGAGTTCACAATGAGGTTACCGATGCATTGGCCACTTTAGCATCGATGTTGCACCACCCAGACAAAATTCATGTTGACCCATTGTACATCCAGGTTCGTGATCAGCATGCCTATTGCAACATGATAGAGGAAGAAGTGGATGGCGAGCCATGGTTTTATGACGTCAAAGAGTACCTCAGGATGGGGATATACCCGGAGCAGGCCACCGGAGATCAAAAAAGAGCCATTCGGTGATTGTCAAATGGATTCTTCCTCAGTGGAGGAGTTTTGTACAAAAGAACCCCAGATTTGGGATTGCTGAGATGTATAGATGCCAGTCAAGCCACGACAGTTATGACAGAGGTACATGCTGGAGTTTGTGGGCCACATATGAGCGGATATGTATTGGCGAAGAAGATTCTTCGAGCAGAGTATTATTGGCTCACTATGGAGCGAGATTGTATCAGTTTCGTGCGGAAATGCCATCAATGTCAGATGCACAAAGATTTGATTCATTCTCCGCCGACAGAATTGCATACAATGTCAGCGCCATGGCCATTTGTTGCATGGGACATGGATGTCATTGGACCTATTGAGCCGGCAGCTACCAACGGTCATAGGTTCATTCTAGTGACCATCGACTATTTCACTAAGTGGGTTGAAGCTAAAACTTTCAAGTCGGTAACCAAGAAGGCAGTGGTGGATTTTGTTCACTCCCATATCATTTGTAGATTTGGGGTCCCAAAAGTGATCATCACGGATAATGGTGCTAATCTTAACAGCAATTTGATGAAAGAGGTATGTCAATAGTTTAAGATTGCACATCGCAATTCCACCCCATATCATCCCAAGGCGAATGGAGCAGTTGAAGCAGCCAACAAGAACATCAAGAAGATACTGAGGAAGATGGTAGAAGGGTCCAGACAATGGCATGGAAAATTACCATTTGTCTTGCTGGGTTATCGCACCACCGTCCGGACTTTAGTAGGTGCAACCCCTTATTTGTTGGTATATGGAACTGAAGCAGTAATACCGGCAGAAGTTGAAATTCCATCCCTTCGGATAGTCGCTGAGGCTGAGATTGATGATGACGAGTGGGTCAAAACCCGTTTGGAGCAGTCGAACTTGATTGATGAAAAGAGATTGACGGCTGTGTGTCATGACCAACTATATCAAAAGAGAATGGCGAGAGCCTACAACAAGAAGGTGCGCCCCATAAAATTTGAGGTGGGGCAACAGGTGTTAAAATGAATCCTGCCATATCAGGCCGAAGCAAAAGGCAAGTTCGCCCTGAACTGGCAAGGATCATTCATTATAACCAGAGTGTTGTCCAATGGCGCTTTATGTTTAACAGATATCGACGGGAAATGCGTCGACATGGCTATCAATTCTGACGCAGTTAAGAGATATTATATATGATTTCTTTTGATTGTAATTGTTGTTTGTGATTGGCATTTATCGGAGAATGAAATGACGGAGGCAATTCTTTCTTCTATCCAAACACTTTAACCTTTGCTTCCCCTTTTGAGCCTTATTCATTCTTTCATATCCCTCTTTTGGAATCAGTAATTAAAATAAAAAAAAAGAGAAAAATAATGATAATAAAGACAAAAGAAAAGTCACAAGAAAAAAAATAAAAAAAGTGGGAACTACGTTTGACCTGATTCCTCAAAGAAGGATACGTAGGCGCCTTAAGGCTCGGTCATAGTGTAACAAAAAATAAAAATCCCCCAAGCAAGAAAACTGGGCCAGAAGTTATGTTTTAAAGTTTCAAAAGAGGTTTGATTCCAAGAGTTGTAATGTTTCACCCATCAAAATTATTTTTTAATTTTTGATAACTTTTTCTTTTAGCCAGACACGAAAACCCATATTGATGTCCAAAAAAGACCTCCCGATCAGTATCCGAAAAGTGCCAAGTCATTGCAAACGGAAGTCAGGAACAACCCTCTGATCCCCAGCAAAGAAGAGGATCATAAACTAGAAATGAATTGATAGCCGAAAGAATCCCCAGCAGAGAGAGTCATATCGGCAGCACTCCAATCCACAACTAAAAAAAATAAAATAAAACGAGAGAGTCTTATCGGTGAAAACCTTCACAGGCACCATAAGGCGACGGAAGTTGAGAGAAATAAAATGAGAGAGTCTTATCGGTGAAAACTTTCACATGCACCATAAGGCGACAGGAGTTGAGAGAGAAGAGAGAGTCTTATTAGTGAAAACCCCTCGAAGGGCACTATGAGGCGACAAGACAAGATTGGCGGAAAGGATCCGCGGTTGGCAAAGAGTTGAGTGTTTTATTTATCCCCGGCAGGATGAGGCTATCCAAAAGATTGATTGATATAAATAGATTGGGTTGATTAATCCGGAATGCACGACATGATTGTTGGGATCGGTTATATCTTTCAGATAAGTTATTTTCTTTCTTTTTCCCCAGCATTTGTTCAGAAAGACTTCTTCTTTTTCTATTTTTTGAAATCATCACTTTTTCATTTCTTGGTTTAAAGACTTTACCTCCCCAGCAGTTTGTTTTTTAAAAGGATTTTTAGAGCTTACTACCAGTTGCCAAAATGGTGCAAAACAAAATGCGAATAGGACATGCCAAAGATAAGGCGACAAAGCAAAAGAAGTTGGTCGCAAGACCAAATAATGAATGGGTTTAGAGCCCAAGAGAACCAAATTTCCAGGGGGAGTTAGAGAAAAACAGAAAGAACAATAGTTGAAAAGTTATGGATCAAATTCCAAGAGGATCACCAGCAGATTTGCGAGATACAGAAACAACTCCGACAGATTCTCGACCAAGTTCCACAATGGTCGAACAACACAAAGCGGGGAAGAAAGAGAAAAGAAAAACCATCCCCAGCAGGAGTATCATCCTCAACAAACAATATCCTCCCCAGCAAGTTTTATAGCAAAGCAGGGAAAAGAAAAGGGAAAAACCATCCCCAGCAGAAGTGGAACGACCACTCGCCCCATTTTAAACTAACAAATTTTTCTTTGATTTTAAGCAGGGAAAGAAAATATTATTGACAGCAGGAAGACAGGGTCACAAAGAAGATTATCAAACTGGGGTAGAAAATTTTCTCTCATTACGAAAATTTTCTTGAAATAAGATAGCCATTTGGGAAAGAGAGAAGATAAACAAGTTTTGAAGAAAATAAAATCCCCAGCAGTATACAAGACGGGAGATACAAGTTTTAAAAGGAAAGCAATCTTGGAAGAAGCAAGATAACACAAAAGTTGTAAAAGCAATGACCTTTGAATCAATATCATCCCCACCATTGTTAAAAGGAGGAAGATAATTCCCCAGTAATGTTATTCCTGGCAGGTTTCAGGGAAGTGGAAGCACTAAGCTTTAAAAGAAATAGTCTTTGAAGAAGGAAAATGACATATTTGTGAAATACAATATCAGTGTTATTCCCAGCAGTTTTCAGAGGAACAAAACACCAGTTTGGAAGGAAGCAGTTGAAGAAGTCAGGAGCCTGCCTGGAGAATGGAGGCCGAATTATTTTTAAGTTATTGTTGAAGTCAGGAGCCCGCCTGGAGAATGGAGGCTGAATTATTTTTTTGAAGAAATCAGGAGCCCGCCTGTAGAACGGAGGATGTTTATTTAATTCCCGCCTGTAGAATGGAGGTTGTTATATTTTAAAGTTGAAGAAGTCAGGAGCCCGCATGTAGAACAGAGGTTATTATATTTTAAAGTTGAAGAAGTGAGGAGCCCGCCTGTAGAATGGAGGTTGTTATATTTAAAGTTGAAGAAGTTAGGAGTCCGCCTGTAGAACTGAGGTTGTTATATTTTAAAGTTGAAGAAGTCAGGAGCCCGCCTGGAGAATGGAGGCTAAATTATTTTTAAATTGAAGAAATCAGGAGACTGCCTGTAGAACGGAGGTTGTTATATTTTAAAGTTGAAGAAGTCAGGAGCCCGCCTGTAGAACGGAGGTTGTTATATTTTAAAGTTGAAGAAGTCAGGAGCCCGCCTGGAGAATGGAGGCTGAATTATTTTTAAATTGAAGAAATCAGGAGCCCGCCTGTAGAACGGAGGTTGTTATATTTTTAAGTTGTTGAAGTCAGGATCCCGCCTGGAGAATGGAGGTTGTGTCATCTTTCAAAAGTTAAGATTGGAGTTAGGAGCTCGCCTGCAGAACAGAGGAATACATTTCAAGATCAAACAGAAGTCAGTAATGAGGAGGGGTACAACAAAAATTCCCAGCATAACAAGCTTTAATGTAGGAAGTAGTGTCTCCAGCAGACAGAACGGAATAATAAAACTTGTGTTCAGAAAAGCAAAAAGCCAGTGTCATCCCCCGCAGTTTTCGAAAGAAAAGCACCAGAGGAAACACAAGCCGACAAGAAAGCAAGGCAACTAGAGTAAGTGGAAGATAGATAAGATTTTGTAATTCCTAGCTTAGTCTAGCTTCTTGTTTTCTTTTGGCACGGTGTAATAAGGAGATCGGTAAGCAATAGCAACAGCAGTAACAACCAAATTATTGTTCCATGGTAGTCCCAGCTACCAAAACTTCCCGAACTACATTAACCTGATTCCCTTTTAGCCAGGGATATGTAGGAAACCTTCGAAGAAAAGGTTCGGTTAAACCTTTTCAAAAAATGCTTCACACGGAGTATTCCAACGGGCAAAAATCGCTCGTATCCGCTCACTTTATCTTTGCACGAAAACTCTTTGTGTTTTCGGACAAAGAGGGGCAGATGTGAGCACGTGATTTTTGCTTCACGAAAACTACTCCAAAAGAAATCAAAAAATAAAACAAAATTTTCTTGGTGTACAATTTTTAGGATTTGCGTGGCATTTTTATTTCTTGGATAATCATTTGTGTTTTTGTCCGTAAATGTTTACTTTGTTATAGTTAATTGGAAAATAAAAAAAATATATATATATACATATTGCATACATATTTAGGATTTAATTATGCATTTAGGAATGAATTAAATAATTAATTGACTCTAATAGGAAAATCATAAAAATATGCGTTTTATTCTATCTTGTTGTCATTGTGTGATTTTTTTAAAAGGTCCTAATTTGTGTGTTAATTGTTATAAGTGTTAATTAATATTTTTGTAGTTGTATTTTTGATTGTTACAATTTAATTATGAATTGTGTTTAAATTGATTAAAAGAAGAAATGAAAAGAGTTTAAAAATATAAGGCCAATCAGATCTGGGCCATAAATTTAGACCGAAAAAAATCAGGCCCAAACATTCCAAAAGACCCGGTCAAATCCAGTCCACCTGCAATTAATCCAAATGACACCGTATTGGCATCTCAAATCTGAGCCGTTGATCAAACTGGATCGAACGATCCAGTTCAGCCCCTGCATAGTTGAAACGACACCATTTCAAATGATCAATCTGAGCCATCCATTTTCTTTGATCCAACGGCCTCAAATCCTTGACCAAACCCGACCCCCGACCTGTCACTCCAATACCCGGACCGCCCCATTACTACTCCAAACGACACCGTTTGAGTTAAGTGAATTGATCTGGACCTTCGATCTCTCTTGATCGAACGACCAAGATCAAACTACCCCTCCCCTATATAAACTCAATCTCCTAACCCAACCCCCTAACCAAACACCCCCCTCGTCTTCCTGTTCATCATCATCCCTAAGACGATGCCCCCCAAACCCTAGCCGCCCTAGCTCCCCCTCGCCTGAAACCCGGTGCCGGCCACCAAACCAACACCCTAAGACCACCTGACCATCCTCTATCCAAATCTGGTAACCACTTAGCTCGAATCCTCCTAGAGCTTCTCGAATCTTCATTTGAAGATTCGAGCCAAACTCAGATCCAAACCAACCAGTCCCTAATTAACACCACAACACCCCCTAACCACCCTCGTTACAGATCTGTTGGTTGTTCACCTCGAATCACCCTACAGCGTCTCGAATCTTCAGTCGAAGATTCGAGCATAACCTAAACCTACCCCAACCCACCCCAAATTCATACCAGTTACTCCCCTGACCTCACTTGTAACCAAACCAAGCTTGGTTTGGTTCGAATATGCCTAGAAATATTCAAACCCTAAATCCGAAAAAAACAAAACCCTAAAATTCCAAACCTTGGGGTCTGTCCGATTAAATGAAGGGTTGGGGTCTAATAGACCTTAATCGAGGTATTCTCTGTTGAGAATACTTCGATTAAAGTTTGTTCGACCTCAAAAATGTCCAAATTCGAGTTCGAGCCTGGGTTCGTATATTTCTGAGATTCTGAGGTATATTTCTTTTCCTTCATTTTTGTATTCATGTTTTTCTATCTATGTATCTGTTTAGTTTAGTTTTATTAATTTTCCATCTTTTATCAATTAATTCTGCTCATTTCAGTGGACTTTTTATTTTGTCCAATTCTGTCATTTATTTATGTTTGCTGTAATTATTATGTGTTAAAAATTGTGTAATCGATTGATAACTTGCGTTGATTAATTAGTTTCTTGTTAGTTCATGATTCTATCTATAACACTGATTGCCTATTGCTTTGTTGCTGATTTGTTCAGTGTCAATTGTAATATGTAATCGACTAATTAAGCGTCGTTGATTAGGCTGTTTGTATAGCCTGAATCATTTGGCATTTCTGGTATTTATAGTTTTCAATAGTTAGTTGTCCGATTAAATCAGACTTTGTTTGATTATGAGCATTGTTCTGAATCACTGAAACCCTTAATATTTGATGTATTTTCTGCCTTAAAGTACTAGCTGAATTGGTTATAGCTGTTAATCAAATCAGTTTTGGTTAATGGTTAGTTAAACAGATTTCAGAATTAAGATTTCAATGTAATTGAATAGTTGTATTAGGAGGCAGTAATATTAAGGAATTTCAGGGGTGATTTAGGAATGAAATAGTTAGGATTATATTTTATTGTTAGTGCTTTGTTAATAGGGTATTAATTAATACCCTAATGGGGAACCAAAGGGAGTGGAGGGGCTGATTAAGTGGAAAATTCAGACTTAGTGGAGATTGAGTGGAAAATTCTGATTTAGTGGAAAAGGGGGTCGGGCAGTAAGTTGAAAGAAAGGGCAGATTTGTATAAAAGGGGGTTGGGGACTGATTTTAAGGGCAGTGAGAATTGCAGGGAGAAAATTCTGGAACAAAGAGGAAAAAATTCAGAAAAAAATCAGAACTTTTACATTAAGAGTTAGAGTGTTGAGGCTGAACTTTTGCATTAAGAGTTTTCAGGCTGCTTTTCTTGAGTGTTTGAAAATTAGAAACTATTGTTTCCTTGCATCTGTCTGTGTTTCATTTTGGTACTGCTGGGTTTCAATTTAGTATTTCCTGGGTTTACTGGTTGTTGCTGTACTGCTGTGTTGCTGTGTATGGTTGCTGTTTTGCTGCTGCTGATCTTCCTTTTCTCTAATTGTAAACATTTCCAGGTACACACTTCTGAAAGTCATGTGTTGATGTAAGCTTAAATTTGAAGCAGAAGTTGAAATGAACTGAGAAATGCACGTTTGCCTGCTTCATAGTATTTATGTTCAAGATGTAGTAATAGGACAAATGATAGGTAGTTTGTACTTGTTTAGGCTCATTCCAATTATATTTACTTTGTGTGAATTAGAACGTACCCGAACTAATGTGGACTGTTAAATAATATGTTGTTAGATTAATTAGATGTATTTCCATGTGTTTAGCAACTTAGTTTGGTTTAGCTGATGATGATAGTATAACGAAGAATTTCAGTAGGCCTCTGTACGTATTCCGTTGGATCTTTGGACTGTTTAAACTTGTTATGGCTCGGTCCAGTTTGATTTTAAGATAAACACTTATTTTAAGCAAATTTTCATATTGCATTAGTTAATACCAACGAATTAGCTATTAATGTCAACTCTCCCGTCCGGTTGAATTCCTTATTTCAACACAGGTTTAATAGTGTAGATTAATAATTAATATCAGCATAGGCTCACCATTTAACTAAGTGGTTGTTTGATAAGTGGACATGAATGAAGTATCTAATTTGAATAAATGAATGATGTTGAACTTTAATGCTATTTGGTAAACACAATCAGAAAATTGGGACTTTGTCCAAAACTGTACATTATGTGGTTTAGGCCTTTTTGGCGGTTGGCTCGTTAGTAGTCAAACGGCCCATTATGAGTTTTAAGTTAGGTAGTTGTTCCAAATTGAAAGGCGGCCCCTTTTGTTTGGATCTGGACTTGAATTTGAAGCTCAAATTTTATAATATTAACTAATTAGGATTTTTTAGAGACAGATAATTTAGAAAAAAACGTAGTTTACTTTAGGATGGACCTTTAAAATGTGAGATGAGCCTCGCCAAATATAATGCGAAATTGCAGGGCCCTCATTAAATGTATATATAAAATACTTAGAACTCGGGATCGGTCGCTTAGCGAATTTCACGGCCTTTTTCCCAAAAGTAATAATGCGTTAGTCACTGTTAGGCGCGTACTTTTAATAATTTACTTTCTTAAACTTGGGTGCACATTTATGTGACCCAAATTCAAATCTCAACGGAGTCGAAATGTGTCGATAACCACGGGTACATTGACTGTGACGTGGTTCGAGATACGTTTTCATAACGTTGTAATTCTCCGTAAAATAATAACAATAATAATAAAATTGATAAAAGCGGTTCAAAGTTAAAATTTGCATATAAGGTCTTAATTGTTAAAAATCAGATAAATAAGCTGAATATAACAATTGAGCGACCGTTCTAGAACCACGGAACTCGGGAATGCCTAACACCTTCTCCCGGGTTAACAAAATTTCTTATCCGGATTTCTGGTTCGCAGACTGTTAAACAGAGTCAATCTTTTCCTCGATTCGGGATTCGACCGGTGACTTGGGACACCATAAATCTCCCAAGTGGCGACTCTAAATTAAATAAACAAATCCCGTTTCGATTGTCCTTTAATTGAAAGAACTCCCTTATACCCTTACGGGGTAGGAAAAAGGAGGTGTGACAATGTAAACACACATATTTGTTGAACTCTGCTTGAAAACACATCAAAAAATGAAAACACATATTTGCGAAACTTTTATCAAAAAAAAAATGAAAACACATATCATGCTAACGATCTATGCTAAATTTTATCAAAACCAAAGAAAAAGCAACAAAAATTCGTGAACGAGCTATGACTGACCTTTATGCTAACGATCCGACGTCGAACAATGGTGAATCTCCGGCGAAACACAGCTTCGTTCACAACACTGTTTCGACGCTCGACAAACAGACACGGATTCGAACGGAACCTCGACGCACTGCAACTCGACGAACTTGACACTGATTCTCGGATGGCTAGTGTTTGGAGACAAAGCTGGGGGACGACTGTTTCAGGTCGTGGGGCTACTGGAGATCGATGGACTGGGTGTCGGAGCTGGACGTCGACAGACTGTGGAGCTGTGTGTGTGTGTTGCGACATGAAAACGAAGCGGAAGGGGAGGTCGTCGATGGAGCTGGTCATTCATGGCTATCGTTGGACGATGGTGGAGCTGGAGGGTGGTGACGATGAAGACGATGGAGGTTGGCTGTTGGTCGTCGATGGCTGGAGCTCGACGGACTGTTGATGGTCGCCGCTGGAGCTGCTGGTCGTGGGCTGCAGCGCTGTGGACGAGCTTGAGGGGCAACCATGGATGGTGTGGCTTGGGGTGTTTGGAGAGGATGAAGAGGGAACGGGGCGGGTAGTTTTTAGGTTTAGGGTTTGGGGGGGGGGGAATGAAAATGAAAATGAAGAAAAGGGGTTGGGCGGGTGGTTTGGTTATGGGGCGGACTGGGTCGGGTTGACCCGGTATGGGTTCGGTTCTTTGGGCCTGTGGTTTAAAATTTTGAAGAAGATGCCCAATCCGATTTTCGTCTATTTTTGTTCTTTTCTATTTATTCAATTTCCTAATTAATAAAGCTAAATTGTTAAGATTAAATTATAAAACCCAAAATTATCTAAAAATACTAATTAGCTCCTAATAACAATTAATACACAATTAAATAGCAATTAACGATAAAATCACACAATTTAGACGTTAAATGCTAAAAATACAAAATACATATTTTTACGATTTTTTGTTCTTGTAAAAACAAACTTAATTACTCCTAATTGTAAAATTAAATCCTAAATGCAAATGCGACATATTTTTGTATTTTTTATTAATTTAACAAATAAACATGCATGGACAAATACAAATAATTATCCAAAAATGCCACGAAATTCTCAAAATTGCACACAAAAGGAAAATTGTTTTATTTTGAATTTTTTGGGAGTAATTCTCATATAGGGCAAAAATCACGTGCTTACAACTGCCCCTCTTTGTCCGGAAACATGAAGAGTTTTCGTGCAAAGATAAAGTGAGCGATTTTTGCCCATCCGAGTACTCCGTGTGAAGCATTTTTTGAAAAAGATTTAACCGAACCTTTGCTTCAAAGGTTTCCTACATATCCCTGGCTAGAAGGGAATCAGGTTAATGTAGTTCGGGAAGTTTTGGTAGCTGGGACTACCATGGGATTGCAAGGTTACTATTGTTGCATGCTGTTATTACTGCTTGCCGACCACCTTATTACACCATGCTGAAAGAAAATAAGAAGCTAGACTAAACTATAGTCTATGAATTAAAAAATCTTATCTAGATATTCAGCCATGCTCTTGTGTCTCGTGTTGCTTTGATGTCCCGGTGACTCCTCTGACATTTCGTTACTTCTGACTTGTCTTGTATTCTCCCTTGACTGTCGATCTCGAACTGCTTATGTCCTTCTCGGGAGCTTCGCATTATTTTTCCATCGAGTCTTGGACTTCCTTCCTCTGCTGGGGATTTTTGTTGTTTCCCGCTGAGAATTTCGGTCGTATTCCTCTGCTTTACTGACTTGAAATGTATTCCTCTGTTATATGGGCGGGCTCCCAACTTCCGGACTTGAAATTTAAAGACTGAAATGTATTCCTCTGTTATATGGGCGGGCACCCAACTTCTGAACTTCAAATTTAAAGACTGAATTGTATTCCTCTATTATATGGGCGGGCTCCCAACTTCTGAACTTAAAATTTAAAGATTGAAATGTATTCCTCTGTTATATGGGCGGGCTCCCAACTTCAAAACTTTGAAATTTAAGGACTGAAATGTATTCCTCTTTTTTTCAAATTATCCTAGGAGAAAATTCATCAAACTACATTTTGATTTTAGGAGAAAGATTCATCCGACTAAGATTTTGTTATATTATCTTGGGAGAAAAATTCCATCGGACCAAGATTTTGACTCTAGGAGATAAATCGTCAAAATAGGTCCATTTTGTTGTGATCTTAGGAGAAAGATTCATCGGACTAAGATTTGATATCTCAGGAGAAAATTTCATCGGACTAAGATTTGACTCTAGGAGATAAATCGTCAAACTAGGTCCATTTTGTTGTGATCTTAGGAGAAAGATTCATCGGACGAAGATTTGATATCTCAGGAGAAAATTTCATCGGACTAAGATTTGACTCTAGGAGATAAATCGTCAAACTAGGTCCATTTTGTTGTGATCTTAGGAGAAAGATTCATCGGACTAAGATTTGATATCTCAGGAGAAAATTTCATCGGACTAAGATTTGACTCTAGGAGATAAATCGTCAAACTAGGTCCATTTTGTTGTGATCTTAGGAGAAAGATTCATCGGACAAAGATTTGATATCTCAGGAGAAAATTTCATCGGACTAAGATTTGACTCTAGGAGATAAATCGTCATAGGTCCATTTTGTTGTGATCTTAGGAGAAAGATTCATCGAACTAAGATTTGATATCTCAGGAGAAAATTTCATCGGACTAAGATTTGACTCTAGGAGATAAATCGTCAAACTAGGTCCATTTTGTTGTGATATTAGGAGAAAGATTCATCGGACTAAGATTTGATATCTCAGGATAAAATTTCATCAGGCTAAGATTTGACTCTAGGAGATAAATCGTCAAAATAGGTCCATTTTGTTGTTATCTTAGGAGAAAGATTCATCGGACTAAGATTTGATATCTCAGGAGAAAATTTCATCGGACTAAGATTTGACTCTAGGAGATAAATCGTCAAACTAGGTCCATTTTGTTGTGATCTTAGGAGAAAGATTCATCGGACGAAGATTTGATATCTCAGGAGAAAATTTCATCGGACTAAGATTTGACTCTAGGAGATAAATCGTCAAACTAGGTCCATTTTGTTGTGATCTTAGGAGAAAGATTCATCGGACTAAGATTTGATATCTCAGGAGAAAATTTCATCGGACTAAGATTTGACTCTAGGAGATAAATCGTCAAACTAGGTCCATTTTGTTGTGATATTAGGAGAAAGATTCATCGGACTAAGATTTGATATCTCAGGATAAAATTTCATCAGGCTAAGATTTGACTCTAGGAGATAAATCGTCAAACTAGGTCCATTTTGTTGTGATCTTAGGAGAAAGATTCATCGGACTAAGATTTGATATCTCAGGAGAAAATTTCATCGGACTAAGATTTGACTCTAGGAGATAAATCGTCAAACTAGGTCTATTTTGTTGTGATCTTAGGAGAAAGATTCATCGGACTAAGATTTGATATCTCAGGAGAAAATTTCATCGGACTAAGATTTGACTCTAAGAGATAAATCGTCAAACTAGGTCCATTTTGTTGTAATCTTAGGAGAAAGATTCATCGGACTAAGATTTGATATCTCAGGAGAAAATTTCATCGGACTAAGATTTGATATCTTATCTTGGGAGAAAAAATTCCATCGGACCAAGATTTTATCGGGAGGGAAATCCATTAGACTAGGACTTTTTATCCTAGGAGGAAAATGTAAAGATCAAAGATTTGAGAAACTTACCTTTGTAATTTCTTCTTTTCTTTTCTTTTTCCTTTGTGCTGCTTTGTTCCTGTTTCAACTCTTAAGCAAAGAAAAATTTATCAGTTTTAAAATGGTGGCCGATTTGAGGCCTTGCTAGGGATGGCTTCCTCCTTTAAAAGCTCGTGTTGTCTTCCCCCGAGACTGCTGGGGATGATGATGTTGGGGAATTACTTACTTACCTGCTGGGGATAATACTACTGGGAGAATCTCCTTTCTTCCCCTCCTTCAAATTTTTTTCTCTCTCAACACTGTTGGGGATAAAAGTGTTATCATCTTGGGATAACGTTGTTGAGGATAACGCTGCTGGGGAATTTTATTCCTTCAAATCGGTGCTTCATTCTTCTAGAAGCTGCTGGGGATGATAATGGCTTTTGCTTTTCTAAACACCAGTTTCATCTCTTTGTTCTGTTCGCTGGGGATACAACTCCTTTAATTCGTTATTTTCTTTCTTTCAACACTGCTTGGGATAACACTGGTTCAAAACCCACTTCCCTTAACACTGGTGTTATCTTTCTTCTTCCCCATGTGGATACCTGACTTCCAGAAAATCTTCAAAAATGAAAAGAAAATTTTCTGCCCCAGTTTGATAATCTTCTTTATGGCATGCCTTTCCGCTATCAATACCATTTCTTTTAAGATTCGATTGTGGTGGTTGGTTGTGATACTCCTACTGGGGATGGCTTTTCCCTTTCTCCTTCCTTGCTCTGCGTTCCATTACACTATCAAAACTTGCTAGGGATGATATTATTTGCTGGGGATGATATTCCTGCTGGTCTTAGAACGACTTGACCTGCTTTGCGTTGTTCGGCTATCTCGAAACTTGGGCGATAACTTCCGACCTTATTGTCGATTCCTTATTCACCCACCTCTCAACGTTGTTTTCTATCTGACCATGTATCTTTTCCATGACAGCTGATTCCTCTTGACGATTTTGCAATGTTTTGCTGATAAACCACTTTCTTTGTTCATGTCACTGAAAACAACCTTTTCTGCTGGGGATATCCCTCTTCTTTTGTGGCATAGCTCGGAAACTGGCATTTCCCCGACCTTTTAGTCTCATATGAATTTCCCAAATCATGCCCATTGCTCTCCGCGTTGTTCTTTCTTGATTTGTCTACGGACCTTGGCCTTGAGGTCTATAACCTTTAATTTCGGCAAGGATATCCCTCTTGACACTCGTCCATACTTTTGTCAATTCCCTCTTGCTGGAGATATCTTTATTGACACTGGCCTCGCGCTTGTTCCTTGCTAACTATACCACTTGGATATACTAGTCGGATCTCGTCTTGCATAATTGGAAAGCTGATGGAAGATTTTGAAGTCATTTCTCACTTGTTCTGAACAAACAGACTTTACTGGGGAATTTTCAATGAAAGGAGAAAAATAAAAAGGAACAGAATAAAAGACAAAGGAAAGGGATGACTCTCTAACGAGGAAACTATAAAATAAAAGCCTATCAAATGCGTATACCAACTCTAATGGTCATGACATGCACATATGGACTATCCTCCGTCGTTAATCGCCTTTCACAACTTTCGTCTGGTGATTTCCATCTAATTCTCAATCTTTCTTCGACTTGTAGTGCCCGAAGGGTTTTCACTGTCAAGCCTCTCTCATTTTGGTTTTTCTCTCAGCTTTCATCGCCTTATGGTGCCCGTGAAGATTTTCACCGATAAGACTCTCTCATATTTATTTTCTGTTGGGATCAAAGTCTTTTCCGCTGGAGATCAGAGTGTTCACCGGTAAGACTCTCTCATTTGTCTAACTTGGCATCTTTTGAAAACTGATCAGAAGGTCTTTCTTTGGACTGTAATGTAGGATTTTGGATAGGCTAAAAAAAGGGTATTAGCGGCTCAAAAATGAATCAATTTTGGTTCAAAATTTGCAACCTTCGGAACCAGATTTCTTTACATCAAACACAACTTATGCCCCAGTTTCTTGCTTGGGGATTTTTTAATTTTTTGTTATATTATGTTACACTATGCACACTATGCACACTATGACCGAGCCGTGAGGCACTACGTATCCTTTTTGAGGAATCAGGTCAAACGTAGTTCCCAATTTCTTTGTTTTCTTCTGACTTTCTTTTGTTTTTGTTATCATTTTTTTTTCTTTTGTTGTTTTTTGTTGTTTTTGTTGCTTTTTTTTCTTTTTCTTTTTTCTTCCATGTTTGTGTTTCTAACCTTTGCTACTGATTCCGAACGAGGGGTATGAAAGAAAATAAATAAGGCTCAAAAGGGGTAACGAAGGATAAAGTGTTTAGGTAGCAGAACAAAATGCCTTCGTCATTTCAGTCTTTAAGACATGCCAAGTGCAAACAAACAATTAAACAAAGATTTGTATCCTCTTCTGATGGTGCTGGACTTGACAATTATATTCACACATTTGCTTTTTCATTTGTCATCTCTAAAGCACCGTTGTGCAACACTCTCACTCTCATTATCATGAACGACCCTCATGTCAATTTGGCGAATCTTGCCTTTAACGGTTTTCTTTATGTTTTTACTTGCCCTAGTTCCACATGACTCGAGCTCCGAATAATCTCAAACCGTCCTTATTTCCTTTAAATGTTCTGATCACCTCTCCAAAGTTTTATGATTAACTTTTAAGATTAGGCCCAAACCGTGTGCGCATGTCATGTCACTAGAATCGGCGCCGAACAAGGACAAAACAAAAGGATAAAAAGAACTAAACAAAGAAGATGACTGGAAATAATAAATGACCGGATTTTGCATTAGACTACCGGTGAAATGGTTTGAATTACAAAACAAACAAAAACAAACCAGAATAAAATCCCGAAACAACCTGGACAAAACTAAACAAACCGCTATGACAAAATGGAAAGATAAGAAAGTTTGACACAAGACAATAACCGGATTACAACCCTAAGAATAATCCGGACAATAGAAATGACAACAAAATAAGCCACCAAAAGCTTCTCTCTTGCTAACCAAGGAACAGATCGTCCTCCCACTTATCAAACCTGGCATCTTAGCCACTGAGTTTCGCATCAATATTGCCAAGACCATTACCAACTTCAATATCATCAACCTCAGTCAACAAGTTCCCAATAGGATTCGAGTGCTCCCTGTCATAAGGCATATTCCCCACAAAGTGTTCATCATGATGTGCAGGTAAAGGATTCTGCGCGATATTCTGGGTGTTACTATCTTGGATCACAATCAGATTTTCCTGGATCATCATTTCTATTTCTCTTTTCAAATCCCGACAACTTTCAACATTGTGCCCCTGGGCATTGGAAAGATATTCACACCTTTTAGAAGGGTCAAAGCTTCTTGCACGTGGGTCCACATGATTTGGAGGAATAGATGCAATCATGTCATGATGCTTTAACCTCTCAAATAAGCTTTCATAGGACTCTCCTATTGGTGTAAAATTATCTTTCAACCTTCGTTCCCCTTTATACCTCTGACTTGGATGTGGGTTATAGGGCACCTGAAAGTTATGTGGAGGCTTCTGGAGATTTTGTGACGCTCGTGCTCGCCTTTTGGGGTGTTTTGGTGGCTGGGCAACATACTGAGGTGGAATAATATAGTGTTGTGGGTTCTGAGGGGGATAATACTGCTCAGGGGATTCATAGAAAACTTGAGGAGGCTGCTCATACCTTCGAGATGTTCTCCTGGGACCTCCTTTTGACCCTGATGTTATCATGATTTCCTCAATCTTCTCATTTGTGTCGCAAAAATTATCAGACTCAACCCGGACAGTGTGAGTTGCAGCTTTAAAAATTGCTTGACTTATAATTTTGCCTGTCTTAAGACCATTCTCTATCATTTCTCCCATTTTGATTGCTTCCGAGAAGGATTTGCCAACTACGGACATCATGTTCTGAAAGCAATTTGGCTCTTGCGCTTGAAGGAAGACAGTTATTAGCTTGTGGTCATCCATGGGTGGCTTAACTCAAGCTGCTTGCTCTCTCCATTTAATGGCATATTCCCTGAAACTTTCACTTGGTTTCTTCTTCAGGTTTGAAAGGGAAATGCGGTCTGGGGCAATGTCGATGTTGTATTGGAACTGTTTGACAAAGGCTTGTGCCATGTCGTCCCAGACATACCAGCGAGACGTGTCTTGATCCATAAACCATTCGGAGGCTACTCCCGTAAGGCTTTCCACAAAATAAGCCATCAACAATTCTTCATTTCTTCCCGCACCTCTCAGTTGATTGCAATACCTTTTCAGGTGGGCAATAGGATCTCCATGTCCATCGTACTTTTCAAATTTAGGAGTCTTGAAACCAGCGACAAGTGGACATCGGGGAACATACATAGATCTTTGAAGGCAACACTCTTTTGACCTGCCAACCCTTGTCTGTTTTTCAACCATTGTTCTAAGCTTTTCACTCTTTGGGTCATTTCTTCTTGTACCATCTTTCGGGCAGGCTCTTCAATCTTTGCAGGAAGATCAAACGAGTACGAGTGGTACTCAGGAGAGTGGTACTGCTCTTGTTGTGTCGCAAATTGTGACTCATGACGAGGTTGTCCTTGCCTACTGGCCCATGCTTGACACACTTTGGTCATTTGCTATTTCAGTATTCTATTTTTCTCCGGCACAGTAGACTCTTGTTGAACCCTCTGACCCTGAGTCTCTTGAGCATTTGTAACAACTTCGATGTCAGTTATCATTTTCCTTAGATCTTGTGTTTCCATCTTACCACAAACCTACCAACTCAACTTTCTTCACAATTCAAAACAGAACATGTTAGAATGGACTCAGTCGGCTTTTATTACTAACAACATCTTTTTCCTTTTTTCGATTTTTTTTTTCTGATTTTATTTTTCATTTTTTTTCTTTTGTTGTGGTCGAATCTTATAGAGATTGCCTACGTATCATGACCCCGCATGAATCAGACCTTGCGTAGTTCGGACCAAAAAAAGATAAACAACAATAAAATATATTTTTTTTTGGAATTTTCAATTTTCATAATAAAACAAACATGATTACAATGGTTTAAAAACTGACCATACTAATAGATTTTGACGAAAAGACGACCTACAGACTTGAAAATCAAAAACATACCACACCCTAATCAAAAGAATTACAAACTCAAAAACAAACGGCCAGATTCCTTTCCCTATTTGCTAATTTTAACCAAATAGTTGTTTTTGCAAACGTGGCCCCTTCCTAATTTCACATGAATTCTGAGGCCGTGGAGGATTATTTTATGACACTACAAACTGGTCCGTTCTTTTACGAAAATAGACTTTCGACAACTGAAAGATACTCTAAGACTATTTCGGCAAGAACGATTTAATACATCTCCGAAGCTGGGATGGCTTATTTTGACTAAAAATCTAAGCGGTATTTACTTGACCAACGACTTTTTTTTTCATATTAAAATAAAAAGGCCAGGTTTTGCAAAGACGGCCTTTTAGCACCTTGGCGGCTAAGATTTTAAGGCTGTGTGGGTCAATTGGCCAAAATCTAAAAAAGTGACCCAAAGGTGGCTGTTTATGCAAAGTCAGCCTTCCGGCGCCTCTTTCGGGAACATTCGGCTATTTTTGACAAAAACAACATCACCCGACTTATTTATGACCTTTTTTTTAAAATAGAAGACCCAATATTGCAGACACGACCTTTCAGCGTCTCGGGGACGAAGATTTTAAGGCTGTGTGGGTCAATTGACCGAAAAACTAAAAAGGGAACTAAGGTGGCCGTTTATACAAAGTCAGCCTTCCGGCGTCCCTTTCGGGAACATTCGGCTATATTTGACAAAAAGCAGCATCACCCGATTTATTTATGGCAAAAATTAAAATTTTGACACATTTTTTTTGTTGCTACTTTTGCAAAAGGGGAGGTTGGACCCGATGAGGGTTGCCTACGTATCTCACATCCGGTGAGAACCAAACCGGCGTAGTTCGGGCAACGAAAATAAACTAATTCTGAAAAAAAGACTTGTTTACTAAAAACACTTTTTTTCTTCAAAATTTTGGCAGAGTTTTCTATTTGGACACTGTTTTTTTTTGAGTATTCCAGTATTTTCAGAAGCCGGTTAGCATGCAAGTCTGCAACAAATAAATGCGTAAAACAAACAGGATGCAGCAAGATGGTCTTTTCATTTCAGGTTGCTTGTCCTAGACGGATCCAACTCCTGTGTTGAGTCCCCTAAGTCAAGTGCACATGATGCAAATAAGCGTTCCTACTAGGGATCCGGCATGAGGTTTTGTTATACTAGGTTTATCCTAGGTGTTTGTTCTAGACCTGGCTTACCCGAGCGGACAACTCGAGCCGAGGATGGGAGCTGCATACCGGTAATCAAAAGATCATCCGGTTTTGCAGCTCCTCCGAATCCTCGTTCTATTTTGGGATATGACACTAATAGAAAGAAGTCACGACCAACGTGCACTCCTCAAGAGAGAGAAGAGAGGGATTTCGATAGCAGTTTATATATACAGTTAAGATAATATCAAAGCGGTAAAAAGCAACATTTTAGCACATTAGGACAAAACATATAATAAAATCAGATGATAAATAAAGCCAAATATAACAATTTATCTAAGCTCAAATTCTGAACCCTGAACCAGAGATTCTGGCCCCCATCCCCAGCGGAGTCGCCAGAGCTGTCACACCTCTTTTTTCGCCCGCGCCAACCGCAAAGGGGCGCGGAAGGGAGTTTTTTCCAATTAAAGGACAATCGAAACGAGATTTATTTATTTATTTCAGAGTCGCCACTTGGGAGATTTATGGTGTCCCAAGTCACCGATTGAATCCCTAATCGAGGAAAATATTCGACTTTCCAAATGAAGTCTACGAACCAGAAATTCTAAGTAAGGAATTCTGTTGACCTGAGGGAAGGTGTTAGGTACCCCCGAATCCCGTGGTTCTAGCACGGTCGCTTAAACTGTTGTAATGGCTAAATATCTGATTTTAATACATATTATAATTTATGTGCTTTTATCAACTTTAAACCGCTTTTATTATTATTTTTAATAGAATTGCAACATCGTAAAAATGCGTTTCAAACCACGTCGCAATCAATGCACCCGTGGTTGTTGACACATTTTTGACTCCGTTGAGATTTGGATTTGGGTCGCATAAATGCGCACCCGAGTTTAGGGATGTAATATTATTAAAATCATACCTAAAGAGTCTAACGCTTTATTACTTTGGGGAAGGCCGTGAAATTTGCTAAACGGCCCATCCCGAAGTCTAAGTATTCAATTAAACATTTGTTGAGGGCCCCGCAATTTGTGCGTTTTATTGGGCGAGGCTCATCTCATTTATTTTAAAAGGATAATCCTAAAGTGCCTACATTTTTTCCTATTAAATCTGTCTCTAAAAAATGAAAGAGAAAAGGTCCTAATTTATTTACATGCTTACGAGTTGTTATAGTCGAGTTCCGAACGCAATTTGTTAAATTAGAATGTAAACATAATATGGACAACCCATTGGCCAACATGGACCCAGGCCCAACGTGTATGGCACAAAACTGGACCTGGGTCATCTCATTCACATGTTACTACCTAGTTACATTATACTATGCATGCTCACAGTTTGTCAAATTAAAAAAAAATTTGACAATCTAATTTTAATCTTAAACCATTTACATGCTGAAATTAACCAATAGTATCTAGCTAAACAATATTCATACAAGTTCCGAAACGGTTTATTCGTTTAATGAGCTAATTGTTGAATGTTTAAGAATAGTCTAAATTAGCTAACATGCTTTTTGAGACATGATAATCATCCAACAATAACAAACTAACTGGACAGAGTTACTACACCATTTATTTATTTTTTTAGCAATACATAGACAATTCGTCCACTAAGCTACTGTCATATGTTCCATTATATATATTAAATAACTACATGATTCTGATATTAAGAAGCTAAATAATGTACATATACAAATAAAATTCAGAATATAACTAAGATAAATTCAGAACTTCAACTCTTCATTTCATATTCATGCTTCATGTTTCAGTTTACAGTAACCAGCGTGTCAGTTGTGTACCTGATATTGGAAGCAAAAGAAGAGGAAGATCAGCAGAAATGCAGTAGCATACAACAACAGCAACACCCAACAACAGATTTAAAAACCGAACCGAAATCCAGCAACAACCAGTGAAGTAGTAGCAAATAACCAACCAAACTCAAGGAAACAAATCAAATGAAAATCCCGAAACACCAACAACAATCAATGGGCAGAAACAAAGTGAATCATTTTTAGATTGAAAGACCAGTTAATGTTTAACTCTTAAATCTTGACCCCTATGTATATCTAGTGTATGCAGATTGTATATCGGGTGTATACTACTATCTCTTTCGAATCTCCTTCGAAATGTTTTCTCAATATTCAACCAATCCCCTATCCCCTTTCAATATTTTCGGAATCCTCCTTAATATTTTCGGAATTCTCTCTTTTTCTCAATATCCAGCCTCCTTTATTTGTGTCCAGCTCCTCTATTTATTTACCAACTTCCAGCATTTAAAATTAAATCCCACTATCTTCTACCCACCCCCCTTTAACTTCCCACTATCTAATATTTTGTCCCCCACTATATTAAATAATGTATTAATTCCCACTAACACATATCTTTCCCTTATTTAAATCACTTATTGCCCCACTACAACATGTTTTGTCCCCCACTATATTAAATAATGTATAAATTCTCCACCATTATGTCTTGTCCCCCATTACGTATTATTTTAATATTATTTAATACTTAGTGGACAGAGCACTCATTAATTATTTTTAAGACTCCTTTAAAATCCCGAAAATGCCCTTGAAAATACTACAATTTACCATTCTACCCCTAAAAACACTGCAATTTACCATTCTACCCCCATCAGCTATATCCAATCCTCCTAATTAATTAACCAACAACAACAACTATAACCAATTCATCTAACCAATTAACCACACTAATAATCAAACTCTGAATGAACGAACTCACTAAACAAAGCCCTAATCGACAACATTCATGAATTAACAACAGAGTCAGATTCATATTAGAACAAACTTAATGGAACAAGCAAGCAGATTTCAATCACTAAACTTGATCATCAATCGAACTCAAAACAGTAGGAAAGTCGTCAAAACGCACACACACACATAATTTCAGCGAATATGCAGTAGGAATATCATGCAAAATTTTTATCAAAAATGTAAACACACATATTTGTTGAACTCTGCTTGAAAACACATATCGAAAAATGAAAACACATATTTGCGAAAATTTTATCAAAAATAAAATAAAATGAAAACACATATCATGCTAACGATCTATGCTAAATTTTATCATGCTAAATTTTATCAAAACCAAAGAAAAAGCAACAAAAATTCGTGAACGAGCTATGGCTGACCTTTATGCTAATGATCCGACGTCGAACAATGTTGAACCTCCGGCGAAACACAGCTTCGTTCACAACACTGTTTCGACGCTCGACTAACAGACACGGATTCGAACGGAACCTCGACGCACTGCAACTCGACGAACTTGACACTGATTCTCGGATGGCTAGTGTTTGGAGACGAAGCTGGGGGACGACTGTTTCAAGTCGTGGGGCTGCTGGAGATCGATGGACTGGGTGTCGGAGCTGGACGTCGACAGACTGTAGAGCTCTGTGTGTGTGTGTTGCGACGTGAAAACGAAGCGGAAGGGGAGGTCGTCGATGGAGCTGGTCGTTCATGGCTGTCGTTGGACGATGGTGGAGCTGGAGGGTGGTGACGATGAAGATGATGGAGGCTGGCTGTTGGTCGTCGATGGCTAGAGCTCGACGGACTATTGATGGTTGCCACTGGAGCTGCTGGTCGTGGGCTGTAGCGCTGTGGACGAGCTTGAGGGGCAACCATGGATGGTGTGGCTTGGGGTGTTTGGAGAGGATGAAGAGGGAACGGGGCGGGTAGTTTTTAGGTTTAGGGTTTGGGGGGGGGGAATGAAAATGAAAATGAAGAAAAGGGGTTGGGCGGGTGGTTTGGTTATGGGGCGGATTGGGTCGGGTTGACCCGGTATGGGTTCGGTTCTTTGGGCCTGTGATTTAAAATTTTGAAGAAGAGGCCCAATCCGATTTTCGTCTATTTTTGTTCTTTTCTATTTATTCAATTTTCTAATTAATAAAGCTAAAATGTTAAGATTAAATTATAAAACTCAAAATTATCTAAAAATACTAATTAGCTCCTAATAACAATTAACACACAATTAAATAGCAATTAACGATTAAATCACACAATTGTTAAATGCTAAAAATGCAAAATACATATTTTTATAATTTTTTGTTCTTGTAAAAACAAACTTAATTGCTCCTAATTGTAAAATTAAATCCTGAATGCAAATGCGACATATTTTTGTATTTTTTTATTAATTTAACAAATAAACATGCATGGACAAATACAAATAATTATCCAAAAATATCAATTCTCAAAATTGCACACAAAAGGAAAATTGTTTATTTTGAATTTTTTGGGAGTAATTCTCATATAGGGCAAAAATCACGTGCTTACAACAATGACCTATTGAATTGTCACAGGAACCAGAATACATATTAGATAAATAATAATAAGAATTTTCAAAGCCATGATATCCATGGACATAATGAGAACTCGAACGGAGTTATGAATCAAAACTAAGATTAGCTCTGATAAGACACCTAACAAAAGAATACCATTGTAGATTTCTGAAAAGAGTATTTCCAATGTGAGTCAAATTTTCACTGCTCTTCCATGATTATAAGGGCAATTTATTAGTGTTGGCATTCTAATAGTGAGAGTTACTGCCCCTAATACTTTTACTATATATTTATTATTTCTAGTACAACTCCAACTTTAATCTAAGAGAAGATCAAATATCAAATTTTGATACATATATTTTTCATTCATCTGAGTACTTACGGAAAAAATGTTCATTAGGAATTGACATATACAATCATGTCTTTTATAAGATAGCCATACATGTAAAACAATGATAAACATTAAGCGATAGCTTGATAAAAATGGTAACTAACATACTATAACATATAAATTAAACTACAATTAATGATAGTGTAAACAAATCTTTATACTATCCGTACATATAGCTTAACTTCTTTCTTGCAGACAGTCAATTCATATGAGTTAACTAGAAAGAATACAAAATATTTATACTATCTTGTTACTTAAAAGATAATTCCACGTAATTAAGCTATTATATAAGCATTAATAATTGGCACCTTAAATACAAAATAATAAATAACTTATTATAACTAGTTAAATTATATTAAAGTGTATAAACTTTTTGTAGTCATAATGTATTATAGTATAAGTCTAATCCCAAATTAGAAAAACATGTCCATGCAATATAATTTTTTGATGGATAAAGGACAGTCAAAGAATATGTGGCTGGTATAAGCTCGTTATCCTTTTCCACTGGTGCTAAAGGGAACCCCACTTTAATTAAGAAGCACAAAAATTAAATGAAAATACTGTCAACAAGGAAAAATGGCTAGGCTTTCCACATCTTGCTGCTTTGCCAACCCTTTAATTACGCCAAATATTCCTCTAATTTCACACAGTAATACCAGAAGTGATTATTACAAGGGAAATAATCCACTAAGAGGCCAGAGATTTGTTACTTCTGCGTCAAAATCTGGTGGTTTTTCACTTAAATCAGTGAGTCTCTAACTTTCTTTTATTTGAATATTTCCTTATTGAAAATCTGGAAAATCTTAATTTGATGTCCAGGTCGATCGTGTTTGATCACTTCTTCAATTCATAGTTTAAGACTGCATGCGCAAATTTTCTTTATTACAAAATTGAAGATTAGAGGTAATTAAGATGTATGGTGACCATAACATAATTTCTTTAACATATTAATTATAAGTATGAATTAAGGATATGTGTAATATTAAGTTTACTTTTTTTTTTCTTTCTAAATGAGTTCATATAATTAAAGGGTAGCCAGGTCCACAAAGTATCCTGCGTTCATTCTTGGCTCGGGGAAGGGCCGCACCCCACGGGAGTATGATCTAGGTAGCCTAACCCGATGCAAGTATTAATGGCTGATTCCAGAGCTTGAACCTTGACCTATAGGTCACACGGAAACAAGTTGATCATTACTCCAAGGCTCATCTAAACGAGCTCAAATATAATTAGTTGCAAAATATTGTTTTTTGGAGTTATTCAACGTTTTGATCTAAATAAATGAAACTTGCAGATTGTGAATAGGTGTGAAAATTGCGGAGGTCAAGGTGCTATAGAGTGTCCTGGATGTAAGGTACTCTTATCTTATATTAAATCCTCTAATATTACATTGCAAAATGAAAATGTAGTGTCTTTTCAGCGAAAAAGTATACAACAACAAAAAATCCAACTTAATCTTACGAGTGCGGTCTAAAGAGCGTAATGTGTACACAGACCTTAATTTACCTTAAAAAGATAGAGAATTTTTTTTGAATATACCCTCGGTTCAAGAAAAAAATACAAAAAGAAGCCGTAGCAACTTTTTTGGAGAAAAAGAAATGGAATAAACAAAGTGAGAAGGCTAAAATTATTCATTATTAGTAAGTGTTACAAGACGTTTTAAAAATAAGGCCTAATTCATTCGTCTCTATTTATTTATTTTTTGGTTCAGGGGACAGGAAAGAATAAGAAGAATGGGAATATTTTTGAAAGATGGAAGTAAGTTTTCTTTTCAAAGTGGAGAAAAAAAAAAGAAAAAAGGAAAACATTACTATTGTATCGTATTTGGTTGAGCTTAAATTTGATAATCTAATAGTAAATTTTGTAGGTGCTTTGATTGCCAAGGGTTTGGTTTGAAGAGTTGTCCAGTTTGTGGAAAAGGAGGACTAACTCCAGAACAACGTGGAGAAAGATAATACTATATATTAGAGACCTTAATATTTTATTTCAAAAGTTTCGTGCATCATATGAAGTTTATATTTGTAGTATTTTTAGATACAAAGTTTTTATATATTTTATTATTTCCTTTCACGTATGCACTTGCAATCAACTCAGTGACTTGTTAATATTCTAAAGAGCATTCTCATTATTCATTAATTTATTTTTTATTGTCGATTAAAAATTTATCAAGAGCTCCATTATGAAGTTGCATTAAAATTTAAATATTTTTCCTTTTTATGAATTTTGAATAATTACATGATTCATATTTTCTAGTTGATATATTTATTATTAATCATATAAAAAGCAATATAGACCGACGAAGTAAAATATAAAAAGATAATAATAAATTTCAAATTAACAAAAAAGAAAGAAAAGAGAATAACAAGTTAGAACAATATAATAAAATTGACTCTAGAAGTTGTAACTTGATATTAAAACAATTTTTATTGTTGGTTTGTTTGCTGCAATGCCTAACAACTCGAGAAAAATGAAGAAAATGTGCAATTTGATTTATTCAATGCCCTTCAACACTTGTTTTTATGAAAATAGATAGCTTGGGAGGAAAAAGAATAGAGAACCTAAAATACAAGGTATTTTTATGAGAATGAAAAAGAGAATAAAAATAATTTGAATTATATATGTGCATTGCTAGAAATGTATATATAATCACTTTCAATTACATAACAAATAGTTCTTTCTATTTAATATTTTTCATTAAATATTAAATCTTATTTGAAAAAAAAAATTAACACATAAGACCTCTTTTAATAATTAGACGAGCCTAAAAGATTTGGGGGCCTAAAGCGCCTGCTTCAGTCGTTTGACCCTTGAGCCGACACTGTATCGAGGCTCAGTCTACATTCTAATGGGGCAAAGAGGATACCACACCACTTTATCAATAAAAAAAGAGAATAATACTATAACTGTAAGTTAGTTTGTTATTGAAAAGTTGGAAGTGAGATTCTCCCCACATCGAAAGAGAGAAGTTTCTTTTGGAACTTTTTAAGCACTTGTCCCTTTTATGTCTTTGATTTAGGACACATACCTTTAAGTGTGTGCAATTAAGTACATTATATATTTATATATTATATAATCAAAGACTTGGACTTGGACGGGCTTGGGCGCGGGCCAGATCGGATCCTAAAGTTAATTATTTTATTTTGTCACAGAAAAATTAAATTTATTTGAATTTTAAATTCAAAATTCGAATAAATAGTTATGTCTGTTATGAAAGGGTCCAACCAAATATGCCTGTTTGTGAAATAAGACATCTTTTCTGAAAGGGTCTGTTGGTTGCCTATAAATACACAAGAATTCCAACGAATTGCCATAGAAAATCACAAGTGTTATTGCAGGCTTTATTGTATCCTGAAGAGAATCGTTTTATATTTTCCCTAAATTAGAATACAGGCGATAACTCTTTAAGGACAGTCAATTTTCGCGCCTCAAAGCCATTTTTGTTTATTATTTTTCTAACAACCTTAAAGAGTTATTCTGTTATGGAGAAATTGATATCTGTTGTTGAGAATCCGAAGGAGTTCATCAAACTTGATCGCTTTGATGGAACGAACTTTACCCGCTGGAGAGACAAGATGATATTCTTGCTGTCTGCTCTCAATATCTACTATGTTCTTGATTCTGCCTTGCTTGCGATGCCTGAGCCCACAGCAGAAGATTCTGACGCAGTCAAGGAAGAAAGGAAGAAACGAGAACATGATGAACTGTTGTGTCGCGGCTATATTCTGAATACCTTGACGGATCAACTCTATAATCTCTACTGCAATCTGAAGTCGCCAAGGGAGATTTGGACTGCTCTACAAACTGCATACCAGAATGAAAAATGAGGTATCGATAAATTCCTGGCTCTGCAGTACTTTGAATTTAAAATATTTGATACTAGGCCTATAATGGATCAGATTCATGAACTGCAAATCTTAGTATTAAAACTAAGTGATCTTGAAGTTAAAATTCCTGATGCACTTCAAATAGATGTTATTCTTTCGAAATTGCCTTCCTCCTGGAATGACTATAGAAAGAAAATTCTACATTTAATGGATAAAATGACTGTGGAACAATTTCGTACTCACATTCAAATTGAAAGTGAAACTCGTGCGCGTGATGCTATTAGTCAGCCCTCGAGTTCCGTAGTCAATTTTGTTAGTCAGAATGGTTCACGAAGTGAGAACAAAAATCTAAAAGTTTCCAAAATGTCTTCTTTTAAAAAGAGAAAGAACTTTAGTTTTCGTCATTGTGGAAAGAAAGACCATATGATTCGGGATTGTAGATATAGAAAGGCAGGAATAAATTTCAATGCAGGCAATACCAAAAAGTCTGGAAAGATTGAAAACTCTGGAAATTCTGAAAAGGCAAACGTAGTGGAAAATTCTGCCCAAGGACTGGTTGCCATGGTTTCCGCAATGCAAATTGGTATGGTCACCGAATTGAATATGGCTACCGCTGCCACAAATACTCAAGACTGGTGGCTAGATTCGGGTGCTACTATTTATGTCTGTTATGACAAGAAGATGTTCAAGACATATGCGAAAGTGCAGGATTCTGAACAAGTCTTGATGGGAAACCATGTTGCGACAGATGTTGCTGGAAAAGGAAGCATTGAGATTAACTTCACATCTGGCCAGAAGTTGATATTACTGAATGTGTATCATGTTCCTAATATGAAGAAAAACTTAATGTCCGCTGCTTTGCTGTCAAGAAAGGCTTCAAGATAGTTATTGAGTCTGATCATGTAATAGTGTCTAAGAATGGAGTTTTTGTTGGAAAAGGCTATAACTGTAACGGCATGTTCAAATTGAGTATTAATGAAATAAATTATGTTTCTGCTTATATCGTTGAGTCTGATTCTTGTTTATGGCATGCTAGACTAGGACATTTAAATTTTGGCTCCTTAAATTATATGTCCGAAAATGGTTATATCTCATGTAAAACTCAACATATGAAATGTGAAATTTGCATACAAGCAAAGATGACAAAGAAACCATTTCTTAAAGTTGAGAGATCCACAAAACTATTAGATTTAATACATTCAGACATGTGTGAATTAAATGGAGAATTAACTAGAGGAGGCAAAAGATATTTTATTACTTTTATTGATGACTTCTCTAGATTTACATATGTTTACCTACTTAGAACTAAAGACGAAGCTTTTCAAAAGTTTAAAGAATACAAGTCTGTTGTGAAAAATTAAAGGAGTAGGAAAATTAAAATTATTCGAAGTGATAGAGGCGGAGAATATTTTCCTAATGAATTTAATAAGTTATGTGAAGAGCATGACCTAATACATCAAATGAGTGCCCCTTATAACTCTCAACAAAATGGGTTGGCGGAAAGAAAAAATAGAACTTTGGTGGATATGGTTAATGCTATGTTACTTAATGCACATTTGCCACATAATTTATGGGGTGAAACACTACTAACTGTATGTTATATTTTAAATAGAGTGCCTTCAATGCATATTTCGCCTTATGAGCTTTGGAATGGTAGAAAACCAAATTTAAACTATTTTAAAGTGTGGGGATGTATATCCTATTACAGAGTACCTGACCATCAAAGAACAAAATTGAGTCCTAGAGGAATTAAAAGTGTTTTTGTAGGATATGCACAACACTCCAAAGCATATAGGCTGCTAGATCTACAATCTAATGTCATTATAAAATCTATGCATGTTGAATTTATTGAAAATAGATTTATAAATGACAATGTTGATGAAATGACTGAAATAAATGGAAAACGTATTGATGCTAATAAATTGTCGCTTTCTGAAATTATTACAAATAAAGAAAAAAGTGATGATATGCAAATAGAACCAAGCAAAAGCCAAAGAATAAGAAAAGAAAAATATCTTGGTTCTGATTTTATTTCTTCACAATCTATAGTATTTCTTGTTGAATGAGATAGGACAAACGTTTGTAATCAAATTCCTATTGTATTAAATATTGAAGAAGACCCAAAGACGTTTCAAGAAGCAATGTCTTCTAGAGACGCTGCCTTTTGGAAAGAGGCCATTCATGATGAAATGGACTTAATTATCCAACAACACTTGGGTTTTAGTTGATCTTCCTCTTAGATCAAAGTCTATAGGTTGTAAGTGGGTCTTTAGGAGAAAGTACAATACAGATGGTTCTGTCCAAACCTTCAAAGCAAGATTATGTGATGACCTTTTTTCATCACATGTTTTAAAACGAAACTTCCGTGTTCTGAGGCCTTGAAAACCTCATTTAGAGTCACCTCGCTTTGCGTGCGCAGTCTAGGCGTGTAGCCGGAAAGCTTAAATATGAAATTTAGTGAAAAATGAATAAATTTGACTTCGGTCAATATTTTGGGTAAACGGACCTGGATCCGTGATTTGATGGTCCCAGAGGATCCGTAGGAAAATATGGGACTTGGGCGTATGCCCGGAATCGAATTCGAGGTCCCGAGCTCGAGAAATAAATTTTTTAAAGGAAATTGTTTTCTTAAAATTGTTAAGGAAATTTGAAATGAAGTTTGAATAGAAAGAGATGATATCGGACCCGTATTTTGGTTCTGGCGCCCGGTACAGGTCTTATATATGCTTTAAGTCATTTCTGTAAAGTTTGGTTGAAAACGGACGTCGTTTGACGTGATTTGGACCTAAATTGCTAAATGTGATACTTGATGAAATTTGAGAAAACAATTCTTGATTTTGAGGTTTGATTCATTGTTATTGAGGTTATTTTGGCAATTTGATCGCACGGATAAGTTTGTATGATGTTGTTGAGTTAGTACGTATGTTTGGTTAGGATCCCCGTGTGTTTCGGATGTGTTTCGACAAGTTTTGAACTTAGGAAAACATTGCAGATTCAGAGAGGTTGCAGGTCTTTGAAGTCAGGTCTCGCGGTCCGCGGTGGAAACTTCACAGCCACGGTGGGGGCTCCGCGACCGCGGTGGGATTTGTGCGGTCCGCGATGAGCAAGGCCAAGCCTCCGCGGCCGCGCTCGATTTCTTGCGGTCCGCGGTGGAGCTCCGCGGCCGCAGCCTTTTTATGCGGTCCGCGGTGGAGCTCCGCGACCGCAGTCCTTTTTATGCGGTCCGCGGAAAGGGTCTGAGAGGAATATATTTAAACGGACTTTTCAGTTATTTTTCACTTTTCAAAAACCCAAAAACATAAGAGGCGATTTTTCAAATAACCTTTCTTCTCCAAATCAATTGTAAGTCATTTCTAACTAGTTTTCTTCAATCATTAACATCTTTTTATATGATTTCAACTTCAAATCAGTTATTTTCATGGGGGAAATTGGGTGTTTTGGGTAGAACCTAGTTTTTTCAAAAATTGGGGATTTGGACCTCGATTTGAGGTTCGATTTCAAAACAAATCATATATTTGGGTTCGTGGGTAAATGGGTAATCGAGGTTTTGGTCTGAATTTCGGATTTGGACCAAGTAGGCCCGAGGTCGATTTTTGACTTTTTGGGTAAATCTTTATAAAACCTATTTTCATGCATTAGAATTGATTCATTTAGCATTTATTGATATCGTTAAGTAAATTGTGGCTAGATACAAGCGTGTTGGTGGTGGAAACAAGAGGTAAAGCGGTAGTTGAGGCTTGAACTATGTTCGTTGCATCGAGGTAAGTGTTTGGTCTAACCTTAGCTTGAGGGATTAGGAGTTGTGTCCTATTTGCTATTTGCTTCTTGTCGAGTACGACGTATAGGCATGGTGACGAGTATTTATACGTTGGTGTCAAGCATGACCGTGAGTCTTATATTGTAATTTTCATGATTTCGTTGTATTATTCATGCCTTGGTGAAGATTTCTAATTGTTGTATAAACTTTGTGGAAAGAATTGTGACCTATGAACATTGAGGAGCATTGGCTCGAGTTGTGAAATGAATTGTGAAAGTATAAGTGATAATCGAACCTCTAGAGCATTGGCTCGAGTTGTGAAGTGAATTGTGAAGTAAAAATTGAGAAAGATATGAGATCATTATGTTGTCATCCTTGCCGGGCTATTGTTGATTTATTTGTTGTTCCCTTGCTGGGATTTAATTATTTAATTGATGTTCCCTTGCCGGGATTTAATTGTTTAACTGTTGTTCCCTTGCCGGGATCCCTATTACTATTTTGTTTATTCCCTTGCTCCTTTGCTTGTGATTGTTGTTTGGGTGAGGAAGAGTGTTAAAACACGAAGGGTGATGTCGTGCATTATTTGTTATTGTGAGGAAAGAATATAAAGCACGGAGGGTGATGTCGTGCCACACGACGTGCCATTCCATGCCGAATCTATTGATTATATAGTGAGGAAAGAGAGTAAAAGCACGAAGGGTGATGTCGTGCACATTTTGATTATATGATTGTTTTGGTGAGGACGAGAGTAAAAGTACAAAGGGTGATGTTTTTGCACATTTTTATTATATAACTACTTTGGTGAGGCTGAGCGTAAAAGCACGAAGGGTGATGCCGTGCAAATTGTTGATTTCTGCTTCCTTGTTGATATTCTAGCTATGTTGTTTCTTTCCTTACCTGATGCCTTTCTATTCGAAGCCAATATCTCTCCCACATTGATTGGTTATTTCTGTATTTCTTTCCCGTTGTATATATATACATATATATATATGAACTGCACATGTTTATTTGGTAGTCTAGTCCAAGCCTCGTCACTACTTCGCCGAGGTTAGGCTAGACACTTACCAGCACATGGGGTCGGTTGTGCTGATACTACACTCTGCATTGTGTGCAGATCCAGAAGCAGCTTTCGGACAGTAGTTGGAGTGCTTCCTTCAGTCCACCCGGAGACCCAAGGTAGACCTGCAGGCATCCGCAGGCCCGGACGTCTCCCTCTATCTCTATTTCCTGTTTCATTTCCTTTTGTTCAGAAACAGTGTATTGTATTTCTTCAGACCTTGTATGTAGTAACTCTTAGACAGTCTGTGGCACTGTGACACCAGGTTTTGGGGGTATTTGAGGTTTTAAAAGTTTTAATAGACGTAGCCTTAAGATATACAATTGTTGACTTCCGCTTATTTATTTAAAATTCCGCTTTTATCATACTATCGACTTGTGTTTGTTAAAAGGAAGCAAAAAAATGAAAGTGTAGCAATTAGTTAAGGTTTGGCTTGCCTAGCTCCCATTAGTAGGCACCATCACTATATTGGAAAAAATTGTATTTAAATATAAAGGTGACATGTCGAGACACGTAGATGGTCAAATGGTCAAAGAATTACAACTAGCCAAGAGGCACGAGTTGCAACAGATACAAGCAAATGACAGAGGAAGAGGCACATGCAGTTATTCAAATAACTTAGCGCCCGTACCTATCTAAGTCATTTATGTCCGAGAATCAAAAGGAATGAATCTGACAATAGATAAAAGTGCAGATACAATATTTAATAGGCATTAAATGTGGAATACGTTAGAGAATTTGTATTGAATGTAATGAATTATGTAACGTAGCGTTCAATGTCTTTAATTACTCATAATAGCCTCATTATGATTTGGGCAAAACGTATATCTCCAAGATATCTATAAAAGGGAGATATCTGATCAATTGTAAGGACACGAAAACACTATTGGAATAAACTTTGGTTTACTTATTTTTCTCTTGATTACTCTCTTGCTACCTAAATTACTTCCTTTTATACATTCTTTTGATTATCAGTAAACCGTGTTCTTCTAAATTCTAGCTTTGACTAAAATTTTATTTTTTGGTTAAGCAAATTGGTTCCGTTACCGGGAAACTGATAATCTATTTTCTTTTCACTTATCTTTTCTTGTTGCATCAATTATGTCGAACAACAATGACAACACTCAAGGAAACCAAGAGAACCAACAAAATTAGGGAGATCCACTAAATATTAACACTCAAGTTCCTACTCCACGAGACTCTCCACGACAATCTCGTGAGGGTACTCCTGATGGGTCTCAAATAAACGAGCATGCTCAATTTGAAAATGCTGAAGCTGTTGATGAAGCTTTGCAGAAATTAATTGCTGCTCAGGTCAACAAAGCTGTTGAGGCACTTGTTAACCAGTTACCTGTTGCAACACCCACACCTACTCCAAATAATAACACTTTGGAAAACCCTCATTCCGGGCTTGTTAACTCAGGCAGCGGTGGAACTCCCAGTGAATCACAGGAGAGAGAACCAGGTAATGTTATTAATTTTGATTTACAAAATTTAGTACTAACCTTGCAGAAACAGCTCAAGGAGCTAAGTGAGCGCATAAAGCAGATACCCGGGGTGCTGCCCATAATCAAAGGGGTAGATATGTATAGATATTCGCAACAACCCTGGAAGCCAAGTGCTGCTCCACTCTAATTCCAAAAAAGTTCAAAATGCCTGATATTCCAAAATATGTTGGAACAACAGACCCACGAGATCACCTGACTGCATTCACAACGGGAGTAAAAGGCAACGATTTGACTAAGTAGGAGATTGAATCAGTATTAGTCAAAACATTTAGTGAAACGCTCACCAAAGGAGTGCTAATATGGTATTCTCTTTTACCCGAAAATTCTATAAATTCTTTTGCTGAGCTTACAGATTCTTTTATCAAAGCACACTCAGGAGCTCAAAAAGTAGAGAAAAGAATGGAGGATATTTTCAAAATCAAGCAAGGGGACTCAGAACTGCTTAGAGAATTCGTGGACAGATTTCAACGTGAAAGAATGACATTGCCACGTGTACCTGACAACTGGGCAGCTATAACTTTCACAAGTAATTTGAATGAAAAAAGCTCGAAAGCTACGAGGAGACTCAAGGAAAGACTTCGAGAATTCCCAGCTACAACGTGGAATGATGTTTATAATAGGTATAGCACAAAGTTGAGGATTGAGGAAGATACTGTTCCACGATTTCAAAAAGAAGAAAAGGTAAGTTCGAGACGTGCGGAGACCGAAAAAAGATCCGGTAAAAATAGGTACAAGCCTTACATGGGACCTTCGGGAAAGGACTCACGGTCAAAGCAAGATAATCAAAGGTACAATCATAGATCAAGAAACAGAGAATCAGGTTCTTCATCAAGATTCAGGAATGAGCGAAACAACTATGAGTCTCGAGATGATGATAGAAATTTAAAAGCGAGATTCGGTGGTTACAACTTCAACGTCAGCACCTCCGAGCTCGTAGCTGTTTTGAGAAGCATGGGAGATAAGGTTCGATGGCCAAATGAAATGAGATCGTATCCAAATAGGCGCAACCCTGACCATTGGTGCGAGTTTCATAATGACCATGGACATAAAACAACAGATTGGAGATTTTTACAAAGTGAAGTTGATCATTTATTAAAACAAGGATATCTTACTGAGTTGTTCAGTGAGAAAGGCAAGCAAGCTTACATGAAGAACAGGCAGGAGCCTCTAAAACCACCTTCTCCCAAAAGAACTATCAACATTATAAGTGGGGGTAAAGACGTCAATGGTATATCATATACAACAGCTAACAAAATTTCCAAAGTAGCAATTACCCAAGGGAAACAGGTGCGACATGTTTTAGAGGAAGACAACATTACATTCAATGATGCAGATGCAGATGGCGTATTAACCCCTCATAACGACGTACTGGTAATATCTTTAATTGTACATGATACTAATGTGAAACGAGTTTTGATTGATCCAGGTAGTTCCGTGAACATTATTTTGCTAAGAGTATTACATGAGATGCAAGCTAAAGATAAAGTGATACCAAAGGCGCATACTCTATCTGGATTTGATAATTCTAGTGTTCTCACGAAAGGAGAGGTAACACTCACCACATACGCTGAAGGAGTTGTCAAAGATACAAAGTTCCAGGTGGTAGATATGGAGATGGCTTACAACATGATTCTTGGGAGACTATGGATCCACGAAATGGATGTTGTTCCTTCAACCTTGCATCAAGTTATTAAATTTTCATCGCCATGGGGAATCTGTCAAATTCGTGGAGATCAACATACAGCCAGGGCTATTAACTCTGTTGCAGATACAAGCACGAGATATGAAGGTAAATAGCAATCACAGAAGGCAATTGAGGATACCACAACACAAACCTCAACTGAACAAGGGCAAACAGATGTAGATTCAAGGCCTGATACCATTCAAGAACCAGAAGAGAATGAAAATATCAAAACAACAATAGAGGAATTAGAACGTGTCATGGTATTTGCTCAATGGCCTGATAAAAAAGTCTATGTTGGAGCCAATCTTAGCCAAGGTATGAGAGGTAAGTTAATTGAATTTTTGAAAACTAACGTGGACTGCTTTGCTTGGTCCCACTCTGACATGACAGGAATACCACCGGAGGTGATGACTCATAAACTAAATGAAGATCCATCATACCCTCCTGTCAAGCAAAACAAAAGAAAGCAAGGAACTTTCAAGAATCAGGTGATTCAAGAAGAAGTTCAAAAATTGCTAAAAATTGGTTCCAATCGTGAGGTAAAGTATCCTAACTGGTCAGCTAACACTGTTGTAGTTCCAAAGAAGAACGGTAAGTGGCGGGTTTGTGTAGATTACACAGATCTTAATAAAGCCTGCCCTAAAGATTCTTTTCCACTACCACACATAATCAATTGATTGATGAAACTGCAGGTCACAAACTATTATATTTTTAGATGCATATTCAGGTTATAATCAGATTAAAATGGATCTGGGAGATGAAGAAAAAACTTCATTCATAACAGACAGGGGGACTTACTGTTATAAAGTAATGCCCTTTGGTCTAAAGAATGCAGGTGCAACGTATCAGAGGTTAGTTACCAAAATGTTTCAAGAGCATTTAGGAAAGACTATGGAGGTATATATAGATGATATGCTTGTTAAAACTCAGTATTCAAAAGATCACATATCACACTTATCTGACACATTTTCAATTTTGCGCAAAATTAATATGAAGTTAAATCCCGAAAAATGTGCATTTGGCGTTGCACCAGGTAAGTTTTTGGGTTTTCTTGTTTCTAACCGTGGTATTGAAGTGAATCCTACACAGATTAAGGCCATTGAAGAAATCCCTGATATACTTTCAAACAAGAAAGAAGTTCAAAGATTAACAGGGAGAATTGCAGCCTTGGGAAGATTCATTTCTAAATCATCAGAGAAGTGTTTTAAATTCTTCTCAGCCCTTAAGAAGCAGGATCATTTTGAATGGAATGAGGAATGTCAACAGGCACTTAGGAATTTGAAAACGTACTTATCAAATCCACCTTTGCTGGCAAAACCAAAGGCTGGGGAAAGACTACTCATTTACCTTACTATTTCGGAAGTTGCGGTAAGCGCTGTTTTGGTCCGAGAAGAACAAGGTAAACAATCCCCTATCTATTATGTTAGTAAATCTTTGTTAGATCCGAGACGCAGTATCCTCAGTTAGAAAAACTTGCACTTGTATTAATCATGGCATCTAGAAAGTTAAGACCTTACTTTCAATGTCATCATATCGCTGTAGTAACTGCCTACCCTTTACGTAATATATTACATAAGCACGAGTTATCAGATAGGTTAGCTAAGTGGGCAATAAAGTTAAGTGAATACGAAATCACATACCAACCTAGAACTGCTATAAAATCACAAGTGTTAGCTGATTTAGTGGCTGATTTTAGCCAGGGGATGCAATTAGAAGCAGAAAAAGAATTACAGGTATTCAATGGAGCTAATCCAGGAACTTGGACTTTATTCACTGATGGCTCATCTAATGTAAAAGGTGCAGGTTTGTGGATTGTCTTGGTACCACCTACGGGTGAAACCGTTCGACAAGCTATTAAATGTCACTCCATAACTAACAATGAAGCGGAGTATGAGGATGTGATTGCAGGTCTAGAATTGGCATAAGAGCTTGGCATAAATCAGATTATAATCAAGAGTGATTCGCAACTCGTGGTTAATTAAATGCTGGGGACTTATACAGCTAGGGAAGCAAGGATGCAACAATACTTAGAAAAGGTACGAGAATTGATAAAGAAATTTCAAACCTGGAAAGTTATACAAATACCAAGGGATGAAAATGTTGAAGTTGACGCCCTAGCTAATCTTGCATCTGCAGCTGATGTGGCAAGCGATGCAAATGCCTCAGTTATACATTTATTTCATTCAGTTCTCGATCTTGATAAAAATGAGGTAAATTTTAATAATTTAACTTGGGATTGGAGCAACGAGATTGTTGCTTTTTTGCAGTATGGTACCGTCCCTGATGATAAGAAAAAAGCACATGTGCTTCGAAAGAAGGCTGCTTGGTACTGCTTAAAGTAAGGCAATTTATATCGTAAAAAGTTCGGTGGTCCCTTAGCAAGATGCCTCGTACCTTCGCAAATGGAGTATGCAATGAAAGAAATACACGAGGGGCATTACGGGAATCACACAGGAGGAAGGTCATTGGTAAGAACCTTAATTAGGGCAGGTTATTACTGGCCTAAAATGGAAGAAGAAGCAAAAAGTTTCGTGGCCAAATGTGATAAATGTCAAAGGTACGGTAACAATATGCATAGACCTGCGGAGTTATTACACCCGGTCATTGCGCCATGGCCATTTATGAAATGGGGAATGGATATCGTGGGTCCATTACCTCAAGAAAAAGGACAGGTAAAGTTTCTTCTTGTACTCACTGATTATTTTACTAAATGGGTGGAGGCAGGAGCATTTAAACAGGTGCGAGAAAAGAAAGTCAAAGATTTTATTTGGCGGAATATCATATGTCGATTCGGTGTACCAAAGGAGATCGTGTGTGATAATGGCCCTCAATTTATTGGAGCTCAAATCACGGAATTCTTTCAAAGTTGGCAAATTAAAAGGATTACGTCAAAACCTTATCATCCGGTGGGTAATGGGAAAGCAAAATCAACGAACAAGGTTATTATCAATAATTTAAAGAAACAATTAGAGGAACTAAAGGTGACTGGCCTAAAGTGTTACCTGGAGTTTTATGGTCATATCATACAACTGCAAAAACAAGTACAGGAGAAACACTGTTTTCATTGGTTTATGGAGCTGAGGCTTTAATTCTAGTTGATATAGGGGAACCAAGTACACGGTTCACACAGGCGACACAAGAATCTAATGACGAGGAGATGTGGGTCAATCTAGATTTACTCGAGGGGAGGAGAAAAGCTGCATTAATAAGAATGGCAACACAAAAGCAAGTCATAGAATGATATTACAACCGAAAAGCACGCCTCAGATTCTTCAAAGTGGGGGACTTCGTTCTTAAAAAGGGGTTTCAATCTACAAAGGTAGCTAACGCGGGTAAATTAAGTCCAACATGGAAAGGACCCTATAGAGTTCGTGATATTACAGGAAAGGGAGCATATGAACTAGAGACAATGGATGGCAAGATACTACCTTCACATTGGAATGCTGTTCATTTGAAGAGATACTATTTCTAAGGAATACCCACAATCAGGTATCACCATTTTAAATTTAATTTTTGAATTGTTAAAAGTTTACTAACGATTTTAGATGATAGGCAAAAAGCTAACCCGTACTAAATGATGAGTCACGACCTGTAAGGCACACGGAATAACCTAAAATTCCTGGCCTAGGGTTACAATTAAGCAGTCTTCATCTATAATCGCACCTCCGAGTCCTGTATGTTTTTCCTTTTCAGGAAAAGGACCAAATGAGAGAAACTATCAAGTGCTCGAGGCTTCATACTTCAACACTCAAACACTTGGGGGACTATATAATATACACAGACATGTATATAAAGAAGGCAAAGAAGATTGAGGAAAAATCAAGCCTAAAAGAGTCAAGTGCAAAGTAAAAGTCACAAAGTCACGAGATGGAGCCACGAGCTAAGGCCAAAGAAAAACCTCACTATAGTTAGGATAAAGGCTATGTACTAAAATGGGTTATAAGGAAAAACCCCGTGTCTATTATTCTTCTTTTGTAAAAATCTGTTACAAGAAAAACAGTTACGAGAAAGTTATAGATGTAATTCAAATACATGTAAAGTATTATTCAAAACTTGTCAAAGTTATTTCAAAGAAACATGTGTGTTCCTCTTTCTTTTATCGTATGATAACACCATTATGAAGTTGAGACATCTTCTTCATTAAGTGTCAAAATATAAAAGGGCCCTCTTTTATAAAACTCATGTTTAAATTAGTTAGTCATGAGATTAACAGAAGCATTTTCGAAGAACAAAAATGCAAATTATTGTATAAGTCCTTAAAAATAAAGGCAAGAATAAAGCAGACAGAAGTTTAAGATAATAACATGAAAAACTTCTTAATACTTAAAAACTGAAGACTAAGTACGAACTTAGTCATTAAACTATGAAATTGTTTATACAAATTTCCCCATAAAAGACTTGGGGACTTGCGTTTCCAAAACCAACCCTCAAATGAAGCTAAGGGTTTGATTACAATTTTCCAAAATAAAAACAAAAACAAAATCATTCAAATGATTAAAACTGGTCACTGAGAAGTTTGTGGAACTGAAGCAGGAGCATCAATAGTAGCGGGCTCAATTTGGGCAGGTGCATCAACAAACGCGGTTTCAACTTGGCTTGCAGCAATAGGCTCTATTGAGCTTGAAAGAGTTGGGATACCCGTATCAGCTTCAACATTCACGGGAGCTTCAACCATGGGAGAAGGGAAGTCCTGAGTTTGCTGAGCTTTTTCAATAGTTTCATTGATCTTAGCTAACTCCGACTCCAAGTTGAAGTTTTCTTGGCCGGCTTCAATTAGGGCATCACGACATGAATTCAAAAATGCCCAACTTACCTCAACATCAGATTTTTCTTCAAGGATCTCATAATCCTTTTCCCAATCAGCAATCTCATTCTTTAGCTCTTCATTTTCAGCCAAGGTGGAGTTATAAGAAGCTTGAAGAGAGGCATGGGAGCTCTCTAAAGCATGAACCTTATCAGTAGAGACTCGAAGGCCTTCTTGTGATTGAGTTAAGCTTTGCACGAGCTCCCCAGTGTAAACTTCTTTTTGATTCAAAAGAGCCTTCAAATCTCTGTTCTCTTCACTAGCCTTAGATAGTTGCTCTGAGAAGGAGGATTCGAGACGTTCTTTTTCTTTTTCTGCTTGGCTTGAGGAAGCTTTTACAACCGCTAACTCTGAAGTTAAAGCCCGCACCTGCTGCTCTAAGGTACTCTTGCTCTCTTGTAAATCTTCCATATCAATTTGTGCACTCTCAAATTGTTCCTTCCAATTGATCACCTCCAACTGAGAATCACGTGCTATCTTCTCTGAATCACATGCTACCTTCTCCAAGAGGGGGATTCTGTTCATCATTTCTGTGCCGATAAGATTGGCCTAAAAAAAAGGGAAGGGAAATAAGAATCCCAAAGATAAAAAAAATTTACAAAGTAAAGAAGGGAGAGAAGGAAAATACCTTCAAAGTGGCATGCACGATATCATTCATTAGAGTCAAGGAACTATGGATCTCCAGCTTTGCTTTTTCAATTGGGCCAATTAATGGCTCCAGCCATACATCTGCCTGACCTGACTTCCTTAAAAGGCTGCTATCAGTAGGAACTTTAATAGTTACCCTCCTCATAGCGACACTTCAACTTTAAGGGCTCACTTTTGTATGATGAACGATAGGAGGGGGAATTGTCAAAGAAGGAGCGGTAGAAGAAGTGAAAAGAAGGAACAAAAACAGCTGGGGCTGGTAAGGAAGGAATCACTGGCATAGGAGTTAAAAAAGAAGATAAGGGTATTTCATCTAAAACAGGCCCTAAACTTCCACTACCAAAACCACTGATGAAAAGTTGATCAATAGACTCACGAGTATCATGAGGAGTGACATCATCATCAAGAATTATTACTGGGTTTTCAACAAGTTCGGTAAGAGAAACAGAAAGACGAGGGGAAACTTCTGCTTCGTCATCAAAGACGATGCGTCTCCTAGATCATGGACTCGTCACCAGGGGGCCCCCATCTTCCTCTTCTTCAGAGTCTTTCTCTTCAACAGCTTTCCTTTTCGTAGAAGAAGAACCCTAGACTATTTCTCGGGCTCTTTCTAAAGAGATACGGGTTCCTGAAGGAGTACGGGTTCCCGAAGAGACACGAGAGGCCGCAACTACTTTAGCAGTAACTCCTCGAATAGCAAATCCTGATAAAAAGAAGGATGAGAGTTAGAGAAATAAAGAAAAATATATATATGCGTGAAAGATGAAATAAAAACTCTTACCATGAGTCTTTACTTTCCAACCGTAACAGTTAGAAAGTGTTCTCCAAGACCTACCATCTATTGGTGCGTTCTTCAGTAATTTATCTACCCAACCGCGGAAATTGAGAATATCCTCCACAACTCCCATGGTTGCTAAAAAAAGGGGGTTAAAATTAGAAAAGTTGATAAACTTGAAGAAAAAAGGCACGAGAAAGATGAACGACTTACGTGCAAAATTCCACTTCTCAGGGAAGGGAACATTATCCTCACCCACTAAGCCAACAGTGGGGGCAACAACAAACCGGGCATACCAGCCACAGTCCTTGTCATCTTCAAGGCTCACCAAAACCCTCTTACTCCTGGCCACTAGGGTAAAAACGTCATTACGGAAAAGCCTAGGGGAGTAAAGATGAATCAGGTGAGGGAAAGTAAAGGAAACGCCAGCCATATTATTTAAATGCCTCAAACAGGCAACAACCCTCCATATGATTGGGCCAATTTGACCCAAACAGACATTAAAGAAACGGCAAAATTCAAGAATGACTGGGTCAATAGCTGGTTTGAACCCTATAGTGAAAGGGTATGTATAAACAAAAGAGAACCCAGTCAAGTAAGAAGTAATTCTCTGATTTGGATTAGGGATAATAATGGAAAAATCATTACTCCAATGGCAGTCTTTGCGAACTACAGGAGTTAAAACTTCTGTAATTTGAGTGGGGTAAGCGTCAGCACGATCTAAGGCGGAAACCTGGTTTCTAAGGGATTCCCTATCATGGTAAAAAGATAGTTCTATAGGGACTATCTCCTCTACTAAAGGCTCACGTAATGGTTCAGAAGGTTCTTTACCCCTAGAAGAAGGACCAGAACTAGGAGAAGGTATAGACGAACCACCACCATGAGTAGACCCTAGCTACGAAGCCTACCTCCCCTTCTATGCCTAATGGGGGGCATTAGGGAAGGTATCAACAATGGGAACTCTCCTAGGGTTAGGGTTTGGTGAAGACATGGCGAAAAAGAATAATGTGAGGAAGAAGTGAACTGATATTTGAGGAATTAAGTGTTTAATAAGCTTTATGTCGTAAAAGACAAGGAAAAAAGTTATATTTATATTAATAAGCAACCGCCAAAGGTAAAAGTGCAGTGATGGAAAGACCATAATAATGATAACTGGCACTTCGTGAATAGTGGATCCGAAACAAAAGCCTTGAAAAGGGCTGCAAAACTGCAGAACCAATGGAAAAATGACACGTGTATGGAGCATTAAATGGAAGCGACAATTGAAGCGTCAATTTTGTCATAGCATTAATGGTGACAAAAATTCTCTTTTAATGAAATCTACTTCCCAAATATTCAACTGATGAATAAATGGAAAGTAGGGGGACAATCTGTATTGGAAAAAATTGTATTTAAATATAAAGGTGACGTGTCGAGACACGTAGACTGGTCAAATGGTCAAAAAAATTACAACTAGCCAAGAGGGACGAGTTGCAACAGATACGAGCAGATGGCACAGGAAGAGGCACATGTAGTTATTCAAATAACTTAGCGCCCGTACCTATCTAAGTCATTTATGTCTAAGAATCAAAAGGAATGAATCTAACAATAGAAAAGAGTGCAGATACGTCATTTAATAGGCATTAAATGTGGAATACGTTAGAGAATTTGTATTGAATGTAATGATTATGTAACGTAGCATTCAATGTCTTTAATTACTCATAATAGCCTCATTATAATTTGGGCAAAACATATATCTCCAAGATATCTATAAAAGGGAGATATCTGATCAATTGTAAGGACACGAAAACACTATTGGCATAAACTTTGGTTTACTTGTTTTTCTCTTGATTACTCTCTTGCTACCTAAATTACTTCCTTTTATACATTCTTTTGATTATCAGTAACCCGTGTTCTTCTAAATTATTGATTTGACTAAAATTTTATTTTTTGGTTAAACAATCACGACTCCCGAGGGTGGAAAATCCGGGTCGTGACAGATTAGTCGCAAAAAGTTTCACTCAAAAGGAAGGCATAGACTATTTTGATACATATGCTCCCGTTGCAAGAATAACATCCATTAGAGTCCTTTTATCTTTGGCCTCTATCTATGATCTTTATGTACATCAAATGGATGTTAAGACGGCCTTTTTAAATGGGAACCTTAGTGAAGAAATATATATGCAATAACCTGAAGGATTTGTTCTTCCGGGTAACGAGAATAAAGTTTGTAAATTGATAAAGTCTCTTTATGGTCTCAAGCAAGCGCCTAAATAGTGGCATGAAAGGTTTGATATTGTAATACTATCAAACGGGTTCGTACATAATAATGCAGATAAGTGCATTTACTCTAAATTTACAAAGGAATATGGAGTAATAATTTGTTTATATGTCGATGACATGCTGATTTTTGATACGAACCTACGAGGAATTAACGGGACCAAGAAGTATCTAACTTCAGTTTTTAAAATGAAAGATTTAAATAAATTTGATACTATTTTGGGAATCAAGGTCAAAAGAGATAACAAGCGAGTGACTTTGTCACAAGCACATTACATAGATAAAATCCTTACTAAATTCAGTCATTTAGGAATAAAGGAGTATAATACTCCTTATGATTCTAGTGTTAAGCTAACTGCAAATACTGAAAGAGCAGTAGCACAGTTGGAGTATGCAAGTGTGATAGGTAGTATGATGTATGCAATGCATTGCACTAGACCCGACATAGCATTTGCTGTTTGTAAACTTTCAAGATTTACCAGTAATCCAGACAATGATTATTGGAAAGCAATAAGTAGAGTACTTAGATATTTAAAATATACAAAGCACTTAGGCATTTGCTACAATGGTTTTCCTAATGTATTATAGGGATATTCTGATTCAAGTTGGATTACAAGTGTTAATGATAATAAATCAACATCAGGATGGATATTTACTCTAGGTGGTGGAGCCATTAGTTGGGCATCCAAGAAACAAATATGTATTTCCCATTCTACTATGCAATCTGAATTCATTGGATTAACAGCTGCTGGAAAAGAAGCAGAATGACTGAGGAATATGTTACTTGATATAAATTTGTGGCCACAACCTATGCCAGCCATTTCCATATTCTGTGATAGTGAGACTACAATGTGTGTTGCTCATAATAAAATATACAATGGGAAATCGAGACATATAAGCTTGAGACATGCTTATATAAGAGAATTAATTACAAATGGAGCTATAGCTATAATATATGTGAGATCAAATAAGAATTTGGCTGATCCACTTACGAAGCCATTGGGTAGAGATGTAGTACAACAAACTTGTGAAGGGATGGGGCTGAGACCCTTAAATTGAATGCAAGGAATGAGAACCCCACTTTGAGTTAGTATACACTCTAACAATATAAGTTAATGGGTAATAACAAGTTACTTGTATTGTTTAAACACTGATCTCCTCTTTAGGAGCCCTAATTCTATTGTACTACTTACTGTTATGTGAGGAGTTAAGGAGTTATTAAATGCTTGTTATAACAGGAGCATAAAGACAAACTCAAAAGTACATACTGTTACATGAAGAAGTTGATTAATCTTAATGGAATTATTAATGTCTGAAGTAACAGAGACATAGTAACTAATTCCACCTATATAAATATTGAAGTTGTGCCACTTCTAGCAAGATTTAAAGGGTTGATCTTGTAAATATTCATGAATTCAGGATGCGCACATGGACGTAAACGTGCTAAAGCGAATACTGAATTTTCTAAGCTACTAGATAACGCTGTGTGTGTGGTATTTTCGGTTTTGGCACAAGGAGTTGTGGTTCAAACCTTAAGATACCAATAACTTCATCAAAACTTTAAAATACTTACACTAAAGGAAAGTTCAAATCTGTATAAGATACTCTCTATTATGTACAAGTGTTATGAAGTGAAATAACAAACTAGTGGGGGATTGTAAGTTAGTTTGTTATTGAAAAGTTGGAAGTGAAATTCTTCCCACATGGGAAGAGAGAAGTTCCTTTTGGAGCTTTTTAAGCACATGTCCCTTTTATTTCTTTGATTTAAGACACATACCTTTAAGTGTGTGCAATTAAGTACATTGTATATTTATATATTATATAATCTTGGACTTGGGCTTGGGCGCGGGCCGGGTCGGATCCTAAAGTTAATTATTTTATTTTGTGACAGAAAAATTAAATTTATTTGAATTTTAAATTCAAAATTCGAATAAATAGTTATGTCTGTTATGAAAGGGTCCAACCAAGTATGTCTGTTTGTGAAACAAAACATCTTTTCTGAAAGGGTCTGTTGGTTGCCTATAAATACACAAGAATTCCAACGAATTGGCATAGAAAATCACAAGTGTTATTGCAGGCTTTATTGTATCCTGAAGAGAATCGTTTTGTATTTTCTCTAAATTAGTATACAGGCGATAACTCTTTAAGGACAGTTGATTTTCGCGCCTCAAAGCCATTTTTGTTTATTATTTTTCTAAGAATAACTGCATAAGAACAATCACATACAATCCAAGGTTTGACAAACTAAGATAAGGGTCCGATTGGGTAAATAGAGGAATCGACTAAATTAGCGCAAGTTCGTTTCCCTATTTCTTCGGAGCAAAAAAAGCCAAATCACCGATAACAGTCAAAAAGAACGGGAAAAGAAAATAAAAAATAGTAGTAAACACTGGAAAAGAAGAGTTAGAAAAAGCACTCAACAGAGAGAGCGCTAGTAGACAGTGGCAACTCGATGTAGTACGAGGCCTAAAGCTGAATCGTTACTAAAGACCTTTGGAGGCAAATACGTTAATTATATTTTACAGTCAACTTCTTCTAATGTTTTCTTCTTAATTGATAATATAGTTAATTTATTTAATTATTCTTGAGATATTGTTGATCTTAGGTAAATTTTTATTAATTTCACTTTCAAAAATTATTTTTCTGTTAGGGAAATATATTCATTTTTCTGTGAGCAGTATTATATAGGCATGTGAAAGAACAATCAAATCTTTTCATTGAGTATATCAATTAAGATATTATCTTCTACTTGTACAGTTTTTCTTAGTATTTTGTTGCAGAGTAAGTCCAAAAATCAATGTGAAGCTAATTAGCTCAAAGTATGTACATAAGCCATGGTAAATTGAAAATTATCCAAGTTGAAGAGAATAAAAGGAATTTAACTTGTTTGGATAGAAGTCATTTAAGTGCATGTTATTTATTTGTTATAGCTCAACCAAATTCTCGCTAAAAAATAGCATAATATTTGGAACTATGCCATAAGAATTATTGACATAGACAATGATTGATCAAAGAATTTACTTATTATATACTCCCTCTTTAGACAAGGGGGTTGCTCTGATGGTAAGCAATCTTCACTTACAACCAAGAGGTTGTGAGTTCGAGTCTCCCCAAGAGCAATGTGGGAAGTTCTTGGAGGGAAGGATGCCGGGGGTCTATTTGGAAACAACTTCTCTATCCAAGGTAGGGGTAAAGGTCTGCGTACACACTACCCCCCCAAACCCCACTAAGTGAGATTATACTGGGTTGTTGTTGTTGTTGTTGTTGTTTGTATACTCCCTCTGTTCCAGTTTATTGAACATATTTTCTTTTTTGGTCCGTTCCAAAAGAATGACCCCTTTCTAAATTTGATAATAATTTAACTTAAACTTACAATTCTACCCTTAATGAGAAGCTTTTATAACCACTCAAATACTCTGGATCCTTTTTGACTTGTTTAGGACCACAAATTCAAAAAGTATTCATTTTTCCTTAAACTTCATTTCCAGTCAAACAGGTTCACATAAATTGGAACGGAAGGAGTATGTAATATGAAATATTTGGGCCCTAAAGCCTTGGCTTTAGCTACCTTGGGTTGAGCCGCCCATGCTAGTAGACAGAAGGTGAAGAGAAAAAAGAAAAATAAACAACAACAACAACTAGCCAGTAAAATCCCACATAGTGGGATCTGGGGAGGATAATGTGTACGCAGACCTTATCCCTGCCCCGATAGGGGCAGAGAGGCTGTTTCCGATAGACCATCGGCTCAAAAAGACGAAAATAAAATAAAAAAACAAGAAAAGAGAATTCACTAGTAACTCCAGTAGAAACTGTAATAGTAACAGAAGCATAAAAACCAAAAGATGAATGACATGCAATAACAGTAACCAGAATCTAAGGCCCGGGGCTAAGATAAACAACAAGAATAGTGTGAGTTCAACATAAACTGCAAGCCATCTAAGATCAACCCTAATCCAACCCTGCCTCACCCCCGGTATGAAGTAAGGAAAGCTTTACTACCCCTATCCTACAACCGTAATGCTTGACCTCCAGGCCTTCCTATCAAGGGCCATGTCCTCGAAAATCTGCAGTCGTACCATGTCCTTCCTGATCACCTCTCTCCAATACTTCTTAGGTCTCCCTCTACCTCTTCTCGTACCCACCACGGCCAACTGCTCACACCTCCTCACCAGTGCATCAAGGCTTCTCCTCTGCACGTGCCCGAACCATCTGAGCGTCGCTTCCTGCATCTTGTCATCCACAGGGGCGACACCCACCTTCCTTCGAATATCTTCATCCTAATCTTGTCTATCCTAGTGTACCCGCACATACACCTCAGTATCCGCATCTCTGCTACTTTCATCCTCTGGATATGGGAGTTCTTAATTGGCAAACACTCTGCCCCATACAACATGGCCAGTCTAACCACAACTCTATAAAACTTACCTTTGAGTATCGGTGGCACTTTCTTGTCACACAAGACTCCAGATGCAAGCCTCCATTTCATCTAGCCCGCCCCTATGCGGTGAGTGACGTCCTCGTCAATCTCTCCGTCCCCCTGAATCATCGACCCAAGGTACTTGAAGCTATCTCTCTTGATGATGACCTGTGACTCAAGCATCACGTCCCCGCCTACTTCCCTCGACTCAGCGCTAAACTTGCACTCCAGGTACTCTATCTTAGACCTGCTCAATTTGAAACCCTTAGACTCGAGTGTCTGTCTCCAAACCTCCAATCTCTCGTTAACACCGGCCCTCGTCTCGTCAATTAGAACTATGTCATCAGCAAATAACATGCACCATGGCACCTCCCCTTGAATATGGTGTGTCAAAGCATCCATCACCAAGGCAAATAAGAATGGGCTAAGCACATAGCCTTGGTGTAATCCCATAACAGCCGGAAAATGCTCCGAGTCACCTCCCACAGTCCTAACCTTAGTCTTAGCTCCATCATACATGTCCTTGATCGCTCGTATGTAGGCTACCGGCACGCCCTTCACCTCAAGACATCTCCAGAGCACCTCCCTAGGAACCTTATCATACGCTTTCTCCAAGTCAATAAGCATCATATGCAGATCCTTCTTCTTATCCCTGTACTATTCCACCAACCTCCTAATAAGGTGGATAGCTTTTGTAGTGGAGCGGCCCGGCATGAATCCAAATTGGTTTTCGGATATAGACGTTGTCTTCCTGACCTCCACCACCCTTTCCCAGACTTTCATGGTATGGCTAAGTAACTTGATACCCCTATAATTGTTACAATATTGGATATCACCTTTGTTCTTGTACCACTGTACTCGACCTCCATTCCTCTGGCATCCTCTTCATCCTAAAAATTACATTGAACAACCCAGTCATCCATTCCAATCCTGCTCTACCCACACACTTCCAAAACTCAACCGGAATTTCATCTGGCCCGGTCGCTCTACCCCTACTCATCTTACGCAAAGCCCCCACAACTTCCTCTACCTTAATGCGCCTGCAATACCTAAAATCTCGGAGACTCTCTGAATGCTCCAAGTCCCTTAGAGCTATATCCCGGTCCCCCTCCTCATTTAGAAGACCATAAAAGTACGTCTGCCATCTCTGCTTAATCTTGGACTCTCCCATCAATACTCTACCATCCTCATCTTTGATGCACCTTACTTGGTCCAGATCCTGGTCCATCCTCTCCCTCACTTTAGCCAGGCGAAACAACTTCCTTTCCCCGCCTTTCTCCCTTAATTCCTCGTATAGACGACTAAACGCTGCATTTTTATCCTCCGTGACCGCTAGCTTTGCCTCATTCCTAGCCACTTTGTACCTCTCTTTATTCGCACTCCTCTCCTCCTCGCTTGTGCTCCCTGCTAACTTCGCGTACGCTACCTTCTTCGCCTCCACTTTACCTTGGACTATGTCATTCCACCACCAGTCTCCTTGGTGCCTGCCAGAAAAAACCCTTCGATACACCTAACAACTCTCTCGCCGCCTCCCTCACATAGTTCGCCGTCGTTGACCACATAGTGCTCGCGTTTCCACTACTCCTCCAAGCTCCCATAGCGGATAACCTCCCCTCCAACTACTAGGCTTTATCCTTGGTTAAAGCTCATCTAATCCTCGGTCGACCATGAGCATACCTCTTCTTCCTCTTTATCATAATGCCGATGTCCATCACTAAGAGCCTATGCTGAGTCGCGAGGGTCTCTCCCGGGATAACCTTGCAATCCTTGCACAATCCTCTATCACACCTTCTGAGGAGAAGGTAATCAATCTAAGTCTTCACCGCCGAACTTCGGAAATTAACCAGATGCTCCTACCTCTTCGGGAAAGTCGAGTTCGCAATCACCACCTCGAAAGCCTTAGCAAAGTACCTCCTCCGTTCCTGTCCCCAAGGCCAAAGCCACCATGCACCTCACCATAACTACCAGCAGCCGCCCCAATATGGCCATTAAAATCCCCTCCAATAAATAACCTTTCAGTAGGTGGAATACTACGCACAATCTCGTCCAAGCCCTCCCAAAAATGCCTCTTAACCTCCTCATTGAAGCCCGCTGCGGCGCGTAAGTGCTAATGACATTGAGGGTGCACTCACCAATCACCAAATTAATAAACATTAGCCTATCATTCACTAGCCTAACCTCAACCACAGACTCTCTAAGATCCCTATCCACCAAGATACCCACTCCATTCTTACCCCTCATGACTCCAGAGTACCATAATTTATACCCATCCGCATTCCTCGCCTTCGTCCCTACCCACCTAGTCTCCTGGACACAAGCTATATTAACCTTTCTCTTCTGGAGAATCTTTGCCAACTCAATCGACTTACCCGTCAGCGCGCCTATGTTTTACGACCCGGTCCTCAATCTACAAGCTCCCTCTTTCCCCTTACCCTCCTTTCCTCTCTTCCCAACCCCCTCCCCACCCCCATATTAACCCCGGAACCCCTCGAGGGCATGACCTTACTACCATCCTACACCACAGCCACTATACCTACGGCAAACTCCGGAAAACACTAACACAAACCCAAACTAGGAAATAACCGGTTGCAACTACAAGTATTCTAATAAGATACTTAAAGTGATGCTAACTAAATAGCCACAAATTAACTAACATAAAGAAAGAGACAAAAAAATGGGAGGTACCAACTCCCGACTGAAAGAACCTGGAGATATGACTTGATGCGCCCGGTGATGCTCCGCCCTACTCGCCCGTATGCCTCGCGCTTGTCTAGGCAGTCGCAGCTATTCCCGCGAATATAACCTGGGTGCTTTAGAACTCGACGTCCAGCCCTTTGTGACTGTCAAATGGCCTGCTCTGCTTTGCCCGTGCACCTCCCACCCGTCACCAAACAGCCACCGAAAGTGCTACCTGAAGCACACACAACACACCACGGGACCAAGAAAAGGAGAGGACTGTCACCGGAACGGTCACCGAAAAATAGTGCCGGTCCGAGAAACAATGGTACGACGAGGAAAGGTTTGAAGAAAGGGAAACACAGAGGAGGGTCGTGTGGTTGGGTCGGAAAATCAGAAGGAAGATGAGACAGCGCCGGTGGGTCGCCGGGGCCTAGCTGCTGCTAGGGTTAAAAGAAAGGGGAAGAAAGAGAGAGACGCGGGAGAGAGAAAGGAGAGAGAAAGAGAGGGACGAGTACTTACCTGGTTCGCCTGGACAAGTGCCGGTGGCGCTAGGGATTTGTCGGAGGAGATAAAGATGTTACCGTTAGGCTTATCGAAGAGAGAGAAAAAGTAAAAATATTTCCTAGAAAAAAAGAAAAATAAGACAACCGAAATTTGAAGAAGACAACATAAAGTCATAAATTATTGAATTATTCTTGGAAATCTTATAAGGAAATTCCATTTACATTACAAATCATCTGAGCCAAAACAAACTCAGCCATTTATTCCATGTGATATAGGGTAAGAAGTACACATTATTGAGTTTCAAGCAATTGACATTTTGTTATGAGGACTAATCAAATTATGTACCTCAACACATTTTAAAGAATCATCCGATCCTTTCTGAACTGTTTGCAATCCACTTTGGCTGAGCAACAGTTAATGTGCGCAAACCTTGTTATCTACATATTTGCCGTGAACTTATTTTCCTTCGGTTGGAGGAAAATATTTTCCCAATCAAGAGGAGGTAATACATTTTTCAAAAATCTTTTTTTAACTTTTTCCATTCTATTCCCCACCCCATAACCCCTATCCCATCCCGCCCCTACCGCACCTCCACCCCAATACCCTCACCCACCCCCTTAAACATTTCGTCGCCATATTTAAAAATATTTTCTACTTATTAATCAAATACTAAAAATATTTTTCGAAAAACAAATTTCATTCACTAACCAAACATAAAAAAATAAGCGATAAAATCACTCACTTTTCAAAAAATATGATGACCCAAAAGGTCATCTTCTTTTTTAGAACTCGAATCTGTGTTTCAAGGCCGGAAAAACCTCATTTTATCTCTTCTCAATTTGTGTGCGCTATCCGGGCGTATTTCCGGAAAGCCTTTATGTGGAAAATTGATGAAATAATAATTTTTGACCTAAAAAGTTAATTTTAGTTGACTTCGGTCAACGTTTTAGGTAAACAGATCCGGGCCTATGATTTGACGGTCCTGGTAAATCCGTTGTAAAATATGGGATCTAGGCGTATGCCTGGAATCGAATTCCGAAGTCCCAGGCCCTAAAATTTTTTTGATACAATTGTAATACTGAAAATCTAAGGATTTAAAGAAATTGATTAATGTTCGATCTCGTTGGTATCGGGCCTGTATTTTAGTTTCAGAGCCGCTACAGGTTTAATATAATATTTAAGTCATGTCTGTGAAATTTGGTGCAAGACGGAGTTTATTTGACGTGATTCGGACCTTTGGTTGAGAAAATAGAAGTTTTGAAACTATCTTGAAAATTTCATATGTTTTGGTGTTAAATTCGTAGTTCTATGTGTTATTTTGGCGATTTGATTGCCCGAGCAAGTTCATATGATGTGTTAATACTTGTGTGCGTGTTTGGCTTGGAGCCCCGAGGGCTCGGGTGAGTTTCGGATAGGCTACGAGATTTCTAGACTTAGGAAAAGACATGGTGTTGGATAGTTGCAGAAATTGCAGGTCTCAGCTCTTAGGAGTGCAGCCGCGGAGTGAAATTCGCAGACCGCAGTAGAAAAACGCAGCCGCAGTGGAAACTTCGCGGACCGCGGTTGAAGAATGCGACCGCGGTGGGGACTTTGCGGACGCGGTAGGGTAAGGATCAGGTTTCGCAGCCACACCCATAATTTCGCGGACCGCGGTGGAGATTCGCGGCCGCGCCCGGAATTTAGCGGATCGCATAGTGAGGATCAGAGGGTTCTATATAAACGGACTTTTCATTCATTTTTCACTTTTTCAAAACCCTAAAACATAAGAGGTGATTTTTCAAATACTTTTTCTTCCCCAAATCATAAGGAAGTGATTATTAACTCATTTCTTTCGCTCTTTTACTTCTTTTCACAAGATTTCATCTTATAATCTAGGGTTTTTCATGGTGGATTTAGGGATTTTTGGGTAGAACTTAGGAATTTCGAAATCTGGGGATTTAGACCTCAAATTGAGGTCGGATTCTAAAACCAATTATATATCCGGGCTCGGGAATGAATGGGTAATATGATTTTGGTCCAAATTTCGGATTTTGACCAAGCGGGCCAGGGGTCGGTCTTTGACTTTTTGGAAAGAATATTGGAAAATCTATAATTATGCATTGGAATTGATTTCTTTAGTGATAATTGATGTTATTAAGTTAATTATGACTAGATACGAGTGGATTGGAGGTGGAATCGAGAGGTAAAACGGTAATTGAGCTTTGAATTGCTTGTTGGATTGAGGTAAGTATTTGGTCTAACTTTGACTCGAGGGATCTCCAACTTGATTGCTATGTGAAATTCCATGTGCGTGGCGTATAGGTGTGGTGACGAGTATCTATGCGTCTCCAAAATTGTTTGTTTAGCCTATTCTCTTCTCCGTTCCCAATATATTATCTTCCTATCTTAACTGTTTCATGCTTATTGATGCTACTATGTCCAATTGCTTCCTGTTAAATGTTATTTTCTTTATTGAATGTATTAATTATTCTGTAGTTTCATTGTGTTATATTATTGGTTTAAGCTGGTGTACCGGTGTTTCATAATATATTTCGGTTGGTCTCGCTGTGTAGTAATAACAGAGTGAGGTTTCATAATTGTATAGTCCACTGTTTGACTTGGTTTGAGGTTTAAATATTGTGGAGGGTTTTTGAGCTAAAATGTGAAATTTCTATTCTTATTGTGTGATTGGTACTGATGTTGTGGGATCGAGTTGCACGCCGCAACATGAGGAATAAGAGTGAAATGTGATTGTCTGGTGAGATCGGGTTGCGCGCCGCAACAAGGAGTAATAAGGGTGGACAGGTGGGATTGGGTTGCGCGCCGCAATAGGAGGAATAAGGGTGATATATTGAGGAGTAATAAGGGTGAACTGGTGGGATCGGGTTACACGTCGCAATAGGAGGAATAAGGGTGAATGTTCATATTGTTACTGATTATATGGTAGGATTGGGATACGCGCTGCATAATTTTGCTGTTTATGTATTCTTCTTCTGCTGTGATTTTATTCTATAGCATTGTAACTCTCTTAAGGATTGGTTATAGCTGAGTACTGGCAGGATAATTGGGTTCCGTATTTATTTACTGCAAGTTACTGTTCCATTTCGTTCTGTACTTCCTTTTTGCTTTATTATAAATTGTATGCAGGTTATATTATAAACGCCATGCCGTAGCCTCGTCAATACCTCGTCGAGGTTAGGCTCGGCACTTACCAGTACATGCGGCCAGTTTAACTGATAATGCACTATGCACTTTCTGTGCAAATTTTGGAGCTAGTTGTGGCTGATCGAGAGGTCGATTGCAGGCATTCATTCAGGAGGCCCAAGGTAGTCCTGCTGGCGTCCCCTACTATGTTCTACATTTCTGTTTTATTTTCTTTCGGGACAGGTGTACTTTTCTTTCAGACCAATAGTTGTAGATATTCATAGAATGTTCATAGGTTGTGACACCAGTTTCTGGGTGGTAACTGTTTTGGTTTTGCTACTAGTATAAGGATCAACAATTAATTATGTACTTCCGCTTTTATTTTCGATGATTTAGTTTTGTTAAATTTTAATTATAAAAAGTAAAAGGAAAAGGTAAATCGAACTCTAACATTGGCTTGCCTAGCGAGTGCGATGTTAGGCGCCTTCACGATCCCGATGGTGGGAAATTCGAGTCGTGACAAGTTGGTATCAGAGCACTAGGTTGCCTAGGTCTCACAATTCACTAACAAGCTAGGTAGAGTCTGAGGGATCGGTACAGAGACGCCTGTGCTTATCCTCCAGAGGTTACAGAGTTAGGAACAATTTCGCTTTTATTCTTTTCTATCGTGCAATTTGATCTCTCAATGCTAATTGAACTCTCTACTCTTGTTCCTTCGCAGATGGCGAGAACATGTACCGCTCCATCAGCTGATCAGCAGCCAGAGCCCCTAGTGGCAGCTCCTACGAGGGGTAGAGAAAGAGGCCAAGGCCGTGCTAGGGGCCGAGGCAGGGGCAGTGTCACACCTCCTTTTTCCGCCCCCGCGAGGGTACAAGGAGTTTTTTCCAATTAAAGGACAGTCGAAACGGGATTTGTTTATTTATTTCAGAGTCGCCACTTGAGAGATTTAGGGTGTCCCAAATCACCAGTTTAATCCCGAATCGAGGAAAAGAATGATTCCATATTACAGTCCGCGAACCAGAAATCCAGATAAGGAATTCTGTTAACCCGGGAGAAGGTGTTAGGCATTCCCGAGTTCCGTGGTTCTAGCACGGTCGCTCAATTGTCATATTTGGCTTATTTATCTGATTTTAATACAATTATGAACCGATGTGCCAATTTTAACTCTTTACCACTTTATTATTATTATTATTATTTTTTTTAAAAAAAAATTGTGAACATCGTTTAAAACATGTCTTTGGATTACGTCACATGAAATGCACCCGCAATCCAGAACACATTTTTATTCAATGTTTTAGGATTTAGATTTGGGTCGCATGAAATGCGCATCCGAGTTTAAGAAGGTAAAATTAATTAAATCGCGCCTAAAGAGTCTAGCGTATCATTATTTTGGGTAGGGCCGTGAAATTTGCTAAAACAGCTCCTCCCTAATTCTAAGCGATTAAATGTACATTTATTGAGGGCCCCGCAATCTATACATTTCATTAAGCGAGGCTCATCTCATTTATTTGGACAAATCTTAAAACGACTACATTTTTCTATAAAAATGAGTCTCTAAAATAAAGAAAGAAAATCCTAATTTATTACTAGCTTTTATTATTTTAAGAAGACATGACATGCTAATTGCTTGATTAATACAAATATTGATGAAAAAGGAATTTCACTCTTAATTTCGAAATTATAAATAAAATAAAAATTCAACAACTAATATTCAAAATAAACAAATATAGCTAGATTAAAACTCAGCATTGTTATTTTTTTTAAAAAAAATTATTGAGATTAATTATTCACAATCATTTGAAACTAGATTTAACCATAATTACTAAAGCTTATTAGAAAGTTTATTAGACTTAAACGTTCTCTTAATCTTGCTTAAGCTCAAGTCATGCCTTAATGCCTAATTTACGATGTTTAATTTAAATTCGTGTCTTAGCTAAATTTAGCTACTTGTTCATGATCAACCTATAATCTTGAAGCCTTCATAACTAGTGAATTAACCTATTTTGCCGAACTGATTTATTACAGACTAACTTATGATATTATTTTCTTATTCCAGTTATTATTTAGTAATTCATGAGATAGCTTAAATACAATCAACAAAAGGAACAAAGAAATAAAAACGAAATTAAAACTTCAAATTTTCATTCTTCATATGTATTCACGCTTCATATTTCGGATTACAATAAACAGCTTTTCAGTTGTGTACCTGATATTGGAAGCAAAAGAAAATGAATATGAGAATCAGCAGCAGCAGTAAAATCAGTACAACACAGCAACAATAGCCCAGCAACAGTAACAACCCAGTAACAGACCGGTGGAGTAGTAATCCAAAAAAAAACAAAAGCTTCCAGCTTTTATGAAACAACAATTAATTCTGATTTCAAACAACAAAAGAAAACAGAATATTTTTTTTAATTTTTTTTATATTTGAAAGCTTAAATATTTTTCGGAATTTTCTATCTCTTAAATGTTCAGCCCTTTTCTCTCTCTTATTTTTCAGATTTGTTTCTCTCTCCCGTTTTTTTTTTCTGTCTGTGTATTTCTCCTGTCCTCCCTTTTTATTCTGATTTCAAGACTTCTTATAACCCCTCTCATAAAATCTTTCCATTAATTAAAATCAACCCATTTTCTCTACCAAACCCATTATCTTCCCACTCATTCCCATTACATTAAATAACATATCACACCACCCCATTTCATTTTGTCCCCCATGCTTTATTTAAAATAATGCAAGATTCCCCTTTAAATTAAATCTTGTCCCCCTTTATATTAAATAATCATATCACAACCCACCCCATTTCATTTTGTCCCCCATGCTTCAAATAAACAATTACAAAATGTACAATTCCTAAACTACCCCTTCCGACCTTACTGAAATTACCAAACTACCCCTGAACGTGTTACAAATTTACCAAACTACCCATCAGCTATAACACATCAATTAATCAAACTTAACCAAAATATAGACAATATGATCAATTTCTAACAATGTTCAAACAACAATATGAACACGGATGAACATCATAACAACAATATCACATGAACATGATTTTAACAACATTTCAACAACAAATCACATGAACACAAATTGAACAACCAAGAACAACTAAAATTTGATTGAACAATATTTTAGCAACAAACAATCCTATTTTCGGATTCAACAACAACAACAAACAAAGTATGAAGATTTCTAAATTCAATCATATTGAACTTAAAATCAACTCTAACAACATTACAACAAACAATTCTTATATTAAACTTTAAACAAGATTATGAGAACAATTCAAGCAATAATCATAAATGGTAAACAAGAAATCAAACTATACAAAATTCGGATTCAAGATTATCCAAACAAAGTATGAACATGAATGAATCTATTTTAAGACAACAAACATGACGGATTAAACGATTAAAACAATATATTCCTTTAATACAACTAAATTCTTTAAACAAATAACAAGATCGACGAAGAAACAATTATGAACTTAAACTTGAACTTAACAATATTAACAATTTCTAACAATACATAAACACATGAAACAAATTGAAGAAATAGTTGATTAAATTTCAATTTGAATCTAACAAACATCAAACTAACAAATACTTACTTAAACAATAATACAAACATGAAATAAACATGAAAACAACTAATTAAACTTCTATTTTGAAATCTGAAAATTAATTTTAACAAAGCACATGAACATGAACAAACTAGAAAAATAATTTCAACGATGAACAACGAACAAAACAAGAATTGAATTCTTTAACGATTTTGGATCCGGAAAATATCAAACAAAAATATGGACAAAAATAAAACTCAAAAACAACTAACCGGAGATGAATCAACGACGAACTTTGATTGTAAACAAATCTGTCCGAGAACGAATCTCGCACCAAGATAACTTGACGTCGAAGACGACTACGAACGGACGACCAAAGAAGGTGGTCGTTTGGCATCATTTAAAACGAAGAATGGCAGCCCGCCACAAGCAGAAGGCAGCAGCAGCAACACTGCTGGAGCAGCAGCACGAAACAGTAGCAGCAGCGGTGTCAGAGAAGATGCAACGGCAGCCATGGGAGCTCGAGTTCGAGCTCGATGAAGCTCGTCCATGGCTGGACGCGGCGTGCAGCAGTTGTGGTGGTTTGTTTGGACGACACAGCAGCAACATGAAGGATGAAAAATGCAGCAGCAGCAGTTTTGAAGAAGAAGAAAACGCAACAGCAGGAGGAGAAGCAACTACGGGCAACAATGGTGGCGTAGAAGTTGCTCGACGAACTTGAAAAACGCAGCCATGGCAGTGAGGGGATGTCGTAGGGGTGAGAGTGGTTGTGTTGTGTGTGTATTGACGTGAGGGGGGCAGGGGTGTGAGGGGAGAAGGTCTGCCATGGGAGGAAGGGATGTGAGCTTGAGGAAGAAGAAGAAGATAGGAGAGGGGGGGGGATGGTTTAGATTTTTAGGGTTTTCTTCTCTTATTTTTTTTTGTTTTGTTTTTGTTTTGTAAAAATGAAAGACAAATGGGGTTTGAGTCTTTTGGGTTATGGACTGGGTCGACCCAGTTCGAAATGGACTGGGTCGTAGGGAAGATTGGGCCAATTTTTGGGCCTGTGGCTTGAAATTGAAGAAGAGGCCTAATTCCGACTTTCTTTATATTTTTGCTTTCTTTTCTTCTTTTATTTCTCTAAAACTAAATTATAAAAATACTTAAACTATTATTAAGAATTAAATTAAGTTATAAAAGCGCAAATTAACTCCCAATAACAATTAACGCACAATTAAGTATTAATTAAGCATAAAATTGTATATTTGGACATTAAATGCTAAAAATGCAAACGATGCTTATTTTTGTAATTTTTTAATTTTTGTAAAACAAATTTAATTACTAACAACTATAGAATTAAATCCTACATGCAAAATGCGACATATTTTTGTATTTTTTATTAATTTATCAAATAAACACGCACAGACAAATACAAATAATTATTCAAAATATCACAAAATTGCACACCAAAGAAAAATCATTTTATTTTTGGATTTTTTGGGAGTAATTCTCATATAGGGCAAAAATCACGTGCTTACAGCTGCCCCTCTTTGCCCGGATACACGAAGGGTTTTCGTGCAAAGATAAAGCGAGCGATTTTTGCCCATCCGAGTACTCCGTGTGAAGCATTTTTTGAAAAATATTTGACCGAACCTTTGCTTCAAAGGTTTCCTACATATCCTGGGCTAAACAGGAATCAGGTCAATGTAGTTCGGGAAGTTTTTGGTAGCTGGGACTACCGTGGGACTGCGATGTTACTGCTGTTGCATGCTGTTATCACTGCTTACCGATCTCCTTGTTACACCGTGCTTAAAAGAAAACAAGAAGCTAGGCTAGACTAAAATTTGTTCTTGTTGCCTTGCTTTCTTGTCGGCTTGTGTTTCCTCCGGTGCTTTTCTTCCGATGCTTTTCTTCCTTTTGACACATGCACTTGAGTTTGTGCTGGGACCTCTTGTTGCAACCTTCTGCTTCCCGGTGCTGGGGATTTTATTGTTTACTGCTGGGGATTCCTGTTGTAACCTTCCGCCTTCTGGTGGGGTTACTGATTCCAAAATCTGTAATACAAGACTAAAAAGTTGCTTCAATGCAAAATTATGAAATGTATGCCCGCATTATACTGGTGGGCGACCTAGAGCTGAAAGTATTCCCGCATTTTACTGGTGGGCGACCTAGAACATGAATGTATTCCCGCATTTTACTGGTGGGCGACCTAGAACTGAAATGTATTCCCGCATTTTACTGGTGGGCGACCTAGAACTGAAATGTATTCCCGCATTTTACTGGTGGGCGACCTAGAACAGAAAGTATTCCCGCATTTTACTGGTGGGCGACCTAGAACATAAAGTATTCCCGCATTTTACTGGTGGGCGACCTAGAACTGAAATGTATTCCCGCATTTTACTGGTGGGCGACCTAGAACATGAAATGTATTCCCGCATTTTACTGGTGGGCGACCTAGAACAGAAAGTATTCCCGCATTTTACTGGTGGGCGACCTAGAACAGAAAGTATTCCCGCATTTTACTGGTGGGCGACCTAGAACTGAAAGTATTCCCGCATTTTACTGGTGGGCGACCTAGAACTGAAATGTATTCCCGCATTTTACTGGTGGGCGACCTAGAACTGAAATGTATTCCCGCATTTTACTGGTGGGCGACCTAGAACAGAAAGTATTCCCGCATTTTACTGGTGGGCGACCTAGAACATAAAGTATTCCCGCATTTTACTGGTGGGCGACCTAGAACTGAAATGTATTCCCGCATTTTACTGGTGGGCGACCTAGAACATGAAATGTATTCCCGCATTTTACTGGTGGGCGACCTAGAACAGAAAGTATTCCCGCATTTTACTGGTGGGCGACCTAGAACAGAAAGTATTCCCGCATTTTACTGGTGGGCGACCTAGAACTGAAATGTATTCCCGTATTTTACTGGTGGGCGACCTAGAACTGAAATGTATTCCCGCATTTTACTGGTGGGCGACCTAGAACATGAAATGTATTCCCGCATTTTACTGGTGGGCGACCTAGAACAGAAAGTATTCCCGCATTTTACTGGTGGGCGACCTAGAACAGAAAGTATTCCCGCATTTTACTGGTGGGCGACCTAGAACATGAAATGTATTCCCGCATTTTACTGGTGGGCGACCTAGAACAGAAAGTATTCCCGCATTTTACTGGTGGGCGACCTAGAACAGAAAGTAAAAGGACAGAAATGTATGCCTCTGTTATATGGGCGGGCTCCCAACTTCAATGCTAACTTAGGAGGAAATGCGTCTCCTATGGGTAAAAGTAAACTTAGGAGGAAATGTGTCTCCTATGGGTAAAAGTAAACTTAGGAGGAAATGCGTCTCCTATGGGTAAACTAAACTTAGGAGGAAATGCGTCTCCTATGGGTAAAAGTATATTTAGGAGGAAATGCGTCTCCTATGGGTAAACTAAACTTAGGAGGAAATGCGTCTCCTATGGGTAAACTAAACTTAGGAGGAAATGCGTCTCCTATGGGTAAAAGTAAATTTAGGAGGAAATGCGTCTCCTATGGGTAAACTAAACTTAGGAGGAAATGCGTCTCCTATGGGTAAACTAAACTTAGGAGGAAATGCGTCTCCTATGGGTAAAACTAAACTTAGGAGGAAATGCGTCTCCTATGGGTGAAACTAACTTAGGAAGTGCGTCTCCTATTGGCAGAACTAGACTTAGGAAGTGCGTCTCCTATTGGCAAAGGCGTGGAATGTATTCCCTTGTTATACAGGTGGGCGCCTAAAATATGCAATGGACAGACAAGAAAAGTATTCCTCTCGTTATTCAGGTGGGCGCCTGGCTTCAACAACAACTTTGAAAATAAAATCCTATTCGAGGGCGGATGAACCCAAAATATCCTGTTCGAGGGCGGATGAACCCAAAATATCCTGTTCGAGGGCGGATGAACCCAAAATATCCTGTTCGAGGGCGGATGAACCCAAAATATCCTATTCGAGGGCGGATGAACCCAAAATATCCTATTCGAGGGCGGATGAACCCAAAATATCCTATTCGAGGGCGGATGAACCCAAAATATCCTATTCGAGGGCGGATGAACCCAAAATATCCTATTCGAGGGCGGATGAACCCACAATATCCTATTCGAGGGCGGATGAACCCAAAATATCCTATTCGAGGGCGGATGAACCCAAAATATCCTATTCGAGGGCGGATGAACCCAAAATATCCTATTCGAGGGCGGATGAACCCAAAATATCCTATTCGAGGGCGGATGAACCCAAAATATCCTATTTGAGGGCGGATGAACCCAAAATATCCTTAAGACTTGAAAATGTCTTACCTCGAATACTTGCTGGGGATAACACTGTTGGGGAATTATTTACTTACCTGTTGGGGGGTAAAATGTTATCAGCTGGGGATAACGCTATCGAGGATAACACTGTTGGGGGATTCTGATTCTTTCAGAACTAGTGCTTCACTGAGCTCAAGTTTCATCCCTTTGCTGGGGAACAACTTCCTCCATAGAACTTATTATGTTGGGGGCAACACTGGTTCTAAGACCACTTCCCTTGAGACTGGCGTTATCTTTATTCTTTCCCGCATGGGTACCTGACTTCCAGAAAATTTTCTAAGCGAAAGGAAAATTTTCTGCCCCAGTTTGATAATATCCCTTGCGGCATGCATTTCTGGCATCAATGCCATTTCCTTTACCTGTTTCAAATCAAACAAAATTTGTTAGTTTAAAACATGGTGGTTGGTTGTGATACCCCTACTGGGATGGCTTTTCCCTTTCTCCTTCCTTTCTCTGCGTTCCACAGCTTGTTGGGGATGATATTATGTGCTGGGGATAATCCCTTCCTGCTGGGGATATCCGTCTTCTTTTGTGACATAACTCGGAAGCTGGCATTTCCCCGACCTTTTAGTCCTAGTATGAATTTCCCAAATCATGCTCATTGCTCTCCTTGATTTGCCCACTGGCTTTGGCCTTGAGGTTTATAACTTTGGTTTTGGCAAGGATATCCCTTTTGACACTCGTCAATCCTTTTGTCAATTCCCTTTTGCTGGGGATATTTTCTTGACACTGGCCTCGCGCTTGTTCCTCGCTGACTACACCATTTGGATGCACTAGTCAGATCTCATTTTGTATAATTGGGAAGCTGATGACATATTTTGAAGTCATTTCATACTTGTTCTGACCGGACAGACTCTATTGGGGAAAATTTTTTATGAAAGGAGAAAGATAAAAGATACAAAACAAAAGACAAAGGAAATGATGACTCTTTTACAAAAGAAACTATAAATAAAAACCTATCAAACGCAGATACCGACTCTAATGGCCATGACATGCGTATGTGGCCTATCCTCTACCGTCAATCATCTTTCAAGATCTTCAATTGGCGATTCCCCATTGGATTCTTAATCTTATTCGACTTGTAGTGCCCAAAGGGTTTTTACTATCATGTCTCTCTCATTTTTTGTTCTTCTCTCAGCTTTCATCGCCTTATGGTGCCTGTGAAGGTTTTCACCGATATGACTCTCTCATTTGTATCACTTTCCAGCTGGGGATTTGGAGTGTTGCCGGTATGACTCTCTCTGCTGGAGATTAGAGTCCTTTCTGCTGTGGAACAGAATGTTATGTTCGCCGGTAAGACTCTCATTTGTCTGACTTGGCATCTTTTGAAGACTGGTCAGAAGGTCTTTCTTTGGACCGTAATGTGGGTTTTGGATAGGGCTAGAAAAAAAAGGGTATTAAAGGCTCAAAAATGCATTAATTCTGGGTTATTAGTTACAACTTTCGGAACTAGATTTATTTACCACAAACGCAACTTTTGCCCCAGTTTCTTGCTTGGGGATATTTTACTTGATTGATTTATATTTTTTCAAAACTATGACCGAGCCGTGAAGCGCCTACGTATCCTCTTTGAGGAATCAGGTCAAACGTAGTTCCCAATTCCTCTTTTTTCATTTGACTTTTTTTTTTGTTACCATTTTTCTTTTCTTTTCTTTTTCGTTTTGTTGTTTTCTTTTCTTCTTTTTGTTTTTCATGTTTTCATGCCATGCTCGCGTTTTCTAGTCGTTTTTACTGATTCCGAACGATGGGTATGAAAGAAAAATAAGTAAGGCTCAAAAAGGGGTAACGAAGGATAAAGTGTTTAGGTAGCAGAACAAAATGCCTTCGTCATTCCAGTCTTCAAAACATGCCAAATGCAAACAACACAACAAACAATAGATTTATAGTCTCTTCCGACGGTGCTGGGCTTGACAATTATGTTAAACATATGTTTGTTCATTTGTCACTTCTAAAGCACCGTTGGGCGACACTCTCATTCTCTTTTATTATGAACGACCCTCATGCCAATTTAGGCGAATCTTTATTTAACGGTTTTCTTTGTGTTTGCCCCAGTTCCACATGACTCGGGCTCCAAATAATCTCAAACAGTTCTTATTTCCTTTAAATGCTTTGATCACCTTCTCAGGGTTTTATGATTAACTTTTAAGACTAGGCCCAAACTGGGTGCGCATGTCATGTCCCTAGAATCGGCATTGAACAAAAATGATAAAAGGACTAAACAAAAAGGTGACTGGAAATAATAAAAGACCGGATTTTGTATTAGACTACCGGTGAAATGGTTTAAATAACAAAACAAACAAAACAATCCAGAACAAAATCCTAAAACAAACTGGACAGGACAACATCCGACTTATAACCCTAATAATCCGAACAACAGAAATGACAACAAAATGAGCCACCACAAGCTTCTCTCTTGCTGACCAAGGAACGAAACGTCCTCCCACTTTATCAAAATTGGCATTTTAGCCACTGAGCTTTGCATCAATACTGCCGAGACCATTACCAGCTTCAATCTCATCAACCTCCGTCGGCAAGTTCTCGAGGGGGTTCGAGTGCTCCATGTCCTGTTATTAATCACAACCCGCCCTTCTCGGATCATTTTCTCTACTTCCCTTCTCCAACTATGACAGCTCTCAATGTTGTGCCCTATGACATTGGAGTGGTAGGCGCATCGCGCTGCCGGATCAAAGCTCCTTGCAAGTGGATTTGGAGTACATGCGGGGAGTGGTTCAATCGAGCCAGCATGCCTTAGCCTTTCAAACAGACTGGCATAAGATACCCCGATAGGGGTGAGAGCCTTTTCTCGTTTCAGCAACCTCTTCATTCTTGCATGTTGACAGGGCCGGAAACCTGATCCAGATGGCTTTTGGTAGGCTTGTATGGGTGGGTAAGCATTTCGTGGAGTCGGGTACCTGGGAAGTGAGGTATGGCTTTTGAGGTCATGGGGAAAGAAGTGGTGTTGGGGAGCGGAGAAACATTGAAGAGTGATGGAGCTACTCGGATAGCTGGGAAAGCTGCCATAAATGGGTTGGGATGGAGAGTATGGAGAATCTTCCATTATGGTGTTGGGTGCTTGGGAAATGACCGAGTTCAAGAGGCTTGGCGGTGGAGGGGGTGGTGCTTTTCCCGTTATCCATGCCTGATACATGTCTGCCACATGCTGTCTCAGCATTTTCACTTCTTCTACCAACCTGTTGTTCTGTTCGACCAATTGTTGTCGGTCATCAGTACCGATCCACTCGGTTCTGCGGTTCTGAGCCATTGTCCTTTGATTTTGCTTTGCAGGGAGGAGTTACCACAACCAACCACTTTCTATATATGGACACATCAAAGGGAAGCCATCACGTTAGTGTTAGGGCATTGGACAGACAATCATGTATCAGAGATACAATGTACCTAAGCAGTTAGACAATTGTGCCCCCCTGAAAATCTTCCACACTCTCTTTTATTTATTTATTATTATATTTTTTTATTTTTTTTATTTTAGTGGTGGTCGAATCTTATGGAGATTGCCTACGTATCATGACCCCGCATGAATCAGACCGAGCGTAGTTCGGACCCAATAAAAGATAAACAATGCTAAACATTTTTTTTTTCATGTTAAAACAAACTGAGTTTCAAAGGTTTGAAGATGACCTACAAGCTGGAAAATCAAACAACCCACATATTCTAATTAAAAGATTTACAAATGGCCAATTTCTTTCCCCGTTTGACAAATGCAACCAAACGGTTATTTTTGCAAATGTGGCCCCTTCCAACTTTCACATGAATTTGAGGCCGGGGAGGATTATTTTATGACACTTTACACACTTGTCCATTCTTTTACGAAAATAACCTTTCGACAACTGACAAATAATCTAAGGTTATTTCGGCAAGAACGGTTCAAGACGCGGCCGAAGTTGGCTCGGGTTATTTTGACTAAAAAAAATCCAAACGGTATTCACCTGACCGCTGACTCTTTTTTTTTCTTTTCAAATTATACTAAAAACCTGATGTTGCAAACACGGCCCTTCAGCGCCTCGGGGACGAAGATTTATAGGGCTGTGTGGGTCAACTAGACCAAAATCCTAAACAGGACCCAAAAAAAAGTGGTTGTTTATGCAAAGTCAGCCTTCCGGCGTCCCTCTCGGGAACATTCGGCTATTTTTGACAAAACAGCATCACTCGACTTATTTATGACTCTTTTTATCATTTTTCGAATTAGAAAAGTCAATATTGCAAACACGACCTTTCAACGCCTCGGGGACGAAGATTTTTAAGGCTGAATGACCCAAAGGTGGCTGTTTATGCAAAGTCAGCCTCCCGGCGTCCCTTTCGGGAACATTCGGCTATGTCTTCATAAAACAGCGTTACCCGACTTCTCTATGACAAAATTAAAATTTTGACATGTTTTTTTTTGGCTATTTTAGCAAAAGGGGAGGTTGGACACCACCCGACTTATTCATGACAAGATTAAAATTTTTGATTTTTGGCTATTTTAGCAAAAGGTGTGGTTGGACCCGATAAGGGTTGCCTACGTATCTCACATCCGGTGAGAATCAAACCCGCGTAGTTCGAGCCTCGCGAATAAGTAAATGAACTAATATATATTTTTTTTAATTGGAACTGTGAAAGAACTGCTTCAAAAGAAGAAAGGAAGTATATATATATATATATATATATATATATATATATTTTGATTGATTTCTTTTTGAAAGAAAGACTTGTAAAAATTCCTTTTCTTTTGATTTGAACTTTGAGAATTTCAAAAGTAAAAGGAAGTTTTTTTTTTTTGAATTTCCATTTGTTTTTTTTTTCTTATTCTAAAGAAAAAAAAGAAAATATTTTGGAATTTTACTTTTGATAAAAGAAATGCTTCTAAAAAATATTTTTTGAATTTTGAATTTTCTTTTCAATTTTGAAAGAAGTATCAAAATATTTTTGGATTTTTTTTTAAAAAAAACATTTTTATTATTTTTGTTTTATCAACAATGGAAAATAAAGATATTTCTATTATTTTTTGCAAGACATATCTTTTTTGGAATTTTACTTTGAATTTTCTTGGCAAGACAAATACTCTTTGCAACAAATAAAGATATATATATTTTTTGGAAATAAAAAAAAAATTCAGATTTATATATATATTTGCGACAAATAATGAAAGACTCTTTTTTTTTTTGCATTTTCATAAGCAAATAAATAATAAAAAAAACCATTTTAAAAATAAGACTCTTTTTCATTTTCATTTTCATGGCAAGACAAACTATATATTTTTTTTTATTTTTTTGAAAAACAAAACAGAACAACGACTCTTTTTTTTTTCTTTTCTTAGCTTTTAATAAAACAAACTAATAAGACATTTTTTTTTTCATTTTCTCAAAATTTCGGCAGAGTTTTGACAATATTTGGGCATTTATTTTCTTTTCAAAATAAACAATCAATTCCCTAACCGCTATTTCTTTCTTTTTTTCAAAATATTATTCTTGATATTCACAAGTCAGTCAACACACAAGTCCGTATTAATGCGCAAGTAGTAACAAGTAAGATGCATCAGGATGGTCATTTTCATTTTTGGTGCACCTGTCCTAGACAGACCCAACCCCTGTGTTGAGCCTCCAAAGTCAGATGCACGTGATGCAAACAAACGTTCCTACTAGGGATCCGGCATGTGGCTTTGTTATACTAGGTTCAGAACCTGGGTGTTTGTTCTAGACCTGGCTTACCCGAGCGGACAGCTCGAGCCGAGGGGGTAGCGTACCGGGAATACAGAAGCTTCACCGGCTTAGCAACTTGTCCGAACCTCGTTCTAAATTGGGATTTTACACTATACAGAAAAGAAGTCGTACGAAGTACACCCTTCTTCATGATTTAGAAGACTCAGAGAGGAGATGGGTTTCGGCACAGTTTATACACAGTTCACGTAATATCAAAGCGGTAAAAGCAGCATTTAGCACATTAGGCTCAAACATGTAAAAATCAGATAAAACCAAATATAACAATTTATATGAGCTCGAATTTCTAACCCTGAACCACTGGTTCTGGGTTAAGTCCCCAGCAGAGTCGCCAGAGCTGTCACACCTCCTTTTTCCGCCCCCGCGAGGGTACAAGGAGTTTTTTCCAATTAAAGGACAGTCGAAACGGGATTTGTTTATTTATTTCAGAGTCGCCACTTGGGAGATTTAGGGTGTCCCAAATCACCAGTTTAATCCCGAATCGAGGAAAAGAATGACTCCATATTACAGTCCGCGAACCAAGAAATCCAGATAAGGAATTCTGTTAACCCGGGAGAAGGTGTTAGGCATTCCCGAGTTCCGTGGTTCTAGCACGGTCGCTCAATTGTCATATTTGGCTTATTTATCTGATTTTAATACAATTATGAACCGATGTGCCAATTTTAACTCTTTACCACTTTATTATTATTATTATTATTATTTTAAAAAAAAATTGTGAACATCGTTTAAAACATGTCTTTGGATTACGTCACATGAAATGCACCCGCAATCCAGAACACATTTTTATTCAATGTTTTAGGATTTAGATTTGGGTCGCATGAAATGCGCATCCGAGTTTAAGAAGGTAAAATTAATTAAATCGCGCCTAAAGAGTCTAGCGTATCATTATTTTGGGTAGGGCCGTGAAATTTGCTAAAACAGCTCCTCCCTAATTCGATTAAATGTACATTTATTGAGGGCCCCGCAATCTATACATTTCATTAAGCGAGGCTCATCTCATTTATTTGGACAAATCTTAAAACGACTACATTTTTCTATAAAAATGAGTCTCTAAAATAAAGAAAGAAAATCCTAATTTATTACTAGCTTTTATTATTTTAAGAAGACATGACATGCTAATTGCTTGATTAATACAAATATTGATGAAAAAGGAATTTCACTCTTAATTTCGAAATTATAAATAAAATAAAAATTCAACAACTAATATTCAAAATAAACAAATATAGCTAGATTAAAACTCAGCATTGTTATTTTTTTTAAAAAAAAAATTATTGAGATTAATTATTCACAATCATTTGAAACTAGATTTAACCATAATTACTAAAGCTTATTAGAAAGTTTATTAGACTTAAACGTTCTCTTAATCTTGCTTAAGCTCAAGTCATGCCTTAATGCCTAATTTACGATGTTTAATTTAAATTCGTGTCTTAGCTAAATTTAGCTACTTGTTCATGATCAACCTATAATCTTGAAGCCTTCATAACTAGTGAATTAACCTATTTTGCCGAACTGATTTATTACAGACTAACTTATGATATTATTTTCTTATTCCAGTTATTATTTAGTAATTCATGAGATAGCTTAAATACAATCAACAAAAGGAACAAAGAAATAAAAACGAAATTAAAACTTCAAATTTTCATTCTTCATATGTATTCACGCTTCATATTTCGGATTACAATAAACAGCTTTTCAGTTGTGTACCTGATATTGGAAGCAAAAGAAAATGAATATGAGAATCAACAGCAGCAGTAAAATCAGTACAACACAGCAACAATAGCCCAGCAACAGTAACAACCCAGTAACAGACCGGTGGAGTAGTAATCCAAAAAAAAACAAAAGCTTCCAGCTTTTATGAAACAACAATTAATTCTGATTTCAAACAACAAAAGAAAACAGAATATTTTTTTTATATTTGAAAGCTTAAATATTTTTCGGAATTTTCTATCTCTTAAATGTTCAGCCCTTTTCTCTCTCTTATTTTTCAGATTTGTTTCTCTCTCCCGTTTTTTTTCTGTATGTGTATTTCTCTTGTCTTTTCTTTTTATTCTGATTTCAAGACTTCTTATAACCCCTCTCATAAAATCTTTCCATTAATTAAAATCAACCCATTTTCTCTACCAAACCCATTATCTTCTCACTCATTCCCATTACATTAAATAACATATCACACCACCCCATTTCATTTTGTCCCCCATGCTTTATTTAAAATAATGCAAGATTCCCCTTTAAATTAAATCTTGTCCCCCCTTTATATTAAATAATCATATCACAACCCACCCCATTTCATTTTGTCCCCCATGCATCAAATAAACAATTACAAAATGTACAATTCCTAAACTACCCCTTCCGACCTTACTAAAATTACCAAACTACCCCTGAACGTATTACAAATTTACCAAACTACCCCTGAACGTATTACAAATTTACCAAACTACCCATCAGCTATAACACATCAATTAATCAAACTTAACCAAAATATAGACAATATGATCAATTTCTAACAATGTTCAAACAACAATATGAACACGGATGAACATCATAACAACAATATCACATGAACATGATTTTAACAACATTTCAACAACAAATCACATGAACACAAATTGAACAACCAAGAACAACTAAAATTTGATTGAACAATATTTTAGCAACAAACAATCCTATTTTCGGATTCAACAACAACAACAAACAAAGTATGAAGATTTCTAAATTCAATCATATTGAACTTAAAATCAACTCTAACAACATTACAACAAACAATTCTTATATTAAACTTTAAACAAGATTATGAGAACAATTCAAGCAATAATCATAAATGGTAAACAAGAAATCAAACTATACAAAATTCGGATTCAAGATTATCCAAACAAAGTATGAACATGAATGAATCTATTTTAAGACAACAAACATGACGGATTAAACGATTAAAACAATATATTCCTTTAATACAACTAAATTCTTTAAACAAATAACAAGATCGACGAAGAAACAATTATGAACTTAAACTTGAACTTAACAATATTAACAATTTCTAACAATACATAAACACATGAAACAAATTGAAGAAATAGTTGATTACATTTCAATTTGAATCTAACAAACATCAAACTAACAAATACTTACTTAAACAATAATACAAACATGAAATAAACATGAAAACAACTAATTAAACTTCTATTTTGAAATCTGAAAATTAATTTTAACAAAGCACATGAACATGAACAAACTAGAAAAATAATTTCAACGATGAACAACGAACAAAACAAGAATTGAATTCTTTAACGATTTTGGATCCGGAAAATATCAAACAAAAATATGGACAAAAATAAAACTCAAAAACAACTAACCGGAGATGAATCAACGACGAACTTTGATTGTAAACAAATCTGTCCGAGAACGAATCTCGCACCAAGATAACTTGACGTCGAAGACGACTACGAACGGACGACCAAAGAAGGTGGTCGTTTGGCATCATTTAAAACGAAGAATGGCAGCCCGCCACAAGCAGAAGGCAGCAGCAGCAACACTGCTGGAGCAGCAGCACGAAACAGTAGCAGCAGCGGTGTCAGAGAAGATGCAACGGCAGCCATGGGAGCTCGAGTTCGAGCTCGATGAAGCTCGTCCATGGCTGGACGCGGCGTGCAGCAGTTGTGGTGGTTTGTTTGGACGACACAGCAGCAACATGAAGGATGAAAAACGCAGCAGCAGCAGTTTTGAAGAAGAAGAAAACGCAACAGCAGGAGGAGAAGCAACTACGGGCAACAATGGTGGCGTAGAAGTTGCTCGACGAACTTGAAAAACGCAGCCATGGCAGTGAGGGGATGTCGTGGGGGTGAGAGTGGTTGTGTTGTGTGTGTATTGACGTGAGGGGGGCAGGGGTGTGAGGGGAGAAGGTCTGCCATGGGAGGAAGGGATGTGAGCTTGAGGAAGAAGAAGAAGATAGGAGGGGGGGGGGCGGATGGTTTAGATTTTTAGGGTTTTCTTCTCTTATTTTTTTTGTTTTGTTTTTGTTTTGTAAAAATGAAAGACAAATGGGGTTTGAGTCTTTTGGGTTATGGACTGGGTCGACCCAGTTCGAAATGGACTGGGTCGTAGGGAAGATTGGGCCAATTTTTGGGCCTGTGGCTTGAAATTGAAGAAGAGGCCTAATTCCGACTTTCTTTATATTTTTGCTTTCTTTTCTTCTTTTATTTCTCTAAAACTAAATTATAAAAATAGTTAAACTATTATTAAGAATTAAATTAAGTTATAAAAGCGCAAATTAACTCCCAATAATAATTAACGCACAATTAAGTATTAATTTAGCATAAAATTGTATATTTGGACATTAAATGCTAAAAATGCAAACGATGCTTATTTTTGTAATTTTTTTAATTTTTGTAAAACAAATTTAATTACTAACAACTATAGAATTAAGTCCTACATGCAAAATGCGACATATTTTTGTATTTTTTATTAATTTATCAAATAAACACGCATAGACAAATACAAATAATTATTCAAAATATCACAAAATTGCACACCAAAGAAAAATCATTTTATTTTTGGATTTTTTGGGAGTAATTCTCATATAGGGCAAAAATCACGTGATTACAGGCAGGGCTCAACTCAGAGCTCGAGCACCAGCACCAGTAGTGGAGCCTCAGGTAGAGTTTGATAAAAAGGCTCTGGCCCAGACCGTTCCAGCAGGGCCAGCTCAGGTTCCAGAGGGGTTCATAGCTACCCCGGTACTTTAGGCTGCTTTGGTCCGTCTAGTAGGCCTTATGGAGAGTGTTACTCAGACCGGTACATTCTCTGTAGCACCAGCTGTCTCTCGGGATGGGGGAGGAGCACAGACTCCCGCTACTCACACTCCGAAGAAGATGGCTCCCCAATTTCAGACTCCAGCAGCTTAGCCAGCTGGGGTAGTTTCGTTGGGTGTTGTAGCATAGACCGGCAATGGATCAACTATTTCTTCTGAGGCCTTGTGGAGATTGGATAGGTTTACCAAGCTTTTCACCACTACCTATGGCGGTACATCTTCAGAGGATCCCCAGGACTATCTGAACAGTTGTCACGAGGTGTTACGGAACATAGGGTAGTGGAGACCAATGGGGTCGACTTTGCTGCTTTTCGTCTGTCAGGTTCTGCCAAGAAATGGTGGAGAAATTTTTGTTTGGCTAGACCAGCTGAGTCGCCTGCGTTGACTTGGAATCATTTCTCTTAGATATTTCTAGAGAAGTATCTTTCTATCACTTAGAGAGAGGACTACTGGAGGCAGTTCGAGCGCCTTTAGTAGGGTTCAATGACCGTCACTCTGTACGATATTAGATTTGTTGATCTGGCCCATCATGCTCTTCTTATACCTCCCACCGAGAGAGAGAGAGAGAGAGAGAGAGAGAGAGTAAGGAGGTTTATTGAGGGACTTGCTCAGCCTATCATACTGCAGATGGCTAAAGAGTCAGGGAGTGAGATTTCTTTCCAGGATGCAGCTAATATAGCCAAACAATTTGAGATGATTTTAGCTTAGGGGAGTGGTGAGGGCTCTGGCAAGAGGCCACGTCACTTTGGTGGATTTAGTGGGGCCTCATCTGGAGGCCGTGGTACTTTTGGTAGGGGCCATCCTCCCAGGCCGTTTCATTCAGCACTTCATACATCCCATGAAGCTTCAGGGAATCGTGGTTGTTATGTACCTCCTTCAGGATAGCCTGCTTATAGTGCACCGCCAGCTCCTATCAGAGCACTTCATCTTCAGAGTTATTATCGCAGTCAGTCGACTCATCAGGGTCAGTCTCAGATTTCTCAAACGCAATATTAGGATGGATGTTTCGAGTGTGGTGAGTATGGGAATATCCGTAGTACCTGTCCGAGTTTGGTGGGTGTTCAGCCACATCAACAGGGTTCTCGTGCCATGATCCCAACACTTTCCGCTCAGCTAGCTAGAGGTAGGGGTCAGGGAGCCATAGGTAGGGGTCAGCCCGCTAAAGGTGGAGGTCAGGCCGTTAGAGGTGGAGGCCAGGCCACTAGAGGTGGAGGCCAACCACTAGGAGGCCGTCCCAGAGATATGGTTCAGAGTAGTGGGGGCCAGCCCCAATGTTATGCTTTCCCAGCTAGGCCTGAGGCTAAGGCATCCGATGCTATTATCACAGGTCTATTTCGGTTTGTAGTAGAGATGCTTCAGTTCTATTTGATCCAGGGTCTACATACTCCTATGTGTCTTCTTATTTTTCTTCGTATTTGATCGTGGCTCGTGATTCATTGAGTGCTTCCATATATGTGTCCACACCGGTAGGATATTCTATTAGTGTAAATCGTGTCTATTGTTCGTGCATGGTTATTATTGGGGGTCTTGAGACTAGCATAGATCTCATACTTCTCGATATGGTTGATTTCGATATTATTTTGGGGATGGATTGACTGTCACCTTATCATGCTATATTGGATTGTCACGCCAAGACCGTGACCTTAGCATTGCCGGGGTTGCCTCGATTGGAGTGGAAAGAGACTCTTGGTCATTCTACCAGCATGATTATCTCTTATATGAAGGCTCGATGATGGTCGAGAAGGGGTGTTTGGCTTATGTTCGTGATTCTAGTGCGGAGGTTCCTTCCATGGATTCTGTACCAGTTGTTTCGGAGTTTCCTGGAGACCTGTTGGGGGTGCCACCCGACAGGGATATTGATGTCTGTATTGATTTGGTTCCGGGCACTCAGCCCATTTCTATTCCCCCCATATCGCATACCCCCGCCAGAGTTGAAAGAAGTGAAGGAGCAGTTGCAAGATTTACTTGATAAGGGCTTTATTAGACCTAGTTTCTCGCCCTGGGGTGCGCCGATGTTGTTTGTAAAGAAGAAGGATGGGTTGATGAGGATGTGCATAGACTATCAGCAGTTGAACAAAGTCATCGTCAAGAACAAGTATCCATTGCCGAGGATTGATGAACTATTTGATCAGTTTTAGGGTGCCAAGGTGTTTTCAAAGATTGATTTGAGGTCTGGCTAACATCAGTTGAGGATTAGGGCATCCGATGTCCCTAAGACAGCTTTTCGGACTCGATATGGGCATTATGAATTTCTAGTGATGTCATTTGGGCTGATAAATGCCCCAGCAACATTTATGGATTTGATGAACCGGGTGTTCAAGCCCTATCTGGATTCCTTTGTGATTGTTTTCATTAATGATATCTTGATCTACTCCCGCAGCCGAGAGGAGCATGAACAACATCTTCGGATCGTTCTTCAGACTCTGAGAGACAGCCAGTTATATGCTAAGTTTTTGAAATGTGAGTTTTGGTTGAGTTTAGTTACTTTCTTGGGTCACGTTGTATCAGCAGAGGGTATTCAGGTGGATCCTAAGAAGATTGAGGCAGTCAAGGACTGGCCTAGACCCACATCAGCTACAGAGATTCGTAGTTTCTTGGGATTGGCGGGTTATTACCGTCAGTTTGTAGAGGGGTTTTCATCTATAGCAGCCCCGATGACCAGGTTGACCCAGAAGAGTGCCTCGTTGAGATGGTCAGACGAGTGTGAGACGAGCTTTCAGAAGCTTAAGACAGCATTGACTACGTCACCTGTGTTGGTGTTGCCCGCAGGTTTAGGGCCTCATACAGTATATTATGACACATCTCGTATTGGACTTGGTGCGGTATTGATGCAGGGTGGCAAGATTATTGTATATGCTTCACGACAACTGAAGATTCACGAGAAGAATTATCTAGTTCATGACTTGGAGCTAGCAGCCATTGTTCATGCGCTGATGATTTGGAGGTATTATTTATATGGCGTGTCGTGTGAGGTGTTCACGGATCATATGAATTTGCAGTATTTGTTCAAGCAGAAGGAGCTCAATTTGAGGCAGAGAAGGTGGTTGGAGCTATTGAAATACTATGATATCACCATCTTGTATCATCCCAGGAAGGCCAATGTGGTGGCCGATGCTTTGAGTAGGAAGTCAGCTAGTATGGGTAGCCTTGCGTATATTCCAGTCAGTGAGAGACCGCTTGCATTAAATGTTCAGGCTTTGGCCAATCAGTTCGTGAGGTTGGATGTTTCTAAGCCCAGTCGTGTTTTAGCTTGCACAGTCGCTTGGTCTTCCTTGTTTGAGCGTATCAGGGAGCGACAGTATGATGATCTTCATTTGCTTGTCCTTAGGGACACAGTGCAACACAGTAATGCCAAGTAGGTTACAGTTGGAGATGATGGAGTTTTGGGGATGTAAGGTTGTGTTTGTGTGCCTAATGTGGATGTGCTTCATGAGTTGATTCTAGAAGTGGCCCATAGTTCCCGGTATTCTATTCATCCGGGCACCGCTAAGATGTATCAGGACTTGCAGCAGCATTATTGGTGGAGGAGGATGAAGAAGGATATTGTTTCATATGTAGCTCGGTGTATGAATTGTCAGGAAGTAAAGTACGAGCATTAGAGACCTGGTGGTTTGCTTCAGAAGATTGAGATTCCTGAGTGGAAGTGGGAGCGTATCTCTATGGATTTCATTGTTGGACTCCCATGGACTTAGAGAAAGTTCGATGTTGTATGGGTTATTGTGGATAGGCTGACTAAGTTAGCGCATTTCATTCCTGTGGCAGTTTCCTATTCTTCGGAGTGGTTGGTAGAGATTTATATCCATGAGATCGTTCATCTTCATGATGTGCCCATGTCTATCATTTCGAATCGAGGTACGCAGTTTATCTCACATTTCTAGAGGGCAGTACAACGTGAGTTGGATACGCGGGTCGAGTTGAGCACAATATTTCATCCTCAAACAGACGGACAGTCCGAGCGTACTATTCAGATCTTGGGGGACATGCTTTGTGCCTGTGTTATTGACTTTGGAGTTTCTTAGGATCAGTTCTTGCCGTTAGCGAAATTTGCCTACAACAACAGTTATCAATCGAGCATCCAGATGTCTCCCTATGAGGTGTTATATGGTAGATGGTGTCGATCGCCAGTCAGATGGTTTGAGCCGGGGGAGGCTCAGTTGTTGGGTATAGACTTAGTGGAGGAGGTCCTTGGATAAGGTTAAGATCATTCAGGAGAGACCTCATACAACTCAGTTTAGGAAAAAGAGTTATGCCGACCGTAAGGTTCGTGATGTGGCATTCATGGTCGGAGAGAGAGTGTTGCTTTGAGTGTCACCCATGAAGGGTGTGATGTGATTTGGGAAGAAGGGTAAGTTAAGCCCTAGGTTCATCAAGGCCTTTAGAGATCCTTGATCGAGTGGGTGAGGTGGCCTACAGACTTGCGTTGCCACCGGGTTTATCAGCAGTGCATCCAGTGTTTCATGTGTCCAAGCTTTGAAAGTATCATAACGATCCATCCCACATGTTAGACTTCAGCACTGTCCAGTTGGACAATGATTTGACCTACAAGCAGGAGCCAGTAGCTATTCTAGACCGGCAGGTTTGTCAGTTGAGATCAAAGTGTTATCCTTCAGTTCATGTGCAATGGAGAGGTCATCCCATTGAGGCAGCTACCTGGGAGTCCGAGTCCGATATGCGGAGCAGATATCCCCATCTTTTCACTGGCTCAGGTACTCTTCTATGTCCGTTCGAGGACGAACAATTGTTTTAGAGGTGGAGAATGTGATGACCCAAAGGGTCATCTTCTGTTTTAGAACTCGAATCCGTATTCCAAGACCTTAAAATCTTATTTTATCTCTCCTCTATTTGCGTGCGCAGTCCGGGCATATTTCCGGACCTTTTTTTGGAAAATTGATGAAATAATGATTTTTGGCCTAAAAAAGTTAATTTTAGTTGACTTCGGTCAATGTTTTGGTTAAACAGATCCGGACCTGTGATTTGACGATCCCGGTAGGTCCGTAGTAAAATATGGGATCTGGGCGTATGCCTTAAATCGAATTCCGAGGTCCCAGGCCCGAGAGATAAATTTTTGATGAAAATTGTAATACTGAAAATCTAAGGATTTAAAGAAATTGATTAATGTTTGATCTCATTGGTATCGGGCTTGTATCTTGATTTCGGAGCCCGATACAGGTTTAATATAATATTTAAGTCATGTCTGTGAAATTTGGTGAAACACAGAGTTTATTTGACATGATTCGGACTTTTCGTTGAAAAAAATAAAGTTTTGAAACTATCTTGAAAATTTCATGTGTTTTGGTGTTAAATCCATAGTTCTAGGTGTTATTTTAGCGATTTGATTGCTCGAGCAAGTTCATATGATGTGTTAAGACTTGTGTGCATATTTGGTTTGGAGCCCCGAGGGCTCGGGTGAGTTTCGGATAGGCTACGGGATGTCTAGACTTAGGAAAAGACCTGGTGTTGGATAGTTGCAGAAATTGCATGTTTCAGCTCTTAGGAGTGTGGCTGGGGAGTGAAATTCGCAGACAGCAGTAGAAGAACGCGACCGCAGTGGAAACTTCGCGGACCGCGGTTGAAGAACGCTACCGCGATGGGGACTTTGCAGACGCGGTAGGGTAAGGCTCAGGTTTTGTGGCCACACCCATAATTTAGCGGACCACGGTGGAGGTTCGCGACCGCGCTCGGAATATAGTGGACCACGTAGTGAGGATCAAAGGGTGCTATATAAACAGGACTTTTCATTCATTTTTTCATTTTTTCAAAACCCTAAAACATAAGAGGCGATTTTTCAAATACCTTTTCTTCCCCAAATCATAAGTAAGTGATTCTTAACTCATTTTTTTCACTCTTTTACTTCTTTTCACAAGATTTCATCCTAGAATCTAGGTTTTTTCATGGTGGAATTAGGAACTTTTGAGTAGAATTTAGGAATTTTGAAATTCGGGGATTTAGACCTCAAATTGAGGTCGGATTCCAAAACCAATTGTATATCCGGGCTCGGGGGTGAATGGGTAATCGGGGTTTAGTCCGAATTTCGGGTTTTGACCAAGCGGGCCCGGGGTCGGTCTTTGACTTTTTGGAGAAATATTGGGAAATCTATAATTATGCATTGGAATTGATTTATTTAGCGATAATTGATGTTATTAAGTTAATTATGACTAGATACGAGTGGATTGGAGATGGAATCGAGAGGTAAAACGGTAATTGAGCTTTTAATTGCCCATTGGATTGAGGTAAGTATTTGGTCTAACTTTGATTCGAGGGATTAGAGATCCCCGACTTGATTGCTATGTGAAATTCCATGTGTGTGGCGTATAGGTGTGGTGACGAGTACCTATGCGCCGCAAAATTGTTTGTTTAGCCTGTTCTCTTCCCCGTTCCCAATATATTATCTTCCTGTCTTAACATTTTCATGCTTACTGATGCTACTATGTCTAATTACTTCCTGTTAGATATTGTTTTCTTTATTGAAGGTATTAGTTATTCCATAGTTTTATTGTGTTACATTATTAGTTTAAGCTGGTGTGATGACCCAAAATGTCATCTTTAAATTAAATAATCATCTCGGTATTTTAAGATCTTGAAAAGCGGTATCAATAATTCCTCGACTTGTGTACGCAGTCCGTATAATTTTCCGGAAGGTTTTTATGTGAAAAATGAATTAAATTGTGAACTAGAGCTTTAAAACTCAATTGAGTTTACTTTGGCCAACACTTTTGAGCAAACGAACCCGGATAAAAGTTTTGACCATTTCGGTAGTCCCGTATCGTGAATTGGGACTTGGTCATATGCCCGAAAGCAAATTTGGAGGTCCCTAGATCAAATTATCGCTATTTAACGGAATCTAGAAATCTAAGGTTAAAGATTTCTTAGGTTTGACCGGAGAGTTGACTTTTTGATATCGAGGTCGGAATCTAGTTCTAAAAATTTTCATAACTTTGTTATGTCATTTATGACTTGTATGCAAAATTTGAAGTCAATCGGACTTGATTTGATAGGTTTTTGCATCGAATATAGAAGTTGGACGTTCTTAGTTTCATTAGGCTTGAATGGGGATGTGATTCACGATTTTAGCATTATTTGATGCGATTTGAGGTTTTGACTAAGTCCGTATCATATTTTAGGACTTGTTGGTGTATTTTGTTAAAGTCCCGAGGGCCTCGGGTGAATTTCGGAAGGTTAACGGGTAGAAAAAGCCGCTGAAATTCTCTTTGGGAAGTTGCTGTCTTTTTTTTACAGCATCATGTACAGTACCCCGTGAACAGTACCGTGTAGAGTACCCCGTGAACAGTACCCCCGAACAGTACCATGTACAGTACCCCCGAATAGTACCATATACAGTACCCCATGAACAGTGCCGTGTAGAGTACCCCGTGAATAGTCGTGAACAGTGTGAACGCGTGAACAGTACCGGAATTTTTCTGGACAGAACATTAAGTTCTGAAAATGGGACAAATTGGAGCTAATTGGAGCTCGGGAAGAGGCGATTTTCGGGAGATGTTTAGATAAAACAATATGGTAAGTGTTTTTAACTTAATTTTGGTTAGATTACCCGAATCTATTAATAGTTTTGGCATTTAATTGGTGATTTTAATTGGGAAAATCTTGGAAACCCTTTTGGTTTAATTTGAAGATTTGAGGGTCGAGTTGATGTCGGATTTTAGTAAAATTGGTATGGTTGGACTCGTGGTTGGATGAGGTTTCATATTCCGTAATTTTTGTCGGGTTCCGAGACGTGGGCCCCACGGGCGAATTTTTAGTGCAATTTAGAATTTTTAATGGAAAATGTAGAATTTCATATAGAATTAATTCCTATAATTTTTATTGACTGAATCGAATTGTTTATGACTAGATTTGGGAATTTCGAGCACGAACTCGCGAGACAAAGGCTTGTTGGAATTTTAAATTGGTTGCAAAGCGAGGTAAGTGTTTGGTCTAACCTTAGCTTGAGGGATTAGGATGTGTGTCTTATTTTCTACATGTTAATTGTGGAGTACGACGTATAGGCATGGTGACGAGTATCTATACGTTGGTGTCAAGCATGCCCGTGAGTCATATATTATAATTGTTATGACTCTGTTGTGGTTTATTGCGCTTCATATGTTATTATTATTATTGTTCCCTTGCCGAGAAGTTTGTTTGATATTATTGTTCCCTTGCCGGGATGTTTGTTTGATATTATTGTCTCCCTTGCTGGGATGTTATTGTTTTGATGTTGTTTCCCTTGCCGTTTATTTGATTGATGTACTATTGTCCCCTTACTAGAATTTTATTGTGATTTCATTTATTTCCTTGCCCTTATTTCTTGTGATTGTTGTTTGGGTGAGGAAGAGTGTTAAATCACGAAGGGTGATGCCATGTATGATTTTGTGAGGAAAAGTGTAAAACACGAAGGGTGATGTCGCGTCGCACGATGTACAATTCCGTGCCGATTATATTGATTTTATGGTGAGGAAGAGTGTAAAGCACGAAGGGTGATGCCGTGTAGTTTATATTGATTCTTATGGTGAGGACGAGAGTAAAAGCACGAAGGGTGATGTCGTGCACTTGTCCTTGATTTTTCCTGATTCTAATTGAGTTATGTTGTCATGTACGTTTATTTACTGATTTTCCGTTATTACTTGATTTTATTTTGATGTTATAGATTCCCTTACCCTATTTGCCTTGTGTTTGTTGCTTGGGTGAGGAAGAGTGTAAAGCACGAAAGGTGGTGTCGTGTATTGTTTTGGTGAGAGAGTGTTAAAGCACAAAGGGTGATGCCGTGTATTGTTTGATGAAAGAGTGTTAAAGCACGAAGGGTGATGCCGTGCACTTTCTGTTTGTTGTGTTTACTTGTTATTAACAATTCAAGTGTATTAACTGTTTAGATCCCTTTACTGTTGTGATCCTTTGTGTTGGAATCCATAGTGTTTACAATACCTCGCCTTATTTTTTAATATGTTCAATACTTCAAATTTCTAGAATTATTACATTTTTAACTCAATTGATTTCTCAACTAAAGTTTCCTTAAACCGTTTGAGGTTGTACTTTACTTAGAAAGGAGTTTCTACTATGTTTTGATTTATTAATTTCTCGTATTAAAGGTAACGATTCCTTCGATATTGTACTTTCATTGAAAATGGTATTTTCTTTATCAAATGATTTCAAAAAAAAAATTCATCTTTTCTTGTTGATTTCCTAATTGGGTTGGAAGTTGTACTCTACTTTATGTTAAGTGAATGAGGCTCCTTGAACACTCTTAATTGTATTGGGTTATGGAACCTATGAGCTTAAGCGAGTTTAGTAGAGTCTTGCGGATCGGTACGGAGACGTCTGTACTTATCTTCGAGAGGCTACAGAACTAGTAGGAAAAATTTTCACTTCATTCATTCCTTATCGTGCGACATTTATTCAGCTTGAAGCATATATCTTATGTTCTTTTGCATCCACTCATGTATGGAATTGCGCACTATGCCAATGGTTTGTGATACCGTAAAAGGTTATAAGAGAGCCAGGGCTGCTCAACCATTGTTACCACGTGTCGTTCAGAATCGAAAATGTGAAAGCGCAAAGAGATCTTTCGGTTGTGCGCATGGGGGTGCATCAGATTCTGACATTTGGTTGATAAGTACAATCTTAAGAAGGTTTAATTGGTTGCCTAATCATCACATGTGGATGTAGATCTAAAAATAGTTGGTCGTATTAGAGATTATGTGTTTCGTATGGGATTTCTATTTAGCGAATGGTATTTACTAGCAAGCCGAGACACTGGAAGAGGCAAGTTTAACTGTCATGAGGATGACATGCGCCAAATAAATAGCTTGAGGTATCTTATGACCGGTGTCGTATGAGCGATAAAGGTTAGTATTGTGAATCATCAGAATGTTTCATATGGCTTCATGCTAAGTGAGGGGAGTTTACTATCAACGCTCAAATTATGGGTCATGTGTTATATTAGTTTTGGCTTGAGCTGTATATATGTGGTATTGAAAGGTTTGTCGAAACTTGTATATGATTAAGAGCTTATATTTGAAAGGAATGATGATAGGACTTTTGGTATTCCCGCGTCCTTAATAATTCTATATTTTAGTATCAGCAGGGACATGGAACAATTTCAGAATACTCATAGTGCTCCAGTTAATCAGGGCACTTATGTGGGGCAATCATCTTTTAATGTACCAGTGGCATGAAATTTCCTGCAATGGTTATTTAAGTTATCCGGTACAGACTTAGTATGAGCAGTCGAACTGCGGATGGGTTGTTATGAAAATGGTGATACTAAGAACATCTTGAGAAATTATCCTAGACTTGGGAGAGACATATTTCGTCAAAGCACTCAGGCTACGTGCCCCATTGCAGTTACTACTCCACTTACATGACCAACCATAGGTAGAGGTCGGGATATTAGAGGTGGAGGTGAGACTCCTAGAGGTGGAGACCCAGTCCGTTGATATATTTTCTATGGTATGGCTGAGGTTGCTACACCAAACGGTATCGTTATAAGTATGGTCTCGAATTATTATAAAGACAAAATTTTCTTAACTTGATTCGGTGTTGAGCATCGAGGAAAGTTCTCCTATTGTGCTCCACTTATGAGTGAGCTTCGTAATTCTTAAATATACATATGTGAATACTTCTGTTGGGAGATTATATAGAGATAGCTATGTCTATCATTATGTGTTGGTCACTAAAAATAGTTGTGAGGATAAAAGTGACCCTTGTTAATCAATTCGATGAGTTTGATTTAATATCTAAATACTTGATTTCCATTGTAAATTATATGCCCTACCGGTAAGAGGGATCATTGTATGTTGTGATTTTGTTTAACCGAAATTATTTGAAAGAAGGAAGAAAGGAAATGGAAAATTTTAGTTGGCACAATGTGCAAAATACTTGTGATTCAGAGTTGAGGATGAGATCCTCACATTTTTATATGATATGAAATATTTAAACCGGGCTACAAGCTGCGGTGGATGTTATATAAGGACGAGGTCCTGGTGGTGAAAATTTTATGTGTTTAAATTCTCCTTTTGTGAAATTAAAATTTGTGTTGTAGCACTTGTAGGGAGTCATGCCTATTAGGCTTATTTGAAAATTCTTATATGAATATTTTTGTGCATAATTTGCCAAAATTTTATTGTAACTATTGAGTTTTAGCCTACAAGGTGAGAGCCCAGGTGGCGTTAAATTGTGACTCGTTACTTCGGGTAAGTAATTTTATAAGATCCCCATGCCTTGTTGTTAGTAATCTGGAGGTTTGAAACGAAATTTTGTTAACATGAGGTTAATTGGTGATGTTGTAATCTATTATGAACAACCATTAAGACCAGAGATGTGGTTATGGTCATACATATGATGCGTTTTATGTCAAGATATCATTGTGATAATGACGTGCTTGTAATGCGTAGATTAGTATTATTGATATATACTTTGTGGTGCGTTGTTGGGTTGTGGACATGTTGTTAGGAGTTGTTTTGGTGTTACTCTGACAGGTGGATAGGCCCAATTACAGGGGAGACTCTGCCGAAATTTCTGAAAAATTTGGGAGTTAGAAAAATTTGGGATATTGAGATGTGCAAAGAAAGAGATAAGTTACATTATGTGTTTGAAGATGGACTCTACTTCTCATTTAAGGACAAATGACCCTAAGTGGGGGAGAATGTAATACCCCGTATTTGATGGGTGTGTAGGCACAAGTTGCTATAGCCAGTCGGGACTAATATTGTGTGTTGACGTAAAAATCGGACCTTTCTAGAAATGATTGGAGTGTAAGAAATTTGGTCTTGAAGTTTACGAATATGGATAAAGGAAATGATCTCAATTGAAATGGTGTTGTCGTACTTATGTCGAATGCGATAATGTGGGATCAACCGCGAATAATTGTGTAAAAGTAAAATCATCAATTTGGTAACTTGAGAATAATTCTTAGTACGTTCGAGGACGAACGTTTGTTTTAGAGGTGGAGAATGTGATGACCCAAAATGTCATCTTTAAATTAAATAATCATCTCGGTATTTTTAAAACCTTGAAAAGCGGTATCAATAATTCCTCGACTTGCGTACGCAGTCCGTATAATTTTCCGGAAGGTTTTTATGTGAAAAATGAATTAAATTGTGAACTAGAGCTTTAAAACTCAATTGAGTTTACTTCGGTCAACATTTTGAGCAAACGAACCCGGATAAAAGTTTTGACCATTCCAGTAGTTCCGTATCGTGAATTGGGACTTGGTCATATGCCCGCAAGCGAGTTTGGAGGTCCCTAGATCAAATTATCGCCATTTAACGGAATCTAGAAATCTAAGGTTAAAGATTTTTTAGGTTTGATCGGAGAGTTGACTTTTTGATATCGAGGTCCGAATCTAGTTCTAAAAATTTTCATAGCTTTGTTATGTCATTTATGACTTGTGTGCAAAATTTGAAGTCAATCGGACTTGATTTGATAGGTTTTTGCATCGAATATAGAAGTAGGACATTCTTAGTTTCATTAGGCTTGAATGGGGATGTGATTCACGGTTTTAGCATTATTTGATGCGATTTGAGGTTTCGACTAAGTCCGTATCATATTTTAGGACTTGTTGGTGTATTTTGTTGAAGTCCCGAGGGCCTCGGGTGGATTTCGGAAGGTCAACAGGTAGAAAAAGCCGCTGAAATTCTCTTTGGGAAGTAGCTGTCTTTTTTTACAGCATCATGTACAGCACCCCCGTGAACAGTACCGTATAGAGTACCCCGTGAACAGTACCCCGTGTACAGTACCATGAATAGTATTGTGTACAGTACCTCGAACAATACCATGTACAGTACCCCCATGAACAGTGTTGTGTACATTACCCCGTGAACAGTACCCGAAATTTTTCTAGACAGAACATTAAGTTCTGAAAATGGGACAAATTGGAGCGAATTGGAGCTCGGGAAGAGGCGATTTTCGGGAGATGTTTAGATAAAACAATATGGTAAGTGTTCTTAACTTAATTTTGGTTAGATTACCCGAATCTATTACTAGTTTTGACATTTAATTGGGAAAATCTTGGAAATCCTCTTGGTTTAATTTGAAGATTTGAGGGTCGAGTTGATGTTGGATTTTAGTAAAATTGGTATGGTTGGACTCGTGGTTGGATGAGGTTTCATATTTCGTAATTTTTGTTGGGTTCTGAGACGTGGGCTCCACAGGCAAATGTTTCGTGCAATTTCGAATTTTTAATGAAAAATGTAGAATTTCATATAGAATTAATTCCTATAATTTTTATTGACTGAATCGAATTGTTTATGACTAGATTTGGGAATTTCGGGCACGAATTCGCGAGACAAAGGCTTGTTGGAATTTTAAATTGGTTGCAAAGCGAGGTAAGTGTTTGGTCTAACCTTAACTTGAGAGATTAGGAGTTGTGTCTTATTTGCTACATGTTAATTGTGGAGTACAATGTATAGGCATGGTGACGAGTATCTATACGTTGGTGTCAAGCATGCCCGTGAGTCTTATATTATAATTATTATGACTCCGTTGTGGTTTATTGCGCTTCATATGTTAATATTATTATTGTTCCCTTGCCGGGATGTTTGTTTGATATTATTGTTCCGTTGCAGGGATGTTTGTTTGATATTATTGTGTCCCTTGCTGTGATGTTATTGTTTTGATGTTGTTTCCCTTGCCGTTTATTTTATTGTTGTACTATTGTCCCCTTACCGGGATTTTATTGTGATTTCATTTATTTCCTTGCCCTTATTTCTTGTGATTGTTGTTTGGGTGAGGAAGAGTGTTAAAGCACGAAGGGTGATGCCATGTATGATTTTGTGAGGAAGAGTGTAAAGCACAAAGGGTGATGCCGTGTCGCACGATGTACAATTCCGTGCCGATTATATTGATTTTATGGTGAGGAAGAGTGTAAAGCATGAAGGGTGATGCCGTGTAGTTTATATTGATTCTTATGGTGAGGACGAGAGTAAAAGCACGAAGGGTGATGCCGTGCACTTGTCCTTGATTTTTCCTGATTCTAATTGAGTTATGTTGTCCTGTACGTTTATTTACTGATTTTCCGTTATTACTTGATTTTATTTCGATGTTATAGATTCCCTTACCCTATTTGCCTTGTGTTTGTTGCTTGGGTGAGGAAGTGTGTAAAGCACGAAGGGTGATGCCGTGTATTGTTTTGGTAAGAGAGTGTTAAAGCACGAAGAGTGATGCCCTGTATTGTTTTGGTGAGAGAGTGTTAAAGCACGAAGGGTGATGTCGTGCACTTTCTGTTTGCGGTGTTTACTTGTTATTAACAATTCAAGTGTATTAACTATTTAGATCCCTTTACTGTTGTGATCCTTTGTGTTGGAATCCATAGTGTTTACAATACCTCGCCTTATTTTTTAATATGTTCAATACTTCAAATTTCAAGAATTATTACATTTTTAACTCAATTGATTTCTCAACTAAAGTTTCCTTAAACCGTTTGAGGTTGTACTTTACTTCAAAAGGAATTTCTACTATGTTTTGATTTATTAATTTCTCGTATTAAAGATAATGATTCCTTCGATATTGTACTTTCATTGAAAATGGTATTTTCTTTATCAAATGATTTCAAAAAAAAAATAATTTCATCTTTTCTTGTTGATTTCCTAATTGGGTTGGAAGTTGTACTCTACTTTATGTTAAGTGAATGAGGCTCCTTGAACACTCTTAATTGTATTGGGTTATGGAACCTATGAGCTGAGTAACATGAGAATATTGTTGTGCAATGTGAGACAGAAATATGTGGGCACAAGGTGCCGGGGAAAATATTATGGTTTTATTTAATGACACATGAGTTGTCCGTGCGGTTATGACATAAATATGGGCACGAGGTGCCGTGAAAATATGAAAGTGGGCTGAGACCTATATTATTTATAATTATGAAATGAGGTGTTACAAGGCGACCTTTACTCGAAAGAATTATATTCGAAAGATGCTTATCTGAAAGATATTTATTTGAAGGAAATATATTCAAAATATATTTATTGAAAAGCATATTATCTTAGAGATTATTACTTGAAGGATTTATAGGCGAAAGATTTATATTTGAAGGACTTGATTAATTGATTGCACTTGTATTTATTATTTGTTGAGAAACATTTATGGTGTTCTTGTTGCCTGCTATTTATATCACTGGTTGATCATTGTTGCCATCATTGTTATCTGCTTCCTATTATTTTTGTACGCTATTTTGCATAGGTTTATTTGGTAGTCTGGTCCTAGCCTCGTCACTACTTCGTCGAGGTTAGGCTAGGCACTTACTAGCACATGGGGTCGGTTGTGCTGATACTACACTTCTGTACATTTGTTTGTACAGACCCAGGTATTTGATCGATAGTAGCTACTCGTTGCGGTGGAGACTCAAGGTAAACCTGCTGCAACGTTCGCAATCCTCAGAGTCACCTTCAATTGTACTTATTTCCATTTGTTCCTTTTGTTTCGGAATAGTGACGTATTTATTTTGTATAACTACTCTTAGAAAGGCTTGTAACTTGTACAACCGGTTTTGGAAATAATAAATTGTTAAGAGTTATTGAATTTAAAGTTGGCAAATATCAATGTTATTTCAGTTAATGTTAGGCTTACCTAGCTTAGAGACTAGGTTCCATCACGACTCCTTCGGAGGGATTTTTGGGTCGTGACAGCTGGTGTATCGGGGGGTTGTACTGATACTGCACTCTGTACTTTCTGTGCAGATTTTGGAACTGGTTGTGGCTGATCAAGAGGTCGGCTGCAGGCATTCATCTAAGAGACCCAAGGTAGTCTTGTAGGCGTCCGCAGGCCATAGCGTCCCCTCCTATGTTCTACATTTCTGTTTTTATTTTCTTTCGAGACAAATGTACTTTTCTTTCAGACCAATACTTGTAGATATTCATAGAATATTCGTGGGTTGTGACACTAGTTTCTAAGTGGTAACTATTTCGGTTTTGCTACTAGCATAAGGATCGGCAGTTAATTATGTACTTCCGCTGTTATTTTCAATGATTTAGTTTTGTTAAATTTTAATTTTAAAAAATAAAGGGAAAAGGTGAATAGAACTCTAACGTTGGCTTGCCTAGCGAGTGCGATGTTAGGCGCCATTACGGTCCCGACGGTGGGAAATTCGGGTCGTGATAAAAAAAAATTCTAAGGAAAATATTTTCCTTCATACCAAACACACCCATAATGTCACCAAATTTACTTATGATTTGATTTACTATGTTTGAGAAATTCCCGATGAAAACCCTTGATAACGGTTACCGACTAATTTTTTTTTTCCGGCAAAGGGCCAATTATATCCCTGTACTATAAGAAAATATTTAAATATACCTTTCGTTATATTTTTGAGCTCAAATATATTCTTGCCGTAATACTATTGGTTTAAATGTACCCCTCTTCTGTTAAGTTTGTCCAAGATAGACATCCAATCCTACGTGGCACTAACATTTGATGAGGTGGATGTCACATGACATGCCACTTCAGCACCCCTAATCCATATAATAAAAGACTAAAATTTGAAATACAATATTTTTATGGTCGCGGTAATTGTGAGCACCTAATTTTTTACCATACTTGAGATTTTTCAACACTTTTAGTATTTAATATAATTTAAAGTTTAATCTACATATTTTAGCTCTTATTTCACTTTTTATATATTTTACTTAAGAAAAATTGAAAACAAAAAAAAGTTACATTTTAAATATAAAATTTATCTTCATTTACAAAGAAAGAAAAGGTATTCCAAAAAATATATTAGTTTAATAAATAAGTTTTGAGTGATTAGTATTTTATCTTGCTATACAGATTTAGTAGTATTTCAATTTTTATCTATTAATCAATAAAAGAAAATCAAAATCACACCAAAAGAAAGAACCAATTAAAAGTGGCCATTTGCCAAAGATTCTTCCTTATCTTTCCATAACAAATTCACAAGCACATTTACTCACGTCACTTCTTAAAAAAATTCACTAGCTCGCAATTTTAACTTATTCCCTATAATTGTGCACATTTACAGCTAGGATAGTACAATATTACCTTACACAAAAAAAATCCTAAAGAAGACCCTAGCATCAGAAACCCTAGGGACAGATCTAAGAACAACCGCCCATCCTAGCTCCCAATGGACCTTCTTCCTTCTTCCTAACCCTAACACCCATCTCCTACGCTAACCAACTGTCGCCTGCCAGCCAGCAGCCCACCATCGCTGCTAGCAACCCGGCCAAACCCCCTGAACCCTAGAGCTTCTACACCCAAACCCGTCGACCTCCCATCAGCGACCTCACATCTACAATAGAACCATCTCCGCCGCTGGACAGACCACCCTTGAAACCAGTGACCCATCTTTTCACTCTCCCCCATCTCCGTCGCCAACCACCACCAGCAGCCGCAAGAGAAAAACGAAAAACTTAAGAAGGGTTTTGGGGACGGGAACAATAGCGAGAAATAGAAAAAAAAAATGCCCCCCTCATATCCACCAGTCGTCGGTACCACCGAACCTAGAAGACACTAACATCAGTGACAAGAGGAGTAAATACATACATGAAACTAAAAAAAGGAACAAAAACAAAAAAAACGGGCAGAAAGACAAAGGGAGTGTGGAGAAATTCGAACAAAAAATAGTTCACCGTTCTTATCCGAGCTTTCCGGTGTTAATTCGAGTTTCGTCCGTGGTTCGTCACATTTTTGAGTTCAAAATAGTGAAACAATCAATTTTCTGGCTATATTGAGATCCACTTCTTTCATCCTCTATTCGTTTTATTCAAGCTTAATGTTAATTGTTTGTTTGGTGATATGATCTCGTTGTTTGTGTAGTTGTTGAATTTGCTCACTTAGTTATCTGCTCGTATGTTTACTCGAATTGGTTATAGCTGAACATGATTTTGTCACAGTATAGAAATTGGGTTGCTATTCATCAACTGAACTACATCAAATTAGATTAAAGGGGTTCAGGTGCTAAAGTTTATGAATTTGAGCTTTTAATTGTCTATTGCTTTGTTACTTGCCTATATTCATAAGAAATGCTTTAGGCGCGGTTTAATTTATCATTGTGATTGTATACACGTTAGCGTAACATAATTACGATCGTTTCCAAAATAAATTAAGGTATGCGTTCTCGCAACTTTGGCCAAGCTTTTATTAAATAACAAAGCGTTATTAATCATTGATACGTACGCGTGGCATGATTTTTGACACGCCAAACTAAACGAGTACACGTACGCGTGACTCACTTTAAGATAACTCCTTAATTACGAATAATCTAGCTATTAAAAGCGGTAAAGGAGGTAGATGCACATAAGTTTAAAAATAAGTAATTAGACAATTTAATAAGCCAAGTATGATTAAAGCAACCATTCTAAAACCACGGAACCCGGAAATGCTTAACACCTTCTCCCGGGTTAATAGAATTTCTTATCCGGATTTTTGTTGGGGTGAGCGTTCGGTATTTTAGTTCGGTATTTAAGAATTTCGGTCCGGTATTTCGTTATTCGGTTTATCAATTGTATATATCAAATACCGTACCATAATATTTCGGTACGATTCGGTATTTTTTATTTTGATTCGGTACGGTTTCGGTTTAAATCAAATCTTCACTGTCTCCCCCTCCATTAACTTGCAAAATCTGGCGCCAACATTATTTTATCTTCAATTACTCTAATAGTAAAGATAGAAACTCCAAACTAATCAACGATTAGATTATATGATTTATAGTTGTTGGTCTTCCAATGACTAGTTCATTTTGTACTAAGCCCATCAAATGACAATGTTACAGCAGATGAACATAAATTTTCAAATGTACTTGAGGCTGATAAATACTCATAAACAAGAAAAGAATGATGACATTTTCTTAACATTATTTCAACAGATAGATGGTCCTTCCCTATTTCGTTTTCCTTTCTGAATGGGCCTTGTTCCTATTTCTGGCCCATCACAGTTTGCAGTTTTGCACAATTATCTTCTGCTTCATAGTCCATTGCTCACTGAGATGCTGTAGCAGAGTCGAGTAGAGTAACCAATCAGAACTAATAATGACAGGAACACCGAAATATTGATCTCACCTTATTAAACTATTTCGGTATTTCGGTATACCGAAATACCGAAATATCAATAATTCAAAACTGTATACTGTATCGAATTACCGAAATACCGAAATTTTTGTACTGAAATAAACTGAAGTACCGAAAAAATTGAAACCGAAATACCAAATTAATTCGGTTCGGTTCGGAATTCGGTTTTTCGGATTTTATGCCCACCCCTAGATTTTTGTGATTCGCAGACTTTTAAAACAGAGTCAATTTCCTCGATTTGAGATTTTAAAATAAACTGGTGATTTGGGAAACCATAATATTATTCCAAGTGGCAACTCTGAATAAATAAATAATCCCATTTCGATTGTGTCACTGTAATTGAAAAAACTCCCTTATATCCCTTTCGGGTAAAAAGGAGGTGTGACAGCTCTGACAACTCTGCTGGGGACAAGAGCCCACTTTGGTTCAGAGTTCAAGAATTCGAGCTTGTTAATGTGATTTTTACTTGGCTTTATTTATTGTTAATATTACTGTATTTTTGTGGCCTAACGTGCTAATTGCAGCTTATTTACCGCTTTGATATTATTTCAACTGTATTAAACTGTCTTCTTACGCCTCCCTTCTGAGTCTTCTAAAAAATGGTGCACACGTTCGCGTGGCCTGCTTTTCTGTTAGAGGTCATACCAAATAGAACAAGGATGGATCATCCACTAGGACGGGTAGACTTTCGTGCTCCCGGTACGTCGCTCCCACCTCTCCTCAAGTTGTCCACTTGGGTAAGCCATGTCTAGAACAAATCCCCAGGTTTAAACCTAGAATAACATAGCCTCATGCCGGATCCCTAGTATGTACGTTTGTTTGCATCATGTGCATTTGACTTTGGGAACTCAGCACAGGGGTCGGGTCTGTTTAGGACATGTGTACCCGAAATAAAAGATCATCCTGATGCATCTTGCGTGCTATTTGTACATTTATTTGCTTCGGCTTGTATGTTGACCGGCTAAGGAAAGATAAATAACAGAAAAACAAAGAGTGAGGTAGGATATATAATTCACCCGGTTCTGAAAACCCTGGTATTTGAAAATGCCTCGAAACTCTGCCAAAATATTTGAAAAAAAAAGGAAAACAAAATGTATTTCAAAAAAAATGAAAAATGAAAGTGAGTCAATATCATGTTTCTCCAATTATGTCTAAACTGGACGAACTACGCGGGTCTGATTCTCACCGGATCTGAAATACGTAGGCAAACCTCATCGGTTCCGGCCCTAATTTTCAAAAATCCAAAACAACATTCCCTTTAATTCCTCTTTTAGAAGTCTTTCCTTAAAACCCAAATTAAAAAAATTTAATCAAAAATATTTCTTTCATTCGAAAAGAAAATCAAATCAAAATCCAAAAAAATATTTTCTACCTTTCTTTTTTGAAGTCTTTTTCCACAAAAAATTCAAAAATAAAAAAATCAAAATTCAAAAAAAAATCAAAATCCAAAAATTATTTTCTTTCTTCTTTTGAAATCTTTCTTTCAAAAATTTCAATTTTTTTTTTGCAGAAAAGTATATTCTTTTTCTAAATGCTTTCATCGTCTCAACGTTTTCAAAAAGTAAAAAAAAGAGTGTTAGCATATTTACTTTATTCTCAATCTTACCGAACTACGCGGATGTGATTCTCACCGGATGTCAGATACGTAGGCAAACCTCATCGGTTCCGGCCCACAATTTTTAAGAAATCCAAAAATATTTTCCATTACTTGCTTTTCTAGAAAGTATTTCTTTTAGACCCCAATTTTAAAAAAAAATACAAAAATATTTTATTTTAATTTCTTCTCAAAATCCAAAAATATTTTCATTCTTCTTTTAAAAATTGAAAAGAAAATTCAAGATTCAAAAATATTTTCTTTTTCTTTAGAAGCATTTCTTTCATAAATTCAAAATAAAATTTCAAAAAAAAAAATCCAAAAATATTTCCTTTCTTCTTTAGAAGTTTTTCTTTCAAAATTCCAAAAAAAAGAGAAAAAAGAGTCAAAATTCAAAAAAAAAAAATATTTTCTTTCTTTTCAATTTTTTTTAAAAAAAACAACAAACAAACAAATCGAAATTCAAAAATATTTTGTTTCTTCTTTTTAAGTCTTTCTCTCGAAAAAAGTCCAAAATCAAAAAAAAAAGTTAGTTTACTTACTTTATTCCTAATCTTCCCGAACTACATAAAGATCTGATTCATGCAACGTCATGATACGTAGGCAACCCACATCAGGTTCGATCGATAAAAAGAAGAAGAGAGAAAATAAAGAAAAAGGAAAAAAAGGAAAGAAAGACGAAGAAGAGTGACTATTCTAACATGTTGTTTGTTTCGAATTGTGAAAAAAGTTTGAGGTGGTCGGTTTGTGGTAAGCTGGAAACACATCCATAATTCACAAGATCCAAGGAAAAAATGCCAATGACAACTGACATCGAAACTGTTACTAGTGCCCAAGAGACTCAGGGTCAGAGGGTTCAGCAAAAGTCTACTGTGGTTGAGGCAAATAGGGTACAGAAATAGAAAATGACTGAAATGTATCAAGCGTGAGACAATAGCCAAGGACTGCCTTTTTCTATTCATAGTTTCCCAGAGTTCACACCCATCTCGACTACCACCACTTAGGTCTCATTATCTGATCAATCTTATCCACCTGGGTTCAGTCCTTATCCCAACTGTACGACTACAGCTGGGACTTCTGTTGCTTGCTCTCAAAGTTTGTCATTCAAAACCAATCAGACAACCTCTACTGTTATGCCCGTCATCACCATCCCACAGCCGACGGTGTTGCAGAGGAAAACTCATGAGTTACAATTTGCTACCTAGCAAGAGTAGTACCACTCTCCTGAGTACCACTCGTACTTGTTTGATCTTCCTGCAAGCATTGAGAAGCCTGCCTGAAAGATGGCACATGAAGAAATGACCCAAAGACTGAAAAGCTTAGAACAACAGTTGAAAAACATGCAGGAGTTGACAGGTCAGAAGAGTATTGCCTTCAAGGATCTATGTATGTTTCCCGATGTTTGTTTGCTACCTGGTTTCAAGACTCTCAAATTTGAAAAGTATGATGGACATGGAGACTCCATAGCCCACTTGAAAAGGTATTGCAATCAGCTAAGAGGTGCGGGAGGAAATGAAGAATTACTAATGACTTATTTTGGGGAAAGTCTTACGGGGTAGCCTCTGAATGGTTTATTGACCAAGACACCTCTCACTGGCATGTCTGGGATGACATGGCACATGCCTTTGTCAAAACATTCCAATACAACATCGACATCACCCCAGACCACAATTTGTTTTCAAGCCTGAAGAAGAAACCAACTGAAAGTTTCAGGGAATATGCCATTAAATGGAGAGAGCAAGCAGCTAGAGTTAAGCCACCCATGGATGACCACGAGTTAATCACTGTCTTTCTTCAAGCTCAAGAGCCAGATTATTTTCAAAATATGATGTCCGCAGTGGGTAAATCCTTCTCGGAAGCAATCAAAATGGGGGAAATGGTCTTAAGACATGTAGAATTATAAGTCAAGCAGTTCTCAAAGCCGCAACTCAGGCTGTCCAGATTGAATCTGATAATTTTAGTGACACGAATGAGAAGGACGAAGAAATCATGATGACATCAGGGTCGAGAAGAGTTCCTAGGAGAGCATCTCGAAGGTATGACCAGCCTCATCAAGTTTCCCATGACTTCCCTGAGCACTACTATCCACCTCAGAACCCACAATATTCTATTACTCCACCTCAGTATGTTGTCCAGCCACCAAAACACCCCATAAGGCACGCGCGAGCATCACAAAATGTCCATCAGACTTCAAAAAAATTTCAAGTTCCCTATAACCCACATCCAAGCCAGAGGTATAAAAGGGTACAAAGGTTGAAAGATAATTTTACTCCAATAGGAGAGTCCTATGCAAGCTTGTTTGAGAAATTAAAGCATTATGACATGATTGCTCCTATTCCTCCAAATCATGTGGATCTACATGCAAGAAGGTTTGACCCTTCTAAATGTGTGAATACCATTCCAATGCCCAGGGGCACAATGTTGAAAGCTGTCAGGATTTGAAAAGAGAAATAGAAAGGATGATCCAGGAAAAACTGATTTTAATCCAAGACAGTGACACCCAGAATATCATGCAAAATCCTTTACCTGCACACGATGTTGCACACTTTGTGGGGATGATGCGTGGTGATATGGAGAATGATAATCCTCTCGGAAACTTGCTGATTGAATTTGGAGAAGGCCATGGTGATTCTGATGAGAAAATTTGTGGCTAAATGTCAAGCTTAGCAATTGAAAAGTCATTCCCTCCTCACTAGGAAGGAATCTTGGTAGCTTGTTTTGATTTTTTTTCTATTACCTAGGTTATTTTAGGGTTCTGATCAGAATTTTATTTGTTTTATTGAGTCAAACCCTTCTATCCCTCCATTCTGTCTGTGTGAGTCTTGTCTGTTTGTTCTGTTGCTATTTTCGTCATCCAGGTTATTTTAGGATTGTAACTCGAATCTTAGGTTGTTTGTATGTTGTTTACTCAATGAAATGCAGTTTGTCATTTTGTGTCATTCCATGCTTAGTTCTTTTCCCGCTAGTTTTAATGACATGACATGTATGCAGAATTTTTGGTCAAATCATAGAAAATTGATTTAGTCTTGAATTGGATAACTGAGAACAAGACACTTTTGAGGATGAAAAAGAGTTTAAAATCCTTTGGAATTAAGCCCGAGTAAAATTTAAGTGGAACTAGAATAGTCATACCCGTGGAGGTTAAGGATCTTTACCTTCAAAATCATTATGAAGAACGGGTTGAAGAAGAATCAATTGAAGTTTGTTGGAAAGTTTGACATTAAGGGATGGAAAATGTCTTGTGACCACGACACACCAAGAAGACAGACATGTTCGTCAATGTTGTAATCACGAAAAGATAATATGTTTGGCATTCTCGAGGCTGGGAGGCCCTTTTTTTGCTACCCAAACACTTTATACCCTTTGTTACCCCTTTTGAGCCTGTGTTATTTTTCTTTGACCACCCTCTTTTGGAATCAAGTTCAGAGTTAAAAATCCAAAAAGAAAACGAAATGAAAAAAAATGAAAGAAAAGTCCATGCCCCAAGAGACCAAACTGGGGCAACTCTTAGAAAGTACAAATGGAAAAAAGTAAGGAAAAGTATAGTCAAAGGTCCATGCCCCAGAAATAGAAGTTTGGGCAACTTGTTTTGAAAAAAAAAGACAAAGAAAAAGAAAGAAAGATGAAAAAAAATATTTAGGTCAGATGTGTGAACTACGTTTGACCTGATTCCTTTAAAAAGGATACGTAGGCAGCCTTACACGGTTCGGTCCAACCAAATAAGAATTCAAAAGAATCCAAAAACTCTTAGTATCTGAAACTGGGGCAAAGATTTTATTTCACTTTTGAAAGAGTCGATTCCTAGAGTTGTAAGTCTACAACCCCTTTAGTTTAAGTCTACTTTGAGGCTTAGGCCGTCCCTTCTTTCTAACCATATCCAAAACCCTTCCAAATAAAGACCTCCCAATATGCCTTCAAGAATACCAAGAGAAGCATGCAATGAGCAACAATCGTCACACAACATATAACACTGTCAAGTTGCTCACACGAAAAAAATGATAAAAGAGTCTTGCTAGTGAAAACCTTCACGGGCACTGTAAGGCAACGATAAGCAGAGATAAATAAATGAGAGAGGCTTGTTGGTGAAAATCCCTCGGTGCACCACTAGTCGAAAGTGAGTCGTCAAGCTGATGCAAAGGATTGACACAAACAAGCCCAACTTCAATGTCATAAGAATGGTAAAAGGGAAGATTTGGTCAGTTTGATAGATCGGTCGTTAAGTCCAAAATGCATGCTATGATCATTAAGGCTAGTTATTGAAACAAAAAAGAAAAAAAAGAAAGAAAAACAAAAAGGAAAAAAAAAACCTTCCTTCTATCCTTCCCCACATGGGCATTTCTTATTAATATTGTTTCTTTGCATCACTATGCCCTTCACTCTAAGTTAGTCCTTGTCAAAACAAGCAAGAAAATATTTCAAAATCTGCTATCAGCTTTTCAGTTGCACAAAGTAAATGTAGCCAGCACACTCAGTTGTTACAATCAACATGCCTTGAGGATTCATGCAAAGGCTCCCCCAAAAGACCCTTGTCAGCCTACTTGGCACAAGCAAAGATAATTGGTGATTCTCTCTCACAGACAAATTGCTCAAAAGTAGGAAGTCATTCAAGATATCATAAAAGGTCACCTAAGAAAAGATCTCCAGTTGGGATAAGGATGATTGAGCCGCAAATACAAATGGTACTGGGTGTGAAACAATCAGAGTTGGTGCAAAACAAAAGTCTCTTGAGACCGATTCAAGCTGATCGAGCAAAACCCAAGCTGCTCAAGACTCAAGGCCACAAACCGACCACCACCTTTTAAAACTAACAAAGTTTTCTTTGTTTGAAACAGGAACAAAGCAGTGCAAGGAAAGTGGTTCAAAAAAAAGAGAAAAAGAAAGAAAAAATAAAAAAAGAAGAAAAGAAAGAAAAAGAAAAGAAGAGAAGAACCGACAAAGAGAAGTTTCTCAAATCTTTACCTTTATTTGTCTTGCTAAAGTGCATAAAATGTTGCCATTGCACTCACATTTTTTGTCATGACCCTAAACCCGAACCCAGTCGTTATGGCGCCTCTCGTGAAGACAAGACTATTCAATTAAACCCAATTCACTTTTTAAACAGTTAAATATCATAAAGCAGTCTAAAACATGATATAGCATTACTAAGTAGTGGATAATGTCAATAAAGTGCGGAAATACAACCCAACACAGCCCTAACCGGGGTGTCACTAATCATGAACATGTATAATTCATAATACAAGTCTGCTAAGTCTATAAGCTAGTACATATGTCTGAAAAGAGATAGAGATGATAAGGGAGTAGAGACACGGGGTTGCGGACATCAACAGCTACCTCGTAATCTCTGGAAGCCCGTCCTGAAGCTGGGGGTATCAGCACTCGGGATCGGTACCAACAACGCCTGAATCTGCACACAAGGGTGCATGGAGTAAAGTGAGTACTCCAACTCAGTGAGTATCAAATGTAAATAAAGACTAAAGGCAAGAAATAATGTAAAGCATATCAAGATGTTGTATAGAAGCAGTTCAAAAACAAGTAAGAAAGCAGTGAAGCTGTAAAATCTCTTTAAACATCTTATCTCATTTTAAACTTCTTTAAAAATGGCTTTTTAAACAGTACACAAATGAATGCAAAACAATTAGTGCAGATAAGCATAGAAATCTTCCCTTCGGGCACAAATAACATAGTTTAACAGGTAAATGACAGGTAAATATGAAAGATAAACACATAAAGGTTCACCCCTCGGGCTCAATGTCAACAACTCTGCCCCTCGGTAAATATCTCAGAACAATACCAGCCCCTCGGGCAATCAATAGAATGGTACCAGCCCCTCGGGAGATCACATAGAACAATACCAGCACCTCGGGTTATCATATAGAACAATATCAGCCCCTCGGGCTATATCTCACATCACAATGGGTACCCGCGCTCACTAGGGGTATACAGACTTCGGGAGGGGCCCCTTACGGCCCAAGTACAATATCAAGCCATCTCGTGGCATCAAATCTAGGCCCTCGGCCTCATATCAATCAAGACACCTCGTGGCGTATATATCTCAAGCCCTCGGCCTCATAAATAATATCAACAAGCCACCTCGTGGCATACATATCTCAGGCCCTCGGCCTCAAATCAGTATCAGTGTTTCCTGACAACTAGGCCCTCGGCCTTACTCAGTCAAAAATACTCACAAGCCCGTCGGGCATTAGTAATTTCTCAGCCCAAAACATCATTTAAAATATCATTTAAGTCTCAAAACGGAGTAAAAATAGTTGAGTAGTAAAACAATGGAAAATAACATGACTAAGTTCAATTAGTAAGTCAAAATAGTGAGGAAATAGTAATAAAAATCCCCGAAGGGTTCAAATAGTTGGCACGAATCCCAAATATGACAATCAACCCAAATCATGATGATAACATATAAGTTTCAATCAAATGCGTGGTAAAATCATTAATCGGGATGAACCACATCACAATCCCCAATAGTGCATGACCCCACGCTCGTCATCGAGCGTGTGCCTTATATCAATATAGCACTACGATGTGTAATCCGGGGTTTTAAACCCTTAGAGCATCATTTACAATCATTACTCACCTCGAACCGGCTAAATCTCTAACTCGCGACGCCTTTGCCCCTCGAATCTATCCAAAATCAGAACTTGTACGTCACAATATGCTAAGGAAATAAAGCCCAAGCAAAAACAATCGAATTACCACAAAATTCCAGAAATTGGTCAAACCCGACTCCCGGGCCCACATCTCGGAATTTGACAAAATTCATAAAACTAGAATCCTTATATCACGAGTCTAACTATACGAAAATTATCCAATTCCGATACCATTTGGTCCTTCAAATCAACATTTTACATTTTTGAAAGATTTTACAATTTTCTTCCCAAATCACGAATTAAATGATGAATTCAAAGATATATTCATATACTCTAGCCAAATCTGAGTTAGAATCACTTACCCCGATGAATTTCTTGAAAAACCTTCAAAACATCGCCAAAATCCGAGCTCTCTAGGTAAAAATATCAAATAAAATCCAAAACCTCATATTTATAGTGTACCCCACAGATTTTCACCTCTGCGGACTGCACAAAATCGACCGCGGTCCGCACAAAACCTGTATGGTCCGCACAAAAACGACCACGGCCGCACATCTTTCCTCTGCAGTGATAGGCTTTAGTATTTTGGTCATACCTTTCGCTACAGATGTCCAAATTGTGATATCTTTACATTTATGGAAACTAGACACGAAGGACTACAACTTTTGTTGTTGAATCATCTCAAAATCCCTTGTAGATCAAAAGAAATGAGCTTCCGAAGTAGGACCAATGAAACGTTCCCCACCGCGGCCGCACAACACCTACTGCGGTCGCACTTCATTTTGTGCGGTCCGCGCAGCACATACCACGATTGCACTTCTTTTTGTGCGGACCGCGCGGGTGGGGCCTGCAACCCTTCTGGACTTGCTACATCTATGATTTTCGGCCTAAAACATCCTGGAACCTACCCGGAACATGCCTGGAACTCCTGGAACTTCAAACCAATTGTACCAACACATCCCATGACATCGTTCAAACTTGTTCAAAACTTCGGATCTCTCACAACAACATCAATCACCAATTTAACATAGGATTCAAGCCTAAGAACCCCAAGAACTCTTAAATTATGCTTTTGATCAAAAGGTCTATCAAATCTCGTTCGAATGACCTGAAATTTTGCACACACATCCCAAATGACACAACGAAGCTACTGCATCTTCCGGAATTTCATTCCAACCTCTATATAAAATCTCACCTATCAACCGGAAAACGCCGAAATCTCAATTTCGCCAATTTAAGCCTAAACCTTCCATGGACCTTCAAAATGTATTCCGATCACGCCCCTAAGCCCCAAATAACCTAACGGAGCTAACTAAATCATAAAAATTCCGATTCGAGATCATATACAAAGGTGTCAACTCTTGGTCAAACCTTTCAAATTTAAGGCTTCAAACTGAGAACTGTTCTTCCAAATTCATTCTGATTAACCTGAAACCCAACACCAACGATTTACATATGTCATAATACACCACACGGGCAAGTCATGCCCGAGAACTGGCCAGCAAAGTGCAAAAGCTCAAAACGACCGGTCGGGTCGTTACATCCTCCCCTACTTAAACACACGTTCGTCCTCAAACGTGCCTAGAGTTGTTCCAGAAGTCAACCAATTGCTGAATAACTTTACCATGCATATACCCAGGGGTGATCCCATGTCACCCTATCTCATATAGGTCCGATAACACAATGCAACTAAAATTTCACAATCCAACCTAGCCCACAAACCATAGAACCACATTTTCACTTCTAAAATCCTCAATACGATCAGAATTTCATATTTATACTGTGAATAAGACCAAACCAGTTGTAGCCAACCATACCTGCAACCTCGGATGCCATTTCATGATAAACCACATAACTTAAACGCTTGTATCGATAACTTCTATTCACAGCAGCTGCCCACAACAACCGAATACCGATAGAAAACCTCTTATCAACTAAAATCTCATTTCAACACTTTTATATACTGCCAATGATAAGTGAAACACACAGTAAGCCACAACCATTTCTCAGATCCACCATTCATGAAGCCACTTCTTCCTTGGCAAATACCACAACAAATTTCTGAACCGAAGCTCGATACTATCCTTCCAACATGCTGAAATCGCATCTATTCGTATTTATTAATGATCCCCAACGATCTCCTCTAATCCAACACATTACTCTGGTGACATGACACGTCCATATAGACCTAAGCCACAACTTGCACAATACACGCACCAATATGCAACAGTTCGAACATACTCAAATCATGAAAATGACTCAAATAAAAGAGTTGTACCTCAGGTTCACCAGTACCACCATAACACAAGGCTGAGAACCCGTCTCACATCATAGGAACAGAATACATGAATCTAACCTGCAAGGTCATATCTCCATATATATTCGCTATAATGCGCGGCCTTATCCAAACACTGCTCCATATGGAACACCTCAAGTCACTCTGCCTGAAATTGACGACCACACGCAATTGATGTCTAGAATCAAAGTAAATCATCATAACCATGGTAAAGCAAGTACATAACACTACACAACCCGAAATGGCATAACAGATGCATCATCCGCCAAGAAATATCCAATACTCCTCCCGCTTGAATTCTGCTGCGAGACCCCAATAACACCGCACCACATGTGCCGATAACCAATAAATCCTAACGCCTCGCAACACAGAAAGGTAACGCATAGGTCTCCCCGGATTACTAATAAGCTCAATAACCGACGAATCAACACCTCTCTTAATAATACAATTCGGAGCCAACCAAGCCGACTCAAGTTAGAACACGCATCCATATTAGCCTGCCAACGAACTCCTTATCAAGGTGAAGCTGCTCATTCCACCCCTTTAACTCTGTCGGTACCATACGATACAGTGCCCAGCATCAAATCAATACAAATTGACAACCCTGCCCGGCGACATGCCCGAACACAAGAAACACATCTGAAAAGTCCCTCACCACCGGAACTGAATCAATGGTAGAAGCCTCTACACTGACATCCATCAAGAAAGCCCAAATAAGAAAGACAATCCTTCCCAGCCGTCCGTTGGGCCATCAAAATATAAAACCACTCCACTAGGGCATAATCCTACGAACCTCGCCACTCAATCCGTCGCATTTCCAGCATAGCCAACAGTGCTGCCTTAGTGCAATAGTCCAGAATGACACAACACGGAGACAATCAGTCTGAACCTAGTATCCCATCCAAAATCTAACATGCCAAGCACAAAAGATCCGCTCGGGTCTCCAAACCCCGATCATCACTAAACAGTGCTGATACATACAACTTACAACCACAACATAGCCTGAATGTGAGAACTTCCCTGTCTCCAAATCCATATGGCGTATGAATCAACATACCTGATCCCAATTCCGCTGTACGAATGCATACCGCACCTCAAATACCCAATCATTCCATGAAAGATACTCTAAAATTCCCTTGTGTCACCAAGCAAACTCGAATATCAACAGTCAATCTAACAAGAAAGCGCCGCAATTCTACCGAAGTACCATCAACTTAATCACATTGCCTTTTCTGAAACATATACCCTCGTCAAATCACTCCCATTTAGCGATACCATTTCCTTAATCATCTGGAGATCATCCCCTAATCATCTGAAGCTATTTCTCGAATCATCTGAAACTGGCCGTGCTGCCTAAGAATTTTATGACTTTCCGTTCAAAACTGAACCGTAACCTTACACACGCAAATCTTAATCCTCCGTAACATACCGCATATACCATACCATCCTAGGATAACATGAGAACTTCATCTCCTTTCCTAGTCACAAACATCTACGTACTCCACTAGTCAAGAACTTTCCATTGATCCCATTCTAGAAGGAAATCACTATGCATCCCATGCTCCTCATGCCCATAGAAAATATACATCTCCAACCAAGTTAGAAACCATCAAGAACTCTCCGAGTTCCCCTTGAACAAACCAGACCTGCCAGGACTAAATCCTTCTAACTCGACCAAGCTACACAAGCCATCAAAACCTAAGAGCATTGCCGCGAAATACCTGTAGGAACTCATTACCCCGTACACACCCAAGGAACTAATCATATCTTTACCATATCGATCCGGTCTACTACCCAGCTATCACATCTATCCGAGTTGCCTTCTGATTTACCTTAAACTTGATATCCCCTCTTGCTGTAGCACCACAATTTCTCAACCCAGACTTACCACATGGGACCCAAGCATAAAGCCACACCGTCTGAGACCCATAAGCCGCTTAATACTCTCTTATCTATTCCCAAAGGCACCACAATCAAAATACTTTACTCTGAGGAAACTTCCTGCGAATCTAAATCCGTTACCTTTACCTTCCTGATACTAATACATAAGATCCCTCAATTAATATAGAAGTGACACAAGTCTTGGCACCCTCTAATGCAAAACTCAGTTTCTAGCCCAATTATACACTTGAAAATCTCCAATTATTACCTGAAAGTCTTGAACCCATTAGAACCATTCCCGAGAGTCATCCACTCTACTCAAACTGTAATTAGCCTGATCAAACGAACCATCAATCCGTGCCTTACTAGCACTCTGACACCGCATAATGTAACCTCATTCCAGTACAACCATGCAACTTCCTACTCTATGCACCGAGCATCCTTTACCAACAGCAACTCAAGATATTCCGTGATTCTCATACCCTATGAAGCATATATAACCTCTGTCAAAATTTTCCTTTACTCGAGCCATCCTCGGTCTCAATTTCCGCAAGCCATAACTGATTTACCAGCACGCCTCCAACTAGAACCAACATAGCACCTAACCGTGCAATCGCCTAATCAATAACAGACTCCCCACTTGGCTCGAAGCCATAGATCAACACACACTCAATAACTCATAACGATTATACTCTATTGATGTCATGATACCATAGTGAGATTAAACTCAAATCTTTTATAGGCTTGTGAAAACACAGATCATCTAGAATTTTAACTCTTCTGCAAATCTCGCATTCCACTTTTGCAACAGTTACACCCACTCTCTAAGCGACCCAATTTAAGTTGCAACAAATATCCTTCACTCGCAAATGAGATCTTCTAACAGACACATAAGGATCGTACAACCTCAGAACATTTTGCAGGAGACAACCCACCTGCTTTGCCTCTAACTAACATTTATATATACCTTTCACCGTCATAAACTGTACGCAGTCACTTAGTCTTCTTGAGTCTAAACTCATACCGCAATATGAAATTTACTTCACTCACAACTAGGAAACATGAAAAGATCCTTCACATGCCCATAACTCGGGGCTATACCTCGAATCAAGATGGAATTCAAGCACCCAATAGTTCTTCTATCCTCCAGCAGACCCTTCTCGTCGCCTCCAAATCATGTGGATATATCTCGCAATACCAACATACTCATCACATAGTTATCCAGCCGTCACTTCCACTAATAGGGACAATACCAAACATATACGTTCAAAAATACTTGCTCACACAATCAGCACCTCGGTGCTCAAGCCATAGGCAAAGATTCGGCCTCAAGTCCTTCAGACCGACCCAACATCAACTCACAGAGATCACATCTCGCCCCTCGATTGAGGAATCACAAGCCATCGATGCACATCTGATACTGAGCGCTCATGTGCACATACGAACGCGTGGAAGGAATTCAAAGAGTTACATTTCATGCTGAATCAAGGACGCACAATAAGAATTCAAGAATATGAAGTTTTCCTAAAGGTTTTTTAGTCTCTCGAGGATAAATACAGACGTATCCGTACCGATCTGCAAGACTCTACTAAACTTGCTCATGACTCGTGAGACCTATGTAACCTAGGCTTTGATACCAACTTGTCACGACCTTAAACTCGAACTCGGTCATGATGGCGCCTCTCGTGAAGACAAGGCCAACCAATTAAACCCAATTCACTTTTTAAACAGTTAAATATCATAAAAATAGTCTAAATCATGATATAGCAATACTAAGTAGCGGATAATGTCAATAAAGTGAGGAAGTACAATCCAACACAGCCCTAACCGGGGTGTCACTAGTCATGGGCATCTATAATTCATAATACAAGTCTGCTAAGTCTATAAGCTAGTACAGATGTCTGAAAAGAGATAGAGATGATAAGACATGGGGATGCAGACGTCAACAACTACCTCGTAATCTCCAAAAGCCCTCCTGAAGCTGGGGGTATCAGCACTCAGGAGCGGTACCAACAATGCATGAATCTGCACATAGGGGTGCAGGGAGTAAAATGAGTACTCCAACTCAGTGAGTAACAAATGTAAATAAATACTGAAGGCAAGAAATCACATAAAGCATATCAAGATGCTGTATAGAAGCAGTTCAAAAACCAATAAGAAAGTAGTGAAGCTGTAAAATCTCTTTAAACATCTTATCTCAGTTTAAACTTCTTGAAAATGGCTTTTTCAACAGTACGCAAATGAATGCAAAATAGTTAGTGCAGATAAGTGCATAAATCCGCCCCTCGGGCACAAATAACATAGTTTAACAGGTAAATGACATGTAAATATGAAAGATAAACACATAAAGGTTCGCCCTCAGGCTCAATGTCAACAACTCTGCCCCTCGACAAATATCTCAAAACAATACCAGCCCCTCGGGAAATCACATAGAACGGTACTAGCCCCTCGGGCAATCACATAGAACAATACCAGCCCCTCGGTCTATCACATAGAACAATATTAGCCCCTCGGGCTATATCTCACATCACAATGGGTACCCGCACTCACTGGGTATGTACAAACTCCGGGAGGGGCCCCTTACGGCCCAAGTACAATATCAAGCCATCTCGTGGCATCAAATCTAGGCCCTCGGCCTCATATCAATCAAGACACCTCGTGGCGTATATATCTCAAGCCCTCGGCCTCATAAACAATATCAACAAGCCACCTTATGGCGTACATATCTCAAGCCCTCAGCATCAAATCAGTATCAGTGTTTCCTCATAACTAGGCCCTCAGCCTTACTCAATCAAAAATACTCACAAGCCCCTCGGGCATTAGTAAGATAGTATTTCTCAGCCCAAAACATCATTAAAAATATCATTTAAGTCTCAAAACGTAGTAAATATGATTGAGTAGTAAAACAGTGAAAAATAACATGACTGAGTTCAATTAGTAAGTCAAAAATGTGAGGAAATAGTAATAAAAATCCCCGAAGGGTTCAAATAGTTTGCACGAAGCCCAAATATGGAAATCAGCCCAAATCATGATGATAACATATAGGTTTCAGTCAAATGCACGGTAAAATCATCAATCGAGATGGACCATGTCACAATCCCCAATAGTGCACGACCCCATGCTCGTCTCGAGCGTATGCCTCACCTCAATATAGCACTACGATGTGTGATCCGGGGTTTCAAACCCTCAGAGCATCATTTACAATCATTACTCGCCTCGAACTGGCTAAATCTCTAACTCGCGATGCCTTTGCCGCTCGAATTGGCCTCCACGTGCATCGAATCTATCCAAAATCAGAACGAATATGTCACAATATGCTAAGGGAACAAAGCCCAAGCGAAAACAATCGAATTACCACAAAATTCCAGAAATTGGTCAAACCCGACCCCGGGGCCCACATCTTGAAATTTGACAAAATTCACAAAACTAGAATCCTTATACTCTCACGAGTCTAACCATACGAAAATTATGCAATTCCGGTACCATTTGGTCCTTCAAATCATCATTTTGCATTTTTGAAAGATTTCACAATTTGCTTCCCAAATTTCATCCCAAATCATGAATTCAATGATAGATTCATGTACTCTAGCCAAATCTGAGTTAGAATCACTTACCGCGATGAATTTCTTGAAAAACCTTCGAAAAATCGTCAAAATCCGAGCTCTCTAGGTCAAAATATCAAATTAAACCCAAAACCTCATATTTATAGTGTACCCCATAGATTTCCACCTCCGCAGACCACGCAAAATCGATCGCGGTCCGCACAAAACCAGTGCGGTCCGTACAAAAACGACAGCGGTCGTACATGCTTTCCTCTGCAGTGACAGGCTTTAGTATTCTGGCCATAAATTTCTCCACAAATGTCCAAATTGTGATATCTTTACCTTTCTGGAAACTAGACACGAAGGGCTACAACTTTTGTTTTTAAATCATCGCACTTCCTAGATATCTTTATCTTTATTGTTCTTGAAATCAGGGGTCCCGCCTGGAGAATAGGGTCAGTTTTTACTTTAGTCAAGCTTAATTTATAGTTTTCCGCAAGCTCAATCTTAAATCTAGGAGACACACTTCCTAGTCTAGGTCATTTAGGTTTGTTTTAGCAGACACATTTGCTAGTCGAAATTTTTTGGTTTTACTCACAGGAGACACACATCCTAGTCGAGTCTTTAATTTTCCTCTCATTAATAGCATATGTGATTTATAGTTCTGCTAATAACTCACAAATCTTCTTAGTTCAAAATGGGGCAGAAAAGTTTCTTTTATTTTGTCTGCTTTGTTGTAGTAGCAGGCGCCCATCCGGAGAACGAAGGAACTCATTTCAGAGTAATTTGAAGTTTCAAGTCAGTAACAGGCGCCCATCTGGAGAATAAGAGAATTCATTTCAAGTTCCATTCAGAGACAACAAGATCCCTCCTGAAGAATAGGGGCAACCTCTAGTCCTGTTATCAATTCAAGTTAGAAGTAACAGAAGCTCGCCTCAAGAATGCGGTTCGACAAGGGTTCGAGATAACCAAAAGAAGGAGTCTCAATCCAGAATAAAAGAAAAAAAAGAGAGAAAAAAGTGAACTCAAAGTGCAGAAGCGGAGAAAAGATGTGGACTACTCAAGACGTAATTGATGTCACAAGTTTTGCATGTCCCGCCTTGATCCGAGAAGTTGAAAAAGGAATGAACCAACACCTACAGCTAACAAGCATCAAGATTTAGATCAGTGTCCACATGAAGAACCAACCAAGACTCAATATGAAGCTTCAGAAGACTCATAGATAGGAATCTTGTAATTCGTAGCTGATAGGCTTAGTTAGTCTTTTAATTTTGATTTTGATGTAATAACAGGACCACAGATCAGAGCCACGTCAGAACCTCACTAGACTCTCAAACACAACATTCTACCAAAGCTCCTTGAACTACACGCGACCTGATTCCCTTATAACCCGGGATATGTAGGTTGTCCAAAACCAGGACTCGGTTGCGCCTTTTTGTTTTATTTTCTTCCTCTTTTAAATAATGATATGGTCAAAAATTAGTCACATGGCTCACTTTATCTTTGCCCGAAAACTCTTCGTGTTTTCGAGCAAAGAGGGGCAGCTGTGAGCACCTATTTTTTTACCATACTTGAGATTTTTCAATACTTTTAGTATGTAAATATATTTTAATGTTTAATCTACATATTTTAGCTATTATTTCACTTTTTATATATTTTACTTAAGAAAAATTGAAAACAAAAAAAGTTACATTTTAAATATAAAATTTATCTTTATTTACAAAGAAAGAAAAGGTATTCCAAGAAAATATATTTGTTTAATAAATAAATTTTGAGTGATTAGTATTTTATCTTGCTATTCAAGTTTAGGAGTAGTATTTTAGTTTTCATTTATTAATTAATAAAAGAAAATCAAAATCATACAAAAATAAAGAACCTACTAAAAGTGGCCATTTGCCAAAGATTCTTCCTTATCTTTCCATAACAAATTCACAAGCACACTTCCTCACGTCACTTCTTAAAAAAATTTAAATAGCTTGCAATTTTAACTTATTCCCTATAATTGTGCACATTTACAGCTAGGATAGTACAATATTACCTTACACAAAAAAACCCTAAAGAAGACCCCAACATCAGAAACCCTAGGGACAGATCTAAGAACAACCGCCCACCCTAGCTCCCAATGGACCTTCTTCCTTCTTCCTAACCTAACACCCATCTCCTACGCTAATCAGCCATCGCTCGCCAGCCAGCAGCCCACCATAGCCGCTAGCAACTCCGGGACAAACCCCCTGAACCCTAGAACTTCTACACCCAAATTCGCCGACTCCCATCTACAACAGAACCATCTTCGCCGCCGGACAGACCACCCCTGAAACCAGCGACCCATCTTTTCACTCTCCCCCATCTCCGTCGTCAACCACAAACAGTCGCAAGAGAAAAACGAAAAACTTAATAAGGGTTTTGGGGATGAGAACAATAGCGAGAAACAGAAAAAAAATTGCCTCGCTCACACCCACCAGTCGCCGGCACCCCTTGAACCTAGAAAACACTTACAGTAGTGACAAAAGGAGCAAATACAGATCTGAAACTAAAAAAAAGGAACAAAAACAAAAAAAGGGCAGAAAGGGAAATAGAGTATGGAGAAATTCGAACAAAAAATAGTTCACCGTTCTTATCCGAGCTTTCCGGTATTAATTCGAGCTCCGTCCGGGTTCGTCATATTTTTGAGTTCAAAACAGTGAAACAATCAATTTTTTGGCTATATTGAGGTCCACTTCTTTCATCCTCTATTCGTTTTATTCAAGCTTAATGTTAATTATTTGTTTGGTGATATGATCCCGTTGTTTGTGTAGTTGTTCTTCATAGTTTTGAATTTGCTCACTTAGTTATCTGCTCGTATGTTTACTCGACTTGGTTATAGCTGAACATGATTTTGTCACAGTATAGAAATTGGGTTGTTATTCATCAACTGAACTACATCAAATTAGATTAAAGGAGCTCGAGTGCTAAAGTTTATGAATTTGTGCTTTTAATTGTCTATTGCTTTGTTACTTGCAACCAAGAGGTTGTGAGTTCGAGTCTCCCCAAGAGCAAGGTGGGAAGTTCTTGGAGGGAAGGATGTCAGGGGTTTATTTGGAAACAGCCTCTCTACACCAGGGTAGGGGTAAGGTCTGCGTACACACTACCTTCCCCAGACCCCACTAAGTGGGATTATACTGGGTTGTTGTTGTTTTTGTTGTTTGCTTTGTTACTTGCCTATATTCGTAGGAAATGCTTTAGGCGCGGTTTAATCTATTATCGTGATTGTATACACATTCGCGTGACATAATTACGATCTTTTCCAAAATAAATTAAGGTATGCGTTCGCGCAACTTTGGCAAAGTTTTTCTTAAATAACAAAGCGTTATTAATCATGGACACGTACGCGTGACATGATTTTTGACGCGCCAAACTAAACGAGTACACATACGCATGACTCGCTTTAAGATAACTTCTTAATTACGAATAATCTAGCTATTAAAAGCGGTAAAGTGGGTAGATGCACATAGATTTAAAAATAAGTAATTAGACAATTTAATAAGCCAGGTATGATTAAGGCGACCATGCTAAAATCACGAAATCCGGGAATGCCTAACACCTTCTCCCGGGTTAACAGAATTCCTTATCTGGATTTTTGTGTTTTGCGGACTTTTAAAACAGAGTCAATTTCCTCGATTTGGGGTTTTAAAATAAACCGGTGACTTGAGACACCATAAAATTATTTCAAGTGGCGACTCTGAATAAATAAATAATCTCATTTCGATTATGTCACTGTAATTGGAAAAACTTCCTTATATCTCTTTCGGGTAAAAAGGAGGTGTGACAGTAATGGTGGCAATAGTGACGGAGGGGAAGAAAATTTTAGTGGTGAAAAAAAAAAGGAAGGGAAAAATGGGTTACAGGTGCTGAGGTGGCAAGTAATGTGACATTCATCTTATCAAATATCAGTATCACGTAAAATTAACTGTCAACTTTGAATAAATTTAACGAAAAAAGGTATATCTAAATCAATAGTATAACGACGTAAGTATATCTAGACCTTTTTTCTGATAGTACAGGATTTTACCCTTTTTACTGTACATGCTAACTTATGCGGTCTTCCCTAAATCTTTGTTTGTATGTTTCTTTTTTCCTTTTTCCATTTGTCGTTTGCTTTGTCACCAGTGTCTGTCTCCATTCCCATAATCCTTAGCAACTCAATTAATTATTTTGGGATCAACCTTATCACGTTCTCTTTATTTATCCTCTTCATTCAGCTTGAAAAAAAAATAACAATCAAGTTTGGTTTTTATTTTTTATGATAGTATAGTATCATATGAGCTGCTTTCTATAGCACTATATGACATGTTTAAAAAGGCCGAGAAGAACTGAAAAATATAAAAACTTCAAGATAAAATTTGTATTTGTATAGACCAAAAAATATCTTTAATATAGGCAAGCCATGTCAGCACCATGATAGCCTTCATCCGCCGCCATATACTATTAGTAAGATCTCAATAAAGATCTACCCTTGGTCGAAGTGGTCTCAAAGCGATGAAGGGTGCGGTCGAAGAGTCAGCGAAGATCAAGGTCGTGAAGTCATTGTAGATCAAGGCCGAGCATCTTAGACAGAATTATAACAGCTAATTTTAAGATATGACACTAAAGAGAATATTCTAGTAGATATTCTCTGCACCTGTAATATTAGGGTTTTTATGATTATGTTCCGTATAAATAGAAAGAGACACAATGATAGGAGGGGGATATTCACTTGTAAAAAAATACATTGACTTTATTGAGAGAATCTGACCCTATTGCAAACATACGAAAAATACATTTTTACTAAGATTCTTGCCAAACTTTTCTACTCAATCCAAGAACAACCCGAATGTTAAAAGGCTCATCAATTATTCATTATTGTCAGATAGAATATCAACAAATCTCACCTCTTTTCGGGTAACTCATATGTTCTTATTTACATATATACCATCAATTGCTATTTATTGTTAGTTAATGCTCCCTCATTCCCTTTGAGTCATTAAATATTGTTGACGTTGTTCATATTTATTATCATTTGACCTAATACGCATGTATTATTTTATTACAAAATATGTTATCTCATTTTTCGGATATTAACATTAACTAAGATCGACCCTTCTTTATTTAAATATAATTAGTTAAACCAAAATCTATTTTTGGATCAAACTATACTATTTTTAAATATTAAAGAGACTGGCATGATTGGTTTGATTAAAACGTCTTACAAATTGCATCTGGTTTAATTCATGCAGAATTGAAAATCAACTAAAAACGAACCGTGCACGTTGTGTTAACTTGAACAAGTTGGTGGACAAATGTTGTATTTTTGGAAATGAGAAGTGAGGACTGAATTAATTATTGAATTATTGTACATTATTAAGACAAAAAAAAATTATTAGGTACTCGTTAGGTTTTGAAAGTCGCAACAGGAATTAATTAATGTATTCTGTTAGGACCACGTGATAATCTAATACTGCTGTAAAAATTAGAATATTGACCTGCTTATTGCAAATAAAGCGATAAGGTCCGCGTCAGGATGTGAATTGTAAGGCTGGGGTTATCCCGACTCAGTTTTGACATTATACATAAAATTATTTAATTACCAACAAAAAAAAATGGAACATGAATTCGTCACACACGTATGAGGTGATGATAGGCTATAATTGCGTATTTTAGTCGCTTATTACACTCTAATTTACTGCACTTTGATTGAGTTTGAGCTTTAATCGCTAGTGTTTTGCACTAATGGTGTGTTTTATGTCTTATAGGAGTGATTCCGAGCTATACAGATGTTATGGAATGAATTCAAGTGATTTGGAGCTTTGAAGTCTGAGTAAAAGCTCAAGGAATTAATCCAGGGTCGTGTTTGGGAGTCAACGGATGATAGTTAGAGCAAATGAAGAATCGAGTAGGCATATTGCGCACTGTCTAGTAAAATACACATAACATTTTACTCAGAACTCCAATTGGGCTCCACAATATATGGTTGGAAAGCTAACTCAAAGGGCTACAACTTTCTTATTTTACGTTCTTCCAAATTCCGAACAGAACTGGGTGAAGAGTGCGTGTTAAAAGCGCGGCTGCGCTCAGGCCGCGCTCGTCAGGCAGAATACTGGGCAATATGCGTGGCCACTAACACGGTCATGAGCGCGGGCGTGCTAGTCAAACCCGGAAAAAGTGTCCTTTTTCACATTGGAGAAGGTATAATTATTTGGGCCCAATCCTACTTGGTATATATAGATGGAAAAACGGTATTTTGAGGGAGGAGACTAATTTTTGACACAGATTCGACCTAAGGAGACAGAGACTCAATAGGAGCAAGGAGGAGAATTCTTCTATGAGTTTTTCCTTCCTCTTCCTATTTTTCATTATTGGTTATGACTTTTAGTATTGTGCTTTTACGTACTATTATGAATAGCTAATTAGTTATCTAGAGTTTTGATAGAACCTTTTGTAGGATAAATTCTTGTTATCTTTTTATATAATTGAGCCGTTGCTTTTCTCTATTTGTTCAACTACGTTTATATTGTGGTTGGTTGAAGAACTCTCAATTAGCTGCGCCTATTTAGTATGTATTACTCGGGAGAGAGTGCATATTTAGGTAGTTGTTGAACAACATCACTCCCGACGTATGTGAGGAATCAATAACCAAGAGTTTAAAGGTAGGATTAGGGATAACGAAACCTTGGGTGCGATCTAAGTGAGCTGTAATTAAAGCCATCTAGCGTAACTCGGGAGAGTATGTCTAGTAAATTATAGTAATTACTCGGGAGAGAATTACAACACGCAGAGCGCTCATGATCGGTAGAGAATACTTAGGCGAAATTATAGAAGACATAGCGGGAAGGATTTTGACAATTGGGGAAATCATAACTCTAGACCTCCTTAATCTTGTCTCTAACCCTTAGTATCTGTAGTTGTTTATTTACTATTTTAATTTGTTAGTTAGTTAGTTAAATACAAAAAACTTAATATCTATAAATTAGGAATTTTTCAAGCTTGAATTCTTGGTGATAGTGGACAACTGTAGCTAAGCCTTAGTTCTCTGTGGAATTCGATTCTGGACTTGTAAACCGGATTATATTTGCAACGACGGCATTGTCCTTTTTATAATGCATAGTTGAGCGTGATCAAATTTTGGTGTTGTTGCCGGGAAACTGACGGTGTAGCTGTAGGTGTACATATTGCTAGGTGTAGCGTATTTTAATCGCTTATTACACTCTAATTTACTGCACTTTAATTGAGTTTGAGCTTTAATCCCTAGTGTTTTGCACTAATGGTGTGTTTTATGTCTTGTAGGAGTGATTCCGACCTATATAGATGTTATCGAATGAATTCAAGCGATTTGGAGATTTGAAGTCTGAGTAAAAACTCAAGGAATAAATCCGGGATCGTGTTTGGGGGTCAACAGATGATAGTTAGAGCAAATGAAGAATCGAGTAAGCATATTGCGCACTGTCTAATAAAATACACATAACTTTTTGCTCAAAACTTAATTATTGAATTATTGTACATTATTAAAACAAAAAAAATTTATTAGGTACTCGTTAGGTTTTGAAAGTCGCAACAGGAATTAATTACTGAATTATTGTACTATGTATTCTGTTAGGACCACGTGATAATCTAATACTGCTGTACAAATTAGAATATTGACCTGCTTATTGCAAATAAAGCGATAAGGTCCGCGTCAGGATGTGAATTGTAAGGCTGGGGTTATCCAGACTCAGTTTTGACATTATACATAAAATTATTTAATTACCAACAAAAAAAAAAATGGAACATGAATTCCTCACACACGTATGAGGTGATGATAGGCTATAATTGCGTATTTTAGTCGCTTATTACACTCTAATCTACTGCACTTTGATTGAGTTTGAGCTTTAATCTCTAGTGTTTTGCAATAATGATGTGTTTTATGTTTTGTAGGAGTAATTCCGAGCTATATAGATGTTATGGAATGAATTCAAATGATTTGGAGCTTTGAAGTCTGAGTAAAAGCTCAAGGAATAAATCTGGGATCGTGTTTGGGGGTCAACGGATGATAGTTAGAGCAAATGAAGAATCGAGTAGGCATATTGCGCATTGTCTAGTAAAATACACATAACATTTGGCTCAAAACTCCAATTGGGCTTCACAATATATAGTTGGAAAACTAACTCAAAGTGCTACAACTTTCGTATTTTACGTTCTTCCAAATTCCGAACAGAACAGGGTGAAGAGTGCGTGTTAAAAGCGCGGCTGCGCTCAGGCCGCGCTCGTCAGGCAGAATACTGGGCAACATGCGTGGCCACTAACGCGGTCATGAGCGCGGGCGTGCTAGTCAAACCCGGGAAAAGTGTCCTTTTTCACATTGGAGAAGGTATAATTATTTGGGCCCAATCCTACTTGGTATATATAGATGGAAAAACGGTATTTTGAGGGAGGAGACTAATTTTTGACACAGATTCGACCTAAGGAGGCAGAGACTCAATAGGAGCAAGGAGGAGAATTCTTCTATGAGTTTTTCCTTCCTCTTCCTATTTTTCATTATTGGTTATGACTTTTAGTATTGTGCTTTTACGTACTATTATGAATAGCTAATTAGTTATCTAGAGTTTTGATAGAACCTTTTGTAGGATAAATTCTTGTTATGTTTTTATATAATTGAGTCGTAGCTTTTCTCTATTTGTTCAACTACGTTTATATTGTGGTTGGTTGAAGAGCTCTCAATTAGCTGCGCCTATTTAGTATGTATTACTCGGGAGAGAGTGCATATTTAGGTAGTTGTTGAACATCACTCCCGACGTATGTGAGGAATTAATAACCATGAGATTAAAGGTGGGAGCCATAGCTTTTCTCTATTTGTTCAACTACGTTTATATTGTGGTTGGTTGAAGAGCTCTCAATTAGCTGCGCCTATTTAGTATGTATTACTCGGGAGAGAGTGCATATTTAGGTAGTTGTTGAACAACATCACTCCCGACGTATGTGAGGAATTAATAACCATGAGATTAAAGGTGGGAGTAGGGATAACGAAACCTTGGGTGCGATCTAAGTGAGCTGTAATTAAAGCCAGCTAGCGTAACTCGAGAGAGTATGTCTAGTAAATTATAGTAATTACTAGGGAGAGAATTACAACACGCAGAGCGCTCATGATCGGTAGAGAATACTTAGGCGAAATTATAGAAGACATAGCGGGAAGGATTCTGACAATTGGGGAAATCATAACTCTAGACCTCCTTGATCTTGTCTCTAACCCTTAGTATCTATAGTTGTTAATTTACTATTTTAATTAGTTAGTTAGTTAGTTTAACACAAGAATCTTAATATCTATAAATTAGGAATTTTTCAAGCATGAATTCTTGGTGATAGTGGACAACTGTAGCTAAGTCTTAGTTCTCTGTGGGATTCGACTCCTAACTTGTAAACCGGATTATATTTGCAACGACCGCATTGTCCTTTTTATAAGGCATAGTTGGGCGTGATCATGAAGCATGTCTTTAGACTCTTTACAATGTATTGATATTGATATTTTGTGGATTAACCATGGTCGTCATTCTAATCACCATGATTAAAGGCTAATTATTAGCGAAGAAAAGGATAATTCATTTAGGGTGTATTTTCCCATTTTTCACTGTTTGGTTGCACAAAATAATTTAAAAAATATTTTCCTAGATATCACATTTTCCTGAAATTGAACGAAAATGACTTCCCTAGAAAAAGTTAGGAAAACATTTTCCTCTCCTCCCCCCCCTCGATGCCCTCCGCCACAAAAAACCTTATTATATTTTTGCATTTTTTAATTTTCTATTTTTTCGTTTTTTTACACCACCCCAACCCCGTCAACCATCCCCGACAATTTTTTTTATTTTATATTTTCAGTTCTGTTTTTTTTTTAAAATTTTCAGTTTACTGGTTCAAAATTTTACAAGTTCCAAAGTTATAAGTTCAGAGGTTTATGTGTTTGAAAATTTGCAGATTTAGAAATTATAGAGTATACGGGTTCGAAAGTTTAGTGATTCAGAAGTTTATGAAATTTGTGGGTTCGGAAGGTTGTTGGTTCGAAAGTTTATGGCTTCATGTTTGTTATATCTAAATTATTTATGAATACTCTTGAGGAGTTATTTTCCTTAATTTGCATACCAAATACCAAAAAATGACTAAGATTACTACTTGTTTTCCCAGAAAATATTTTCCACAAAAATATTTTCCGTTATACCAAACACACCCTTAAATGTGAATATTTTGCCACATGTGACCAAATGTTTAAAAAAAAATCCTGATAATATTCATCATTTCCATGGAACCTATGCACGTAAATGGGAGGGAAAACAATATAAATAATAAAAAAAAATAGATACCATTTACCCACAATTAGTCATTAAGTCATGTTATAAAAATTAGGAGAAAATATTATCAATGACATACAATAATGGGAAAAAACCTGGACAAAAGTAAAGATGTACCATGATGCCAAATATAGAATCTTCCGCGACCTTTATGACCAACAACATAAATATTGTTCACTGTGCTTCACATGTATCTCACATGTATATCATACACAAATATATATAAATATATTGAGGATATATATGTGATACACATTTGATATATACGGGATCCACAAATAATGCACGAGAGATATACAGTGAATATATATATATTTCATCTTCCACTTCAAATTTTCAATTAAACCCACCTCAAAAGTCCACCAAATCGTTCAAAAATTGAGATTAATAGTAAACAAAGTTTCTGAAATTGAAAAAAAAAATAATGTGAATTTTGATCTTTTGCAGAAGCACAGCCACAAGTGGGCAGTGTCATACTATTTTCAGCAGATTTTCACATTAATTAAGCTAAAGAAGACTAATTAGATTTAACTTTTTCATTACATTCTAAATGAAAGAAATGCAACAAAAGCATCACTAACTAGAACAAACTAGTGCTCCATTTGTTATTAAACATTATGAAACCTAGCACAAGAAGTGGAAAAGCTCCACTACCATATTACAGATTACAGGCAGGACAGAGCATATTGTCATGCCTTTGTTTCATATATAGACTACATATTATTAGTTAGGACTTAGGAAACAACAACCTTAGACTTCTGGAGATCATTCATCCACTTTGCTTATATATTCAGATTCTCCATTACAAATAAAAGTTCCATTAGCACTGAAATAGTTGCAACCTTTTGTGCCTGCGCAACAATTAGTGCATATTTGATTATTCTTTTCTTCTGAATACGGGCAAACTCGATAGTCAATTCTTGGATCACAATTTCGGGGACAAGCTTTTGGATTTCTAGGATCAGACTCTCCTTCACAAACAAAAGTTCCATCAGCACTAAAGTAGTTACATCCCTTTGTGCCTGCGCAACAGTTGGTGCATATTTGATTATTCTTTTCTTCTGAACGCGGGCAAACTCGGTAGTCAATTCTTGGATCACAATTTCGGGGACAAACTTTTGGATTTCTAGGATCAGATTCTCCTTTACAAACAAAAGTTCCATCAGCACTAAAGTAGTTACATCCCTTCGTGCCTGCGCAACAGTTGGTGCATATTTGATTGTCCTTTTCTTCTGAACGCGGGCAAACTCCATAGGCAATTCTTGGATCACAGTTCCGGGGACAAGCTTTTGGATTTCTAGGATCAGACTCTCCTTTACAAACAAAGGTTCCATCAGCACTGAAGTAGTTACATCCCTTCATTCCTGCGCAACAGTTAGTGCATATTTGGTTATCCTTTTCTTCTGAACGTGGGCAAACTCGGTAGTCAATTCTTGGATCACAATTTCGGGGACAAGCTTTTGGATTTCTAGGATCAGATTCTCCTTTACAAACAAAAGTTCCATCAGCACTAAAGTAGTTACATCCCTTCGTGCCTGCGCAACAGTTGGTGCATATTTGATTGTCCTTCTTTTCTTTTGAACGCGGGCAAACTCCATAGGCAATTCTTGGATCACAATTTCTGGGACAAGCTTTTGGATTTCGAGGATCAAACTGTCCTTCACAAACAAAAGTTCCATCAGCACTAAAGTAGTTACATCCCTTCGTGCCTGCGCAACAGTTGGTGCATATTTGATTGTTCTTCTTTTCTTCTGAACGTGGGCAAACTCCATAGGCAATTCTTGGATCACAGTTAAAGGAACAAGCCTTGGCATCTGCATGTTCCACATTATTTACAAGTAGAGACATTCCTACAACATAACCAAATTAATTACCTTATGAGTTTTGCACAATGAATTCAAGTAATTGGGTAAGAGAGAAAGTTAAAAAAAGAAGAAGGGAAATACATAAAATCCTCCTTAAAAGTAGTCTGTTTAAACCAGTTAGAACCTTCAATTATGTAAGTGTCTTATTACCCTCGTAAACTCGTTCGAAGTGATATTATTACTCCATATTACGTGGCGGGTTTATGTGGATATTTGTGGGTGCTTGAGCACCTATTACTTTGACCAGATTTAATAAAATATTTTGATAAATATTGAGTGAATACTCATTATTAAGCTTATTTTTCTTTTTCTTTTAGATTTCTTTTATCGGCAAACAGAGACGGACCCAGAATTTGAGTTTGACGGCGGCATCACTGACCTTAAATATGCTAATAACTAGCGACAAAATTTCACGTACAACTTTTTAAAAACTTAATTTTTATGATAACTTATTATCAAAGTATAAACAACTAGAATTTTTTAAAGAAAGAGAAAACACTAAATAAAGAGTGAAAGATTGCTTTGTAAAATGGGTGTTAGAAAAAGAACCGTTGATAGAAACAGGGTCTCGCAACACTCTTCACCAAAATTTTTATTCAATATTAATGGCAAATAATAATAATAATACCACTTTAACCGAGTTAAGGGGTAATAGGACTCTCGCAATTTGACAGGGTTTTTATGTATTTTTCCTTAAAGATAGTTGAAAAGAAAAGCCTTACCAAATAAAAGGAGGAAAGCAAGGAAATTAACTCTGTGAACAGCCATACTTATTTATCTCCCGAGTTAAATGGTTTTCTTTAATTTGAGCAAAGAGTGTTATCCTATGCATGTATTTATAGCAGATGAGCCATCTAATAAGACAACACATGAAAATGACTTGGACGACTTTATTTCATTTTTAATAATGTAGATGTGGATACACGTGGCATTCATTTCCATAAAGTCTTATCACGTTTGCAATGACTATGAAGCACCGCATTTGACTGAATCAAAAGAGTGCAAATTTCTTCTTTCAACTACTTGAAGCCAAACTGATGGCACTTGAAGAAGGCACCATCTCTCCTCGAGTCATTGGTGTAGAATGAGGAAAACTTGAAATTATTTTGTTTCGAATTGATAAATATCGATTCATATAATGGAGGAATTGGTAAATTGGTTGTGAAAACCTAAGAGTCCTTTGGACAAGTTCTTAAGGGAAGTAAGACTTGAATCTAACACTAATACTTTAAAATATTTTTGAGATCATGAATATAATACATACAAATGTATACATACTTGTTTGATTAGAGAAAGAGATCAAACTATAGAGATCGAGGAGGAGCCGATAGCTATTCTAGACCGACATGTTTGTCAGTTGAGATCGAAGAGCTTTCCTTTTGTTCGTATTCAGTGGTGGGGTCAGCCTGCTAAGGCATCGACCTGGGAGTCCGAGTCCGATATACGGAGCCGTTATTCCTATCTTTTTTCCGACTCAGGTACTTCCTTCTTATGTCTGTTCGAGGACGAACGATTGTTTTAGTGGTGGAGAATATGATGACCCAAAAGGTCATCACTTGTTTTAGAAATAAATTCTGCGTTCCGAGGCCTTACAAAACCTCTTTCGGCATTACCTCGATTTGCGTACGCATTCCGGGCGCGTAACCGGAAAGCCATTATGTGAAATCTGTGAAAAATAATGAACTTTGACTTTAAAATGGATTTAAGTTAACTTCGGTCAATATTTTGGGTAAATGGACTCGGACCCATGAGTTGACAGCCCCGGAGGGTCCGTAGGAAAGTATGGGACTTGGGCGTATGCCCGGAATCGAATTCCGATTTTCTAGAATTATTTATGAGTTTTGGAAGGAAACATGTTTAAACTTGATGGTATTGGGCCCGTATTTTGGTTCTGAAATCCGGTACAGGTATTATATGTGATTTAAGATGAGTCTGTAAAATTTGGTAAGAAACGAAAGTCGTTTGATGTGGTTCGGATCCGTAGTTGTAAAAATTGATACTTTGAAGGTTGATTTTTCTTAGATTTCTATGCTAAATTCAACGTTTAAGAGGTTATTTTGGCGATTTGATCGCACATATAAGTTCATATGATGTTTTTGAGTTACTATGCATGTTTGGTGTGGAGCCCCGAGGGCTCGGGTGAGTTTTGGATAGGTTCGGAAGGTTTTAAACTTAGGAAAAATTGTAGGTTTTTGCTGTCTCAGTGCACCGAGGTTTTGTTCTTCGCGTTCGTGTGGTCCCACTCGCGAACGCGTAAGGCAACTTCCTCAGGTGCCAGTTATGCTTCGCAAACGCGGAGCTTGGGACGCGAACGCAAGGTTGTGGGGGGAGTACCCTTCGCGAACGCGTAAGGCTAATGGCTTGGGGGGAGGGGTTCACATTTGTTCTATGCGAATGCGGCCATCTGACCACGAATGCGAAGGCTCTTGGAATTGAAGCTCCGCGAACGCGTGACGACGAGCGCGAACGCGAAGGTCACCTAGGCCTAACCCATCGCAAATGCGACAGGCCTATCGCGAACGCGATGAAGGCCTGCCTAGTGATTTTTAAACAGTAACATAACATACGGTATTTCACCAAAGTTTCATAACTTCTTCTTCCAAACTCCAAATTGATCAATTTTTGAAAGAGAACTTCACCACAAATCCATAGGTATGTAATCTAAGACTCATTTTCTTCAATTTCCATTAACACCTATTAGATTTCTAGGCCTAAATCATGTTCTTAAGGGTAGAAAATTAGGGATTTGGGCAGAGTTAGGGCTTTTTGTATAATTGGGATTTAGACCTCGTTATGGGGTCAGATTTTGGAACTAATTACATATTCGGGCTCGTGGGTGAATGGTGATTGGGGGCCCGGGGTTGATTTTTGACTTTTTGGGGTAAATGTCAGAAAACCTATAATTGAGCATTGGGTATGAAATTTTTGGCATTTATTGATGTTGTTAAATCAATTTGGACTAGATACGAGTTGTGTGGAGGCGAATTCTAAAGGAAAAGCGGTGTTTGAGGCTTGAGTTGGCCGTGGAAGTTCGAGGTAAGTGTTTGATCTAACCTTAGCTTGAGGGATTGGGAGTTGTGTCCTATTTGCTACACATTACTTGTTTAGTACGACGTATAGGCATGATGACGAGTATCTATATGTTGGTGTCAAGCATGACCGTGAGACTTAAATTGAAATTCTTGGGTTCTTAATAAATCCTACGAATGCCTAAATTGTTGATTCTTTGTGTTGAGCAAGGATTATGATTATTCTCGTGGAAATTACTTATGATTGAGTATTGGTGCTAGTTAAGGTATTTAGATGTTGGAACAAGTTTGGTTATAGCTAATTTTCCCTTGCCAGGACGTATTTACTTATACTGTCGATTCCCTTGCCGGGATAGTGTTGTTTCTTTATAAATCCCTTGCCGGGACTTTCGTTGTGATTGGTGTTGAACTGTATATATGGATCGGGTTGCGCGCCGCAACAATATCATATTTGGATCGGGTTGCACGCCGCAACAATATTAACTGTATATGTGGATCGAGTTGCACGCCGCAACAATGATATAATTGGATCGGGTTGCACGCGGCGATAATGATAAAAATGGATTGGGTTACACGTTACAACAATTATATAAATGGATCGGGTTGCACGCCTCAACAGTGTTATTATGTTTTGGATCGGGTTGCGCGCCGCAATAATAGATAATACAAAGTGCTTATAGATTGGTGATGAGTTCCTTATTATTTTGCTATGAATTCTAAGTTGTCCTCATGCCTTTCTCTTAAATTACTGCTGGTAATGATATTCCCCCGCAGCATGTTTCCCCCTCCCATCTTGACTTGTTTATTTCTGTTTTATTTTCCCGCTGTATATTATATAACTGCACAGGTTTGTTTGGTAGTCTGGTCCTAGCCTCGTCACTACTTCGCCGGGGTTAGGCCAGGCACTTACTAGCACATGGGGTCGGTTGTGCTAATACTACACTCTGCATTGTGTGCAGATCCCGGAGCGGTAGCTTTTTTACCATAACTTTGGGTGGCTGCCTTCAGTCTAGTTAGAGATCTCGAGGTAGTCCTGCAAGTATCCGCAGGCCCGGTGTTCTCTTCTATCTTTATATGTATTTTGTTTTTATTTACTTCAGAGATAGATTATCCTTTCTTTCCATACATTTGTATGTGGTATACGTAGATGGTCCGCAATATTGTGATACCGGTTCCGGGTAGAGGTGTATGTTGGTATTGTTGCACTTGTTTTTGGCTAAGTTATCAGATTAAGTCTTCCGCATGTATTTATTTATCGTTAATATTTCACTGTTGATCGCACGTTGATTTAAATTGTTAAAAAGGGCTAAATAAAAGAGTTAGTAAATCTATAATACGCGGCTTTCCTAGCTTCCACGAGTAGGCGCAATCATGACTCCCGAGGGTGGGGAATCCAGGTCGTAACAAGTTGGTATCAGAGCTCTAGGTTACATAGGTCTCACAATTCAAGGGCAAGCTTAGTAGAGTCTGAGGGATCGGTACGGAGACGTCTTTACTTATCCCCTAGAGGCTACAGAGTTAGGAAAAAAATTCACATTTATTCTTTCCGGTCGTGCTGTTTGGTTACTCAATGCTAATTGAATTTCTACTTTGTTCTTTCTCAGATGGCGAGAACACGTGCTTCCTCATCCACTGATCAGAAGCCTGAGCCCCCAGCTGCAGCTCCCACGAGGGGTAGAGGGCGAGGCCGAGGTAGGGGCAGAGCTCAGCCCAGGGCAGCAACACCAGTGGTGGAGCCTCAGGTTGACTTTGATAATGAGGTTTCGGCCTAGACAGTTCCGGTGGGGCCCAGCTCAGGTCCCAAAGGGGTTTATTGCTACCCCAGTATTCTAGGATGCTCTGGTCCATCTAGTGGGCCTTATGGAGAGTGTCACCCGGGCAGGCTTGCTTCCTGTAGCACCAGCCATCTCTCAGGCTAGAGGAGGAGCCCAGACTCCTGCTACTCGCACTCTGGAGCAGATGGCTTCCCAATTTCATACTCTAACAGCTCAGCCAGTTGGAGTAGTTCAGCCGGGTATGGTAGCTCAGACCGGTGATGGAGTAGCTATGTCTGCCAATGCTTTGTGAAGATGGGACAAGTTCACCAAGCTCTTCCCTACTGCTTTCAGTGGTGCATCTTCTGAGGATCCCCAGGATTATCTAGACAACTGTCATGAGGTTCTCAGGAACATGAGGATAGTGGAGACAATAGGGTCGATTTTGCTACTTTTTGCTTATCTGGATCCGCCAAGACTTGGTAGAGAGATTATTATTTGGCTAGACCATCCGGATCACCAGCTTTGACTTGGGAGTAGTTTACTCAGCTATTTCTAGAGAAGTTTATCCCCGAAACTCAGAGAGAGGCCTATCGGAGGTAGTTTGAGAGTCTATAGTAGGGTTCTATGAGTGTTACCCTGTATGAGACCAGATTCATCGACTTGGCCCATCATGATATTATCATACTTCCCACTGAGAGAGAGAGAGAGAGAGGGTTAGGAGGTTTATTAAGGGACTTATTCAGTCAATTCGACTTCAGATGACTAAGGAGAGAGAGAATGAGATTTCTTTTCAAGAGGCGACCAATGTGGACAGGACAGGTGAGATAGTTCTGTTATAGGGGGGTTGTCAGGGGTCGAACAAGAGGCCTCGTCATTTAGGCAGATTCAGTGGTGCCTCATCTGGAGGCAGGGATTCGTATGGTAGAGGCCATCCTCATAGGCCTTTTCAGTCAGCACTTCAGGTTTCTTATGGCGCTTCAGGTGGCCGTGGTTCTCATATGCAGTATTCTGATCAGCAACCCTACAGTGCGCCACCAGCTCCTATCAGTGCACCGCCATTCTAGAGTTTTCGGTGTAGTCATTCAGGTCGTCAGGGCAGTCTCAGTTTCCTCAGCCGCAGCACTCAGGTGGATGCTTTGAGTGCGGTGAGTATGGTCATATCCGGAGGGCTTGTCCAAGATTGGTGGGTACTCAATCGCAACAGCAGGGTTCCCGTGCTACGGTTGAGGCACCAGGTGTTCCACCGCCCGCTCCGCCAGCTAAGGGTAGGGGTAGAGGTGCTAGAGGTGGAGCTAGAGGTGTTAAAGGTAGAGCTCAGACCGCTAGATGTGGAGGCCAGCCAGTTGTAGGCCATCCTAGAGATGTAGTCCAGGGTGGTGGGGCCCAGCCCCAATGTTATGCTCTTCTAGCCAGGCCCGAGGCTGAGGCTTCAGATGCAGTTATCCCAGGTATGGTTCTGGTTTGTGATAGAGATGATTCAGTGTTATTTGATCCAGGGTCTACGTACTCGTATGTGTCATCTTATTTTGCACCATATCTGGTCATGCCTAGTGATTTCTTGAGTGCCTCTATATATGTGTCTACACAGGTGGGTGATTCTATTATGGTAGATCGAGTCCATCATTCTTGTATAGTTGTGATTGGGGGTCTGGAGACTCGTATAGATTTGTTACTTCTGGACATGGTTGATTTTGATGTCATATTGGGGATGGACTGGTTATAACCTTACCACACTACCTTGGACTGTCATGCCAAGAATGTGACCTTAGCCTTGCTGGGTTTACCTCGTTTAGAGTGGAGAGGGACTCCTGGCCATTTTAGCCGTAGTGTTATCTCTTATGTGAAGACTCGACGGATGGTCGAGAAGGGGTGTTTGGCTTATTTGGCATATGTTCGTGATTCTAGTGCTAAGGTTCCACCTATGGATTATGTGACTATTGTTTGTGAGTTCCCTAAGGTATTTTCTTCAGACCTGCCGGGTATGCCACCCGACAGGGATATTGACTTATGCATTGACTTGGCTCTAGGCACTCAACCCATTTCTTCCCGCTGTATCTTATGGCCCCGCCTGAGTTGAAAGAGCTGAAGGAGCAGTTGCAAGACTTGCTTGAAAAAGGTTTCATTAGACCTAGTGTTTCGCCTTGGGATGTGTCAGTGTTGTTTGTTAAGAAAAAGGACTGATCGATGCAAATGTGTATAGATTATCGGCAGTTGAAAAAAGTTACAATCAAGAATAAGTATCCATTGCCGAGGATTGATGATTTGTTTGATCAGCTTCAGGGTGCCAAGGTATTTTTGAAGATTGACTTGAGATCTGGCTACCATCAGTTGAGTATTAGGGCATCTGATGTCCCTAAGACAACTTTTTGCACTCGATACGGGCATTATGAGTTCTTGGTAATGTCATTCGGGTTGACAAATGCCCCAACAACTTTTATGGATTTCATGAACCGAGTATTCAGGGCTTACTTGGATTCGTTCATTATAGTCTTCATTGATGATATTTTGATCTATTCCCGCAGCCGGGAGGAGGACGAGCACCATCTTAGAGTGGTTCTTCAGACTTTGAGGGATAGTCAATTGTAAGCCAAGTTTTTGAAGTGTGAGTTCTGGTTGAGTTCAGTTGCATTCTTGGGTCATGTTGTATCAGCAGAGGGTATTCAGGTTGATCCGAATAAGATAGAGGCAGTCAAGAACTGTCCTAGACCAACATCAGCTATAGAGATCCGAAGTTTCTTGGGTTTGGTAGGCTACTATCATCAATTTGTGGAGGGGTTTACTTCTATTGTAGCCCGATGATCTGGTTGACCCAGAAGGGTGCCTAGTTCAGATGGTTGGATGAGTATGAGGCGAGCTTTCAGAAGCTCAAGACAGCTTTGACTACGGCACCAGTGTTGGTTTTTCCCACAGGTTCAGGGCCTTATACAGTTTACTATGATGCATCTCGTATTGGACTTGGTGCGATTTTGATGCAGGATGACAAGGTCATTGCCTATGCTTCACGACAATTGAAGATTTATGGGAAGAACTATCCGGTTCATGATTTGGAGTTGGTAGTCATTGTTCACTCATTGAAGATTTGGAGGCATTATCTGTATGGCGTGGCATGTGAGCTGTTCATGGATCACAAGAATGTGCAGTACTTGTTCAAGCAGAAAGAGCTAAATTTGAGGCAAAGAAGGTGGTTGGAGTTGTTGAAAGACTATGATATCACCATTTTATATTATCCGGGAAAGGCCAATGTGGTGGTCGATGCTTTGAGTAGGAAGTCAGCCAGTATGGGCAGTCTTGCTTATATTCCGGTCGGTGAGAGGCCGCTTGCCTTGGATGTTTAGGATTTGGTCAATCAGTTCATGAGGTTGGATGTTTCTAAGCCCAGCCGTGTGTTAGCTTGCACGATCGCTCGTTCTTCTTTATTGGAGCGTATCCGTGATCGACAGTATGATGATCCCTATTTGTGTGTCCTTAGAGATACGGTGCAACACGAAGGTGCCAAGCAGGTTACCTTAGGTGATGATGGAGTTCTGAGATTGCAGGGTCGAGTTTGTGTGCCTAATGTGGATGGACTTTGAGAGTTGATTTTAGAGGAGGCCCATAGTTCCCGGTACTCTATTCATCCCGCGCTGCTAAGATGTATCAAGATTTGCGGCAGCATTATTGGTGGCGAAGAATGAAGAAGGACATTGTTGCACATGTGGCTCGGTGTTTGAACTGTCAACAGGTTAAGTATGAGCATCATAGGGCCGGTGGTTTGTTCTAGAAGATTGAGATTCCTGAGTGGAAGTGAGAGCGTATCACTATGGACTTCGTTGTTGGACTCCCATGGACTTAGAGGAAGTTCGACGCAGTGTGGGTTATTATTGATAGGCTGACCAAGTTAGCACATTTCATTGCTGTGGCAGTCTCTTATTCTTCTGAGAGGTTAGCTAAGATCTATATCCGGGAGATTATTCGTCTTCATGGTATGCCCATGTCTATCATTTCGGATCAAGGTACGTAGTTTACCTCACATTTTTAGAGAGTAGTTCAGCAAGAGTTGGGCATACGGGTTGAGTTGAACACAGCGTTTCATCCTCAGACGGACTGACAGTTCGAGTAGACTATTAAGATTTTGGAGGATATGCTCTGAGCTTGTGTCATTGACTTTGGAGGCTCGTGGGATCAATTTTTGCCTTTAGCAGAGTTTGTATGGTAGGTAGTGTCGGTCGCCAGTTGGATGGTTTAAGCCGGGGGAGGCTTGGTTGTTGGGTACAGGTCTGGTTCAGGATGCCTTGGACAAGGTCAGGATTATTCAGGATAGGCTTCGTACAGCTCAGTCCAGGAAAAAGAGTTATGCCGACCGTAAGGTTCAAGATTTGGCATTCATGGTCGGTGAGTGGGTATTGCTTCAGGTGTCACCTATGAAGGGCATGATGAGATTTGGAAAGAAGGCAAGCTTAGACCTAGGTTCGTTGGCCCGTTTGAGATTCTTGATCGAGTGAGAGAGGTGGCTTATAGACTTGCATTGCCGCCGAGCTTATCAGTCGTGCATCCAGTGTTTCATGTGTCCATGCTTCGGAAATATCACGGCGATCCATCTCACGTGTTAGATTTCAGCACTGTCCAGTTGGACAAGGACTTGTCTTACGAGGAGGATCCAGTAGCTATTCTAGACCGGCAGGTTCTTCAGTTGAGATCGAAGAGCTTTCCTTCTGTTCATGTTCAGTGTAGGGGTCAGCCTGCTGAGGCATCGACCTAGGAGTTCGAGTCCGATATGTGAAGCCATTATCCCCATTTTTTCCCCGACTCAGGTACTTCCTTCTTATGTCTGTTCGAGGACGAACAATTGTTTTAGAGGTGGAGAATTTGATGACCCAAAAGGTCATCACTTCTTTTAGAAATAAATTATGCGTTCTGAGGCCTTAAAAACCATTCTCGGATCACCATTATGTGAAAATTTGTGAAAAATGATGAACTTTGACTTTAAAATGAATTTAAGTTGAATTCGGTCAACATTTTGGGTAAACGGACCAGGACCTATGATTTTATAGTCTCGGAGGGTCCGTAGGAAAATATGGGACTTGGGCGTATGCCCGGAATCGAATTCTGAGGTCCCAAGCCCGAGAAATGAATTTTTAAAGAAAATTATTTTCTGGAAATATTTATGAGTTTTGGAAAGGAAACATGTTTAAAACTTGATGGTATCGGGACCGTATTTTGGTTTCGGAGCCCTGTATAGGTCTTATATGTGATTTAAGATGAGTCTGTGAAATTTGGAAAGAAACGAAAGTCGTTTGAAGTGGTTCGGACCCGTAGTTGTGAAAATTGATACTTTGAAGGTTATGAGATTTTTCTTAGATTTCTATGCTAAATTCGACGTTTAAGAGGTTATTTTGGAGATTTGATCGCACGAATAAGTTCATATGATAATTTTGAGTTAGTATGCATGTTTGGTGTGGAGCTCCGAGGGCTCGGGTGAATTTTGGATAGGTTTCGGAAGGTTTTAAACTTAGGAAAAATTGCAGGTTTTTGCTGTCTTAGTGCATAGAGGTTTTGTTCTTCGTGTTCGCATGGTCCCACTCGCAAATGCATAAGGCAACTTGCTTAGGTGCCAGTTTATGCTTCGCGAACGCGAGGCTGTGGGGGGGAGTACCCTTCGCGAACGCATCCAGGCACTCGCGAATGCGTAAGGCTAATGGTCTGGGGGGAGGGGTTCACATTTGTTCTACGCGAATGCGACCATCTGACCGAGAACGCGAAGGCTCTTGGAGATGAAGCTCTGTGAACGCGAGCCGACGAGCGTGAACGCGAAGGTCACCTAGGCCTGACCCATCGCAAACGCGACAGGCCTATCGCAAACGCGATGAAGGCCTGCCCAGTGATTTTAAACAGTAACAGAACATACAGGATTTCACCAAAATTTCATAACTTCCTCTTCCAAATTCCAAATTGGGCATTTTTTGAAAGAGAACTTCACCACAAATCCATAGGTATGTAATCTTAGACTCATTTTATTCAATTTCCATTAACACCCATTAGATTTCTAGGCCTAAATCATGTTCTTAAGGGTAGAAAATTAGGGATTTGGGTAGAGTTAAGGCTTTTTGTATAATTGGGATTTAGACCTCGTTTTGGGGTTGAATTTTGGAACTAATTACATATTCTGGCTCGTGGGTGAATGGGTGATCAGGTTTTGGTCCGAACCTTATGTTTTGACCAAGCGGGCCCGGGGTTGATTTTTGACTTTTTGGGGAAAATGATAGAAAACCTTTAATTGAGCATTGGGTATGAATTCTTTAGCTTTTATTGATGTTGTTAAGTCAATTTGGACTAGATACGAGTTGTTTAGAGGTAAATTCTAAAGGAAACTAATTGCTACACGTTACTTGTTGAGTACGACGTATAGGCATAATAACGAGTATCTATATGTAGGTGTCAAGCATGACCGTGAGTCTTAAATTAAAATTATTGTGTTCTTAATAAATCCTACGAATGCCTAAGTTGATGATTCTCTGTGTTGAGCAAGGATTATGATTATTCTCGTGGAAATTACTTATGATTGAGTATTGGTGCTAGTTAAGGTAATTAGATGTTGGAACAAGTTTGGTTATAGATGATTTTCCGTTGCCGGGACGTATTTACTTATACTGTCGATTCCCTTGACGGGATAGTGTTTTTTTTCTTTATAGATCCCTTGCCGGGACTTTCGTTGTGATTGGTGTTGAAATGTAAATATATGGATCGGGTTGCGTGCCACAACAATATTATGTTAGGATCGGGTTGCACGCCGCAACAATATTAACTATATATGTGGATCGGATTGCACGCCGCAACAATGATATAATTGGATCGGGTTGCATGCCGCAAAAATGATAGAAATATATCGGGTTTCACGCCACAACAATGATATAATTGGACCAGGTTGCACGCTGCAACAATGATATAAATGGATCGGGTTACATGCTGCAACAGTGTTATTATGTTTTGGATCGGGTTGTGCGCCGCAACAATAGATAATACGAAGTGCTTATAGATTGGTGACGAGTTCCTTATTGTTTTGCTATGAATTCTATGTTGTCCTCATGCTTTTCTCTTAAATTACCGATGGTAATGATATTCCCCCGTAGCATGTTTCCCCCTCCCATCTTTACTTATTTATTTCTATTTTATTTTTCCGTTGTATATTATATAACTACACAGGTTTGTTTGGTAGTCTGGTCCTAGCCTTGTCACTACTTCGCCGAGGTTAGGTCAGGCACTTACCAGCACATGGGGTCGGTTGTGCTGATACCACACTCTGCACTGTGTGCAGATCACAGAGCGACAACTTTTGGACCATGGCTTTGGGTGGCTGCCTTCAGTCCAGTTAGAGATCCCGAGGTATTCCTGCAGGCGTCCGCATCAAGTTGGGAAATCTGGGTCGTGACAAAAACCATATGGTAAGGGAATTAAAATTCTCGTGAATTTTTACACCCGTTTTGGTGATAAAAATTTTCGTGATTTTCTATCCTACTTCAATATTAAAATCTACGTGATTTTTTACTCGATCTTTGAGATTAAAGTCGTGATTTTATACTCCAATTTATTCCTCGGTTTGAAGATTAAGAACTTGGCCGTTTATTAAATTTGGTCATGTCAGATATTATTCGGTTTGAAGATTAAAAACTTCAAGTTAAATTATGGTTGTGTCAGATTGGTTTGAAGATTTAAAACTTCCTTTTTTTGAGCAAACGGTAAATATATATATATATATTAAAAACTACTTAATGTTTCATACAAAACCTTCATAATTTGTATCACTAAGGACATTTTGATTCCCTAAGCTTGCTAGGATATTGCCATAAGATAAAGACTTAACAATAACATAGAGTTCTTTTTGTTCACTTTCCACAATAGAGTTTACATAAGAGGGTGGAAGTATAAATGTTCTTTTCCTTTTGACTTCGCCTTCTTTGCCAAATATGAGCTATCTTATTCCCTTGCCTGAATGTGTACTGGATGATTACCTTCTGCTGGTGCATGAACAAACTGCATTCATTAATAATGTTTTCATATAATTTATTACCTTGTTGTATAGAATAGATTACCTCCGTGGAGGCTATCTCTATTTCAAGAGGGAACATTCCCCATTCTTGTGTTGTTTTGAGCCGCTCTATTAGTGCCTTCATTTCTGCTTGTAGTAAGCCATTAGCTTGGGTAGATTTTTCAAATCCAACCACTCAATTCCCATAAGTATTTCTGAATACACCTCCTAGGCCACTTTTTTGGTTAAGGTTATTGAAGCCAGTATCAATGTTAAGCTTAAACCACCCTTTTGGTGATTTGTTCCATTTGACTTTTATGGATATTTTAATAAAATTGTTGAGACTCTTTTCAGTGAGCATCTTAAATTCAGTAGCTTTTTGGATAATATGAATATCATTAATAGGATAGTCAGTATTGTTTTAGTTGTTGTTATTTCTATTAAGCCAGATGTGCCAAATGGCAAAGGGGAGGAAGGAATTTGAGGTAATGAAATTATTTTGAAGGGGGTAATCAAAGTCTTTTATTTGAAGAAGCCAAATGCTTGTTATTATCTTTGTAAAACTTTTCCCACTCAAGGTTTTCCCAGAAATGCTTAACATCTTTACACTTTAGAAAGATATGCATTATAGATTCCTCTTCTTGGCATTTGCACATAGGGCAGAAGGGATTAATGTTCAAACCAATTTGTGAGAGATATTTTCGGCATGGTATTCTGTTGTGGAGACACTTCCACAAGAAGAACTTGATTTTATTAGGGCAATTTAGTTTTCAAATCCAAGAGAATTCCAATTGATTGCCTATAGGAGGTTCTATAAGAGTGTAACAGGACTTTGTTGTGAAAAAACCTTTTGTATTTAACGACCATATTGAAATATCATTGGTAGGGCCTTTGAAACATATTCTTGTCTTTGTTATATTTTCTTTTATATCACTAGGTATGTTGATCGATAAATTATTAAAGCTCCATGTTTCCCCATGAATAATGTCCCTTGTTTTTATTGAGTGGTCACTAATAGAGAGAGGACATGTTACTTCCTTCCTAAGATTTTCTATATTTGATATCCAGTTGGTTTCCCATATGTTTATGTTGGAATGGTAATGGGGTGACCAAGTAATAACTTTAGAGCATATATCCCATCCGCTTTGAATAATTTTCTAGACGAAAGAGCTTTTATTTTTGGCACCATTAGTTCCATAAGAGGTGATGATTAATCTAGCCCACGGGGTTGTAGCATTTGTAAGAATTCTCCATACTAGACTAGATAGTGTGCATAAATTCTTAGTAGTAGCATTATGAATACCTAGGCCTCCATTGCTTTTTGGTTGGCATAGTGTTGACCAATTAACAAGATGAATTTTCGTTTTATCCATGGTGCCGCCCCATATAAAATCCTTTTGAATTTTATCAATCTTATTGAGGATATTCTTAGGAAGCAAGGTGTACTGCATATAGTGATTGAGTGTTGAATTAAGACACGGGTGGGATAGGGTAGTCCTTCCTACTAAGTTAATGAATTTCAGTTTCGAGTATGGTAGATTGGTTCTCATATTATCAATAATAAACTAGAAGTCTCTAGGTCTTGGACAATTATTAAATATTGGGAATCCTAGGTAGGTACCAAAGTTGTCACATTTCTTTATACCTAATCTATTTGTAATATCCTTAATGAGAGAAGGGTGCAATTCTTAGAAAAGAGGATCTTACATTTAGTGTTGTTGATACATTGACCTGATAGGTCACAAAATAGGTCTAGTCCATTTTTAATGGCATGGCATGATTTATCATTTACCTTTGCCATCAAGGTAAGGTCGTCAGCAAAAAATAGGTGAGAGAATTTTGGGCATCTTTTTCCTATGATTATTGGATCGCAGTTCCTAATGTCAACTTGATGATCTATATATCGTGTTAGCATTTCTAAGCAAACGATGAAGATATAGGGTGAAATGGGATCTCCTTGTATCATGCCTCGACTTGCACTCAAAGAAATTTGTGACAGAGCCATTAACTATGATAGTAATACTACTTGTTGAGATACAATTTAGTAAAAACTTAGAGAATTTGAGAGGGAAATTGAAATATTATAGAGTGTGATGAACAAACGACCATTCCAAACGGTTAAATGCTTTTTCTAGATCAATTTTTAGAATCATTTGTCCTTGCTTGATTTATCTTTTTTAAATTGGAAACAAGTTCTTGGATGATGATTGCATTATTAGTGGCTCTTCTATTTTTCATGAAACTTTCCTAGAATGGGGATGATAAATTGTTCTAGGAATGGTTTTAGTCGATTTGCTAGAATTTTTATAATTAACTTGTAGATAGTATTGCAGAGCCCAATTGGTCTGGAATTTCTAATGTTATTAGTATTAGGGATTTTAGGGATAAGGCAAAGGTAGGTTCCATTAATATCCTTAGGGATTTCTTGATTACTAACGATATCATGACAAAGTTTTATTACAGAATGACCTATGATTTTCTAATATTTCTGAAAAAAGAACGGGTGGAGGCCATCCGGCCATAGGGCTTTGAAAGTTAAAAGAATATATAGCCCTTTTAATTTCGATATCTAGTAAGGGGGTGTCTAAAAAATTTAGATCTAAATTAGTATGTATATAGGGGTTTCCTAGTGGACTAATCCAACTAGTTAGGGAGTGAGAAGTTGTGAATGTATCTGTGAAGTACTTGAGAACATGTGACATAATTAGGTGGTGTTCATTAATCCAATTTCCGGTATCATCCTTAAAGAAATTGATTTTATTTCTTCTTTTTCTATCAGTGGCCGAAATATGAAAAAAAATTGTGTTAGCATCTCCTTCGTTTAACAATAATATCCTAGACATTAATTTCCAATAGTCCTCTTCGGTTCATAGGATTGTATTCCCTTTTCAATTCAGGTTCTAGTGTTTTGAAGGAAATTACTAGTAGTATAGCTACTGGAATTCTGAATTCCTCGAATCCTAGTAAGTAATTTCCTCTTTTTTCCCATGATGTTACCAAAGGTATTATTTTTCCATGGTTTTACTTTCTACAAAGTTTAGGCTAGCTTTAAAATAATTAGAACCAGGCCAATTTTTTTCAACTATTGTTTGGAATTCTGGATGTTTGCACCAGAAGGTCTCGAGCCTAAAAGGTATATTATGATTTAACCTGCTTTTTAGGAATTAATTCAATTAATAAAGGATTATGGTCCGAGTAGGTTTTGAGTAAGTGAGTTATCGAGCTTTTTGGGAATAGTTCAATCCATTGCTCATTCCCTAATATTTTATCTAATCGTTCCATAATAAGACTCTTATTCCTATGTCTATTATTGGACCAAGTATACTTACACCCTTTAAAGCCTAAAGCTATTAAGTTGCAACTGTTAATTTTAGACCACATAAACCTAGCTCTACTGTCCTTGATAGGTTTTCCCCCAAATTTTTTATTTGAAGCTAAGATATAATTGAAGTCTCCTCCTACCATCCAAGGCCCTTTATAGGTCTTGCTAATATTTTCTAGGTTATCCCACATCAAGTTTCTGTTATGAACATTAGTACTAGCATAAATTAAAGAAAAAAGTCAGGTTTTACGAATAGGTAGTACCTCTATTGATGCATGAATTTCTTGATTTCTACGGACTGCATTTTGAACACTAACCACTTCATGGTTCCACATCCAAATACATGCCGCCTGACTGTCCTTCTGTTGGTACCTCTATCATCTCCGTAAACCCAAATTCATTAAGCATATCAGTATGATTACCCATTCTTGTTTCTAATAAGGTTACCATGCAAGGCCTATGAGTATCTATCACTTCCCTAAAATTTCTCCTAAAATTGTCATTGTTTCCTCGCCTTATGTTCCATATAATAAATTTTGTTAGACAATTCATAGAGATATTAATGTTTGAGTTTGTTGGCTCCCCGTTCTCCCTTATTCCCCCTAGAAATACAGGATTCCTTCTCACTAATGACACTAGGATCATGGCTTTGTTCCCTACTATTAGATCCTGAGGTAGTCTAATGTCCATCGAGAACTTAAAGAGTGACAGTGGGCTACTGAGCACATGCCTCTTCTCTTTCATCTCCGTGAAGAGAAATACCTTTTTCCCGTCTAGACTTGAGAACTCCAGGACTCGCTCTAAGCCTAGGTTGATAGGTTCATCTTCCTCCTCCATTGCTGCTTCTACTGGTCCTGACATTTGAATTGCTTGGTGTTGTGGTGGTGGTACTTGTTAATGCATTGGGGGGTTTGGTTGTTCTTGGGGTTCTGGATTGATCTCCCATAGGAGGAATATGGGGCTGAGTTGAGTGTACATTTCTGTCGGAAAAAAGGGCATGTCTAGTAGAGCATTTTGTGGGTGAATTGGGTTGAACTGTGGTGGTATGTTCCACTGGTTCCTCATTACATGAACCATTTGTGGATTCATTGAAGGCATCAACGGTTGAAGAATGTTGTTTAGCCACATTTAATTTAGATAGTTGTTCATGGCAAGCCTCATGCCCTCCGTTACTAACTGGGCTAGGTATTGGGTATTGTGGAGTATCACTATCGCTTTGTGGCCATTGATTTGGACATTGAAGGAGATTGCATGTCCTATTAGACCTAATTCTATCCACGAGGCAGGTTGGCAGTCTTGTGCTTGTGGAGGTTGGGTATACACAATCTGGGGGTTTTCTAATGGGAGGAAGGGTGGTAGGTTCTCCATTGTTTGAGCCCTGTGTTGGCGTAGGATTTGAATAAGTCTGTGTCTTTTTATTAGGGTTAATGGTAGTCTTGGCATCTAAAATGAAAGATTGAGTATTTAAGAAATTGGTAACAGGCGTGGGATTGGAGCTACTGGTAGTGTGAGAGGGATTGAGGGATAGGGTAATGATTGGCGTTGCCAAGTGTATGGCTTTTGGTTGCCCAATATCTTTTCTTATTAGAAGATCCTCCATGGATATAGTATCCCTTCCGTCTTCTAAGATGATGGACATTTGTTCATTTTTGTTTGTTTGAATTGCCATTTGGCTAACATGCTCTAGAGTGAGTATATTATCATATCTAGGGAAAAGATTTTATTCATTCCCTTCGGTTAACTGAGGATTATTGGCAGATTTTTGGTTAAGTTTGTTATTAGGGTTAGTAGGGTTATTATTAGTAAGAGGGTTATTTTTGTCCAATTGAGTACTATTTTGCATGGCCTTATTTTCTTCTTTTTTATTGAGTTTTGTAGGAGACACGTTGGTATCCAGCATGTCTATATCCTTATTTTAAGAGGACAAGTGTTCACTTGCATGCTTATTATTATTTTTTAATTTGTTGTTAATTTTATCATTAGTGGTTTCCTCTGAAAGCGTCTGCTCACTATCCAGGAGAGAGAAGTGGTTTTTAATAGGAAGAGTGGTTTGATCTTTAACCATGGTGGCCGGATTTTTAGCACTATTTTGTTTTAGAGTGTTGATGGTTTCTTTAGATTTGTATTGTAACAATTGAGTATCCAAATACTTACCTGTATTAGTATTGAATAGATTAATAAAGATACCTAGGTCATTGGTGTTTTTGGTTGGATTATTGAAGTTTTGATGGGAAATATTTCTTCTTTGTTTTGTTCCTTTGCTGAAGGATACAGTTTCCCACTCTGCATATGAGTTCTCCATTGTTGTTGTGGTTTGTTCCTTCGTTGTATTCTTGTTGTCCATGGTTTTTGAACATAACTACAATGTCCTAATGTGTGTCCAAACCTTCCATAGTTTTTACAAAGGAAGTTTTCTCCTGAATATATTGTTTATGGTAGCCAACATATAGAAACGGCTGAACTGGAATTTCTAGTGGGATTTCCACACAAATTCTTGCATAATGACCCCTCAGTATAGTTGATGTACAAATATTGATTTTAAGTAAGCATCCAATTGCATTCCAAATTTTTTCTAAAATTTTACTGTCATAAAATTCCGTTGGCAAATGAGGGAGACTAATCCATACTACTGAGGTAGTTAATTTTTCTTTTGTGGCCACAAAGTTTGGTTTCCATCTTGAAAAAGATAAAAAATGGTCATTAATGAACCATGGTCCTTGATGGATGGATTTCTCCATATTTTTCCTTTTTTTTGAATTTGATGATATAGTAATCTTCTCCAAGATCTATTAGTGAAAAATCTTCTATAGGTCGCCAAAGTTCTTGGATTTTTTTTTTAAATAATGATGTAGTATGTGGTTCCCCACCAGCTTAATTATGATAGAGCATTTCCATGGCTCATAAATACGATGTATGTCTTCTTCAGTTAACAAAATTTGTTTAATGCCTCATGCGCTAGAGATTAAAGAGTGCTCGAACATTTCATCTTCTGGGGGGGAATTTTTGTCAGGTCCATGTCGGACTATCCCAGGTTTGGGGCAAAGTTCATTGGGTCAGAGGTAGTTAACATCTCCTTGAAGGATGATTTGTTCTTTAATTCACTTTGTATTGGCTTTTCACGCACAATGTATGGGGATTTGAGTGGTATTGTATTTTGAGATTCATAGGGTTGAGAATTCATGACAGTAACTCCTGAGAGAGAGAGAGAGAGAGAGAGAGAGAGAGAGAGAGAGAGATCACAACCTTCTACTCTCTTAAAGATTTAAAACTTCACCATTATTAATTCTGGCTCTATCAAGGCACAAACAACAGATCACGTGGTTGTATCTATAAAGAAATAAGGGTAGCAAATACAATTTTTTTCTTGAAGAAATATGTTTGGAATATGTTATTCATCAAACAACGGCCACATACATACCCCAATCCAATGGTATTGCGGAAAGAAAGAATCGATCATCAAATGAAATGATGAATGCTTTGTTGATAAGTTCTGGTTTATTCCAAAACTTGTGGGGGAGGCTATTCTTACATCTAGCTGAATACTCAATTGAGTTCTCTATAGTAAAAAAAACAATCTATACCATATGAGAAATGAAAGGAAGGAAACTCAACTTGAATTGTTTCAAAGTGTGGGGATATTTGGCAAAAGTGCAAGTTTTTAAACCCAAAAGGGTAAAGATATGATCGAAAACCATTGATTGTATTTTCATAAGATATGCAACTAGTAGTAAAGCATATCGATTTCTAGTTCACAATTCAGAAAATCTGGAGATTCATATTTATATGGTGATAGAATGAGATAATGCTAAATTCTTTGAGAGTATTTGTCCTTATAAAAAAAGAATGTGAGTCGTCTAGTGAAATATCTAAGCGACCTTGGGAAGAATAAAAGGTAAGTACTCCTAATGAGGTAAATCCAAGATGTAGTAAATGTCAAAGGATAACTACTTCCTTTGAGCCAGATTTTCTTACATTCTTGTTGGAAAATAAGCCTCAAACGTTTAAGGAAGCTATGCCATTTTTTGGGGAAAAAGACAGTCAATTGTGAGATATAATTCATATTAAATAATTGTGAAGACCCGGTTGGTCATTTTGAGAATTGTAGCCTCATTCCCCTATTTATTTGCTCCTTTTGTGCTTTATAGTTGTTATATGACTTACCGAGTTGGTTGGTTCGGGTCCGGAGAGATTTTAGAATGAAATGACACACTTAGTCTCATAATTAAAAGCTTAAGTTGGAAAAGTTGACCAGATGTTGACTTATGAGTAAACGACATAGAATGGAGTTTTGATGATTCCGTTAGCTCCGTTGGGTGATTTTGGACTTAGGAGAGTATTCAAATTGTGATTTGGAGGTCTGTAGTTGAATTAAGCTTGAAATGGGAAAAATTAAATTTTTGGAAAGTTTGACCGGGAGTGGAATTTTTGATATCAGGGTCGGATTCTGATTCCAGAAGTTGGAGTAGGTCCGTGGTGTCATTTGTGACTTGTGTGCAAAATTTGGGGTCAATCAGATGTGATTTCATATGTTTCAACGTCGCTTGTAGAAATTAAAATTTCAAAGTTCATTGGGCTTGAATCTATGTGTGATTCCTATTTTTGATGTCGTTTGAGGTGATTTGAGGATTTGACTAAGTTTGTATGATGTTTTGGGACTTGATGGTATATTTGGTTGAGGTCCCGGGGCCTTGGGTGAGTTTCGGGTGGTTAACGGATCAAAAGTTGAAGTTGGGAGACTGCTGAAGTTGAGCTTTTGCTGGTTCTGGTTTCCTCTTACATGTTCACGAGAAAGGTCTCGCGTTCACGTAGTGTACCTAGAGGATGAGGAAGATATTTTTCGCGTTCGAGAAGAAGAGGACACCTTCACGAAGAAGAGAAGAGGCAACTGGGGACCCCCATGCGATTGGTATGTGCGTTCATGGAGGTGAGGTCGTGTTAGTGATGAGAGTGGCCTGTGAAGCTTCGCATTCGTGTTCGCGGGTGCCTGAACGCGTTCGCGCAGAAGGGATTTTTGTTCAGAGGTAATTTGTGCTTCGCGAATGTGAGGATTCTTCCGCGTTCGCGAAGAAGGCATACATAGGCAGAATAAAAGATTCAAAAATGAGGGTTTTGAGTTTATAACACAAAATTGATTTGGGAGCTCGGTAGAAGGCAATTATTGTAGTGATTTTCATGTGGGTGTTTGGGGTAAGTGATTGCTATCTAGTTTTGGTTAATTTTCATGATTATGCTTTTGATTATACCATTAAATTTGTGATTTGGGGTGGAAAATTAGGAAAAATGAAGAAGAGTTCTTAGACTAGATTTTGAGGTTTTGAATTGGGATTTTGATATCGGATTTGAGTAAATTTGGTATGGTTAGACTGGTGGTTGAATGAGCTTTTGGATTTTGTGACTTTAGTCGGCCCATGGGCCGGCTTGGAGCCGATTTAGGATTTTTGTGTTATAACCTTGTAATTTCTTGTAGATTTGATCCATTTAGCCCGTATGATTGTATTATACTGCTTGTGGCAAGATTTCGGTCATTTAGAGGTCGATTTGCGAGGTAAAGGCGTGTTGGAGTAGAGTTTTGCTCGGATTGAGGTAAGTAACACTTCTAAACTTGGTTCTGAGGCTTCGAAACCCTGAATTATGTGTTATGTGATTGGTGTTGAGGTGACGTACATACCAAGTGACGGGTGTGCAGGCGTGCATCATGAGCATGACATCGTATAGTGGTTCTATCTTGAAGATATCCGTGTTTTCCTTATATGATAAAGTAATTGAGCTGTCAATAATGCTAGAGATCATGTTTAGGTTATATGCCGGTACTGTTGGGACCCATAGTGGTCGTTTCTTGCTGTTGACTTATTGATTTTATTGATATTTCGTACTCAGTAACATTCATTCATTTCATATCATGTCTCAGTCTCTGTTGTTATTTATTGATATATCATATCATCATGTTCGGGCTAGTTTCATGACATTGTGATCCCGTGAGAGAGACTGGAGAGATTGATGGGATCGGACTGCACGTTTAGTGGTTATACTGATTTATGATAACGCTTGGACTGAAGGAGCCCCTCTGGAGTATGCACACACCCCTAGACAACACGATTAAGTATATTGAGGTATGGATCTTCCCTGGATATGGATCTTGTCCGAAGCATTATATACCTGAGGATGGATATTCCCCACGGGCTGGATTGGACCTACTCATACTGAGTGACTGATGGTCAGTTGTTGTATGTATTCTAGGAAGGATCTTCCCTCGGCCGGATTGGTCATGTACAATATTGAGTGATAGAGCATTTGAGAGTGTGAGCACATGAGGTTGTTAGCATAGTGCATCACATACAGTATGTGCATTGGCATGTAGAAGTAGAGGAGTATATTCTTCATATCAATCAGATTTGATCTATTATACTGTTTTGAGTTTATATGTTGAACTTGAAAACATGCCTATATTTCTACACTATTATTTCAATAGCGAACTATCCCGGTTGAGTTTGTCACTACTTTCAGTCTAAAGGTTGGATTTGTTACTTATTGAGTTGGTTGTACTCACGCTACACCCTGCACCTCGTATGCAGATCCAGGTGCTTCCGGTCATAGCGGTTGTTGAGTGTGGAGTCAGGATCTTGGGAGACTGTCGAGGTAGCTACATGGTGTTTGCAAGCCTTAACTCTCATTCATTATCTTTACTTATGTTTCAGTCCTTGTTCCTTAGACATTGTAGTAGACTATATCACTGTATAGATGCTCATGTACTTGGTGACACCTCGGTTTTTGGGAGAGATTTGTATTGTTGCGAACATATTTATGTTTTCAAAAGGGTCTCCTTAAATTATTAATTGCTTCGGTATAATTTTCAAAGCTTTCATTTAGTTGAATTGGTTGAGTTGTTGGCTTTCCTAGTTCCACGATAGGCGCCACAAGTTGGTATCAGAGTCTAGCTTACATATGTCTCACGAGTGATGAGCAAGTTTAGTAGAGTCTTGCGGATCGGTACAGAGACGTTTGTGCTTATCTTCGAAAGGCTGCCGAATCCTTAGGAGACTTCACATTCTTGAATTCTTATCGTGCGAATCTGTTGATTCCGGTAACTAAACGCCTATTTTTTTTTCTCTCATAGATGGTGAGGACACGTACTACTGGGCAAGATGGACAACCACTAGTACCACCAGCTAGGGCCACGAGAGGCCGAGGTTCGTGGTAGAGGCCGTCGTAGGGGCAGAGGTGCAGCTAGGGCAGCACCTACAGATCCACCAGTTGCCCTAATTCAGGAGCAGGTTCTAGTTGTGGATGAGCCAGTGGGGTCAACTCAGGCACCAGATGTGCCTATCGTGATTCCATGTTTTTAGGAGGCCTTAGCTCAGATTCTAACCGTGTGCACCAGTCTTGCTCAAGCGATATCTATTCTGGCTGCAACAACTACTTTTGAGGCTTGGAGAGGTACTCAGACTCCCACCGCCTGTACACTAGAGCAAGTAATGCAAGGACTCCAGACACCGTGGCAATACCATCCCAGTCGGTTGCTGCTCAGGCCTATGTGATTCCTATTATGATTGATGATGAGCAGCTGAGACTAGAGAGGTTTGGGAGACTCCAGCCTCCATCTTTCAGTGGTATAGAGTCTGAGGATGCCCATGGTTTCTTGGATAAGTGTCAGAGGATTCTTCATACATCAGGTATTCTAGAGACCAGTGGGGTCTTGTTCACTACTTTTCAGTTTTCTGGGGCTGCCTTTAGATAGTAGGAGGCTTATGAAAGGCGCAGGCCGGTCTATGTAGCACCGCTTACCTGGAAGGAGTTCTTCATTCTCTTCTAGGAGAAGTTCATGCTATAGTCTCGTAGAGAGGAGCTGTGCAGACAGTTTGAGCAGTTATGTCAGGATGACATCTCTGTGATGCAGTACAAACTGAGGTTTTCTTAGTTGTCCCGTCATGCATTTGGATGGTTCCTACTGATAGGGAGAGGACAAGAGGTTCATTGATGGCCTCATATATTAGCTGCGGTTTCTTATGACTAGGGAGAGGGTATCTGGTGCTACTTTCAATGAGGTTGTTGACATTGCTTGGCAGATTGAGTTTGTCTACAGCTAAGAGTGAGGTGAGAGGGAGGCCAAGAGGCCTCGTGGATAGGGTGGATTTAGCGGTGTTCCTTCTGGGGGTCAGTTCTATCACGGTAGGGGTCGTCCTTACAGGAATGTTCAGACGGCTCGTCCAGTTCACAGTGGTGCATCATCTGGCCATGGTTCATACAGTTCTCAATAGGGTCACTCATCTCTCAATGCCCTTCTAGCTCAGAGTTCGTCTCATGCACCATCAGCTTAGGGTTCATCTATGCCGGATCCTTCTAGCAGTTATCCCGGTTCTCGAGGCTCCCTTCAGTCTCCACAGCCATTCACAGGGAGAGGTTGCTTTGAGTGTGGAGATTTGGGTTACATCAAGAGGCATTGTCCTAGCCTTTTGGGAGGTCCAGCTCAGTCGAGGAGTTAGCCTACGACTTCAACACCTATTCCTTCACCACCCGCCCACCCAGCTCGAGATGGAGCTCAGTCAGCTAGGGGTCGGCCTAGAGAGGGAGGCCGATCAGGTGGCAGTCAGGCCCAATTCTATGCTCTTCCTACCATACTAGATGTTATTACTTAAGACACAATGATCACAAGTATTGTCTCAGTATTTCACGGGGATGCCTCTGTATTATTTGACCCTGGTTCCACTTATTCATATGTATCCTCATATTTTTCTCATTATCTAGATATGCCCCGTGAGTCTTTAGTTTCATGTGTTAATGTATCTATGACAATGGGCGATACTGTTATTATGGATTGTGTATATAATTCATGTATAGTGACGATTGAGGGATTGGAAACTAGAGTTGATCTCTTGCTGCTTAGTATGGTCGATTTTGTCATAGTATTCATTGATGATATCTTGTTGTACTCTCATAGCCAGGAGGAGCATGCCCATAATTTGAAGATTGTGTTGCAGCGGTTGAGGGAGGAGAAACTTTATGCCAAGTTCTCCAAGTGTGATTTTTGGCTTAGTTTAGTGGCGTTCTTGGGGCACGTGGTGTCTAGTGAGGGTATTCAAGTAGATCCGAAGAGGATATAGGCGGTTTAGAGTTGGCCTAGGCCGTCCTCAGCTACAGAAATTTAGAGCTTTCTTTGTTTGACCGGTTATTATCGTCACTTCGTGTATGGTTTCTCATCTATTGCATTGCCCTTGACCTAATTGACCCAAAAGGGTGCTCCTTTCAGGTGGTCGGATGAGTGTGAGAAGAGCTTTCAGAAGCTCAAGACTACCTTAACCACAACTCCAGTTCTAGTTCTACCTTTAGCTTCTGGTTCTTATACAGTGTATTATAATGCTTCTCAGATCGGTATCAAGTGTGTTTTGATGTAGGAGGGTAGAGTGATTGTTTATGCTTCGCGTCAGTTGAAGCCTCAAAAGAAGAACTACCATGTTCATGATTTGGAGTTGGCTGTCATTGTTCATGCATTGAAGATTTGGAGGCCCTATCTCTATGGTGTGTCTTATGAGGTATTTACGGATCTTCGGATCCTCCAACAATTGTTCAAATAGAAGGATCTAAATTTGAGGCAGCGGAGATGGTTGGAGCTGCTAAAGGACTATGATATTAATATTCTGTATCATCCAGGAAAGGCCAATGTGATAGCCGATGACTTAAGTAGGAAGGTAGTGAGTATGGGTAACCTTGCATTCATTCCTGTTGGTCAGAGACCTCTTGCAGTTGATGTTCACGCCTTGGCCAACCAGTTCGTGAGATTAGATGTTTTGGAGCCTAGTCGGGTTCTAGCTTGTGTGGTTTCTTGGTCTTCTTTATTTGATTGCATTAGAGATCACCAGTATGATGATCCTTATTTGTTTGTCCTCAAGAACAAGGTCCAACACGGTGATGCCAGAGATGTTACTATCGGAGATGATGGGGTGTTGAAGATGTACGGCTGGACATGTGTGCCCAATGTAGAGGGGTTACGTGAGTTGATTTTTGAGGAGGCCCACAACTCGCAGTATTCCATTCATACAGGTGCATCAAAGATGTACCAGGACTTGAGGCAGCACTATTGGTAGAGGAGAATGATGAAGGATATAGTGGGGTTTGTAGCTCGGTGTCTTAACTGTCAGCAGGTAAAGTATGAGCATCAGAGACCGGGTGGATTGCTTCAGAGGATAGAGATTCCAGAGTGGAAGTGGGAGTGGATCACCATGGATTTCTTAGTTGGGCTCCCAAGGACTTTGAGGAAGTTCGATGCTATTTAGGTGGTTGTGGATCGACAAATCAAGTTCGCATAGTTCATTCCAGTTGGTATTGCTTATTCTTCAGACCGGTTGGGGGACGTTTACATCCGAGAGATTGTTCGCCTTCACGGTGTGCCACTGACCATCATTTCAGATCGAGGCATGCAGTTTACATTGCAATTTTGGAGAGCCGCGCAAAGAGAGTTGGGCACCTAGGTTGGGTTGAGTACACCGTTTCACCCTCAGACGAACGGACAGTCCAAGCGCACTATTAAAATATTGTAGGACATGCTATGCGCTTGTTTCATTGATTTCAGGGGTTCATGGGATCAGTTTCTGTTGCTCGCAGAGTTTGCCTAGAACAACAACTACCAGTCGAGCATTCATATCTCCGGTGGGTTGGTTTGATCCAGGCGAGGCTAGGCTACTAAGTACTGACTTTGTTCAGGATGCTTTGGACAAGGTTAAATTGATTTAGGAGTGACTTCACACGGCGCAATCTAGACTGAAGAGTTATGTCAACATGAAGGTCCGTGATGTTGCTTACATAGTTTGAGAGAAGGTTCTGCTGAAGGTTTCACCCATGAAGGGTGTTATGAGGTTCGAAAAGAAGGGCAAGTCGAGTCCTCGATTTATTGGGCCGTTTTAGGTACTTCATTGGAGAGGTGGCTTACAAGATTGCCTTGCCACCTAGTTTATCGACTGTGCATCCAGTATTTCATGTTTGTATGCTCCGGAAGTAAGTCAACGATCTGTCTCATGTTTTGGATTTTAGCATGGTTCAGCTGGATGGTGATTAGACTAATGATGTGGAGCTGGTGGCCATTTTGGATCGGCAGGTTCAAAAGTTGAGGTCAAAGGATATAGGTGTAATGGAGAGGTCAGCCCGTGGAGAAGGCTACTTGTGAGACCGAGCGGGAGATGCAGAGCGGATATCCACACATATTTGAGACTCTAGGTATGTGTCTAGACCCGTTTGAGGATGAACATTTGTTTAAGAGGGGGAAGATATAACGACACAGTCGATCGTTTTGAGAGTTGTAGCCACATTCCCCTATTTACTGATCCTAAAGTTTTTATATGACTTACCAGGTTAGTTGGTTCGGGTTCGGAGAGATTTTAGAATGAATGGAGGTACTTAGTCTTATAATTAAAAGCTTAAGTTGGAAAAGTTGACCGGATGTTGACTTATGAGTAAACGACTCTGGAATGGAGTTTTGATGATTCCGTTTCGGAGAGATTTCAGAATAAATTGAGGTACTTAGTCTTATAATTAAAAGCTTAAGTTGGAAAAGTTGATCGGATGTTGGCTTATGAGTAAACGACTCCGGAATGGAGTTTTGATGATTCCGTTAGCTCTGTTGGGTGATTTTGGACTTAGGAGAGTGTCCGGATTGTGATTTGGAAGTCCGTATTAGAATTAGGCTTGAATTGGCGAAAATTGAATTTTTGGAAAGTTTGACAACGAGTGGAATTTTTGATATCAGGGTCGGATTCGGATTTTGGAAGTTGGAGTAGGTTCGTCGTGTCATTTGCGACCGGTGTGCAAAATTTGGGGTCAATCAGACGTGATTTGATAGGTTTCGGCGCCGTTTGCAGAAATTGGAAGTTCAAAGTTCATTAGGCTTGAATCTATGTCTGATTCCTATTTTTGAGGTTGTTTGAAGTGATTTGAGGATTTGACTAAGTTCGTATGATGTTTTATGACTTGATGGTATGTTTGGTTGAGGTCCTAGTGCCACGGGTGAGTTTTGGATGGTTAACGGATCAAGAGTTGAAGTTGGGAGACTGCTGAAGTTAAGTTTTTGTTGGTTCTGGTTTACTCTTACGCATTCGCGAGAAAGGTCTCGCGTTTGGATAGTGTACCTAGAGGCTGAGGAAGATTTTTTCTTCGCATTCCCGAAGAAGAGGACGTGTTCGTGAAGGTTTGGGTAGAAAGTGCATCGCGAAAGCGAGATGGGTGACGCGTTCGCAAAGAAGAAAAGAGGCAACTAGGGACCCCATGCAATTAGTCTACGCATTCGCGGAGGTGAGGTCGCGTTCACGATGAGAGGGGTCAGTGAAGCTTTGCATTAGCGGGTGCCTGAACGATTCGCATAGAAGGGATTTTTAGTTAGAGGCAATTTGTGCATCGCAAACGCGAGGATACTTCCGCGTTCGTGAAGAAGGCGTACCTCGGCAGAATAAAAGATTCAAAAATGAGGGTTTTGAGTTCATAACACAAAATTGATTTGGGAGCTCGGTAGTAGGCGCTTTTTGGAGGGATTTTCACGTGGTTGTTTAGGATAAGTGATTCCTATCTAGATTTGGTTAATTTCCATGATTATGCCTTTGATTCTACCATTAAATTTGTTATTTGGGTGAAAAATTGGGGAAAATGAAGAAGAGTTCTTAAGCTAAATTTTGAGATTTTGAATGGGATTTTGATATAGGATTTGAGCAAATTTGGTATAGTTAGACTCATGGTTGAATGGGCTTTCGAATGACATGGGCCCATGGGCTGGCTTGGAGCCAAATTCAGATTTTTGAGTTATAACCTTGTAATTTCTTGTAGAATTGATCCATTTAGCCCGTATTGATTGTATTATATTGCTTGGGGCTAGATTCGGGTCATTTTGAGGCTGATTTGCGAGGCAATGGCATGTTGGACTAGAGTTTTGCTCGGATTGAGGTAAGTAACACTTCTAAACTTGGTTCTAAGGGTTCAAAAGTGCGAATTAAGTGTTATGTGATTGGTGTTGAGGTGACGCACATGCCAAGTGACGGCGTGCACCGTGAGAATTGTGACCTGGTCGATTTCACGTCACCGTATAGTGGTTCTATCTTGTTGATATCCGTATTTTCTTCATGTGATAATGTAATTGAGTTGTCAATCATGCTAGAGATCATGTTTAGGCTATATGTCGGTACTGTTGGGACCCATAATGGTCGTTTCTTGTTGTTGGCTTACTGATTTCAATGATATTTCATACTCAGTCACATTCATTCATTTCATATCATATCTCAGTCTCTGTTGTTATTTATTAATACATCATATCATCATGTTCGGGCTAGTTTCATGACATTGTGAGCTTGCGAGAGAGACTAGAGAGTTGACAATTGAGTGAGGCCGAGAGCCTGATTATGAGTGACATTTATAGGATCAGGCTGCACGCGCAGCAGTTATAATGATTTATGGTAGCGCTTGGGCTGATGGATCCCCTCCGGAGTCTGCAAACACCCCTAGTGAGTGCGGTTAATTATATTGAGGGAAGAATCTTTACTAGACATGGATCTTGTCTGAAGCATTATATAACTGGGGATGGATCTTCCCCATGGGTTGGATTGGCCCTACTAAGTACTGAGTGACTGATGGTTAGTTGATGTATATATTCCGGGATGAATCTTCCCTGGGCTGGATTGGCAATATATAGTACTGAGTAATTGACCATTTGAGAGTGTGAGCACATGCGGCTGTCAACATGGTTCATCACATATAGCATGTGCATTGTCATGTAGAAGTAAAGGATTATATTCTTCATATCATTCAGATTTGATCTATCTTATTGTTTTAAGTTTATCTGTTGAACTTGAAAGAATGCCTACATTTTTGCACTGTTATTTCAATATTACTGTACCGGTTGAGTTCGTCACTACTTTCAGTCCAAAGATTGTATTTGTTACGTATTGAGTTAGTTGTACTCACGCTACACCCTGCACCTCATGTGCAGATCCACGTGTTTCCGGTCATAGCGGTTGCTGAGTGTGGATTCAGGATCTTGGGAGATTATCGAGGTAGATGCATGACGTTCACAGGCCTTGACTCTCCTTCATTATCTTTACTTATGTTTCAGTTCTTATTCCTTAGACATTGTAGTAGACTATATCCCTGTATAGATGCTCATGTACTCGGTGATACCCTGATTTTTGGGAGAGATTTGTATTGAGTTGCGAACATATTTATGTTTTTGAAAGGTTTTCCTTAAATTATTAACTGTTTCCGTATAATTTTCAATGATTTTGTTTAGATGAATTGGTTGAGTAGTTAGCTTGCCTAGTTTCACGATAGGCGCCATCACGATGGTTGGTTTTGGGTCATGACAATAATCATACTTGGGAGTTGGTTGATCTTCCTCCAAGAAATAAACCTATGGATTCTAAGTGAATTTTCAAAAGAAAATGAAAGTTAATGGTGCTATTGACAAATACATGGAAATGTTAGTTGTCAGGATTTAGACAATAAGAAGGTCTTGATTACTTTGGCACTTACTCGCTGGTAACGAGAATTACATCTATTCGGGTATTAATAGCGTTATGTCCTTGAAATCCATTAGATGGATGTGAAGACAATCTTCTTAAATGGATATTTTGGAGGAGTGAATTTATATGTAACGACATGACAGGTTCGTGGTTCCCAAAAAGAGAAGAAGGTGTATCGAATTGTTAAGTCGTTTTACGAATTGAAACAAGAATATAAAATAATGGCATGCGAAATTTGACGAAACATATTATCAAATGGTTTCAAATTAATGAGTATAACAAATTTACATTAAGAATACTCTAAATTATGTAGTCACTGTTTGAAATAATAGAAAGGTACATGAATTCTTTGAAATGTGGGGGTGTTTAGCTTATGCATGACAAAAGCTAATGTTAGATGCAATATCTATATTATTTAGAATAACTTTAATATGGTAGTTAGTAAATTCATTACTTGTTCAATCTTAGTGATGATTAGTTGATGAAACTACCAATTTGAAGGTTGTTCACCTGCCTTTCTAAAACGGACGTATTAATACGTTGGTCTATAATGTGGTGAACTAACTGATGAAAATCTATAGCAAGTTGAATTTGTTTCATGAATAAAGGTGTGCTATAATTTCTCATATAGACCTGTATTGCATTTTTGAATAAGAAAAATAGCATACAAATACTAGAAAAAGGCAGAGTGGTTGCAAAATATGTTATACATTCAAAGGTTGTGGCCACAACTAATACCAATCATTCCAGCCGTTGATATAATATAATGTTGCTACATAAGGAAGTTTGCATTGAACTGTCGCGACAATAAAATGAGTCTTGAGATATTTGAAATATACTCAAAATTATGCTTTGCACTACAATAAAAAAAACTCGCGGTAATGAAGGGATATATTGATGCAAATTAGATTACCGGTTTAACTGTTTATAAATCCAGAAGTAGATATATTTTTACAATCGGTGGTGGAGTGATATCTTGAAAATTATCCAAATAAACATATATTACCCACTCTACAATGAAGGCTGAGTTTATAGCCTTAGACAAGGCCGGTGAAGAAAATGAATGGCTCCGAAATTTCTTCAAAAAATTTCATCTTAGCCAAAAATATTGGCATGTAGATGAATATATTGTGATAGTCAAGCGGCAATAGGAAGGGCATGGAGCGTTATGTATATCGAAAAATCTCGGCATATACGACGAAAACATATAACCATCAGACAACTACTCTAGGAAAATTATCATAATTGACTATGTGAAGCCAAGTGATAATGTGTTGAATCCACTTACAAAAGGCCTAACTACAGAGGTAGCTGATAGATCATCGAAGAGAATGAGAATATGGCCGAGGATAAGTCATTTTGACGGTAATTCTACCTAGAAGACTGGAGATCCCAAGATCTAGGTTCAAGGAGATCAAACAAAGTCATTAGTGACGGTTCAATATTATCAAATAAAATTTTGGTCCATTCTCGTGATGAAATAATGTTCAGTATCAAGGATAAAGTGTAAAGGTTTTTTAATGGTTTTTAAGTTTGATACAGGGTATATCAAATACTGTATCTACAAGATTACATGTTTAGGAATCACCTATATAAGTGTGAAGTATAAACCGCTTCAGGGAGAATTCAGTAAAGCCAATTCTCTATGCACTTATAAACCGGGCGGTGTTCATGGCTAAAATGATGAGAACCAAAGACGGTTAAGGATTTATTGTATAACTTATGGTTGTCTAGGTATACACCAAAGCTCGACGGTTCAAAGATATCAAATCTACCAATTGACCGAGTATATCCGACATAAGCTCACTACGGAAAGTTCAAAGGGAAACCTAAATATCCAGATGCGATTAATCCTTGCTTGCAAATCACACAGTTTTCATATATGTTTTTATACATATGGCCATTCATATGGGGGATTGTTGTGTATTTTCTAAAGGGTGTGAATGAGAAATGGAAGAGACACCTTTTAAATTGCACATCTTCATCTCACCCTTTCATTTTCTATAAATTTAGAGGCTTGACCTCAATTTTAAAAGATGAAAAATCTGAAAACTTCTCTCCTCTTTCTACATTGTTGCATTATTTTTCAAACAAACATAAGTGTCAAGTGTGATTTGCTCGTTTGTTAAGTTTGCTGAAGTTCTGTAATTTCGATCGCTAGTATTACAAAATAGTTATTCCGTTCTATCCTGGGAGGAATTAATCCATAATATTGGGCAACAGTGAGAGGATTAAATTTCTTAAGGACACACAAACAACTTGTGGGCTCGGAATTATTTAATATTTTGTTTGTTAAACTAACATTTTTTCCTTCTTTGATTTTCTGATTTCGAGCACATTACCAACAGTGACTCGGTTCTATAAATTTTTCTCCTTTATTAGGTACCTTTACTTTACTGGTTAGGTTTTGTGCTTGCAGCACGAAACAATTATTGTACCTTTCGACAGTGAATTTGACTAATTTTTGAAGCTAAATTGCATTAGATTTTCTTAATATTTTAAATCAAAATTTAGATATTCGGAAACTATACGAGAAGTACTATAATTTATAATTTTTTTTATATCAATATGGTGAAAAAATACATGTTAAAACGCTGGTCAAAGTTTATATAGTTTGACTATTAAAAAGCGAAACATGACAAGTAAAAATAAACGGAGGGAGTAGTTATCTAGTAGCACCATGTGACAATCTAATGCCAAAACTTATTGAATAGTTATCATGAGAATAGATAGTATGGCATAGGAGTGGCAAACAAACGGCTCAGATCTAATATTCCAGGACTAAAGTTTCCGAAAACTAAATTCGGTAGACATGAATTTTTACAAATTATTGATATTTTGTGGAGTAACAGTTTTACAATATAAAGAGACAAATAGTTCATCTTTTTTTGTTTTGGGTTGTTTTTGTTTACAAATTTAGCAAAAAAGGAAAAAGAAACATTTGGCATAGCACGTGTTATATTTTGTTTATTTATTGAAGTTGAGGTCTCATAAACTGCCAAAAAGTTGGGCACCAATTATTGGGTACATTTGCATCTATACTCACTTTTTGTATCATGTTTTAACTTGTGTTCGTTTTGTAAAAAAAATTGCAAGTGTATCCGCTTTTTCGCATAACTTTAGCATACGGGGTTGAAGTAGCAAAGACAATCACGCAAAACTTCAGCATTCTAGTAGCCGGGCCTGAATTTTTGTTTTTGTAACTGGCGAACTTCAGCTCTAGAGCTGAAGTTTTTGTTTTGTAACTGGCTAGTAGCTCTAAAGCTGAAGCTTTTGTTTGTAACTGACGAGTTTTTGTTTTGTAACTGACAAAATTGAAATTTTTGTTTTGTAACTGACGAACTTCAGTTCTTTTTTGTTTGTAACTGATGACAGCTGAACTTCAGCCCTAAATTACTCCTTCAGAAACAAAACAAAACCTTACTGACGAAAGTCATAACCTTTAACGCATACTGGTGTCCTTTTTCATTTTAGAGACACGAATGCGCTTGACACATTTTCATTCGTATTGATCAATTATATAAGTATTACTATAAAGTTCAAGCACTAAATACATCTTTGTTCAACAACAGGAACCTAAGTTGATTTTAGCCACACCAGAGTGTAATTAAAAAAACAAATCAAGTAAATGGAGTATTTTCAGATTACTGTCTAAATGTTGTTTCAGGAATGACAGTACTAGTTACTTCCATGAGAAAGAACCGATGAATATCTATAGTAATTTGAGCTACTTCTGCAAGCCATTCATTCTCTGGATTCCGTCAAAAACGTCCATTGGTATAACTTTGACGAGGAGAAGGAGGAGGAGAAAGGGGCTGAAGTTGTTTAAAAAGTGGGTACAAGTTAAAAGATTTTTAAAAAATGGGTATAGGTTAAATGGGGGCGACCAAATAGGGCGCCCCGTGCAATTTTTACCCAATTATTGTTGGTCTCGACAAGTATCACAACAATAAAGGATGAATGACACAGTTACCCACAAAATATATTATTTATCCTTGTCTACCCATTTACGTTTCTACGCATCAAACTAATTATCTTTCCTATTTATAGTAGTTTTTCTAGGTAATTATCTCTTTTTTCTCCTTTTCTTTTTTTATTTTTCTGCTTCTTTTCTTTTTTCCTTTTTTTCTTTTTTCTCTTTTACTATTCATTTATTTTTTTACCCAAATCGTATTATTGTTATTTTTACCGTATCTTAATTTCACACTCAATTTTGACTCTTTCTTTATTTATTTTTCTTTTTATTTATTTTCTTCATTTTTTGTTCCTTTTCTAATTTCATTTAACTTCTTTTTTTCTTTTAATTTCTTCTCCTCTTCATAACCTAATTTCATTTATATTTTTTTGCTATTTTTTGTTCTTCTTTTTTACACAATAAAAAAAGATAACTGATATAGTAAATATTTGTTCACTTTTTTAAAATAACAAGCATAATATACATTTTGTCTTTTTTCTTATTCTTTTTAACTTTAATTTTTAGAATAACTTATACATTATAACTATTTTCTCTTCTTTTTTTTTTTGCTTTTATTTTATTTATTTATCTTTTTAAATTTTATTTATTGTTATTTCAAATCATTTTTTATTTCCTCTTTTTCGTAAGCTAATTCTGCACACATTTTTGGCTCCTTTATTTATTTATTTTTTCTCTCTTTTATATATATATATATATATATATATATATATATATATATATATATATATATATATCAAAATAAAAATATTTTTTAGTAACAGTTGAAGAAGTATATTATTGCAATATACTATGATACTCACATACTATTTATCATATACTGACAAGGTATATGATATCCAGAACTTTGTTAGAAAATTAAAAAAAGACCATTGATTTTTTTTAAAAATAAAAAAATACCAAATTTATCTATATTGTTACGTTATACCATATACTGTAATAGTATATTGTTGCAATAAGTATACGCTATTGAATTAAATATTATATACCAAAATAGTATATAGTATGTTATTTTGGTTTATAGTACAAATTAGTCTTATTCGCTTGTTTAACTCCATTTAACCTAAATTTCTAAAATCTACTCCAGAATTTTTACCAAATTGACTCAAACTTTAGCCACAACCTCCAATCTAATATTTCAAACTATATATTTTGGTTTAAGAAAAAATTGAAAAAATATGAGAATTTCCGTTGAAAAACTGAAAAAGAACTCAATGAAAATTTTAAAAAATTATAAAAGTTCCAAATTATAATAGTATACTCTTGCATTATATAGTATACTATAATAGTATATCATTGGAATGAACTATATACCAAAATGGTATATAGTATATTATTTTGGTATACAATACAAATTCTTCTTCGCCAGTTATACGCACTATTGAATTAAATATTATATACCAAAATGGTATATAGTATGTTATTTTGATATATAGTACAAATTAGTCTTCTTCGCTAGTTCAACTCAATTTCAACCTAAATTTTAAAAATCTACTCAATAATTTCCACCAAATTGACTCAAACTTTAGCCACAACCTCCAATCAAATATTTCAAACTAAATATTTTAGTTTAAGAAAAATATTTAAAAAACATGAGAACTCCGTTGAAAAGTTGAAAAGAATTCAACGAAAATTTCAAAAATAGAAGGACCAAATTATACTAGTATACTATTACATTATATAGTATATTTTTTAATTTTTTTTCTTTTATCTCCTTGTCTAATTTTATTTATTATTATTTTCAAATTATTTTTTCTTTATTTTCTAGTTTTTTCATAATCTAATAGTGTGCACCTTTTTATCTCCTTTATTTTGTTCCTTTTTATTTTTTCTCTTTATTTTTTCACTATATCAAAAAAAGATAACTAATATTTTTTTTTATTTTTCATATATTAATTGTTAAAAATAACTTATTCTAGCATTTAGTATGCTAAAGATAATATATTAGTAGTAGTTAAAGTATATTGTTGCAGTATACTCAGATTCTCTTATTATATATATTATTATATAGTGACATGGTATCATAAAGGACTCGTTCATTTCTTTAACAAAAAAAAGTACTCCTCAGTCTTCTATGATACTCACATGGTATATATCATATACTAACACGATATCATAGAGGTCTGGTTCACTCCTTCCAGAAAAATACTCAGTCCTCTATGATACCAACCCTGTAAATATCATATACTAATTTGGTATCATGGAGGACTGATTCATTCCTTAAAAAAAACTCATTAGTCCTTTATATACTATATTGATTGGTATACCCACATGATGGATATTATATACTGTCAGGGTATCATAAAAGACTAGTTCATTACTTCAAAAAAAATAGCAGTATATTATTGTAATTAATTATTGATTGGTATACAGTATAACATTTTGGTATACAATACAAATTTATATTCTTTGCTAGTTCAACTCAATTTTAATCCAAATTTTAAAAATTTACTCTAAATTTTCTACCAAATTAGCTAAAAATTTAGCAACAACCTCCAATTAACACATCAAACACACTCCAATCAGAATTGGATCGAAATGACTACAAACAAACTCAATATATTAGTTTCATGAAGGATTTTAATTTTTCTTATAATAGAGTACTTATAAATTAAGATTTATTTTTGACACAAATTACATATTTTAAAATTACAAAAAGGACAATGAAAGATAAGAAGGTTGAGGGCATTTTCCAATGTAGTAATAATAGTTCCCTTATTCTTTTGAGAGTAGGGTTGTTTAAAATTGAATCGTAATTATTAACCGAACGGCATAATATCCGTCCAATCAGACAATAAGCAGCCCTATTTGAGAGATTTGTATGCTAATAGAATATTATTTATTTACAAGAAAAACTCATCAATGCTAAAATAGAGGTCAATTGTCGTACGTCCTATAGGTGGATATAATCTGCCATAAAGAAGAAGTTTGCTATTATTACTACATTGGAAAATAAGAGAATCTGTACAAATGGGTCTCGTGACTTAAGTGGGGTTTGGGTGGGCGGGTAATTTATTTTGGTCGTATAGGTATTTTATGTGAGGAGTTTTTACATTCCTATACCATATAGGAAATTTTATTATCTTCAATGTTTAAGATTTGATATAATTACATTTAGTATATCAAATTATCAATTCTATATCATCGTATATTTTAAGGGTACAATTAATGCAGCGTATATCCCTCCTTAATTCAAGGTACTGTATATTCCACCCTCCCACGTTTCTCTCTCTCAAACCCTCACCCTCACCCACATTTTACTCAAACACACGTTCTTTTTACCCTTTTTCCCTCTTCTAAACCGCAGAAACATCGTTAACCCACCATTAAAGTTCAATTTAAATTTTTTTCGTCTACATTCAGTGAAAAAAATAATATGTCTTTTACGCCAAAACCCCAGGCCCTACACTGGAAAGGGGTCTCTGTTGGCAGCTCGGGTTACAAAACTTCATAAATGACAATGTCTTTTACTGCAGAGTAACTTTTAGTATGTACTTCTGTTTCATGCAAACCAATTGACTTAGTTGGCTAGTCAAGATCTGAAGTGCTCCTTGTTTCCAACTTTTTTTTAAAATTTAATCTATGACCACCGACTCCTTTTTGGTTATTTGATATTTGTTTAACTAGAAAGAATTTCTCTAGCAATTGTTTTTGTTTTTATCTCTTTAGGGGTGTGGATATTGATTTTTAAAGTTAAAACGGATTTTCGACATAATTGCGTTTTTTGCAAAAGATTTATAGAAGTTTTAGTCGTTTTTTTGATTTGTGAAAACAGAAAAGAAAGCATCTACAATCAGAATACAAATAATCTATAATTTATCTACAAAAATATCTACAAAATGGGTACATTGAATTTTAATATCCCAATCCCCATTCGATTGTAGTTTAATTGGAATTTTCAACATAATTGCGTTTTTTGCAAAAGATTTGTAAAAGTTTTAATCGTTTTTTATTTGTGAAAACAAAAAAAACAAAGTATCTACAATCATAATACAAATAATCTACAATTCATCTACAAAATATCTACAAACTGGGTATATTGAATTTTAATATCCCAATTCCCATTCGATTGTAGTTTAATTGAGATTTTCGACTAGACATAATCTTAAAGATTCATTATAGTATTCTTAATTATAGATTGAGGGAAATATGTTAGAAAACTACATCAACTACTTTGTCGAGTTTGAAAAATACTACCTAGTGACATCAACTATTAGATTTGTCAACTTATTATTTTTCATGGAAAAAAAATATAACAATATTTTCAGCTACAAGTTTAAGTGAGACTATAAGCAGAAAGATCAGGTGAAAATAGGAACAATTTTCAAAAGCCGGTCTCATACTCTGTCTCTCTGATTATTCATGTCATTTGGTCTCTCAAAGAGAAAAAATAAATAATTAGAGATATCTAAATAAGAAATTTTAATGCTACAATGATTCCTTATTTAATGAAATATCTGGAAGAATATTTACTTCCATAATTGTAGTGCGCCTAAATAGAAATATCTGGAAGAATATTTAGTTCCAGATTTGTAGCGCGCCTAATTAGGAAGGAATCAGCTCCTAATAATTGGTATTTAATGAATAGTATAATATTTGTAGAATAACTGTGAACATGGCGGGTAAATATGAAATTATGCATATTTTTTGTAATAAGGTTTCATATATGGTATAGGAAGGAAAAAGTCCCATATAATTATTTTAAAGATGGGTAGAAACAGATAATATAATAGGCCCAAATAGGTATTTTGTGTAGTTCCCTCAACAATAAACGGCCGGCAAAGTGTCAAAATTGTCACTGAACGATATGAAATGCTACACTCTTGCCCTGTGTTAATATTTGAGGTTATCCACGCTCACTGATACAAAAGTAACAGATAATTCCTCTAAATTCTTCATCGAAAAATTACATTATGTAACTAGTGAGGGCTGAGTTTTAGAACTTCTTCATCCAAGGGTTATCACTTTGACACATCTTCATAAAAAAATACGTTATGTAATTAAATAAAAGAAGCTTTTTCGTGGACTTAGTTGTTCTATATAAAATTTATATATGACAGTAATTTACGCAGTTTTATTTTTTGTAATGATTCTGTTACTTAGGTTTGAAATAAAGGTAAACATGTCACTTTCCCAGCAAGACATGAATAAATCCAATAATTAATGAAGGGCAAAGATAATTATTCCGTCTACTTATGTGTCAATTTAACCGTTTCCACTAGAGATTGGCAATGGGGCAGTGCGAGGTCGAGGGCAGAGAGGGTTCAACCTATGCGAGGTAGTGTAAGTTTGAGCTTGTGCAAATGCAAAGTGGTGCAGGGCGGGTTGATTTTCTTACAAAAAAAGTTCTTGCAGGTTGCGGGTTAATGCAAGTATTGGTACGAGTTTGGCCAAGCAAGAAACATATACTAATGATGCAATCATGCAATAATGACATTATATTATTTTATTTTATTTTATTTTATTTTATTTAACTCCTCCTTGAAATGGCGGGGGTTTGGCTTGGATCCCTACACTGTCTATTATTGAATAACCCTTATACAAAAAGGAGGGGGGGCATGTACCAAAACCTCTTCGGACAAAGGACCTAGATAACAAAAATTAGTTTACATGGTCAGGAGACCTTGATAGAGCACTACTTAAAGCATTAGAGTTCCCACGAGGAACTGTATAGATCTCCGCCGAACAGTTAGTAAATTCTGCTGCTATGATGCAGTATTGATATCTTGGAAGGATATGATAGGAGGTCCTTTCCTTCCATGCTCTACAATCTGTGAAGTTCTTTAGGGTGGATCAAAATTTCATCCGGAGTATTTTTTGGTTCTGATTCTGAAAGAATGAAGTTGCATTATGTCCATAATCAGTGTGCCTCTAGTCTGTGGCGGTAATTCTGATTCTTGTAAAAAAGCATGTTCTCGGTGAGATTAGCAGCATATTATGCTAGAGTCCGCCATAGCATTGCCTCTCTATTGTTGCGGAAGCCAAATGTATAGAGTGTGAATAAGTCACAACTACTATACCAAAAATTATGACAGCCACCAAATAATAAATAAGACAATAAAGCAATAATAAAGGGAACACCAGAATTTACGAGGTTCGGCTAATTTTGCCTACTCCTCGGACACAACCAATATTTTATTCCACTCCAAAAATACAAGTGAAATAATACTAAAGAGAGAAGATACAAATGCCTTAAACAGATGAGAAGGCAAATGAGAGGTGTGTTTCAATCCTAAACATTAGGCCTTCTTTTATAGGGGAAAAATCTCCCCCAAACTTAACTCCCAACCAATGTGGGACTTTGGCATTTTGCCAAACTTCAACAAATCTCCACCTTGGCAAAATTCCACATTTTCAATTCTCTCTCAATAACAAATTTTGGTTGTGTCTTCATCTTCAATCTTCAGTGTTCAACAATGTTGATCAAATCCAAACAATGTTGAAACTTGACCGCAGTCACCACCTTTGTCAGCATATCAGCAGGATTCTCTGTAGTATGAATTTTCTTCACCGTGACTCCACCTTCTTCTATGATTTCTCGTACGAAATGATACCGAACATCAATGTGCTTCGTCCTTGCATGATAAACTTGGTTCTTCGCTAATTGAATAGCACTTTGACTATCACAAAAAATTGTGATACCTTTTTGTTCAACACCAAGCTCCTTTAGCAATCCTTGAAGCCAAATTGCCTCTTTCACAGCATCTGTAATAGCCATGTACTCTGCCTCTGTTGTAGACAAAGCAATTGTTGACTGCAAAGTAGACTTCCAACTAACTGGTGCCTTTGCAAAAGTAAACACATAACCAGTAGTTGATCTTCGTTTGTCCATATCACCCGCAAAATCTGAGTCACAATATCCAACTACAAACTGATTGTCTTCCTGCTCAAAAACTAACCCGACATCTACAGTATTATGAATATACCGTAGAATCCACTTCACAGCTTGCCAATGCTCCTTCCCTGGATTGTGCATATATCTGCTAATAACTCCAACAGCTTGTGAAATGTCAGGCCTTGTGCAAACCATTGCATACATCAAGCTACCAACAGCATTTGCGTATGGTACCTTTGACATATACTCTCGTTCAGCTTCATCCATTGGCGACATAGTAGTACTTAGCTTAAAATGGGAAGCAAGTGGAGTACTAACTGGCTTAGTCTTGTCATCTATGCCAAAACGTTGAAGTACTCTCTTCAAATATTCCTTTTGAGATAAACAGAGTTTCTTTGAACGTCTATCTCTAATTATCTCCATGCCAAGAATTTTCTTTGCCTCACCCAAATCCTTCATCTCGAACTCCTTCTTCAGTTGAATCTTCAACTTATCAATTTCTTCCGAATTCTTGGAAGCTATCAACATATCATCAACATATAGGAGAAGATATACAAAGGAACCATCTTTAAGCTTATGCAAATACACACAATGATCGTATTTGCTTCTCTTGTACCCTTGCCGCAACATAAACTCGTCAAATCGCTTGTACCATTGTCTAGAAGATTGTTTCAATCCGTACAACGATTTTTCAAGTTTGCACACCATATTTTCTTTTCCAGCAACTTTGAATCCTTCTGGCTGAGTCATGTAGATTTCCTCCTCCAAGTTTCCATGTAAAAACGCAGTTTTTACATCCATCTGAACTAGTTCCAAATCCAATTGTGCTACCAAAGCCAACATAATTCTAATGGAGGAATGTTTTACAACTGGAGAAAACACTTCATTGTAATCAATTCCCTCCTTTTGAGCATATCCTTTGGCCACCAATCTTGCTTTGTAGCGAACATCTACTTGGTTAGGAAATCCTTCCTTCTTTGCAAATACCCATTTGCACCCAATTGCTTTCTTTCCCTTCGGGAGATTGGCCAATCTCCATGTATGATTCTGATGAAGGGACTGTATCTCATCATTCATGGCAATCCTCCACTTATCTTCTTCTGAACTTTGAACAGCGTCTTTATAAGTAGTAGGAACATCATCAGCTACAATTGAGGTTGCACAAGCAACCGTCTCTATGAGACGAACAGGTTTCGTTATTGTTCTTTTTGGCCTGCTGGTTGCTATTGATTCAAGTTGTTGTTGAGATTCCTGAGTTGGAATCTCCTCTACTGGCTCTCCTTCCAGAGGGTAATCTTCATTTGTTTCCTCCTCTGCTTCTTGTGTAGGAAAAATAAATTTTCCCTCAAACTCCACCTGCTTAGAAGCACCTTCATTTTGTTTGGTATCTTCTGTTACCTTATTTACCATAGCAAATTCATCAAAGGTAACATCTCTGCTGAATATTACTTTCTTTGTCATAGGACACCATAAGCGATATCCTTTGACTCCAGAAGTAATTCCCATAAAAATAGCCTTCTTTGCCCTTGGATCCAATTTTGACTCCGTCACATGATAATATGCAGTTGAGCCAAACACGTGCAAAGAGTTATAATCTACAGCAGGTTTTCCGTACCATTTTTCAAATGGTGTTTTGCCATCAATAGCAGCAGATGGTAGACGATTAATGAGGTGGCATGCATATGTAATTGCCTCAGCCCAAAATTCTTTGCCCAAGCCAGCATTGGACAACATACACCGTACCTTCTCCAGCAAGGTACGGTTCATACGTTCTGCCACTCCATTCTGTTGTGGTGTATGTCTAACAGTGAAGTGTCGGACGATGCCATCATTTTCACAGACCTTATTGAAATGATCATTTTTGTATTCACCTCCATTGTCTGTGCGAATACACTTAATCCTCCTGCCTGTTTGATTCTCCACCATCGTCTTCCATTTGAGAAAAATTCCCAGCACTTCATCTTTGTTTTTCATTGTATACACCCACACTCTTCGAGAAAAATCATCAACAAAGGTTACAAAATAGTGCTTCCCACCCAATGAAGGTGTTTTGGAAGGACCCAAAACATCAGAGTGTACATAATCCAAAATGCCTTTAGTATTATGGATCGCTGTACCAAATTTAACCCTTGTCAGTTTCCGTTTGACACAATGCTCACAAAACTCCAAGTTGCAAGCCTTTACTCCTTTTAACAATCCTTGATCTGATAGAGTTTTCAAGGATTTTCCTCCAGCATGTCCCAAGCGCATGTGCCATAGCTTGGTTGCTTCTGCCTCTTTGTCGTCACTGGATGTCACTGTCGCTGTCCCAATAACTGTACTGCCACAATAGCGATACATATTATTATTCTTCCGATTAGCCTTCATTACCACTAGTGCACCGGAGCATACTCTCATCACTCCATTTTCTGCAATGATTTTGAACCCTTTTGATTCTAGGGCTCCCACAGAGATGAGATTCTTCTTCAAATCCGGTACATATCGAACATCTATCAATGTTCTGATCATTCCATCATGGTTCCTTAATCGTATTGAACCAATGCCATATGAGGTAAGAGGGCTGTTATCCGCTGTGTGGACGACTCCATATTCTCCTTCTTGAAATTCCACGAACCAGTCCCTGTTGGGACACATATGATAGCTACAAGCCGAGTCCATCAACCATATGTCTGAAGATGTTGATGACTCTGTTGTAACTAATGAGAAGTCTGAATCATCACAATCAGCTACATTTGAATCCATAATGGCCTTTCCATTGTTATGTTTGGCCTTATTCTTCAACTTCGGACAGTCTTTCTTCCAGTGCCCTTTTTCTCGACAAAAGGCACATTCATCTTTGCTGGGTCTGGATCTTGACTTGGATCTTCCCTTCTTTGTCCTCGTTTGATTTTGAGGACGACCCCTCACAAATAGTGCTTCTCCTTCTCCGCCCTTCTGTTTTTCTCGCTTTCTTTGTTCATAGCTGTACAAAGCCGAACAAACTTCTCTGAGAGAAACTTCGTCATTTCCATGGAGTAGAGTAGTTTCAAGGTGCTCGTACTCATCAGGAAGTGACGCCAACAACATCAAGGCCAAGTCACCATCATCATAAGTTGTATCCATATTTTGCAAATCTGTAACCAACTTATTGAAACTGGTGATATGTTCATTCATCGTGGTACCAGGAACATAGGTGAAGTGAAACAGTCTCTTCTTCATGTACAATTTATTTTGACTGTTTTTCTTCAAAAATTTATCCTCCAGTGCTTTCCATAATTTACTTGCAGAAGTTTCCTTTGTGTATGGATATTTCTGCTCTCTAGCAAGGTAGGATCGAATGGTACCGCAAGCAACACGGTTGATAATTCTCCAATCTTCTTCTCCAATAACATCTGGTTTCTTTTCTTCAATGGCCAGATCTAGCCCTTGTTGAAAAAGGACATCTAGAACCTCGCCTTGCCACATCCCAAAATGTCCGGACCCGTCAAATATTTCGACCGCAAATTTCGCATTTGACACATTTCTTGTCATAAGCGAAGATGCCAATGATGACGTATTGTTGACACTTGATGTAGATTCTTCTTGTTTATTGTCTCCCATCTTTGACACAAATATTATTTAATAGCTGACGACACAAATCAAGATTATTTCCTTTCTGGTGTGGAAGATCAGACTAAGCTGCAACCACAGAGCATACTCAGACAGAACCTTGACTCAGTTACCAAGATAAATCTTTTCTGATGTGGAAGATCAGACTATGCTGCAACCACAGAGCATACTTAGACAGTACCTTGGCTCTGATACCAATTGTTGCGGAAGCCAAATGTATAGAGTGTGAATAAGTCACAACTACTATACCAAAAATTATGACAGCCACCAAATAATAAATAAGACAATAAAGCAATAATAAAGGGAACACCAGAATTTACGAGGTTCGGCTAATTTTGCCTACTCCTCGGACACAACCAATATTTTATTCCACTCCAAAAATACAAGTGAAATAATACTAAAGAGAGAAGATACAAATACCTTAAACAGATGAGAAGGCAAATGAGAGGTGTGTTTCAATCCTAAACATTAGGCCTTCTTTTATAGGGGAAAAATTCCCCCCAAACTTAACTCCCAACCAATGTGGGACTTTGGCATTTTGCCAAACTTCAACACCTATAGCAATGTCTAATAATAATGTGATGGTGTTTGGCCTTCATCTGTATAGTTTCCACAATTCTTTGCATTTTTCAGGGCATACTCACCTTACCTTTTATCCTCTGAACCAAGATCATGGAGTCCAATTCCAAAGTGAAATTGGACCAACCATTATCTTAGCACCAATTCACTCCAAACAGAGCAGTCTGAGCTTCACTGAAATTGTTAGTCAAGAATTGAACGGGGGTCGGCAAAAGCCATCACCATATTGTCATTTCCGTTCCTAACAATCTCCCCTACTCCGACTTTGCTATGTTGTTTAATGAAGCTACCATCTGTATTGAGGATAATAGAGTTGTCAGTGGGTTCTTCCATTTAACCATAATACTAGTTAGCATTGGTTTATAGTTGGTGCTGATTTCACGAACTTTACTCCAGTCCCAGTCACTATTCCTTGGAGCAAATTTCTTGGCAATAGCAATCTTTAAATGAAAGAATATTTGAAGATACATTCTTTTATCAGTAGTATTTGTACCACCATACAACTTCGTGCACCTTGCCTTTCATAATTTCCACAAAATAAACTGAGGAGTAATGTGAGAATAAGTTTGAATACCTCGTTGTTAGGATGCAAGTGCCACCAGTTCCTCAAAATGTTACCAAAGGATTGGCCAGTAGTAATGATGCTTAGTGGTCTCGCCATAGTGTTCCACAGCCTCATTGCCCTCTCTCTAAATGCAAAACAGTGATTGGTGGTTTCCTCTCTAGGAGATAAGCAACATGAACAATTTATAATATGATTCATACCAAATCTTAGAATATTATCTCCTAGCGGGAGTTTCTTGTTAATCAATATCTACATGAGGAATGAAACTTTGAAAGGAATCTCCTTCATCCAAATCTTACTCATGTTAATAACCAGGGATCTGTTTTACCTTAAAGAGTCTCAGGCAGTAGCGCAAGAAAATTTGCCATCAGTGGTAAGGCACCAAATGACTTTGTCTTTGATATCTCTCTTACCAATATCTTCTTTGAGAATAATCTGGACAATGTGCTTCGGGATATGGTTATTGAGGTGTTTCAGATTTCACACATTTCTAAGAATGAAGTGGTTATCTTTGATGTTTCCTGGCTTTGATGCTTTGATGCTTACAACAGTCTAATATTGTACTATATAATCCCAATATTATATTTCCACGCTTATGATTAATATTAGCTATTTTTTTGGGTAAGTATTAATATCAGCTTCTTCACTCATGCTTCGTCACTTGCAAACTTCAGCACATTCTTTTGTTGACCATTGTAGTAGTTGTTACCTCTCAATTCTCATTATTCATAGTTGTGAGTGTTTTAAATTCATCATTTTACTATTGGGGGTTTTGATTTATGCATTTTATCACTGCAATTGAAATAGTGGATTACTTGTTGAGAAGTGAATGATAGAGTACTGTCATATATTTTTAAATTTATCAAATGGAAAGACTAAAATTCAGAGGAATTGAGACATGATAAGTACAACGTGTATTGTTCTTTAAAACCTAGTATTAGCTATTCTCTTCTTCTCAGCCTATTGCCCGAAAAAAGACAAAATAAACTTAGTAAAACAGTTTGTTGTTGCACTCACCTTAAATTCTTAACTGACATGAAAAATTCCAGCAAAACGATAAAAAAAACTAACAAAATGAAGAAGAAAAACTAGTGGGGACGGGCAAATAGATGTGGATATGGGTGTGAGGTGGGTAGACGTGGATAAAAATGTTATGCGAGGCAGAACGTGACGAGTTACATTTTGCGGATTAAAACAAAACTCATAACACATTTGTATCGCATAGAACTTGTCACGACCCCAAGCCCTCCGGTCGTGATGGCGCTTATCGCAGTACTAGGCTAGCCGATTCGATATTTATAACATAAGAGGTCTTCTTCTTAATTCATTTACTAATCAGATAATATCACAACTCTTTTGTCTAAACATTCAAAACAAGCGGAAAAAATATACAAAATATCAAACACTACTCGATCCCGGTGTTACTAGTCATGAGCCACTAAAATACATTCTGATACTGTCTACTCCATACAAGATGAGTCTGATTAATAGAAATACTAAAAGATAGAAAGGAGAAAGGCAGGGCTGCGGGCGCCGTGCAGCTACCTGGCTAACTCCGGAAATGCTCTGAAGGAAAAGAATCAGCCTTTACTCGGATGCCCTGCCGCCTGGATCATGCACACAAGGTGCAGGGAGTAACGTGAGTATGCCAACTCAGTAAGTAACAATTATAAATAAAGGCTGAGTGCAGTGACGAGCATTTAAAAATCATATACATCTCATGACACAAAGACCTTAGTGGGAATAACAACGTCAAATCAGTAATTAAATTCCGAACGTCTCATAAATAAAACTCCAGTTTCAATGAAAGTTGTTTAAAATATTTGTTCAACATTTTCAATAGAGGCTCAGTATAAAAGAAGAGTGAAAATAGTAATTTCATAACACAAGCCTCTCAGTCACTCGTGACTCAACTCTCATCAATCAGCATTCACACACAACACTCACGCTCAATAGGTACCTTATAATAATCGTTGCGGCGTGCAGCCCGATCCATAAATACATAGTCGACTACGCTCACTAGGGGTGTACAGACTCCAGAGGAGCTCCTACAGCCCAAGCGCTATATAGTTGCGGCGTGCAGCCCGATCCAACATATTGATGCTGTGTGCAACCCGATCCCTAACTATCTTCACAATCCGGCCCTCGGCCTCACTCACTCATCAACCTCACAAGCCACTCGGGTACTTCAGTACTAACTTAGGGAACTCAACCCAAAACAACTTTCATATATTAAAAATAGAGGGATGAACAAGATTAAACAATAAACAGTATAAACCATGGCTGAGGATAATGCTCTCTATCAAAAACAATGTGAGGATAACATAAAATACCCTTGAGGTCCAAACAGTACGACACAAGTCCCCAAACATGGGCATTCAGCCCAAGTTAATAGAATCATTTCTAAAACACATAGATATCATATAGAGTTTATCAAAAATATGCAACTCTACAGTTGCCACGGGACAACCAAAGTCACAATCCTTACCGGTGCACGCCCACACGCCCGTCACCTAGCATGTGCATCACCTCATTTATGAAAATAGTACAAAATTTTGGGGTTTCATACCCTCAAGCCTAGATTTACAATCATTACTTACCTCAAATCGGACGAAAATCTACTCCGCGATGCTCTTGCCGCTCGACTCGGCCTCAAATCGTCCCAAATATCCAAAATCAGAATCATATCATCAATACATGCTAAAAGAACAAAGCCCATGCGAGAATTATCAAATTAAATCAAAATTTCCGAAATTGGCCAAACCCGACCCCGTGCCCATATCTCGGAATCCGATAAACATCACAACAATAGAATCTTTATCCCCTCACGAGTCCATACATACCAAATTTACCAAAATCCAACTTCGTTTGACCCCTCAATCACCCAATTCGAGCTCTCAAGTTCCAAGCCCTAATTCTCCAATTTTCACCCTTAAATCCCACAAATTCCAAGCTTAATCTACTGAAAATCATCATAGAATCGAGTATTAAGTTCAAAAATCTTATCTCAACAAGTTTTCCCTTGATTCCCTCTTCAAAACCCTCCAAAAGCTCCAAAAACCGAGTTGAAATTGTGAAGAATGACCAAAATTCGTGAAGGGTCCTTTATATACTTTCTGCCCCTAGGGGTTTCACATTTACGGACAATACCTCGCACCAGCGGACTCGCACCTGCGGTCTAGGTGAACACATGTGAAAATCACTAAAAGAACCGGGACTACATCTGCACCAAGTCACCGCACCTGCGGTACCGTAGATGCATCCAAACAATTGCATCTGCGGTTCTTCTCCTAATGGCCAAAACACGCGCCTACGATCTCCTTAGCGAAAATGATGGAACCAGCAAAATCTATAGCAACAACTCCAAGCCAAACTTCCTGTCAACCACTCAAATCCATCTCGAGGCCCTCGGGACCTCAACCAAACATACCAACAAACCTATACCAACCTTCGGAACACTCAAAACAACATCGAAACACCAAATCACTCTTGGATTCAAGTCTAAGGATTTTCAAACTTCCGAATTCCGCAAACGATGCCAAAACCTATCAAACCTCGTCCGAATGACCCAAAATTTTGCACATACATCACAAATCACACAATGGACCTACTCTAATGTCCGGAATTTCATTCCAACCCCGATATCGAGACTTCCACTACCGACCGAAAAATGCCAAATTTCCAATTTCGCCAATTAGAGCTAAATCTACCACGGGCCCCCAGACAACATTCCGAACCCATTCCTAATTTCAAATCACCTAACGAAGCTATCCGAACCATAAAAATCCAATTTAGAGATCATTTACCCACAAGTCAACTTTCGGTTGATTTTTTCCAACTAAAGCTTCTAAATAAAAGACTAAATATCTTATTCAATTCCACGACCACTCCAAACCCGAACCAACCAACATGATACGATGCAACTAAACAATACATAAAGAAGCAGAAATGGGGGAAACAAGACTGTAACTCATGAAATAACCAGCCAGGTCGTTACATCCTCCCCCTCTTAAACAACTGTTCATCCTCGAACGAGTCAAGAAACATACCTGAATCCTCAAACAGGAGTGGATATTTGCTCTGCATCTCCCTCTCGGTCTCCCAGGCGGCCTCCTCCACTGGCCGACCTCTCCACTGCACTTTCACTGAAGCTATATCCTTTGATCTCAACTTTCGGACTTGCCGCTCCAAAATAGCCAATGGCTCCACATCATAAGTCAAATCACCGTCAAACTGAACCGTGCTGAAATCCAAACATGAGACGGATCTCCAATATAATTCCGGAGCATTGAAATATGAAATACCGAATGCACACATGACAAGCTAAGTGGCAAAGCCAGCTCATAAGCCACCTCTCCAATTGTGATGACTTTTTGACCCAAAAGGTCATCACTTGTGTTAAAATAAATTCTACGTTCCAAGGCCTTAAAAATCTCTTCTAGCATCACCTTGATTTGCATGCGCCGTCCGGGTGCGTAGCCGAAAAGCCATTTTGTGAAATTTTGTGAAAAATTATGAATTTTGCCTTAAAATAAGTTTAAGTTGACTTCGGTAAATATTTTGGGTAAACAGACCCGGACCCGTGATTTGACGGTCTCGGAGGATCCGTAGGAAAATATAGGACTTGGGCGTATGTCAGAAATTGAATTCCGAGGTCCCAAGCCCGAGAAATAATTTTTTAAAGGAAATTGTTTTCTGGAATTGATTATGAGTTTTGGAAATCAAAGGTGTTAAAAAATTGATGGTATCGGGCCTGTTTTTTTGTTCTAGCGCCTAGTACAGGTCTTCTATGTGATTTAAGATAAGTCTGTAAAATTTGGTAAGAAACAGATTTGAAACGACATGAAACGGATCGTATTTGAAAAAATTGGAAAATTTGAAGTTCTTAAGAAATTTCATGATTTTGATGCTAAATTCATAGTTGTTGATGTTATTTTAGTGATTTGAATGCACGAGCGATTCCGTATAATGTTTTTAGGTTGGTGTACATATTTGGTTTGGATCCCCGAGGGCTCGGGTGAGTGTTGGATAGGCCACGAGGTAGATTTTGGACTTGGAGAATTGCAGGTTTTTAGCTGTTTCAGTGCAGGCCAGAAGGCTTCGCATTTGCGAAGCCTGGCTCACAAATGCAAGTTCGCAAATGCGAGGTCTATGTCGCAATTGCGAAATGTAGTCCAGGCCAGCCTACCTCGCAATTGCGAGGATTCTATCGCAAATGCGATCCCCCCAGTTTTAGCTAGTCGTCGCAAATGCGACAAGTTGTTCACAATTCCCAACTCACAAATGCGAAAACTTCTTTGCAAATGCGAACTTAGTAGAAGATTGCGAACCCTGGTCGCAAATGCGACATTTGCAACCTGCAATTTTACAACTTAGCCGAAAATCTTTCATTTTTCACTCTTTCAAAACTAAAACACTCTTGGGCGATTTTTCAAATGCAACTTCTTCTCCAAATCGATTGTAAGTCAATTTTAACTCGTTTTCTTCAATAATTAACATCTTTTCACGTGATTTCAACTCAAAATCAATAATTTTCATGGGGGGAATCGGGTGTTTGGGTAGAACCTAGGTTTTTCAAAAATTGGGGATTTGGACCTCGATTTGAGGTCCGATTTCAAAACAAAATATATATTTGGGTTCCTGGGGGAATGGTTATTCGGGTTTTGGTTCGAACCTCGGGTTTTGACCATATGGGCCCGGGGGAGATTTTTGACTTTTTGGGTAATACCTTGGAAAACTTATTTTGATGCATTAGCATTGATTCATTTAGCGTTTATTGATGTAATTAAGTAACTTGTGGCTAGATACGAGCGAATTGGTGGTGGAATCAAGATGCAAAGCGATAGTAGAGACTTGAAATGTGATCGTGGCATCGAGGTAAGTATTTGGTCTAACCTTAGCTTGAGGGATTAGGAGTTGCGTTCTACTTGCTATGTGTTATTTGTTGAGTACGACGTATAGGCATGGTGATGAGTATCTATACGTTGGTGTCAAGCATGCCCGTGAGTCTTATACTATGATTAATGTGACTTCGTTTGTATTGTTCATGCTTTTTGTGATGATTTCTATTATTGAGCAAGGCTTGTAGAAGTAATATTGGTATTTGAATATTGAAGAGCGTTGACTCAAGTTGTAAAATGGATTGTGGAAGTATAATTGGAAATTGAACCTTATAGAGCATTGGCTCAAGTTGTGAAGTGAGTTGTGAAGTAAATGTGAAAAGGAAAAGAGAAGAGGATTTTGATATTGTTCCCTCGCCGGGATTCGATTGTTGTACTGTTGTACCCTTGCGGGATTTATTTGTGATTTAATTTATTTCCTTGCCCTTATTTCTTGTGATTATTATTTTGGTAAGAGAGTGTTAAAGCACGAAGGATGATGCCGTGCCATTGTCCTTAATTTTCCTGAATCTTGCTGATAATTGAGTTAAGTTGTCATTTACTTTTATTTACTGATTTTTTGTTGTTACTTAATTTTGTTATGGTGTTATTGATTCCCTTGCTAGGATATTGTTGTTCCCTTATTGTTCCTTGTCGGGGCTTCTTTGTGATTGGTGTTGAATTGTATATTTGGATCGACTTACATGCCGCAACAATATTATATTTGGATTGGGTTGCACGCAACAACAATATTATATTTGGATCGAGTTGCACGCCGCAACAATATTATATTTGGATCGGGTTGCACGCCGCAACAATATTATGATTGGATCAGGTTGCACGCTGCAATAGTGATATATGATATGGATCGGGTTGCACGCCGCAATAGTGTTTTATGATTTGGATCGGGTTGCACGCCGCAAGAGTGTTTTATGATTTGGATCGGGTTGCGCACTGGAACAATAAAGGATAAAAGTGGATATTGATTTGGTTATTGATTCCTTATTCCTTCTGCTGCAAATTTTAAATTGTTCTTTATGCTTTTCTCCTGAGTTACTGTTGGTAATTGATATCCCCCACAGCATGTCCTCTTCCCCTCTTTAATTGCTAGTTTTCTTTTTTATTACTTGCGATATATATGCTTTAACTGCACAGGTTTAGTTGGTAGTCTTATCCTAGCCTCGTCACTACTTCGGCGAGGTTAGGCTAGGCATTTACCAACACATAGGGTCAGTTGTGTTGATACTACACTCTGCACTCTTTTATGTAGATACCCGTGCTGTAGACTTCGTACCGCAGCGAGATTGTTGTTTCTTGTTAATCAGGTGACTCGAGGCAGTCCTGCAGGCGTCCGCAGGCCTTGGCATTTTCTTCTACCTACTATTCCTGTTTCTTTCATGTATTTCTAGAGACAGTGTTGTATTTATTTCTTTCAGACTTTTATTTGTAGTATTCCTAGACAGTCTATGAAGTTGTGACACCAGTCTTGGGTAGATTTGTTATGGATTTGTATTAGTAGTATTATTAAAACTTTGTAATGCAGCCTTCTGCTTGTTCAATTATATTGTTATCTGATTGTTGGCTCTTAACTGTTATCAGATTAAAATGGAAACAAGGTAAATAGTTTAGTTGGTTGGCTTGCCTAGCTTTCACTAGTAGGAGCCATCACGACTCCCGAGGGGTGGAAAATCCGGGTCGTAACAAGTTGGTATCAGAGCTCTAGGTTACATAGGTCTCACAATTTATGGACAAGCTTAGTAGAGTCTGAGGGATCAGTACAGAGATATTTGTATTTATCCCAAAGGCTACAGAGTTATGAAACATTCCACATTTATTCTATCATGTCGTACGGATTGGTTTCTCAATGCTAATTAAAATTCTACTCTGTTCTTTCGCAGATGGCGAGAATACGCTCTTCCTCATCCACTGACCAGCAGCCCGAGCCCCCAACAGCAGCACTACCACTTTCAGCGATGCATCTTCTAAAGATCCCCAGGATTATTTAGACAACTGTCACGAGGTTCTCAGGAACATGGGGATAGTGGAGACCAATGGGGTCGATTTTGATACTTTTCGCTTGTCTAGGTCCGCCAAGACTTGGTGGAGAGATTATTGTTTGGCTAGACCAGCCGGATCACCAGCTTTGACTTGGGAGCAGTTTACTCAGCTATTTCTAGAGAAGTTTCTCCCCATTACTCAGAGAGAGATCTATCGGAGGCAGTTTGAGCATCTCCAACATGGTTCTATGACTGTTACTCAGTATGAGACCAGATTCATTGACTTGGCTCATCATGCCCTTATCATACTTCCCACCGAGAGAGAGAGAGAGAGAGTGAGGAGGTTCATTGAGGGACTCGTTCAGCCCGCTCAGTTAGCTAGAGGTGGAGGTAGAGGTACTAGAGGTGGAGGTGGAGGTAGAGGTATTAGAGGTGGAGGTAGAGGTGCTAGAGGTGGAGGCAGAGGTATTAGAGGTGGAGGTACAGGTATTGTTCTTGTTTGTAGTAGGGATGCTTTAGTTTTATTTGATGTAGGATCTACATACTCCTATGTGTCGTCTTATTTTGCACCGTATCTGGTCATGCCTAGTGATTCTTTGAGTGCTCCTATTTATGCTTCTACACCGGTGGGTGATTCTATTGTGGTAGATCGTGTCCATCGTTCATGTATAGTTGTGATTGGGGGTCTTGAGACTCGTGTAGATTTATTACTTTTAGACATGGTTGATTTCGATGTCATATTGGGGATGGACTGGTTATCACCGTACCACGCTATCTTGGACTATCATGCCAAGACTGTGACTTTAGCCTTACTGGGTTACCTCGTTCAGAGTGGAGGAGGACTCCTAATCATTCTACCCGTAGTGTTATCTCTTATGTGAAGGCTCGGCGTATGGTCGAGAAGGGGTGTTTGGCCTATCTGGCCTATGTTCATGATTCTAGTAATGAGATTTCTTCTATTGATTCCGTGCTTGTTGTTCGTGAGTTTTCTAAGATATTTCCTTCAGATCTGTCGGGTATGCCACCCGACAGGGATATTGACTTTTGCATTGATTTGGCACCAGGCACTCAGCCTATTTCTATCACACCGTATCATATTACCCTGCCTGAGTTGAAAGAGTTGAAAGAGAAGTTGCAAGACTTGCTTGAAAAAGGCTTTATTAGACCTAGTGTCTCGCCTTGGGGTGCGCCGGTGTTGTTTGTTAAGAAGAAGGATGGATCAATGAGAATGTGTATTGATTACCGGCAGTTGAACAAGGTTACAATCAAAAATAAGTATCCATTGCTGAGAATTGATGATTTGTTTGATCAACTTCAGGGTGCTAAGGTATTCTCGAAGATTGACTTGAGATCTGTCTGCCATCAGTTGAGGATTAGGGCATCCGATATCCCTAAGACAGCTTTCCGCACTCGGTACAGGCATTATGAGTTCTTGGTGATGTCATTCGGGTTGACAAATGCCCCAACAGCTTTTATGGATTTCATGAACCAAGTGTTTAGGCCTTACTTGGATTCGTTCGTGATAGACTTCATTGATGATATTTTGATCTATTCCCGCAACCGGGAGGAGCACAAGTAGCATCTTAGGGTGGTTCTTCAGACTTTGAGGGATAGTCAGTTGTATGCCAAGTTATCAAAGTGTGAGTTCTAGTTGAGTTCAGTTGCATTCTTGGGTCATGTCGTATCAGCAGAGGGTATTCAAGTTGATCCGAAAAAGATAGAGGCAGTCAAGAACTGGCCTAGACCCGCATCAGCTACAAAGATCCGGAGTTTCTTGGGTCTGACAGGCTACTATGGTCGGTTTGTGGAGGGGTTTTCATCTAGTGCAGCCCCGATGACCCGGTTGACCCAGAAAGGTTCCTAGATCAGATGGTCGGATGAGTGTGAGGCGAGCTTTCAGAAGCTCAAGACATCTTTGACTACGGCACCAGTGTTGGTTTTGCCCACAGGTTCAAGGCCTTATACAGTTTATTGTGATGCATCTCGTATTGGACTTGGTGTGATGTTGATGCAGGATGGCAAGGTTATTGCCTATGCTTCACGGCAGTTGAATATTTATGAGAAGAACTATCTGGTTCATGATTTGGAGTTGGCAGCCATTGTTTACACGTTGAAGATTTAGAGGCATTATCTGTATAGTGTGGCATGTGAGGTGTTCACGGATCACAAGAGTCTACAGTACTTGTTCAAGCAGAAAGAGATAAATTTGAGGCAGAGACGGTGGTTGTAGCTGTTGAAAGACTATGATATCATCATCTTATATTATCCAGGAAAGGCCAATGTGGTGGCCGATGCTTAGAGTAGGAAGTCAGCTAGTATGGGCAGTCTTGCATATACTCCGGTTGGTGAGAGGCTGCTTTCCTTGGATGTTCAGGCTTTGGCCAATTAGTTTATGAGGTTGGATGTTTCTGAGCCCAGCCATGTGTTAGCTTGCACAATCGCTCGTTCTTCTTTACTGGAGCGTATCCGAGATTGGCAGTGTGATGATCCTCATTGGTGTGTCCTTGGAGACATAGTGCAGCACGGAGGTGCCAAGCAGGTTACCTTAGGAGATGATGGAGTTTTGAGATTGCAGGATCGAGTTTGTGTGCCTAATGTGGATGGACTCCGAGAGTTGATTTTAGAGGAGGCCCATAGTTCCCAGTACTCTATTCATCCGGGCGTCGCTAAGATGTATCAAGATTTGCGGCAGCATTATTGGTGGCGTAGAATGAAGACGGACATTGTTGCATATGTGGATTGGTGTTTGAACTGTCAGCAGGTTAAGTACGAGCATTAGAGGCCTGGTGGTTTGTTTAAGAGTATTGAGCTTCCCGAGTGGAAGTGGGAGTGGATCACTATGGACTTCGTTGTTGGACTTCCAGGGACTTAGAGGAAGTTCGACGCAGTGTGTATTATTGTTGATAGGCTGACCAAGTCAGCACATTTCATTCTTATGGCAGTCTCCTATTCTTTCGAGAGGTTAGCTGAGATCTATATCCGGGAGATTGTTCGTCTTCATGGTGTGCTCGTGTCTATCATTTCGGATCGAGGTACATAGTTCACCTCACATTCTAGAGAGCAGTTCAGTGAGAGTTGGGCATACGGGTTGAGTTGAGCACAGAGTTTCATCCTCAGACGGATGGGCAGTCCGAGCGGACTATTCAGATTTTGGAGGATATGCTCCGAGTTTGTGTCATTGACTTTAGAGATTCGTGGGATCAGTTTTTGCCTTTAGCAGAGTTTTCCTATAACAACCGCTACTAGTCAAGTATCCAGATGGCTCCTTATAAGGCTTTGTATGGTAGGCTATGTCAGTCGCCGGTTGGATGGTTTGAGCCGGGGGAGGCTCGATTGTTGGGTACGGATCTAGTACAGGATGCCTTGGACAAGGTTAGGGTTATTCTGGATAGGCTTCATATAGCTCAATCCAGGCAAAAGAGTTATGCCAACCGCAAGGTTTATGATTTGCCATTCATGGTCGATGAGCGGGTATTGCTTCGAGTGTCACCTATGAAGGATGTGATGAGATTTGGGAAGAAGGGCAAGCTTAGCCCTAGGTTCATTGGCCCGTTTGAGATTCTTGATCGAGTGGGAGAGGTGGCTTACAGACTTGCGTTGACACCGAGCTTATCAGCTGTGCATCCAGTGTTTCATATGTCCATGCTTCGAAAATATCATGGCGATCCATCCCACGTGATAGATTTCAGCATTGTCCAGTTGGACAAGGACTTATCTTATGAGGAGGAGCCGGTAGCTATTCTAGACCGGCAGGTTCGTCAGTTGAGATCGAAGAGTTTTCCTTCTGTTCGTGTTCAGTGGAGAGGTTAGCCTGCTGAGGCATCGACCTGGGAGACCGAGTCCGATATGCAGAGTTGTTATCCCCATTTTTTCCCCGACTCAGGTACTTCCTTCTTCTATCAGTTCGAGGATGAACGATTGTTTTAGAGGTGGAGGATGTGATGACCTTTTACACTTGTGTTAAAAGTAAATTCTGCATTCCGCAGCCTAAAAAACCTCTTTCGGTAACACCTCGATTTGCGTGCGCAGTCCGAGCGCGTCGTCGGAAAGCCATTTTGTGAAAATCTGTGAAAAATGATGAATTTTTCTTTTAAAATAAGTTTAAGTTGACTTCGGTTAATATTTTGGGTAAACGGACCCGGACCCATGATTTGACGGTCAAGGAGGGTCCGTAGGAAAATGTGGAACTTGGGCGTATGCCTGGAATCGAATTCCGAGGTCCCTAGCCCGAGAAATGAATTTTTAAAGAAAATTATTTTCTGGGATTGTTTATGAGTTTTGGAAATGAAAGGTGTTTAAAAGTTGATGGTATCAGGCCCGTATTTTGGTTCCGGCACCCGATACAAGTCTTATATGTGATTTAAGATAAGTGTAAAATTTGGTAAGAAACGGATTTGAAACGACGTGAAACGGATCGTGTTTGAGAAAAATTGAAAATTTGAAGTTCTTAAGAAATTTCATGATTTTGATGCTAAATTCATAGTTGTTGATGTTATTTTAGTGATTTGAATGCACGAGCGAGTCTGTATGATATTTTTAGATTGGCGTGCATATTTGGTTTGGAGCCCCGAGGGCTCGGGTGAGTTTTGGATAGGCCACGAGGTGGATTTTGGACTTGGAGAATTGCAGGTTTTCAGCTTTTTCAGTGCAGGCCTGCATTCTTGTGAACCCTACATTTTTAGCCACGAGGCCTGCATTTTCTGGCTCGCAAATGCGAGTTCGCAAATGCGAGGGCCATGTCACAATTGCTAAATGTAGCCCAGGCCAACCTACCTCGCAATTGCGATGATTCTATCGCAAATGCAATCCCCCCAGTTTTAGCTAGTCGTCGCAAATGCGACAAGTTGTTCGCAATTACCAACTCGCAAATGCGAGAACTTCTTCGCAAATGCGAACTTAGCAGAAGTCTGGGTTCACAATTGCGAACCCTGGTCGCAAATGCGACATCTGCAACCTGCAATTTTACAACTTAGCCAAAAATCTTTAATTTTTCACACTCTTTCAAAAACAAAACACTCTTGGGCGATTTTTCAAAGGCAACTTCTTCTCCAAATCGATTGTAAGTCAATTTTAACTCGTTTTCTTCAATCATTAACATCTTTTCACATGATTTCAACTCAAAATCAATTATTTTCATAGGGGAATCGGGTGTTTGGGTAGAACCTAGTTTTTCAAAAATTGGGGATTTGGACCTCGATTTGAGGTCCGATTTCAAAACAAATTATATATTTGGATTCGTGGGGGAATGGGTAATCGGGTTTTGATTCGAACCTCGAGTTTTGACCATGTGGGCCCGGGGGAGATTTTTGACTTTTTGGGTAAAACCTTGGAAAACTTATTTTCATGCATTACCATTGATTCATTTAGCGTTTATTGATATAATTAAGTAACTTGTGATTAGATACAAGCGAATTGGTGGTGGAATCAAGATACAAAGCGATAGTAGAGACTTGAAATGTGATCGTGGCATCGAGGTAAGTATTTGGTCTAACCTTAGCTTGAGGGATTAGGAGTTGCGTTCTACTTGCTATGTGTTATTTGTTGAGTACGACGTATAGGCATGGTGATGAGTATCTATATGTTGGTGTCAAGCATGCCCGTGAGTCTTATACTATGATTAATGTGACTTCGTTTGTATTGTTCATGCTTTTTGTGATGATTTCTATTGTTGAGCAAGGCTTGTGGAAGTAATATTGGTATTTGAATATTTAAGAGCGTTGACTCAAGTTGTAAAATGGATTGTGGAAGTATAATAGGAAATTGAACCTTATAGAGCATTGGTTCAAATTGTGAAGTGAGTTGTGAAGTGAGTTGTGAAGTAAATGTGAAAAGGAAAAGAGAAGAGGATTTTGATATTGTTCCCTCACCGGGATTTGATTGTTGTACTGTTGTACCCTTGCGGGATTTATTTGTGATTTAATTTATTTCCTTTCCCTTATTTCTTGTGATTATAGTTTTGGTAAGAGAGTGTTAAAGCACTAAGTGTGATGTCGTGCACTTGTCCTTAATTTTCCTGAATCTTGCTGATAATTGAGTTAAGTTGTCCTTTACGTTTATTTACTGATTTTCTGTTGTTACTTGATTTTGTTATGGTGTTATTGATTCCCTTGCCAGGATATTTTTGTTCCCTTATTGTTCCTTGTCGGGGCTTCTTTGTGATTGGTGTTGAATTGTATATTTGGATCAGGTTGCACGCTGCAACAATATTATATTTGGATCGGGTTGCACTCCGCAATAATATTATATTTGGATCGGGCTGCACGCCGCAACAATATTATATTTGGATTGGGTTGCGCGTTGTAACAGTGATATATGATATGGATCGGGTTGCACGCCGCAACAATGTTTTATGATTTGGATCGGGTTGCACGCCGCAATAGTGTTTTATGATTTGGATCGTGTTGCGCGCCGCAACAATAAAGGATAAAAGTGGATATCAATTTGGTTACTATTTCCTTATTCCTTCTGCCGCAAATTTTAAATTGTTCTTTATGTTTTTCTCCTGAGTTATTGTTGGTAATTTATATCCCCCACAACATGTCCTCTTCCCCTCTTTAACTGCTAGTTTTCTTTATTATTACTTGTGATATATATGCTTTAACTGCACAGATTTAGTTGGTAGTCTTGTCCTAGCCTCGTCACTACTTCGCCGTGGTTAGGCTAGGAACTTACCAGCACATGTGGTCGGTTGTGCTGATACTACACTCTGCACTCTTTTGTGCAGATCCCCGTGATGTAGACTTCAGACCGCAATGAGATTGTTGTTTCTTGTTCATCAGGCGACCCGAGCTAGTCTTGCAGGCATCCGCATGCCTTGGCGTCTTCTTCTACCTACTATTCCTATTTCTTTCATGTATTTCTAGAGACAATGTTGTATTTATTTCTTTCAGACCTTTATTTGTAGTACTCCTAGACAGTCTGTAAAATTATGACACCAGTCTTGGGTAGATTTGTTATGGATTGGTAGTAGTAGTATTATTAAAACTTTGCAATGCAGCCTTCCGCTTATTCAATTTTGTTGTTATCTATTTGTTGGCTCTTAACTATTATCGGATTAAAAATAAAAACAAGGTAAATAGTTTAGTTGGTTGGCTTGCCTAGCTTACACTAGTAGGCACCATCACGACTCCCGAGGGTGAGAAATCCGGGTCATGACACCGATCCTCTGAAGTACCTCAAAAGGCCCAATGAACCGAGGAGTCAATTTACCCTTCTTCCCAAATCTTATAACACCTTTCATGGGTGAAATCTTTAGTAGAACCTTCTCCCCAACCATGTAAGATACATCATGAACCTTCTTGTTAGCATAACTCTTTTGTCTTGACTGCGCTGTACGAAACTGCTCCTGAATCACTTTCACCTTGTCCAAAGCATCCTGCACCAAGTCTGTACCCAAAAGTCTGGCCTCGCCCGGCTCGAACCATCCTACTGGATATCTGAACTGTCTCCCATATAAAGCCTCATATGGAACCATCTGAATACTCGACTGATAACTGTTGTTATATGCAAACTCTGCGAGCGGTAGAAACTGGTCTTATTAGCCCCCAAAATCAATGACACAAGCACGCAACATGGCCTCCAATATGTGAATAGTGCGCTTGGACTGCTCGTCCGTCTGAGGGTGAAAAGTTGTGCTCATCTTTACTTGAGTGCCCAACTCTCTCTGCACGGCTCTCAAAAACTGCAATGCAAACTGAGTGCCTCTATCTGAAATGATGGAAACTGGGACACCATGTAGACGAACAATCTCTTGGATATAAATCTTAGCAAACTGCTCTATAGAATAGGTAGTACACACAGGAATGAAGTGCGCGGACTTGGTCAGCCAATCCATAATCACCCAAATAGCATCGAACTTCCTCAAAGTCCGTGGGAGTCCAACTACGAAATCTATGCTGGTCTGCTCCCACTTCCACTTCGGAAGATCCATCTGCTGAAGTAAGTCACCCGGTCTCTATTGCTCATATACCTACTGACAAATGACACACCGAGCTACAAATCCCACTATATCTTTCTTCATTCTCCTCCACCAATAGTGTTGTCTTAAATCCTGATACATCTTCGTGTCACCCAGATGGATGGAATACCGTAAACTATGGGCCTCCTCTAGAATCAACTCCCGAAGCCCATCTACGTTGGGCACACATATCCAGCCATGCATCCTCAATACCCCATCATCACCAATAGTCACATCTCTGGCATCGTCGTGTTAAACTCTATCCTTGAGGACAAGCAAATGAGGATCATCATACTGGAGCTCTTTGATGCAATCGAACAAGGAAGACCGAGAAACCACACAAGCTAAGACCCAACTGGGCTCCGAAATATCCAACCTCACAAACCGATTGGCCAAGGCCTGAACATCAACTGCAAGTGGTCTCTCTCTAACACGAATGTATGCCAAACTGCCCATACTCACCACCTTCCTACTCAAGTGGCTGCTGCCACTACATTGGCCTTCCCCCGATGGTACAAGACAGTGATATCATAATCCTTTAAAAGCTCCAATCATCTCTGCTGCCTTAAATTGAGATCCTCCTGCTTGAACAAATGTTGGAGGTTGCGATGATCAGTAAACACCTCATAAGACACCATAGAGATAATGCCTCCAAATCTTCAACGCATGAACAATGGCAGCCAACTCCAAATCATGAATATGGTAGTTCTTCTCATGGGGCTTAAACTGACGAGAAGCATAAGCAATCACTCTACCCTCCTGCATTTACATACAACCAATACCAACTCTAGAAGCATCACAATAAACTGTATTTGAACCTGAAGCTGATGGCAAAACTAACACTAGAGTTGTGGTCAAGGCAGTCTTAAGCTTTTAAAAGCTCGCCTCACACTCATCCGACCACCTGAATGGAGCACCCTTTTAAGTCAATTTGGTCAATGATGATGCTATGGATGAAAATCCCTGAATGAACCAATGGTAATAACCTGCTAAACCAAGAAAACAGCGAATTTATATGGTTAAGGATGGCCTGGGCCAACTCTAAACCACCTCTATCTTCTTCGAATCAACCTGACCTTCGCTGGACACCACGTGCCCCAAGAACGCCACTGAACTGCGCCAAAACACACACTTGGAGAACTTTGCATAAAGCTTCTCCTGCCTCAACCACTGTAATACCACTCTCAAATGCCCCGTGTGATCCTCCTAACTACGCGAGTACACCAGAATATCATCAATGAATACAATAACAAATGAATCGAGATAAGGCCGAAACACCCTATTCATCAAATGTGGGGCATTGGTCAGCCTAAAAGATATCAAAAGGAACTCATAATGACCATATCAGGTCCTGAAAGTCGTCTTAAGAATATCCGAGTCCCTGATCTTCAACTGGTGATACCTCGACCTGAGATCAATCTTGGAGAACAACCTTGCTCCCTGAAGCTGGTCAAATAAATCATCAATATGAGGCAAAGGATACTTGTTCTTGATTGTGACTTTGTTCAAATGCCTGTAATCAATGTACATCCTCATCGTGCCATCTTTCTTCTTCACAAATAGAACAGGCGCACCCTAAGGCGACATGCTAGGCCGAATAAATCCCTTATCAAGGAGTTCCTGAAGCTGCTCCTTCAACTCTGCTGGTGCCATACGATACGATGGAATAGAAATGGATTGAGTTCCCGGCACCAAATCAATATCAAAGTGAATATCCCTATCTGGTGCATGCCTGGCAGGTCTGCAGGAAACACATCCAGAAAGTCCCTCACTACCGAGACTGAATCAGTGGTAGGAGTCTCTGCACTAACATCCCTCACGAAGGCCAAATAAGAAAGACAACCCTTCCCAACCATCCGCTGGGCCTTCAAAAATGAAATCACTCTACTAGGAACATAATCTGTCGAACCTCGCCACTCAATCCATGGAACACCCGGCATGGCCAACGTCGTTGTCTTAGTGTGACAGTCCAAAATGGCATGACACGGAGATAACCAATCCATGCCAAATATCATATCAAAATCCACCATACAAAGCAAAAGAAGATCCACTCGGGTCTCCAAACCCCCAATAGTCATCACACACGATTGATATACGCGATCCACAACAATAGTATCACCCACCGAAGTAGATACACGAACAAATAAAATAAGTGACTCACAGGGCGTATCCAAATAACGAGCAAAATATGATGACACATATCAAAAAGTGAAACCAGGATCAAATAACACAGAGGCATCTCTCAGGAAAACTAAGACAATACTTGTAATCACAGCATCTGAAGCAATAATATCTGGTCTGGCTGGGAGTTGATAGAAACAGTCTTGACCACCACCTGATCGACCTTCCCCTCTGGGGCGACCCCTAGCTGACTGACCCCCACCCCTAGCTGCCTGGGCAGGTGGTGAAGTAATTGGAGCTGAAGGGCTAACTACTTTGCTAAGATGGGCCCCCAAGAAGACAAGGACACTGCCTCCTCATATGCCCTAACTCTCCACACACATAACAACTCCCCAGTGCGGGGGACGGGGACTGAAGGGAACCCCTAACACCGGGATGACTAGCAGAAGAACCTGGCATGGAAGATCCCTGAACTGATGGAGCACGAGACGAACTCTAGGCTGGAAGGGCACTAAGAACTTTGAGAACCATGGTCCGAGGATGCCCCACGATGAACTGGGCGAGCTGACTGATCTTGTCAGAAGGGACGACCTCTACCGTGCTGAAACTGACCTCTCGAAGGAACACCACCAAGACTACCAGATCCCCGAGACCTCTTGGCCTCCGTATCATCTCGCTCCTGGCGACGAACTAACTTAATCTCTCGGGCAATATCAACAACCTGCTCAAAAGTAGCACTTGACACCCTCTCTCTGGTTCTGAGAATCTGAAGCTGATATGTGAGGCCATCCACGAACCTTCTGACCCTCTCTCTATCCATAGAAACCAACCAAACAGTATGATGAGCTAGATCCAAAAACCTCATCTCATATTGCGTCACAGTCATATCTCCTGACGCAACTGCTCGAACTACCTGCGCAGCTCCTCCCTGCGAGACTGCGGCACATACTTCTCCAAAAAGAGAGCAGAGAACTGCTACCAGGTAAGGGCGCTATACCAACAGGCCTACGTCTCTCATATGCCTCCCACCAAGTAAAAGCAGCTCCTGAAAACTGGAAGGCAGTGAACGAGACCCCACTAGTCTCCAAAATACATGCGGTCCAAAGCATCCTCTGACACGTGTCCAAGAAACCCTGGGCATCCTCGCCCTCTACACCACTGAAAGTCGGAGGATGAATCTGCCAAACTTCTCCAATCTACACTGCTCATCATCAGGCATGACTGGAACAACATAATCCTAAGTAGGTGCAACCGACCGGGCTGGAGGTGCCCCCAGTGTCTAAAGTCCCTACACAACCTGCTCAGGTGTGCGAGCGACAGGAGTTTAGGTGCCTCTCCCGGCCTGAGAAGTAGTTGCGGTCGTAGTAACTGAGACCGCCTAAGCCAGGATAGTGCGCACTGATAGAATCTGGGCTAGGGCCTCCTTAAGACCTGGGATAACAATCGACACAGCCGGTGCCTGAGCTGGTCCTGCTGGAGCATCCGCAACTAGGACCTGATCATGAACTAGGGTGGTTGGTGGATCTGCAGGTGCTTCCCTAGCTATTGTGCGGGCTACACCTCTGCCCCTACCATGGCCTCGACAGCGACCTCGGCCTCTAGTGGCCCCAACTGGTGGTACTGGTGGACGTCCATCCTATTCGGTAGTACGTGTCCTCACCATCTGTGAGAGAATAAAATAACAGAAGTTTAGTTACTAGAATCAACAGATTCGCATGACAGGAATTCAAGAATGTGAAGTTTTTCCTAAAGGTTCTACAGCCTCTCGAAGATAAGTACAGACGTCTCCATACTGATCCGCAAAACTCTACTAAACCTGCTCATGATTGGTGAAACCTATGTAACCTAGGCTCTGATACCAACTTATCACGATCCAAAACCCCCCGGTCATGATGACGCCTATCGCAGTACTAGGATAGCCGATTCGACATTTATAACATAAGAGATCTTCTTCTTAATTCATTTACTAATAAGATAATATCACAATTCTTTCGTCTAAACATTTCTAAACAAGCGGAAAAATATGCAAAACATCAAACACTGCCCGATCCCGGTGTCACTAGTCATGAGCCACTAAAATACAATCTGATACTGTCTACTCAATACAAGATAAGTTTGATGAATACAAATACTAAAAGATAGAAATGAGAAAGGCAGGGCCGTAGACGTCGTACAGCTACCTTGCTAACTCCGGAAATGCTCTGAAGTAAAGAATCAGCTCTCACTCGGATCCCCTAGCGCCAGGATCTGCACACAAGGTGCAGGGAGTAACGTGAGTACGCCAACTCAGTAAGTAACAATTATAAATAAAGGCTGAGTGCAGTGACGAGCATTTAAAAATCATATACATCTCATAATACAAAGACCTCACTGGGAATAACAAGATCAAATCAGTAATTAAATTCCGAACGTCTCATAAAATAAAACTCAGTTTCAATAAAAGTTGTTTAAAACATTTGTTCAACGTTTCAATAGAGGCTCATTATAAAAGAAGAGTGAAAACAGTAATTTCATAACACAAGATCCTCGGGAAAAGTATCACTCGTATATATATAGCCCCTCGGGTAAGCCTCTGACTCAACTCTCATCGATCAACATTCACACTCAGCACTCACGCTCAATACGTACCTTATAATAACCGCTGCGGCGTGCAGCCCGATCTATATATATATATATATATATATATATATATATATATATATATATATATATATAATGCTTCTCTTTGAGACTATCCCTAAATTCACTCATAATCCGGCCCTCAGCCTCACTCACTCATCAACCTCACAAGCCACTCGGGCACTTCAGTACAAACTCAGGGAACTCAGCCCAAAACAACTTTCATATATTAAAAATAGAGTGATGAACAAGATTAAACAATAAATAAGTATACGCCATGACTAAGGATAATGCTTTCCATAAAAAACAATGCGAGGATAACAATAAATTACCCCTGAGGTCCAAACAGCACGACACAAGGCCCCAGACATGACATTCAGTCCAAGTCAACAGAATCATTTCTAAAACATATAGATATTATATAGAGTTTATCAAAATATGCAACTCTATAGTTGCCACGGGACGGACCAAGTCACAATCTCTACTGGCGCACGCCTACAGGCCTGTCACCTAGCATGTGTGTCAACTCATTTATCAAAATAGTACGAAATTCCGGGGTTTCATACCCTCATGTCTAGATTTACAATCGTTACTTACCTCAAACCGGACGAAAATCTACTCCGCAATGCTCTTGCCTCTCGACTCGGCCTCAAATCGCCCCGAATCTATCCAAAATAAGAATCATATCATTAATACATGCTAAAGGAACAAAGCCCACGCGAGAATTATCAAATTAAATCAAAATTTTCGAAATTGGCCAAACCCGACCCCGGGCCCACATCTCGGAATCCGATAAAAATCACAACACTAGAATCCTTATCCCTTCACGAGTCTATACATACCAAATTTACCAAAATCCAACTTCGTTTGACCCCTCAATCATCCAATTCGAACTCTTAAGTTCCAAACCCTAATTCCCCAATTCTCACCCTTAATCCCACAAATTCCAAGCTTAATCTACTGAAAATCATCATAGAATCGAGTATTAAGTTCAAAAATCTTACCTCAATAAGTTTCCCCTTGATTCACTCTTCAAACCCCTCAAAAAAGCTCCAAAAACCGAGGTAAAATACTGAAGAATGACCAAAATTCGCGAAGGGTCCTTTATATACTTTCTACTCCAGGGGTTTCGCATATGCGGACAATACCTCGCACCTGTGGACTCGCACCTGCGGTCTCCGTTGCGAACCTACGAAAATCAATTAAAGGACCTGGACCGCATCTGCGCCCAGTCACTACACCTACGGTGCCGCAAATGCATCCAAATAACCTCATCTGGGGTTCTTCTCCTAATGGCCAAAACACGCACCTACAATCTCCTTACCGCATCTGCGTCCTTGTACCTGCGGTCCCCTATCCGCGGGTGCGGAAATGACAGAAGCATCAAAATCTGTAGCAACAACTCAAAGCCAAACATCCCGTCAACCACTCAAATCCATCCTGAGGCCTTCGGGACATCAACCAAACATACCAACAAACCTATACCAACCTTTAGAACACTCAAAACAACATCGAAATACCAAATCACCCTCGGATTCAAGCCTAAGGATTTCTAAACTTCCGAATTCCGCATTTGATGCTGAAACCTATCAAACCTCGTCCGAATGACCCGAAATTTTGCACACACGTCACAAATGACACAACGGACCTACTCCAATTTTTGGAATTCCATTCCGACCCCGATATCGAGACTTCCACTGCCGACCGAAAAACGCCAAATTTCCAATTTCGCCATTCAAGCCTAAATCTACCACGGACCTCCAAATAATATTCCGTACTCATTCATAAGTCCCAAATCACCTAACGAAGCTATCCGAACCATAAAAACCCATTCCGAGATCATTTACTCACAAGTCAGCTTCCGGTTGACTTTTCTAACTAAAGCTTCTAAATAAGAGACTAAATGTCTCATTCCATTCCACGACCACTCCGAACTCAAACCAACCAACACGATACGACGAAATATAGCTGAACAGTACATAAAAATGCCGAAATAAAGGAAATGGGACTGTAACTCATGAAACAACTGGCCGGATCAGTACTGCTCCGCTTGCCATCCCCAATTTCCGCATCTTGACAACCAATTGTTATTTTTGTGATTCTCTATTATGACAAATGACAAAGAACACACTACACCGTACACGTGGTATTTACCATCACAATCAAAACCTCAATATCTACTTAAATTTCATCACGTTTATAATTTAACAGAGTCATTTTCAGGGAATTATTCGATCACATATGCGAAAACGCTGAGGCCACGTGTCATGTTGTGAATTGCTTGGACACATTCATGAGTAGATAGTACGGAATATTTTTTTATTTTTTTATTTTTTTTTGAGTGAGTGCAACCAACAGGATTATGCAAATTTGGCGAAACATCTTTGTGCTGACTGTGTGTTGCCCGTGATTTTAAGCAATACTAGTAGTCATAAATATTAAAAATATTAATTAAATTAAATATTTTGTGATCGGGCTTGTTTAAACAAATTAAATTGTATTGTCTTAATAAATTTCAATTGTCATCTTATTTGTCAATGTGATATATCCAATAATAAAATCGCTATTAAATTAAAGGGACTTATATAGTCATTAAATAACTTTTTTTGTTCTATATTTTTTTTTATTATATTACCCAATACTTAGTATTTTTACATTGTTAATAGAAATTTTTATTAGCATATTACTTTGTTTAATATTTTTGTCTACTACTTTTTTTTGTAATATAATAGAAGATAATATTATCCAATATTTAATATAATTGCATTATTAATAAAAAAATTATTTTTATTAGCATATTACTTTGTTTAACATTTTTGTCTCCCACTTTATTTTTGTATACTAATATAATAGTAGAATATATATATATTATTACTCTTGAAATATTTTTTTATTTTAAATTTTCTGTGTGACTTGATTTGCTTTGTTTGAGAAATTCCCGATGAAATCCATCGATAAATGCTACCGACGAATCGTCTATTTGGCCGAGCTTCTAAAAGTAGGAAGAGTGGGAACTACCATGCACGTGACATGGTGTCCAATCACCAATCGATCGACTAGGTCGTCTCCCCACATATGTCATGTGAGTCGACATCAAATCCAAGGCCAACAATAATCTCATCCCAATCAAGGGGCATAATCTCGACACATTAATGTCATCCCAGTTAAGGGAAATAATCTCAATTTACTCCTACACCGACACGTGTAGTTTCAGGTGTGGGCCGTTACTACCCACCCTTCCTCGGCTCGCTAATGATACTCCTAAAAATATTTTGTTTTGCACACAAAGAAAATAGAAATACAAACACATTCATCTCGTAACTTTCATATCATATATAGCACCATTGGTACTTTCGACCACTCACCACATCATTACTTCCTTGGCTCTCTTGGCCATATATCGAGTTCTTCATTCATGGCACGTTGGCCGTATTTCATATTTCACACTTTCATTTCTTTACTTTCAAACTATAGAGTATTCCGGAAATCACAAGATTAAATTCATTAGTAATGAAGACTTTAAGCACAATGGATTTCTTTCCAAAGAATGGTGCACAATGACTGGGAATTGAAGTAGAAGTTAAAATCATAAACGAGTAATACACCATTTCTTTTGAAATACTTCTCTAAAAAGACAATGCACAGTTTCATTTCATGGGTAAATAAGAACTCAACCCACATTGGAAATACTTACAAATGAGAGCATGGTGATTGATGATTGAAACATAGATTCAAATCATATGCACTATTCATAACAACCATGGCCACATTTTTATATCTCACTCTTACTTCTTTCACTTCCAAATATCATCATGGATTATCAACAATAGGGGCATTTGGAATCAAGACTTTAAATATGTATATAAGCAATATGAGTCTTAAGCACGTTGAGTTTTCTTTCCAAATTAAGCTTAATGAACTTTCAATTTGAACACGAATTGGAGTCGTAACATTTAATGCATAAACCATACTTGAACACATTCTCAAAAGAGATCATGATAAGATAGGAGCAATTGGAACACATTTTGAGTATATACAAATTTCAACATAATGCTTATTTAGGATAATCGAATTTATTAGGAATAACTTCGGAACATGAGAATTAGGAACCTGGGCCAACCATACTTGAAACTTACGGGAACATCAGGAATTTGATTCTTACAGAGCAATTTAGCCAACCTACCTTTTTGTGCTTTTCATAGATTACTACAATGTCTCAATACTCCTAACAACCTTAATCTATAGAAACATAACCAAATTTAACTATACTTAGGAATGTGTTCTTAGATTTAGCCTATTTTGACATTTCATCAAACACCTAATATGCGAAATCAATTACAAGGTCTCGTAATAGAAATTCTCTACCCTCACCATGAATTTTCAAGCAGCCAACCATTATACAATATCCCTACAACTCCCATCAACCATCAGTAATCACATGCATGCCTAACCATTTGCTTCAGACACATCAAAATCACATTTCCTAGTCTTCACATACTCCCAAATTCAAGATTGAGAGCTTAAGGATTTCGGTCACCATCCCATAGTCCCTACCATGATAGCATCCTACTTAAACCCATTATTAAACTTTGCATAAAATTTAGGGATGAAGTCTTACCTTGTAATTATAAGGCCTTGTGAGTTTCCCTCTTTAATTCCTAAGGTTTGTGCAAGAATTCGAGAGTACAATTTGATAGAGCTTCTTGCTCTCTCTCTAAACTGATACCCTCACTCTAAAGAATCAAGTTATATCTTATAAAATGAACCCCTAAAGCCTTATATCAAAATAGGGCCAGATAAGAAATTTTTTAAAAATAACCCCGATGTCAATTCTGTGGTGCAATTCTGTGGTAGTAAAACAGATATATGGCTAGCAGAATGGCCATAAATGGTATGTCAATTTCGCGATAGCAGAATGGTTATGCGGCCAACAAAATAGCCACAAAATGGTTTTCAAATTCTAAGTTGGATCTGGTCAATTTCTCGATGCAATTTTGCGGCAGCATAATGGTTATGCGGCCAGCTGAATGGCCACAAAATGATTTTCAAATTTGAGTTGCTTCTGATTCATTCCATGATTATTCCGTGGTCAGCAAAATAGATCCGCTATAGCATAATGGACCATAGAATTGTCGTTTTCTACAAATTTCTCTACCAACTTCACGATGCATTGCACAATCCAAAAATCTGTGTTGTGACATATTAACTTACCTTTGCACCATAGAAACATAAAATTCTTGGTGAACTTTTACGGGGCTTTATAAAAATCCGGATAATTTTCATCATTTACATGGATCCTATGCATGTAACTCGGAGGGAAACCTATAGAAATAAGTAAAAAGAAAAATAGATACCATTTACCAATAATTAGTCATTAAGTTATGTTATAAAAATTAGCAGAAAAAATTCAATGACATACAATATTGGAAAAAACCTGGACAAAAGTAAAGTTGTACCATGATGCCAAATATAGCATCTTCCACGACCTTTATGAGCAACAACATAAGCATTGTTCACTATGTGAAACATGCATCTTACATGTATATCATACACAAATATATATGAATATATAGGGGATATATGGGATACACATTTGCTATATATTGGATACACAAATGATGCACAAGAGATATATAGGGCATATATATTTCATTTTCTACTTCAAATTTTTAATTACCCACCTCAAATGTCCACCAAATCGCCCCAAAATTAAGATTCAAAATTCGTAATTTATACTAAATCTATTTCAAATTTCCAACAATACCCACTTGAGTTCGTCCAAAAATACATATATTTACCCATTGTTATCTCATATTCTAGTACTTTTAATCATCTTTTGAGTATTAATTACATCACTTTGTGCTTAATATTATATTTTAACTGTGTAGAAAAAAGCAGTATGAAGATGAAGATATTTGGAACAAAATTGAACAAAACGCAGAAGAAAAAGAAAGAAAGAAAAAAAGAATTAAAAAAAATGGGGATACCCTTTGGATTTTGTCCCCCCAAATGCAAGACAAGGAAACAAAGGAAATATATGTAAAGCAAAGAATTAAGCAAGGCAAAAAAACGTACCAAAAGAATGGGAGACAACAAAGCTCACTGGATCTAACGCCAGGGCCAGCACGAGGCGCTGTCATGGACGCTGGCGAGGACTTTTCCTATTTCGTCCGGGACAAGATTATTTCTGTCCTATACGGCCCCAACTCGTATAAAAAGGGCCTTAAACTTAATTTGGAGGATATCTGACAGACTTTGAAGGAGAATTCACGTGGGGAACACACACCACGCTTAGAGGAGGCTTCGAACTAGGTTTACTTCTCTTCTTTTCCTTTACTTCATAGTTTATTAATTCTAGAGTTGTTGGTTGCTACATGAATGTTGTGTTTTGAAACTTGAATGCTCTTATTATTTTATCATATTGGTTTATTTATTCAATCTTGCGCTTAATTATTTGATTGTTTGATCACCAATTGAATACTATCTATGAATCTAGAATTAAACTCGGGAAAGGGAATTTTAGATTGCTTATAAGTTGAATAGAGCAAGATATAGCGGTTAGGATAGAGAAATACCAAATCGCCTTACTTGGTTACCATACAGGAATTATAAATGCGTTCTTGTTAATCCTAATTCCATAGGAATATAGGCGTTAGGTTAGCTTGAATTGGCGAGTAATACTTCAGGAAAAGGCTACGCCCAATATTAACCCTGTCAATCAATAAACCAGATAAATTAATTAGACGATTTAAGTGGAAAACTCAACGGGATTGTTAGCTAACCCATAACTCTGGAATATTTTCTCCCCTTGATTTCCTCTCTAATCTCGCCAAATTATTTTCTTTAATCTCTTATTTTGTTACTCTAGATTAGTTTAGTTAAATATTCATACTTTAGCAAATCGATTGAATAAATTAATTGTTTGGGTTTAATTTAGTTGATAGTTAATTACAAGTCCCTGTGGGTATGATATCTGGACTTATAATCCTATATTACTTGTCGACCATGTATACTTGCGTGTGCATTTGGGAGCAACAAGTTTTTGGCATCGTTGCCGGGGGCTTAAAAATGAACTATTCTACTAGATTAGATTTTTACTTTTTGTCTATTAAGTTTAAATTTTAGCTTAGTTTAATATTTTATTATCTTTGTTTACATGGCATCTTGGAATGAGAATTGGTCGAGTATTAGTTATTTTTATTTTGGTGATCTATGTCCATATTGTGGAGGACCACACTTGTGGCAAAATTGTAAATCTCAATCTTATGTGTGAAATTTTTGTAATGTGTGTGGTTGTCAAGGTGGCCATTAGGATGGTTTTCCTAATTCTTATTATCCTTCTCAGAGCTCTTAATGTTTCTAATAACGTTTATGAGTTTGATAGGATCAAGGAAGTGGAGGATATGAAAAGCGTGGCTCGTATTATGGACATGATGAGGCAAGTAGCCGAGCAACATGACATGATGATAAGGAAAGTAGCTGAGCAACAAGATGAAAATCAAAAGGCTATACAAAAAATTAGTGCACCAATCATGAGAATGAAAGCAGAGGCAGAAGAAGTGGCTAAAGAGAGAAAGTTCCCACAAGAAGATAATTTAGAAGAAGTAGATATAGTGAGCCAATCTTGGCTAGAGGAACAAGCTCAACTGATAAAATCTCATGAGTTTCTTCGTGATGGTCTTTCAAATATGACAGAACAACTATTATAGGGAAGAACTGAGCTCAAGCAAGAAATAGACTAATTTGGCTCAGATATCCATGACCTTTAGGCTAAATTGAATAAAAAGGTTGAGGCGCCTGATGCCCTACAACCAATTTTTGTGGATACTGGCCAGCTTGTGAAGCGGAAAGAGGAATTCCAACCATTTGATCAAAATATTGTTAATGATGCCAAGGTTAAGGAAGTGTGCAAAAATGAGGATGTTAAAAGTAAAGGAGTTTTAGAGTTGGAGCGTATTGGACCTCATTCTGACCATCTTTCAACATTGTGTTTGGTTGGTGACATGAGAATTGATCCACCCGGGCATATGGAGGAGTCAATGAATGAGGAACAAAATACATATATTCTGAAATTTGCGATGTCAAGGAGACAAAACGACATCCGTCACTTAAAGGCCAAGATGTGCAAGATGCGACATTGTTTACTTGGTTATTTTGTATTTACACCACCGCCCTAGGAACGTGATAGAAAATTTAATATAAATTTGGGGGGCGCAATTTATATCCTCAAAGTGGAAGAAAAAGTGGTGAAAGTGATAGCTTCGTACCACGACTATAAATAAGGCACTTGTTGGGAGGCAACCCAATTCATTATTTCTTTTTATTTTGTTTTATTTTATTAATTGTGTATTTTTTTGTAGTGTTATTTTTGTATTTTGTAGGAGTAGGAACATGGAGTCAAAGCCAGTAGGCGTGTGCAAAAGCGAGCAGGTGGCTGAAACTAAGTGTGAGGTACCCGCACAAGGGATTATATCTGGGAGAAGTCTGAGCATCCTGTGAGCTGCTAATGCTTTAGCCTTTAGTCTACCAGGGATCTCTTTTACCCTCTTGTTATTTTTAGTGTGCATTGAGGATATTGCACAATTTTAAGTGTGGGGTGAAGAGATTGTCTGGATAATTTTTTGTGTTATCTTAGCTTAGTTGTAGTACCCGTTCCTAGTGTAGTATTTTTATTAAAAATAAAATAGAAAAAAACAAAAAAAAAACAAAAAAAAAGAAAAAAATTCAGAAAATTAGGACTTTTCCTGATGATGGATTTTGTGGACAGCTTTCTTGAGGGATTAAGGTCCAATTTAAAAAATACCAAAAAGATTTTTCTTTTCTTTTCTAGTTAGTGTTAGGTAGGTAATAATCCCCCTTGATTTTTCTTTTTGCATCGGTTCTTTTTCAGGGGATGTAACTTGAACCGGGTAAACTTTTTATTTTTAGGATTATATTTTTTTAGGAGTAATAAAAGAGAGAGAGAAGAAAAACCTTTTATGACTTGTTTGATACTAGCATATTTAGGCCTGAACTTGAGTAGTACTTTCCTTTAAAAGCTTGAATAATGAATAAAATAGTAGACTTTCTGACACCTAAGCTCAGGGTCGTGACTCTCTATATAACTTATTTTTATTTTGTTGTTTGCAATGATCATGCCTGTCTTAGAGTAGAAATTGATCCATCTTGATTGATACTTGTGCCATGTGGGTTGATGATTTCTTAAAATATATTCCATGTTTTGCATCTTAGTCTAGAACTTGCCCTGCATGTTATTGAATCAAAATAAAAGTGTAGCTCTGTTTAGAAGATGATAATAGGCTTTCTTTGATATGTCATGTGAATTTTAGCCTTTTGATATATTGTACCACTAGATAGCCCTTTGAGTTTATAGCTGTTTATTAGCAGTCCTATTTTTGCCTTGATTCTTTTGTTGAATCCCTAGTTTTTGCACCATGCTTCCTGGAGCATTATTACTTAAACTGTAATATTAATTGATAAATTTGGAGAAAGGGATGATTAAATAAAAAATGATGGACAACGATAGTTGCAAAGTAATGAAAAGGCCCTCTTGAAAATAATGTGATATGAAAAAAAAAATGGACAAACAAAAAAAATGCTTTGAGAAAAAAAATAAATAGCCTTGATATGAGGGAAATACTTTTGAAATAATTGATGAAGAGACGGCTGAAAAATAAAGTTAAGAGCTGAAAATAATGGGTGAAGAAATCTAAAAATGCAAAGTGCTTAGGGAAGTGTAAGTCACTATTATATAATTCTCCTACCCGTCCCCTAGACAATATTACAACCCGTTAAAATAATATTTGATTCTATTCGAGTATGCTTAATTAATAGAGATGTACGTAATGGGCAAGCCTATGGTTCTTTGTGCATACATGTGAATTCGTTTGTGAGTGTGAAAGTTGTTCTTTGATGCTAAGTCCTTAAATTATATTCATTCTTTGGTTTTAGTGTATGAACTATTTATTCTTGTGAGAGCACTTGTTTCATGATAGATAGGTGATGTTATTAGCTTCTTTGACAGAGTAGGTGAGCTAGCTTGAATTTGGTAAATTAGAGTCCGACTGTGAGGTTAGGAGGTTAGAAGTTTGTTGTTTGTTCGTGACTTGTATATCTTGCACGATGATGAGGAAGTGTATATCTGATGCTTTGAGTTTCTATAGGGCCTAATTGTTAGTATCAAACGAAGTGGTGGTGTTTCTAGGCTTAATTCATTGAGAGTTGTTTTAATGCTTACTCGAGGACGAGTAAGAGTCTAAGTGTGGGGTGTTGATGTTCGGCCAAAAATGCATATATTTACCCATTATTATCTCATATTCTAGTACTTTTAATCATTTTTTAAGTATTAATTATATCACTTTGTGCTTAATATTATATTTTAGCTGTGTAAGAATAAAGCAGTGTGAAGATAAAAAATTTGGATTAAAATTGAATAAAATGCGAAAGAAAAAAAATATAAAAAAAGGGGACACCCTTTGGATTTTGTCCCCCAAATGCAAGACAAAGAAACAAAGGAAATATATGCAAAGCAAAGAATTAAACAAGGCAAACAAAAGTACCTAAAGGATTGGAGACGGCAAAGCTCACTGGATCTAACTCCAGGACCAGCGTGAGGCGCTGTCCTGGCCGCTTGAGGCGAGGACTTTTCTTATTTCGTCGGGACAAGATTATTTCGGTCCTATACGGCCCCAACTCGTATAAAAGGGGCCCTAAACTTAATTTGGAGAATATCTAACATACTTTGAAGGAGAATTTACGTGGGGGAACATACACCAATGCTTGGAGAAGGCTTCTAACTAGTTTTTCTTCTCTTCTCTTCCTTTAATTCATAGTTTATTTGTTCTAGAATTGTTGGGTGCAACATGAACGCTGTGTTTTGAAACTTGAATTGCTCTTATTATTTTATCATGTTGGTTTATTTATTCTATCTTACGCTTAATTATTTGATTGTTGATCACCAATTGATACTATCCGCAAATCTAGGATTGAAAGGGAATATTAGATTGCATATAAGATTGAATAGAGCAAGATATTGAACTCGAGTATCGGGAACGAATTTGCGATTAGGATAAGGATATACCTAATCACCATGCTTGATTACTATACGGGAATTATAAATGTGTTCTTGTTAATCCTAATTCCATAGGAATATAGGCATTAGGTTAGCTTGAATAGGTGAGTAGTACTTCGGGAGAAAGCTACGCGCAATATTAACCCTATCAATCAATAAACCAGATAAATTAATTGGACGATTTAAGTGGAAACCTCAACGGAATTGTTAGCTAACCCATAGCTCTGGAATATTTTCTCCCCTTGATTTTGTCTCTAATCTCGCCAAATTATTTTCTTTAATCTCTTATTTTTTTACTCTAGATTAGTTTAGTTAAATATTCATACTTTAGCAAATCGCTTGAATAGATGAATTGTTTGGGTTTAATTTAGTTGATTGTTAATCACAGGTCCCTGTAGGTACGATATCTGGACTTATAATCATATATTACTTGTCAACCACATATACTTGTGTGTGCTTTTGGGAGCAACACCACTCGAACAAATTTCAAATTCCGAAAACAAAATACTCCCTCTAATGCACAAGAAAATAAAGTACCATGGCAGTGATGGCACTATATGGAAAGACAGGGATGCAATGCATGGCAATCTCTCTAGCAAACAAAGTTTCTAAAATTGAAAAAAAAATGTGAATTTTGATCTTTTGCAGAAGCCTAATTAGACTTAACGTTTCACACTGATTGAGCTAAAGAAGACTAATTAGATTTAACTGTAGCTGCTAGAGAAGTTAATAATCAACTAAAAACAAAAGTGCACATTGTAAATGAAAGAAATGCAACAAAAGCATCACTAACTAAAACAAACTAGTGCTCCATTTCTTATTAAACAGGCAGTGGAAAAGCTCCACTGCCATATTACAGATTACAGGCAAGACAGAGCATATTGTCATGCCTTTGTTTCATACATAGACTACATATTATTCGTTAGGACTTAGGAAACAGCAACCTTAGACTTCTGGAGATCATTCTCAACTTCACGAACATATTCATCCACTTTGCTGGCATATTCAGATTCTCCTTCACAAATAAAAGTTCCATCATCACTAAAGTACTTACAGCCCTTTTTACCTGCGCAACAATTGGTGCATATCCGATCATTCTTCTTTTCTTCTGAAAGTGGGCAAATCCCATAGGCAATTCTTCCATCACAATTCCGAGGACAGGCTTTTGGATTTCTAGGATCAGACTCTCCTTCACAAACAAAAGTTCCATCATCACTAAAGTACTTACAACCCTTTTTGCCTGCACAACAGTTAGTACATATCCGATCATTCTTCTTTTCTTCTGAAAGTGGGCAAATCCCATAGGCAATTCTTGGATCGCAATTCAGAGTACAAGCCTTTGGATTTCTAGGATCAGACTCTCCTTCACAAACAAAAGTTCCATCATCACTAAAGTATTTACAGCCCTTTTTGCCTGCGCAACAGTTGGTGCATATCCGATCATTCTTCTTTTCTTCTGAAAGTGGGCAAATCCCATAGGCAATTCTTGGATCGCAATTCAGAGTACAAGCCTTTGGATTTCTAGGATCAGACTCTCCTTCACAAACAAAAGTTCCATCATTACTAAAGTACTTACAGCCCTTTTTGCCTGCGCAACAGTTGGTGCATATCCGATCATTCTTCTTTTCTTCTGAAAGTGGGCAAATCCCATAGGCAATTCTTGGATCGCAATTCCGAGGACAAGCCTTTGGATTTCTAGGATCAGACTCTCCTTCACAAACAAAAGTTTCATCATCACTAAAGTACTTACAACCCTTCGTGCCTGCGCAACAGTTGGTGCATATCCGATCATTCTTTTTTTCTTCTGAAAGTGGGCAAATCCCATAGGCAATTCTTGGATCGCAATTCCGAGGACAAGCCTTCGGATTTCTAGGATCAGACTCTCCTTCACAAACAAAAGTTCCATCATCACTAAAGTACTTACATCCCTTCGTGCCTGCGCAACAGTTGGTGCATATCCGATCATTCTTCTTTTCTTCTGAACGCGGGCAAACTCCATAGGCAATTCTTGGATCACAATTTAAGGGACAAGCCTTGGCATCTGCATGTTCCACATTGCTTACAAGCAGAGACATTCCTATAACATAGCCACATTAATTACCTTATGAGTGTTGAACAATGGATTCAAGTAATTGGTTAAGAGAGAAACTTAAAGAAAGGGAAATACATAAAATCCTCCTTAAATTACGTAGAAGTCTTATTATCCTCGTGAACTCGTTTGAAGTGATATTATTACCTCCATATAACGCCCAGACAGTGGCAAATTCAGATGGGAGAAATTCAAAAATAGTTAGATTTACAGGTGGTCATTCAAAAATAATCATAATTTCAAAAGTAATCGAAATTTAGTCATTTTTCATGTAAAGATAAATATGAACGGAAACACTGTTCAAAATCAAAAAATAAGTCCAGTATAATATACTGGAATTCAAGTATAATATAGTGAAACTCCAGTATATTCTAGCACAAGTATACTGGAATTCCAGTATAATATACTAGAGATCCAGTATAATTACCGGTCCAGCATAATATACTGGAGATTGAAGCAGTATATTACACTGAAACTTTTAACGTATTGGAGTTCCAACATAATATGTTGGAAGTTCATACTACAGGTGCACCGATCTCCAGTATATTATATTGGAACTTTCTGTATTGCAGCAAAATAATGACTATTTATCAATGACTATTTATCAATGACTTTGTAAACGCTGACTATTTTTGAATGACCAGTCCGAAAACTGGCTAGCCCGTACTATTTTTACAATTTAGATGAACATTTGTGGGTGCTTGTGCACCCATTACTTTTGACTAAATATAGTAAATTTGCTTAGATAATTATAAAAATATTTAAATAAATATTAAGTGACCCATAATTAAACTCCTTTTTCCTCTCCTTTCGGATTTTTTACACGCGAGCACTTAACGAGAGTGATGAGAAAATATGTTTGAAATTTTATCTTTTTCATTAATTCTTTTGTTTAATTTTTTCGCTTCTTAAAGTCTTTTTCTTTCATTTTTCTTTATAATCATTTATTTTCTCCATCCTTATTCATATACCTCCCACAGTGCACACACAGAACATATCCTCAGGGGCATAAACACACAAAGTCACCAACGCTCAATTAGTCTCCAGCGAAAGAGGTGAAGGAGAAACCAAAAAGTAAAAGAAAAAAGAATAAAATAAGGTTAAAAATCAACAACAAAAAAAAGAAAAATTAAAGATCAAAAGTTTTTTTTAATGAAAATGACATGTGGCACAACAAAATTGGTGCATGACGATTACCATCTTTCTTAAAACTAGGTTAGCCAAGAAAGAAAATAGTAATATCACTTTAATCGACTTCAGGGTAATAGGACTCTCGCAAAGGTTAGTAACAAACTAAAGTAGACAAATTCGAGGGGATTTTATGTATTTTCCCTTAAAGAAAGCTGAAAAGAAGAGCCTTACCAAGTAAGAGGAGGAGAGCAAGGAAACTAACTCTGTGAACAGCCATACTTACTATCTCCTTAGTTAACTGGTTTTCTTTTTGAGCATGGAGAGTGTTATCTTATGCATCTATTTATAGCAGTTTAGCCATCTAATAAAACAACACATGAGAATGACTTGACATCGAGACATCGAAGACGACTTTGTTTCATTTGCAATGTTGTAAATACACGTGGATTTCATTTCCTGGTACCCATGAAAAACAGTCCTTTGAGTATTTTTAAAAAACTAGTATAAGTTATTTGATGCAAATAATAACCAAAACAATATGTAGTCAGTTTTAGATCAATTTCAAAAACTACTATTGTGTTGTTTCGGTTTTGTATACGGTCAAAATCAGGGAAGATCAATTTGAGGCTTTTGTGGCAGTTCAAGCTCGGCCTCGATGGGATCAAAGCACGGACCAAGGCCCGTCCCCAAAGTACTCGCCTCGGCAGGGTACGTCGAAGACTCACCATGGTGTACCTCGAGGCAATATGAAAATCGACAACCGTCATGGAAAGGCGGGAAACCCCCGAGGGCATACGATGAGGACTGACAAAGTCTGCAAGAATAGTACAAATCCGTGCTAGTCGTTATACAGTTGTACTCATAGCATTTCTTCGTCATTTATTGGACATGTATTGTGTTGAGATTCACCCCTCATATATAAAGGATACCCTTGGCATTTTGTAAGGACACAACTTATTGAATACAATACAACATTCTCTGCTCTTTGCTTAAACAATTGTTCTACACATTTATTGCTTATTCTTTCATTGTTCATTTATTGTTCATTATTAACCGCAAAAGGCCATCTTTGAGGCTTTCATTGTCATCATATCTTCATCAATAGCTCATCACCAACCGCCCTAAATAGGCCTCGAAGCCTCTGCTCCACCCAGCTCGAGGCTCTGTTCAGTGATAGCTTTGGTTTGCATTTCTTATTTTCTTTACTTACACTTAGCACCTATTGCCTAAAAACTAGTATAAAAATAAATCACGTATTTTTAGAACCACAAAATCAAATATATTGTAATTTCCGTTTTTCGGGTAAACAATTTGGCGCCCACCGTGGGACTAAAAATAATAGTGATTGTTTTGGTGCTAGTTTGTTGATAACACATGTTACTCTTTACACTTTTTCTTGTCAAAGATTCTTTGATTTCAGGCTTAATCATGCCTAGCACACAAAATGCACCTCTTTACGACAGTGAAGGACTTGGAGAAAATAGCAGCATAGGGCTGGGTGTACCACCTGTAAACCCTGAGGGAGTGCCAAACGTGGAGCCAGTTGATATCAGCTCCCACAACATTCTAAACACGGAAGCAGGCGCAGATCCCGTAAGGAACAGATGCAGGGAAACCCGGGTTGGAGGCCAAGAAGCACGAGGGATGGAAAAATGAGGAGTCAGCCTCCAAGTCATTTTTGAAATGTTACAAGCACAACAAGTGGCTATTGCTCAGCTGCAAAGTCAACAAAAAACTCCAAGCACAACAGCACCGAAAATGGCTCCTCGAGTCGAGCAGGCACCAGAGAGATCGAGTAACAACGGGTCAGCAACGGACCCCACTATTGTGAAAATGCTCGAGGACCTCACTAAAAGGATTGAATCAGGAGAAAAGAAGATAGATGCTAACGATAAAAAAGTGGAGACCTATAACTCAAGGGTCGATTAGATCCCGGACGCACCCCCGATTTTGAAGGGTATAGATTCAAAGAAGTTAGTGCAAAGACCATTCCCATCAAGTGCGGCTCCGACGCCCATCCCGAAGAAATTCAGAATGCTCGATGTCCTGACGTATAACGGGACCACGGACCCTAATGAGCACATTACCGCTTATACTTGTGTTGTAAAAGGGAATGACTTAAAGGATGATGAGATTGAATCCGTATGGCTGAAGAAATTTGGAGAAACAATGTCGAAGGGAGCCATGATGTAGTATCACAACCCACCCTCGAACTCGATGGATTCGTTTGCCATGTTGGCAGATTCTTTTGTGAAGGCACATGCCAGTGCCATCAAGGTCGCCACCAGGAAGTTCGGTGTCTTCAAAATCAAACAGAGAGAAAACAATATGCTAAGGGAATTCGTATCTCATTTTTAGATAGAGCGAATGGAATTACCACCAGTCTCCGATGACTGGGCAGTACAGGCCTTCACTCAAGGTTTGAACGGACGAAGCTCGGTAGCTTCGAGGCAACTAAAACAAAATTTGATTGAATATCCCGTCGTGACCTGGGCGGATATGCACAACAGGTATCAGTCAAAGATCAGGGTCGAAAACGACCAATTAGGAGCCCCATCGGGCTAAGTATATCCTAGCAGGCTCTTAACAAAGGAACAAAGGTTTACAAAAAGGGAGTCAAGATCAAACAAGGAAAGATACCAGTCGTATGTAAAAGATCGAAGAAACGCACCAAGGCGTAAGATGCCTCGAGGCTATTGAAGGATAGATCGAGGTCAAAATTCCCTGGGACTCATAAGTAAAGTCGGGTTCGATAGGCACACTGGGCCGGTAGAGGCACCCCGACTATCTGAGTATAACTTCAACGTCGATGTCTTAGGCATCGTATAGGCCATAGGGAAAATCAAAGATACCTGGTGGCCAAAACCCGTACAGTCAGACCCTTCACAGAGGAACCCTAACTTGATGTGTAAATATCACGGCACTTACGGTCATAGGACCAAGGACTGCAGACAACTTCGGGAAGAGGTAGCCCGACTGATCAATGAAGGGCACTTTCGAGAATTCCTAAGCGACAAAGCTAAAAACCAATTTCAAGAAATAGAGATGAACAGGAAAAACGAACTAGAAGAACCACAACACATCATCCACATGAGAATTGGAGGGGTCGACGACCCACAGAGACCTATTTTCAAACGGACAAAAATATCTATCACCAGGGAAAAGCAAACTCGGAATTACATACTAGAGGATGCTCTTACATTCAGCGAAGAGGACATCGATACCTTGTCTCAGCCTCATAATGATGCACTGATAATTTCTTTTCTTTTGAATAAAATTCAAATTAAACGTGTGCTCGTGGATCTAGGTATCTTGACCAACATAATCAGGTCGAGGGTGGTGGAGAAGCTCGAACTGCTCGACCGGATCGTACCCGCCTCTCGAGTCCTCAATAGATTCAACATGGAGAGCGAGACAACAAAAGGGGAAATCATCCTCCCAGTCAACGTAGCCGGTGCAATCCAAGATACCAAGTTTCATATCATCGAAGGCGACATGAGATACAATGCCTTACTTGGAAGGCCATGGATACACAGTATGAGGGCAGTACCATCGATCCTTTATCAAATAATGAAATTTCCAACCAAGGATGGAGTAAAAGTAGTATACAGGGAGCAACATGCAGCAAGAGAGATGTTCGCGGTGCATGACATGACACCAAAATCGATGCCCTCTACATCAAAAAGCCAAAAGGCAAATAAAAAATCGGGTAGCAACCACAACCTACATTCTTGGCTACATCCAGACGAGTGAATAAAAGACCGTGCCACGTCCCAGAACAAGCATTTGAAATTTATCAAGGCTCGAATGCCATCATTAAGGTACAACCCTCTCCCTCATTAAGGTACAACCCTCTCCCTTTTCATTTATGTTTTATACTAACTCATTACAGGTGTTCGATTGAGAGGAATCGAAGCGCCCTCCAGCTCAAAGACCTTGGGTTTTAAAGCATGTGTTGCTCTCTTTTTCCCTTAGACTGGATTTTATCCCGAACGGGTTTTACCGACTAGGATTTTAACAAGCCAACATCTATATGCTACATAGGGAGAACTCCTCAAGTATTCAAGGCTTCTCTTCAATCAACCTTAAACACTTCGAAAATAATCAGCTTTCAATGAAAAGGTTTCAAAAACTCAACCTTCGAGCGAGCCTCCCGAGGTACTCAACTATCGTCACATATCGACTCATAATTGAGGTTCTCATTTGAGTCGTCGGAGAGTTGGACGAACATAAAACATGCCAAGGCATAATCAAAACTTCAAAAGTTTTTAGCCAAAATAAGGAAAAACTATAGCCATATTATAGGTCTCATCGACCCAATCTAAAAAGAGCATAAGGGAAAATGCGTAAGAACCTAAGGGCCAGCCTAAAGAGCCTAAGGGACAATGCGTAAGAGCCTAGGGGCCAATGCGTAAGAGCCTAGGGGCCAACCTAAAGAGCCTAAAGGCTAATATGTTGAAAACCTAAGAGTCAATGAGCCCGAGTCAAAATTTTGACTTGAAGCATCGAACGGTCAACTATTATCAATCACTTCTCGAGCATGAAAACTTGAGGGGTTTATATCATGAGTCCAACACACCGAACTGGTTATCGACAAGTGTCGAAATTTATTCCAAAAAGGCAAAGAGAAAACAAGAAATGACGGAAAGAAAAAAATCCATATATATATATATATATATATATATATATATATATATATATATATATATATATATATATATATATATATATATATATATGATAAAAGGTTCACAAAGACATATTTTCAAGGCTCACGCCTGGAGCCCTTACACAAAAAAGGAACAAATAAAAACCTAATCTACCACCGGGGGTACTTGACTGGACGGAGCTCCCTCGAAAGTTGTGCCTTTAACGGCCTGGCCCTCGACCCCCGGAACATCGACGACATCCTCCCCCTCAGGGACTTCACCTTTGTCTTCATCATCCTTCGAGCTGCTGGTCGAATCACTGGTTGAACCACTATCGGAAGAAAGCAGAGTTGCCGATTCTTCCTCTAGGGCTTTCACCCTCTCAATCTCGGCAGACAAATCGATACCCCCACGATGGGAATTTTCATATCTTGAGGATCCCGTATTCGCCCAGGAGAGAATGACAGGCTTGGCGAAGGCTCATCTACATTGGCCACCTTGACTGGTTCGACGGGGGCCCTCTCCCTTCTTCAAAGGGCTTCATCATTGGTTTCTTCGGGTTCATCAACCAGGTTCCCCTCGGCACCCAATGTGTTTTGGTCGTTTGCTGGCCCGAGGACTTCGTCTAAGCCCCCTTTAACAATTCCCTCATTTCCGGTCAGGACCACCTCAGCGGACTCCGTTCCAGCAGCCTCCGGCTCAGCCACCTTCAGCTCAGTAGAATTCGAGGCAACAATACTGCTTCTCCCCCTAAGTTCCAGCGAGCAGTCGTCACTCTTTTCACCCTCGGTGCAAAGACTTTCGGCTGCTTCTCAAGTTGAGGCCACTAAATCAGCCTCGGGCTTTTGAACTTCAGCCTTTTTTGGTTTCGGGGACCTAGCCAGTAATTTCTTCTTTCTCTTTTTCTCTTTAGCAGGCTTTGGGGTATCTGCTTCCCCAGGCGGGGGTTCCCTCATCAAAACGGCCTCACCAAGGCTTGCATATGCATAAAGGATGAGAGTATAAGCGACGAATATCTTCTCTAAAAAGCTCAAGTATGAACATAGATAGAAACTCACCATGATTTTTGGCCTCCCAACGGGTCTTATCTAGATCGCTCCACACGCGCTTAGTGTATAGGCAGATCAAATCAAGTCGTCGAACCCATCCCGGGAGATCGTTGACAGCACCAGGGTACCGCTAAACAGTTGTATCATCGAAGAAAGTTAATTCTAAAGTCAAGAAAAGATATCCAATCAACAAAACATGTTTACTTTAAGATTTATATTCCATTCCTCGGGGAATGGCATTCTCTTAGAAGGGATCAGGTTTGAGGTCCTGACTCGGACAAAGCGGCTCATCCACACTCGGTCCTTGTCTTCATCAATGCTACCAAAAAAGGCCTTCGGGGATCGACGTTTTAACTTAATCAGGCCACCTCGATAAAGTCGGGGACTATACGGTCTGATCAAATGATCAAGAGTAAAAGGAATCCCCTCAACCATGCTCGAGAAATGCCTAATCAGATAAACGATGCGCCAGAACGATGGATAGATTTATCCAATCATCACCCGATATTGTATGCAAAAATCAAGGATCACTGGGTCTATTGGTGGTGAAGAGGCTCCTGCCGGTCCTAAGGTGAAGGGATATATGTATACGCTGAGGAAACCAGCTTTGTGCTTGGTTATGTCTCCTCCACGTAAAGGAATCTCTACTTGCACTGCCTCTCCCCAACGGCAATCAACCTTCACTTTCTCAGTTTCAGTTATTAGGCTGATGTATCGAGACATGTGTTCGCATCATCCCGGAACAGAGGAAGTGTTTTCGACCTGGAAATCAGAAGATGTATCACAAGGCCCGGGAGTACACTCCTCGATGCTAGGAGGAACTACCGGTTTTCCTTTGGCCGTTCGAGAAGATGATGAAGCCTTATCCTTTTGAGGAATGGATTTAGAAGTTTTAGCCATCTCTAAAGCGAAAAATCCGAGAAGATGGAAAATGTTGTTAGAAAAGAGAAGGAAAAGTTTTGGGAAATTGCAAAGGGCTAAATGAAATTTTGGAAGCACTAAGAAAGTAGAATCTGCAAGGTTATGAGGTTTGTCTATTTACAAAGTTCGTTTAAACGTGTTGGCGAAGCCAAAAGGCCGATCATCGGCCGCCTACAATTAATGATTTTTGGGAATCGTACAATAAGTGACCCTTCATTTACCTCAACCACTTATGTCATGATGTTGACGTCAGGACCCAGGCTTCGGGAACTAGCTTTGTCAAAAATTGCTAAGAACAATTGGGGAATCGGGTTCGAATAGACACTCACTCGATTATTTAGCCCAAGGGCTACCCGAGTTCGAGCAGGTTCTCACTCGGGGACTATTTATAAAGCCTCAGGCCATCTTTCTCTCGAGTTCGAGCGAACGCTCACTCGATTATTTAGCCCAAGGGCTGCCTGAGTTCGAGCAGGCTCTCACTCGGGGACTATTTATAAAGTCTTAAGGCTATCTTTCTCTCGAGTTCGAGCGAACTCTCACTCGATTATTTAGCCCAAGGGCTACCCGAATTCGAGTAGGTCCTCACTCGAAGACTATTTATAAAGCCTTAGGTTTATCTTTCTCTCGAGTTCGAGCAAATGCTCACTTGATTATTTAGCCAAAGGGATACACAAGTTCGAGCAGGATCTCACTCGAGAACTATTTATAAAGCCTCTGGCTATCTTTTTCTCGAGTTCGAGCGAACGCTCACTCGATTATTTAGCCCAAGGGCTACCCGAGTTCGAGCAGGTCCTCACTCGGGGATTATTTATAAAGCCTTAAGGCTATCTTTCTTTCGAGTTCGAGTGAATGCTCACTCGATTATTTAGCACAAGGGCTACCCGAGTTCGAGCAGGTTCCCACTCGGGGACTATTTATAAAGCCTCTGAGCTATCTTTCTCTCGAGTTCGAGCCAAATCTCACTCGATTATTTGGCCTAAGGGCTACCCGAGTTCGAGCAGGGTCCCATTCGGGGACTATTTATAAAGCCTCAGGGCTATCTTTCTCTCGAGTTCGAGCAAACGTTCACTCGATCATTTGGCCCAAGGGCTACCCTAGTTCGAGTAGGCTCTCACTCGAGGACTATTTATAAAGACTCAAGGCAATCTTTCTCTCGAGTTCGAGCCAACGCTCACTCTATTTTTTGGCGCAAGGGCTACCCGAGTTCGAGAAGGTCCTCACTCGGGGACTATTTATAAATCCTGAGGGCTATCTTTCTCTCGAGTTTGAGCGAACATTCACTCGATTATTTAGCCCAAGGGCTACCCGAGTTCGAGCAGGTTCCCACTCGGGGACTATTTATAAAGCCTCAGGGCTATCGTTATTTCAAGTTCGAATAAATTTTCGCTCAATTACGGGCTGCCCGAGTTCGAGAAAATTCTCACTCGGGGATTATCTATGAAAGCCTAAGGGCTTCAAAATCTAAAGGTTGCTTTAGCTCGAGGAACTTACCACTCGAGGACTATCAACGAGGCCTTAAAAGGCTAAGCTTTATTTCAAAAATCGAGACCCTGCTCTCACTCAATTCGGGACCAGAAGTCCCGCCACCTAAGTTCGTATCAAATCAATCCAGACTTAGTCCAAGGGATAAAAAAGAGCTTCAAGGGATATCATATTAACCAATCAAAAACCTAAGGGTTTATTATGTCAGGGTCCGGTATTCGGACCGATCGATAAAGTCATACACTTGGGTTTTTGCAAATGAAGGAAAAATGGAATTCAACACAAGTCGAAAGCAAAATGAAGAAACTCTTATATTAATGAAAGACGATTACAAAAGCCCACGAGGGGTCCTTACACAGAAACAAAGAAGCAAAAAACAATAGCTGAAAAGCCTAATCTACTTTCGAGGGTATATCCTCGGGAGTGACATCTTTGTGAACCGCTTCCTCGGGGACCCATTTTGATCTTTAGAGCGTTGTCTTCTAGAATCCCCTCCGAAGCAGCAATAGATGAAGAAAAGACTATAGCCTATCAAAGAGCAAAAATGTTTAACAAGCGAAGAAAATTGTGGCCTGGTGAAAAACTTGGTGAGTATGAGTCTCGTCAGCACCACTATTGTGAAGCCACTTCTTGAGATATTGTACCGGTGTGAGATGCAAAAGTTAGTAGATAGTGCCACCTCACTCCGTAGAAAGAAAAAGGAGTGAAGCACCACAACAGGTTGAAGTTAAGAGAGATGAGCAACGGTTTACAGTCCACATATCTTCTGATATGGGAAAAGTCCGATGCCCTCTTCTCACCGATTCGAGCCAACAACAACAACTCAGCATAATTCCTCTTAGAGGGAAAAGGCTTCAAAAAAGAGCAATGGCATAACTGATAAGGTTGCTGCCTTATGACCTTATGGTCACAAGTTTGGACAATAAGAATAAGAAATCAGAGGAGGATACAGAGAAAGGGAAGGAATAGAGATTGTTGAAAAAAGAATGAATGGAGCTTTAGGTTCGGAAATCCCTTATTTATAGAGAAATGGCGACGAAATTGACGACGCATTCAATATTTCTGGGGAAATGGACCAGCAATGCATTCAATGTTTTATTTTGGGAAACGGGCTGGTGGTTCTGGGGAAATGAACCGACGTGACATTTCGATCGTTCGAGCGCCTACGACGCTAGCATGACATCATCACGATAGGTTCGAGAAAGTCGAGGTCAATATTGTTTCTTTTCTTTTTATTCTAAAAAATGCGGGGACTATCTATATACAGTCAAAATTAGGGAAGACCGATTTGAGGCTTCTGTGGCAGTTCAAGCTTGGCCTCGATGGGATCAAAGCATGGACCAAGGCTCGTCCCCGAAGCACTCGCCTCGGCAGGGTACGTTGAAGACTCACCATGGTGTACCTCGAGGCAGTATGAAAATTGACAACCGTCATGAAAAGGCGGGAAACCCCCGAGGGCAAGCGATGAGGACTGACAAAGTCTGCAAGAATAGTACAAATTCATGCTGAGCCGTTATACAGCAGTACTGGTAGTATTTCTTCGTCATTTATTGGACATGTACTGTGTTGGGATTCACCCCTCATATATAAAGGGGACCCTTGGCATTTTGTAAGGACACAACATATCGAATACAATACAACATTCTCTACTCTTTGCTCAAACAATTGTTCTACACATTTATTACTTATTCTTTCATTGTTCATTCATTGTGCATTTATTGTTCTTCATTTATTGCTCATTATTAACCGCAAAAGGCCATCGTTGAGGCTTCCATTGTCATCATTTCTTCATCAATAGCTCATCACCAACCGCCCTAAATAGGCTTCGAAGCCTCTGCTCCAGTCAGCTCGAGGCTCTGTTCTGTGATAGCTTTGGTTTGCATTTCTTATTTTCTTTACTTATACTTAGCACCTATTTCCTAACAACTAGTATAAAAATAAATCACGTATTTTTAGAATCACAAAATCAAATATAATTGTAATTGCCGTTTTCCAGGTAAACTATTTTCTTCTTTATTTTTCCTTGAGCCGAGGTCTAGTGGAAACAGTCTCTCTATCTTCACAAGATAAGATAAGATTTGCATACATATTATCCTCTCTACACCTCATTTTGTGGGACTATGCTTGAGCTGAGGTCTACTAGAAACAGCCTCTCTATCTTCACAAGATAAAGCAAGGCTTGCATGTATACTATCCTCTCCATTTTTCATTTTGTGGATTATACTAGATGTGTTGTTGATTATCGACTAAACTTCCTCCTTTGGTTCGCCACTTGCTTTATGATGATGTATCGCCGTAAGACCATCGGGCTAAAAGCTTTTTCTTTTAGTTTTAAGTTCTATACTTTTTCCTTTTGTTATTTGCACGTGGTACTCAGTTATTTGAAGTGAGATTGTAATTTATGTGTTTAATATGTACATTTTGATAAGTATTAAAGCGTCTAATAGGAACAAGAGTAAGGGATAGTTGAGATGTTAAAATGAAAATTGATACCAACCTTATGGTGGTTATATATTTGGCCAATTAGTAAATGAACAAAGGTCTCATCTTTCAAATTATATGTGATGCTTTTTCAAACGTATTATATTGGAAATAAGAAAGTTTTGATAATACTTTTAAAGGGCAAAGATTACTTTTACCACGGCCGAAATTATTTATATTTGGTAGCGGTGAAAGTGTATAAAATTTATATAATTTTTTATATATAACATATAAAAATGTAGATATATATATTCAAAAAATATATGTATTCGACTATTATTTTAAGAACGGTCATACAATGTTATTTTCTGTCCTATTATTTTCTGCACCGTACCCTTATTCATACAAAACAAAAGTGAATAAAATTTGTTACGCTATCTACACGTGTCCTATTCTTATTCCTTTACGGATAACCAACTTAGGAATCAATATTTTACAAAGAATATAATGGATACAAAATGACGAACAAAAATCCCTGGACACTTCTCGCGGGCAGAGAAGCTTCTAGTTCAAAGCCTAGTATATTTCTCAATATCTCATAGATGAAATTTTTTGTGGGTGCAATAATGAGAAACATTACCTATTTATGGATTATTATTTGAACCCTAAGTTTATATGATTGCATAGTTGTATACGGTCAAAATCGGATTTGCCTAATTTTGTACGACCAATCGAAGTCGGGACAGAAGATCAAGGCCCGGCCCCAGTTATATGAGAACATAGTGCGGAGATGGATTGATAAGCTCGTGGATCTGGCCAATGAAGATCTAGGCTAGCCGTGATCGAGACCAAAGCGAGAAAGAGATCGAGTAAGATCGAAGGAGGCTTGCTAAATCGAATAACAGAAAGCCGAGATATTCGTGATCGGGCGAGGATCATGGCGGAAATCTCGGAATGTATCGAGTCAGGATCGAATATTTAGCTTATCATGAGATTTATTTTTGTAATTAGAATTGTACCATAAATAGAATTCATCTACTATATAAAAAGGGTTCTAATTATTTTCTAACAATCATATATTCACGCATATCAAAGCAGTATACCACATTTTTATCTCTTGCAAGCTCTGTTGTTCATTTCATACTTTAATATCTCATTCAGTTCGTTCGAGGGCAATTAGCTCGAAGGCCATAATTGTTCATCACATTGGTTTGCTTTATTTTGCTATAATTTCTATCATTAATTCTTATATATATTATTTTGTGCCAAGTGAAATCACATATCCTTAAACCCACTTATAAGTTTAACTATTATCCGATTTTAAGGGTAAACAATATAAAAATAAGAAAAAACTGATAAATTAATAAAAGAAGCGTATGGTAAAATTTGTGCTAATTTGTGTTTAATTTGATTGGATATTTAAAAAAACTAACTTATAGGCTGTTTGGTCAAACTTCTAAAATCAGCTTATTTTTGAAAAATATTTTTCTCAAAAGTGCTTTGCAAAAAAAAACTTTTTGGTGAGGCAATTTTTGTTTGGATAATCTATTTGAAAAACATCTTTGAGCAATTTGGTTAAACTTTTAAAAAGTGTTTTTAATTGTATTTTTTGTAAAAATATTTTTGAAGAGAAATTACTTTTTTCAACTTTTCAAAAACAACTCCTGCTTTCAAAAGTAGTTTTTGCCTCCTAAAATAATATTTTTGACCAAAAAATACTCTTAGAAAGAAAAGAGCTTGACCAAATAGTATATAGATTAGTTAGATTAAAATATTTAAGAAATTGCATTAACTGGTTTAATTTTAGTTTTAATTTATTTCTACATAAAACAACGTCGAGACGGTGCGGTTGGTGGACAAATACAGTACAACTAAAATAAATTCATTCACGTGCAAATGAGAAGTGGTGACTCGGTTCTGCTTTTGGTCGTACTAGAATACAAAATACAATAATTAAATATTAGTATTTTATTTGATTTTTTTTATTTTGGTCTAATATAAATGTTTATTTATATAATTAAAAAAAATAATTTATTTTTTCAAAATTACTCTTATGTACGTATTCTTAAAAAGTTATTTATTCCTCGTATTTGAGAAGAGAAGTAAATGCTACTATAATTATGATGCAATATTTAATAAAGAATAATTTAGTCACACTAATTATTTTCGTCTAAAATTTAATATTTTTTTAATGAGTTACTTTATTGGTTAGGTTCGTACTTGCCGAACGAATTAATTATTGTACCATATTCTAGTTACCAAGTAGCACCACGTGATAATCTTATCCAAAACGAATAGAGACCACACAAGCATGATTCATGAGAATAGATAGTACGGCATATATGTGAAAACTACGAGTGGCAATTTGAGCCTAAAGTCATTCAAAGGAAAAATACGCAGACATATTAAATATTTATATTATATTTATTATTTATAATTATATTTAATAAATTTATCATTCGTAGCTATATTTGAATTTTATAATAAAATCATGAAATAAGAAATTAATTATTTTGAACTGAATCAAAAAAGCAATAAATTCGCATCGCTTAATTGGTTAGAGAGCCTACTTAGCTAGCAAAGGTTTTGAGTTCGAATTTCAAGTTCTTAACAAGAACATTTATTTTCCCGTTTAGTTGTATTCGTTGAACGAACAAATACAGTCGATGCAGATTGTATCCTTTGTATATACTCATGGATACAATTAGTACAAGGTGTATCCTATGTATACACCCTTGTATTTTTGCCTTGGTTACACTTGATATATATTGTATTCGTTGCACGAACGAATACAATTGCGCGAACGAATACAATTGATACTAGTTGTATTTGTTGTGCGAACGAATACATTTGACACATGCTATATTCGTTGCGTATTTGAATATAAGTGATTCAAATTAGTAACAATTAAACAGTAAATACAAATAATAATTAGATACATTATAGTTATTATGCTCTAAACCATAGTGGTTTATGAAGATTCATCTTCATTCAATCCATTTAAAGTTGGGATGGTCATTGAGCTCCTCGTCTGAGCCCAAGTAACTTTTGTACGGACCATTAAATCGCTTATTTATTAACTCAATCTATTTTGACTATCCAAAATCAGACTAACCAGTTCATTTGACACCCTTAATAAAAACTAATAAATGAGAGGAAACAACACTTCGGTTCCCCCCAGTTATGATATATTCCTATTTCTGATCCTTGTAATTTTATACTAAATATATTTTCACAATCAATTAACAGAAATATTTTTATAGTCTTTTATCTAAACCATGTTATATTTAAATTATTTTTTGAATTATTACCCTGAAGTATGGAGTAATAATAATACAAAATTAATATATCATATGGTGTAACGATTAATAATTCAACAAATTTGTGAATATTCACAAGCATATAGGTAAAAAAAAAAAGTAACACATTTTTAACTATTGAGGTCAAATGAGTACTATTTTCATATATTACAAGGATTAAATTAACAATTTTCAATACTCAAGGACTAAAGTTTCCGAAAATAAAATTCAGAATTTTACAAATTATTGATATTTTGTGGAGTAACTGTTTTACTGTTTACCTGTATAGTTGAATTATTACTTGTTTATAGACAAACAATCTGATTTGATCCAAGAATGGTAAATAAATAAGATTAAAAGCAAGACTTAGCGATTAAAATTGAAGAAGACGACAAGTCTGGCTCCCAGAACAGCGTTTTTGAGGACAAAAATGAGAACAATATAAAAGAGCAAATAAAATTGTTTAATTGAGAGCGAAAATCGAATACAACATATGTTTTGCCAAGAACTCCATGTCTTACAATGACCGTTGAGTTTGCTATTTATAGCTATACATAGGGAAACAAGATCCTAGGATCAAGCCCTTCTTAAATGATACTAAAGGAGCTATTGATGAATATGTAACGGTATGCCATGAATGCAAATATTTTCTGCAACGACTGCCCATTTAATGTTAGAGAATATTTTTCATTGAATGCTATTCGATGGCAAATATTCGACCCGCTTCCGTTGACCACGTTCTCTTCGAGGTTTATCTGATGTCAGTTGTAGTTGTTGTCTCCAGTACTTGTTGTTATTTGATTCGCCTTTTGTCTGTCTTCGATCTCATGTGTCATGATATCATTCGACCATTTGTTATAAACCAATTTTACCCTATACAGATAGTCCCCCTACTTTCCGATCTTTGTATCACTGGAAAGTTGGTGAAGATCCCTTTCTTGGTGGGAAATCTCCTGAACAATCTCTGACGCTTGAAAGGACGCACGTCTTCTCACATTTAATCCCCCTAACACGTGCACCACGATTCAGCAATATTTTGGCCGGTTCTCGAGGTAATCATGATCATGATTTTTGTCGTCTATATCTTTACTTCTACTCATCACTTTACCTCTTTCACTTCCAAAATTTCCATAAGTTTATCGTCTTCTCTGCACTCAACCTCCTTCTGCTTAGAATCTTTTCTTACTTTTTCTAAAAAGAATTACTATCTTTTACCTACCATGGCTTCTTCTACTACTTCTTTTAGAAACTCTGATTTTCTCTTAGGTGGATACCCGAGAGAAACAAAGACAAGGAATCTGACGTTGATTCTGAGCCTCCCATTGTAAACACTATCATACCCAAATGCTTGAGTATCGTCAATGACTTCCAAGAGAAAGTTTCATCCGCGTCTCCACGGACATGGGCCGTTAGCATACCCCTCCTCTATTTGCCTTTCCAGTATTCCTGTTCTGAAGGAGGACCGCAACTGCCCAACCTTGACATCCTTGCTCCGATTATGATAAAACAGTTTACCTTCACCAAGAAAGGTTTTACGTATGTCAATACGAATCCATTTACCTTGGGTCCGTTTTCCTTGGGGACAAGTGAAGGGCTTGGCCCAGTATTTTAGAGTTTTTCCACCGGTATTAGGTATTCTTGGCACAAGTAGGCCATCAATATGGCGAACGGTATGTCAGTTCTGCACGGAGAGTGAGAAAACCCTAACCTTGGCATACATGATGAATCTCTACTCCCCCATTTTTTGGGGGGAGTAATAAATTTCAGCAAACGTGGCCATCAGGCTCTTCTCACAAGCATGGACAATGACAACGATCGCGGGTGGATGGAGCAATTTGTCATCATTGCGACTAGGGACATCATCCCGGTCGCATCTCTGCCTTTTCTTTAGTCGTGGAACCGTTTTCATAAGTTTTTGAGTCATTTCCTTTCTTCATGAAAAACTTATTTTTTCGTTATTGTTGACCTCTTCATTTCTTTTATTCCTACTACCCCGTGGGAACCACTATGGGTTCAAAGCCTAGATTGGTGAGTTCAGAAAAATTTGGACATTACAACAGCAGAATCCCACCGGTGGAAGGAAATGGCCCTCAAATATGGGTGGAAGGCCAAGAACCACAGTAACCTGAGTTCTTCTTCCTGTTGTCTTTGTACGAACATAAGTAACTTTGCTAATTCCATTATTTGCTTGAGTCAGGACTGTCGTAGGGCTCTGTCACCTGCCCCGAGGTTGAAAATTTGGTTGATCTCTTAGAGGCCGTGAGGGTGCTACAAAGTGACCTTACTCGAAGCAGTGCCATTGATACGCTTTCGGTGAGGATGCTTCCTCTCGGAGTCCCCAGCCAAAGAACAAGCAACTAAAAAGGTGACATTTTTTTCAGATGGGGGCTAAAATAAGAAAACAAAGACCACAACAACCGAGCTGACCAAAATGGTTGTTGTGGAAGATGGAGAATAGTGGCTTCCCTCCAAAGAAGAAAAATAACTTTATCAACTCAACCGGATGCTCAGCCCGGAGAGCTTCAAAACCTAACCGCATATGAGGTCCAAGCACTTTAGGCGAAATGGATACAGTGGAGGATGCTGATTCAAGATTTCCAACTCCCGTTGTTGTCTCTGGTCCAAGGAACTCGGACCCCGGGGCTCTTCTGCCTTTGGCCACTAAGCAACCAATAATTAGCACTGCTCCTGCTCAAGCTGCTTCTCAACCTTCAATGCCAACAACTTCACGCCCCTCTACACCAGTTGCACATTCGCCACCAGTACCCACTGTGTCTTCTCCACCGGAAAAAAACGTTCAAGGGGGTGCTTCTCCTCCCCGGTCTCCCGACCACGAGAATTTAAGGCATAATTACTCACCATATTCCCCAAATCCTCGAGGGAGGAGGAGTGCTACTCTTTCGGTTTCGAAGGAGGGCCATCTGTTGTCCAAGACAGTGGATCTTGCAAACTACCATAAACTGCTGGCTTTAGAGAAAGATAGGAAGAAAATACGCTCACTTTCGGGGGATTGTTTATTGAATAATGCTATGCATAATGTGGCAGTAGTACCGTACTTACTTTCTTATCTCTTGTTTTCTATTTATTTGTTGTAATCGGACTTCTAATCATGATATTTTTTTATAGGCCAATTTTATTGCTTCCGAGGGCTTGTAGAATTTGATCCTTGATCAGTAAGGATTTGCCTCCAAGCGGGATCAACTACTGGACGAAAGGGATCAACTTGTTGCGCGCCTGATAAGTTAGAATTTTAACATGTTTTATGCCCCTACTTGCCTATGCTTTGATCATATATTGTTACAAAATAGTCCAAAAAGGCTCACAAGTTGTGCTTGATCGCAAGTTTGATCGACAAAGTGACGAAATGTCAAAGATTGGCTCAAAAAGGAGTGAAACCTTCTCAGGTATCAAAGACCAAGAAATTTAAGAAAAGAAGGCCTAGTGCGGACCGCGCAAAGTGGAAAGTGGTCACACTAGGTGGTTCAAAGAGTTAATAAATCAGGCTAGAAGAAGCATGGCCGCGGTACACATCTCGCGGTCTGCGGTGAAGGCTCCGCGGCTGCAATGCTCTTTTATGCGGTCCGCAGTCATGAGATTCAGAGAGATAAAGTTTACAAAGCCAGTGCCATGCGGTCTGCGGTCGTGGTTGCGCGGACCGTGCCAGCTCCTTCCGCGGTCGCGGTTGTGGTTGCTCAGACCGCGCCAGCTCCCTCCGCGGCCGCGATCGTTGTTGCGCGGACCGCGCCAGCTCCCTCCGTGGCCGCAGTCCGTTCTATGCGGTCCACGGAGTCCAAGTTCAGAGAAGCATAAGGAAGCCTAGTACGGCCGCGGTCCATTTAATGCGGCCCGCACTGACCCCGCAGGGGTATTTTTGTCCAGTTTTTCCAGTCTAGTATAAATAGAATATTTTACCAATTTTAGGTATTGAGACATATCAAAGGAGAGCTGCGCTCGTGAGAACGTATTTTGTAGCCATTTTTGGCACTTTTGCTTTACATTTACGATAGATTCTTGTAATTTAATTTTAGCAATTAATTAATATGCTTAGTTCTTCATCTATTTCTTCAATTTCTTTATCTATCATGAGTAGCTAAACCCATTAGCTAAGGTTGTGGCTCAACCCTAGTGTGGGTAATTGATGGTTGTTGCCATCTAGTGTTAGATTGACTATGAGTGTTTTGCTATTTGAGTTGATTTTATGTTTTAATCTAGAATTGGTGGTTGCAAACACTGATTCAAGCTTTGTGGGTTTAACTCTTCTTGAGAAAGAGAGCCTATGACCCCAAAAATTGACACAACAAGGAATTGGGATGGACTCATGAGAAATAATAGTCCCAATTAACGGGTTAGACCTCAAGAGAGTAATTACCCTACTTGAACCCTAGTTGCTTGGTCTAATTTGCCTATCTATTTGGTTTCGAGAGAGTCAATTGGGAAAAATCACTCTCACGACCCTAGTGCCCGACTTCTCATTAGATACAACTTAGAAATATTCTCGTAGCATAATTTAGTGTTAATCAATAGTTTTACAAAAATAGTTATAATTTGAAAACCCAAAAATGTTTGAAGTGACATTAGGAGTACAAACACATCTCTAGGATAGACAGACAATCCAACTCCACTACTAGCTCCCTGAGGAAATCGATCCTGACCCTCATATTGGATAAAAGCTATTGCGACCCGCTCTTCCTACCTTAGTGCAGTGTCGAGTTGGCAGTGATCACTTTTTGGCGCCGTTGCCGGGGAGTTTACGGTGTTGACTATCTGTTTATTTAGTTTTGTGTTTTGCTTCTCTTTCCTTCTTGTTTACTAATTTTGTTTGTGTTGATCAATCAGGTACAAATGGCTCTTAATGCAAATGACCCTCTTGACAACGTGATAGCGGGGGAGGAGGTAGAGGATCTAGAACAAGATGAGGTGTTACCTCAAGTTCCACGGAGAGGCCGAAATGTCAATGTAAATGCAAATAAGAACAACAATATTCCAGACCCTCCTCTGGCACCGCCGAGAGTGGCTCCCAGAGTTTTACCAAATCAAGGATACGCCAGTGCTATTGTTCCTCCCCGAATCCGGGCAGGGAACTTTAAAATCACAAATGTTATGTTGACCTTTCTCGAGCAAAGAGGGTATTTTATGGGCGCCTCAGATCAAAATGCCTACAAGCACTTGATGGGGTTCGTGGATACATGCTGGGGTAATAAGCAGACTAACGTGTCCGAGGATGCATTGAGATTGAGGCTTTCCCCGTTCTCTCTTCGGGGTAAAGCATTGGATTGGTTAGAAAGGCTCCCCAATCATTCTATTACAACATGGGATGAATTGGCGGCCAAATTTATTGCCAAGTTCTTTTCTCCAAGTCATATGGCAGCTCTTTGGGTTGAAATTCCAGCCTTCAAGCAAGAGCCCACAGAACCTTTGCACGAGATATGGGAAAGATATAGAACAATGGTGAAAGAGTGCCCTAATAACGACATGACCGAAGCTATGATTCAACAAACCTTTTATCGGGGCATCAAAACCATGAATCAATGCATTGTGAACCAATTGGCCGGAGGGAACTTTATGAAACTTTCTTACCAAGAGGTATGTGATATACTTGGTGAAATGGCCGAAACCTCTTCGGCATGGAAAAGCCGAGAAAATGTGCCCCAAGGTTACCCCACGATCATCCATTTGCACAAGGAATTGCACGATCATGGCCAAGCCATCGCCGAGATTACAACAACTATAAATAAATTGGCAAAGGCACAATTGCAGCAAGTCCAAAACCTGCGCCAAGTCAATGCAATGGAAGGTGTTTCTATGTTGAAAAGGAGGCAAGAGGACAACAACCTCAAGGTAATTGTGAATAATATGACAATAACAATGATGGTGGTGGTTATTCAAATGAGTGCTATGATGATCAAAGAGAAGAGGTACAATATGTCAATAACTACCAAGGGAATAAAGGCAACTCTTCAAATCAGTAATGGCGTCCTCAAGGAAATTGGGGTAATCAACAACAAGGCGGAGGTAATTGGAATAATAACAATCAACAACAAGGTGGTGGCTATTGGAATAATAACAACCAAAACAACAATTGGGGTAATCAAAGCAACCAAGGGAATTAGAATGGTGATAACAATAATTGGAGCAACAACAACAATCAAGGAGGGTGGAACAATAGCGGGAACCAAGGCAACTGGGGGCAAGGCTTTCAAAGGCCCCTCATGTACCAACAACTGAACAATCCACCCCCTTTCCTTCTCAAAGTCCGAGTTCTTTGGGGAGTGATATGGGGATAATTAAAAGCATGTTCGAGCAAATGATGAAAAAGAATCAAGATTCCGATGCCCAATTAGCTTCTCATAATACATCTATCCGGAACTTGGAGGTGTAATTAGGACAAATCTCTCAAGCGTTGAATACTCGTCCCAAGGGTGTGCTACCAAGTGATACGGTAGTGAATTCGAAGGGTGGGAATAATAATCATGTGATGGCAGTTACAACAAGAAGTGGGAGAGGCGGTGATGTGAATGCCTCAAAGCAAAGCAAGTTATGGATGAAGATGTTGAGTTGCGGGATAATGACGTACCTTTGATTGTTGATGATATGGTTAACAAAAATATGAACAATTATGTGCGGATTGATATTGATGATGAAGCCGAGGTAGAGACACAAGATGTCGTGAACTCTTCTAGGGAGCACGTGATTGACATGCCCGAGCTGGTTGTACTAAAAGCCAAGGCACCTTTGCCTAGGCCACCTCCATTTTATCCTCAATGGTTAGCAAAGCAAAAGAGTGACAATCGATTCAAAAAGTTCATTGACATGATGAAGAGCCTCACAATCAATGTGCCTTTGGTAGAGGCGCTTGAGCAAATGCCGGGGTACGCTAAGTTCATGAAAGATTTGATAACAAAGAAGAGGTCGATGGAGTGTGAAACAATTAAAATGACTCATCAAGTGAGTGCCATAGTGCATTCAATGGCACCCAAGTTTGAGGACCCCGGAGCTTTTACTATCCCTTGTACTATCGGAAGTGCGGATTTTTCCAAGGCCCTTTGTGACTTGGGGGCTAGCATAAATTTGATGTCGTACTCGGTCTTCAAGACTTTGGGAATTGGACAACCTCGACCTACTTCAATGAGACTTCAAATGGCGGATCGTTCGATGAAGCGACCTTTGTGCATAATCGATGATGTACTTGTCCGGGTGTATAAGTTTATATTGCCAGCCGACTTTGTCATATTGGATTGTGATGTGGACTTTGAAGTGCCGATTATCTTTGGTAGGCCTTTCCTAGCTACGAGGAATGCATTGGTTGATATTGAAGCGGGTGAGTTGACTTTCGGAGTGGGGGATAAGAAGGTGGTATTCCATGTTTGCAAATCAATGAGACAACCTAATAGCACGGAGGTGTGTTCTTTTGTAGACATTGTCACAGCTGTGATAGTGGATGACACAAGTTCCATGATCCATGTTGAAGATCCCCTTGAGGCCGTGCTTCTTAATATGGATGTCAATGATGATGCTAGTAGAGTGGAGTGCGTGAATGCATTGCATGGTATGGGTTCATATTCATATGAGCCTAGGAGGCTATCTTTGGATCTTGAAAACCGCAAAACTCTACCAACAAAGTCATCGATTGAGGAGCCACCGGTGTTGGAATTGAAGCCTCTTCCTCCACACCTCAGTTATGAATTCTTGGGTTTAAATTCTACTTTACCTGTTATTTTTTCTTCTTGCCTTACTAACATGCAGGTTGAGGCCACATTGGCGGTTCTTCAAAAGCGGAAAAGGGAAATCGGATGGACTCTAACTGATATTCGGGGAATAAGCCCCACATTTTGCATGCACAAAATCATCTTGGAGGAGGATGCAAAGCCTTCCTTGGAGCATCAAAGAAGACTAAATGAGGCGATGCAAGAGGTGGTGAAGAAAGAGGTTATCAAGTGGTTAGATGCTGGGGTGGTTTATCCTATTTCAGACAGTTCGTGGACTTCTCCAATGCAATTTTTGCCGAAAAAGGGTGGTATGACCGTGGTGACCAATGACAACAATGAGCTCATTCCCACTAGAACGATCACAGGGTGGAGAGTTTGTATGGATTACCGGAAGCTAAACAAGGTGACTAGAAAAGATCATTTCCCATTGCCATTCCTTGACCAAATGCTTGATTGTCTTGCGGGCCGGGCTTTCTATTATTTCCTGGATGGTTATTCGGGGTACAATCAAATTCTAATTACCCCGTAGGACCAAGAGAAGACCACATTTACATGTCCTTATGGCACATTCGCTTTCTCTAGAATACCATTTGGATTGTGTAATGCTCTGGCGACCTTCCAACGTTGCATGATGGCTATTTTCACCGACATGGTGGAGGATATCTTGGAGGTCTTCATGGATGATTTAAGTGTTGTTGGGGATTCTTTTAAGGAGTTCTTGGTAAACTTGGATAGAGTGTTGTCCCGATGTGAAGACACCAACCTTGTTCTCAATTGGAAAAAGTGCCATTTTATGGTAGAAGAAGGTATAGTGTTGGGTCACAAAATCTCAAAGCGAGGAATTGAAGTTGATAACGCCAAGATTGAGGCTATTTCGAGGCTCCCTACCCCCACTTCTGTCAAAGGGGTGAGGAGTTTCCTTTGGCACGCGGGTTTCTACTGGAGGTTCATAAAAGATTTTTCTAAAGTGGTACATCCGTTGTGCAAGTTGCTAGATAAAGATGCGAAGTTCTTGTTCGATGAGAGTTGTATGCACGCATTTGAGCTTTTTAAGCTCAAGTTGACTTCTACCCCCATCATTACCGCACCATATTGGAGCTTGCCCTTTGAGCTCATGTGTGATGCTAGTGACATTGCGGTTGGGGCTGTTTTGGGCCAAAGAATCAACAAGATGTTTCATCCGGTGTACTATGCAAGCAAGACCATGAATGAGGCTCAAAGAAACTATACAGTCACCGAGAAAGAATTGTTAGCTATTGTGTTTGCTATGGAAAAGTTTCGACCTTACCTTATGGGAGCCAAAGTTATAGTGCACACCGATCATGCTGCCCTTAGGTATTTGATGACCAAGAAAGACTCCAAGGTGAGATTTATGAGATGGGTGTTACTTCTTCAGGAGTTTGATCTAGAAATTGTTGATCGGAAGGGTAATGAGAATCAAGTGGCGGACCACTTGTCACATTTGGAGGAGGAGGGGAGGCCTTGTGACGGCCTTGAGATCAATGATTCATTTCCCGACGAACAACTCCTTGTGGTGTTAATGAAGGATATGCCATGGTTTGCCGATATTGCCAATTACCTTGTGACCGGAATAATCCCGTGTAAGCTCACTTCTAACCAAAGGAAGAAGCTCAAGCGGGATAGTTTGGATTTCTATTGGGATGAGCCATACTTGTTCAAGATTTGCACGGATGGTCTGATTCGACGATGTGTCCCGGAGGAGGAACAATTGGGTATTTTGGAGGCTTGCCATTCCTCTCTCTATGGTGGCCATCATGGCGGGGCGAGAACGGTTTCTAAAGTGCTTAGTTGCGGATTTTACTGGCCTACCTTGTTTAAAGATGCGGGCGATTTGGTGAAGATATGTGATGAGTGCCAAAGAGCCGGCGCAATTTCTAAAAGGGATGAGATGCCCCTCAATACAATTCTCGAAGTGGATATTTTTTATGTTTGGGGCATCGATTTCATGGGTCCTTTTGTGAGCTCTTGTGGGAATACTTACATTCTCGTGGAGGTGGAATATGTCTCAAAATGGGTTGAAGCCGTGGCTTTGCCCAACAATTAAGCCCGGAGTGTTGTGGCATTTTTGAAAAAGAGTATCTTCACAAGGTTTGGCACTCCTCGTGCTATTATTAGTGATGAGGGGTCTCACTTTTGCAACAAGGATTTCGACACGTTGCTTTCTAAGTACGGTGTCAATCATAAGGTTTCGACCCCCTATTATCCTCAAGCTAGTGTCCAAGTGGAAGTCTCCAATAGAGAAATTAAGAGTATCTTGTCTAAAACTGTCAATGCTAATAGGACCGATTGGTCGAAAAAGTTGGATGACGCTCTTTGGGCTTATCGGACGGCTTACAAAACTCCGATTGGTATGTCACCGTACCGGTTAGTGTTTGGGTAAGTTTGTCATCTCCCGGTAAAATTAGAGCACAAGGCCATGTTGGCTTTGAGGAAGTTGAATTTAGAATGGGATGTTGCGGCAAATCTGCGGGTTGAACAACTTAATGAGCTTGATGAGTTTAGATTCCATGCCTACTCCAGCTCGTCCTTGTACAAGGACAAAATGAAGTACCTTCACGACAAATATGCTCGGGGCAAGGAGTTGAAGGTTGGAGATATAGTTCTCTTGTTCAATTCCCGGTTACATCCGTTTCCATGTAAGCTCAAGTCAAAGTGGAGTGGGCCGTTTGAAATTGTGTTCGTGAACCCATTTGGTGCTCCTGATCTAAGGAACAAGAATGGTAAAGTATTCAGAGTCAATGGACATCGGGTCAAGCATTATTTTGGGAAATTTAATGATAGCCACGTGGTGGCACTTCTCAATCTAAAATGATGTGCTGGTAACATGCGTCGTGCCGCGACGTTAAATCAGACGCTGCTTGGGAGGCAACCCATGTCTTTTTTCTTTTTATTATTTTCTGTGTTTTCTTGGTAGTGTAGGTTTGATTTTTGAGCTAACTGATTGTGAGATGTTGTAGTGATTGAGTTGATGCAGTGCAAAATAGTTGAAACAAGAGTTGAACAGTCTCTGAAGATTGCCAGTGTGACCGCGGTTGCTTTTGTACGGTCCGCACTGGTGATGGTCAAAACTGGTGCTCTCTGAAGTTTGCCACCGCGGCCGCATTCCATTTAGTGCAGTCCGCAGTGGACCTCCGCGGCCACGGTCTGTTTTGTGCGGACCGCGGAGGTTGCCTGCTCAAGTTTCATTTGGAACAAACCCAGCACGACCCACAGTCGGTTTTGTGCAGCCGCTCTGGTAGGTAAGGCTGGGTCCCACTATTTTCCTATAAATAGAGACCAAGGGTCACAACTTACACTTTTCAAAATTTTAATTCTCAGACCCTAAAAGCTACTGTTCACTCTCTCTTCTGATAGTAATTCTTGCTTAGCCTGATTAATTGCATCTCATCATCACAATTTGGTAACATTTCATCATCTTTCTTGATTTAATATTATAATTTCGTTTTGTTTTTCATGCCTAGTAGCTAGAGTTTCTTCTTCTTCCCATTTTTATTTCATTTGTTAGCCTAGGAAAGTGTAATGGCTGGATATTGTGTGTTTAGAGACCTTTGTGAACTGGGTAAAATGAGTAGGGACAAGTTAGGTGGAAAACATGAACAAAAATAGCAAAAACCTAAACCCTAATTTAGTGCCTGTTAAAAGTACTCTCCCTGGACCGTGGTCGCCTTTGTGCGGTCCGCAGTGTCCTGACGTGGTCCGCATTACCATTTTGCACAGACCGCAGTACCCAAGTGATTGAAATTGAACCTATGCCCAGCGTAGTCGCATTGCACTTTATGCGGTCCGCGCTGGCCCACCGCGGTCTCGGTGCTACTTTGTGCGGGCCGCGGTTGGATTAAGAGGGGTGGTGTTACAGTCCTTACATCAGTGCGGACCGCAGTCTCTTTTATGCGTTCCGTGGTGCCCTAATATGGCCACACTACTTTTTATGCGGGCCGCAGTGGGGGGAATCAGAGAGATGTTGTCCAGGGCCTTGACCCATTGCGGACCACGGTCGCCTTTGCGTGGTCCCCGGTGCCCCAGTGCGGTCGCACTCCTGTTTGTGCGGGCAGTGGTGCCATATTCTGCAATTGTTTCTACAACATTTAACCTGTTGTCTGCAGTTCAATTTCAAGACTTGTTTCACTGCCTATGCTGATACTAACCATGTTAGATGTGTATGCTTGCAGATAATGGTCAAACAATGAGGTAAAAGTGCCAAACAACCCGGTCGAGGTAATTCCTCCCGGGGAGGGAAGCAACGGATGGTAAAACTCACTCCCCAGGCTAGACAAAACATAAAGGACATGAGAAAAGCAATCAAAGTGGCTGATAGAGCCCTTGACACCTCGAGGAGTGAGTACGAGCCCTCCCGGGAGATCTCTTCAGATTTAGTCCCTCTTTACATCCCGTATCCTGAAAATGCCATACATAGAGGCACTCATCCATCTTTTCCCGATGTTCGAGCTTCAATCAACATTTCTTCTGGGTCGTCTGAGGGTTCAACGGCAGGTAGTGGGGATGAATACTCTACCTCCCCCACAACATCAATATCTAGAGAGGGTGCTAGAGGTGATGAGGGAATGGGGAGTTACCGGGGGGTGGTGTGCCGCAGGTTGGGGGTGTTGACCATACTAGGAATCCTACTGTTTGGGAGGATAGATTCGTCAGCCAAGTGGCGTTCCACAAGTTTAAGGAATGGTGGCCGACACGGAAATTGATTCTTGAGAGGAGTTTCATTGAAAGAGACCTCCTACCCCTATACCTCAATGTACATAGACAGTTTCAGGCTCGGGTGGGTTGGGAGTTCTTTAAAGATAATTTTGTGAAAGCGAATGAGCATATGGTCAAAGAGTTCTATAGCAATGTGGCCCCCATCTTGAAGGGCACTAAGGTGACCAAGGTGAGAAACAAAAATATGGTATTTACCGGGAAGGCAATAAATGAATACCTGGGGTTCAATGATGAAGATGAGTCCCTTTACAATGAAAAGTTGGCAATGGGCGAGGAGGTTCGTCCGTGGTAAGGTTCATACCTAGCAATCCCGGGTACGGTTCCATAGGGGTTACAAGCAGGGACCAAAATACTTCGGAGAACCTTTAACTTTGAGGCAAGAGGATGGTTGACTTTTGTGTGCAGTCGGCTCGACCCCACTACCCATGATCAGACTATTCTACTGGTCGGGGTTGTTCTTGTTTCTTCTATTATGAGGGATATCCTATCAACGTGGGCAATGTGATGTCCCGCATCATTTCTGCAGTGGGGGTTGAGCATGACTGGAACTACCCTTTTCCCAGCACCCTCACTATGTATTTCCGAGACCTGGAGGTGGAGAAGAGACCTTTTGACGTAAAAGTCAAACCTGTGGCTCCGTTTTCATGGTACAGTTTGAAAGGGTTAGACAACCCCAAGGACAAAAATTATAAGCCGCCTGCTTCTGCCCCAACCGGCCACTCTGAAGAGTCGGTTGCGCCAGAGCCCTCCACTGAGCCTACTTTTACAGTTGCTGACATGCCTCCCGGACCTTCCACTTCTGTTGGTCCCTCGACTTCAGCTGGCCCGGGGATTCCATCTTACCGAGCCCATCCTATCACTGCCCACCAGCTAAGCCAGACACTTCATAGCTTGAACAACTGGATGGCGATTGCTTCATCCAAGTTGTCCACCTTGTCTTCTACCATTGTGGCTCAGTCGACACCACAGCCAGTGCAGGTGCCCTAGTCTATCGAGGATTCACTTAAGTAGATTCTTGCCAACCAGCAAAAGATCCTCGATTCTCAGGCTGCCTTGGCTAAGGCGGTGGATTCACATGGTAAGGCCCTGAAGGAGCTTGCTAGGGAGCACAAGAAGCTGCGCAAAACACGGGCTTCCAAGGAGTCTGTGAAGGCGCTGAGGGAGGATGTTGACAAACTGAAGGCAGACCAGCTGCCTTTAGACTTGCTATTTGAGGATCCAGCCCCAGCAGCAGCACCAGTGGTAGAGCCACAGCAGGAGCAGACATAGAGGCTTCCAAAGAAGAAGATGAAGCTCCCTAGTGCAGATGAGGCAATCATCCAATTGGCGGACCCACCGGAGGTTTCCCCTAGGCAGTCACAGGATGTTCCAGATATTCAGCCCATACAGGTCCAGGCCCCAGTCACAGCAGCGGAGCAGCAGGAGACCGGGAACCAGTCTGAGGTTCTCGTACATATAGAGGACTAGGGGACCACTCATGTTCCCATACAGACAGATGAGGCTTAGAGAGCTCCTATATCCTTTCCTTTTGATTTTTTGATGCTTATTTGTTTAGTTGGCATTGGGGACAATGCCAACTTTTATTTGTGGGGGTGCGCCCTACTTTTATCCGGATCATTGTATATATTAGTTGACTTAGTTTATGTTTTTGTTGATTTTCTTTTTTTATTTGGTCTGTATATAACTTTACATTTAGTTACTTTTATCAAACTTTTTATCTTCTCTTTGGTTTGTATATAAAGTTATAGTTTTGACCAAACAAACATCATGTGGTCTTTCGAGACTATTGTGTACTCAATCGTGTCTAAGGTTGTTTTAGGCCTCCGACTCTATGTATTTAGCAATCCTTGAGTGTGTATGGTGAGAAATCGAATTGTGAGTCCAAGTCCCGAGACAATGGTCTAGAACTTTCCCTGAATGTTTGTTGAGGCAAAATTTTGAGTGAAATTCGATTTGAGAAGTGATTATAGGCTCTCCTTGATCCAAACAATAGTCGAACAATTCCATATCCTACCAATGATATAATCCTTAGCTAACCCTTTTGAGCCTTAAACCTTTTTCTTTCAAGAACCAATGCTACAAGCCTATACCCGTTCTAAATTATACCCTCTCTTGGCACCCAAATCGTCCCTTAAGTAATGGCAAAAGTCTATGTTTGGGGGGGAGAGACAAGAAAGGAAACAAAGTGGTAAAAGGAACAAAAGCAAAAGGAAAGGAAGGCGATGAAAAAGAAAGAAAAGAAAAAGACAAAAAGAAAGCCCAATGTGCAAAGAATAAAACGAGATTCAAGAAAAACAAAAGTGAAAAAGGTGTGGAAAAAAAAGTAGAAAAAGGCGAAATGCTTTGAATTGCATAAGAAAGAGTGACAATGTGTCTCTCTAACCCCTTGAAAAGAAGTGAAATACTCAAAGAGCCAAAGAGAATTGTGCCAGAATGAATCAAAAGAAGTGCTTAAGGGAAGATGGAACCCATATAGACCAACAACTTTTCCTACCCTGAACCAAACACCTTCAGATTGACTCCATAAAGCCTTATATGATCTTGAGTTGGATGACGCTCGCATTAGTGGATACTCTAAAAAGGTGAGATTTGCTTAGGGAGAGTTGAGGATGTGTGAGTTTGGGGTCCACAGCGACCAAAGTAATTGAGAGAGTTCTTTGATGTAATGAGTCAATTCTTGATGCTCTTGTGTCACACTTGATCCATAGTTTTTCAAAGTTTAATTTTTGTTAATGATCCATTCGTATTGAGGGCAATTGTTAGTCCCAATTAATGCTTGTTGAGGCTACTTTAGAACAACTGGAATTACTTGGATTTTCCTTTAAGGGGTGAGTCTTATTTTGTTTGCTTGAGGACAAGAAAAGATTTAAGTTTGGGAGAGTTGATAAGTTAGGATTTTAACATGTTTTATGCCCCTACTTGCCTATGCTTTGATCATATATTGTTACAAAATAGTCCAAAAAGGCTCACAAGTTGTGCTTGATCGCAGGTTTGATCGACAAAGTGACAAAATGTCAAAGATTGGATCAAAAAGTAGTGAAACCTGCTCAAGTATCAAAGACCAAGAAATTTAAGAAAAGAAGGCCTAGTGCGGACCGCGCAAAGTGGAATGAGGCAGCACTAGGTGGTTCAGAGAGTTAATAAATCAAGCTAGAAGAAGCGTGGTCGCGATACACATCTCGCGGTCTGCGGTGAAGGCTCCGCGGCCGTACTACTCTTTTGTGTGATCCGCGGTCATGAGATTCAGAGAGATGAAGTTTGCAAAGCCAGTGTTATATGGTCCGCGGTCGTGGTTGCGCAGACCGTGCCAGCTCTCTCGCGGCCACGGTCGTGGTTGCGCAGACCGCGCCAGCTCCCTCCATGGCCGCGGTCCGTTCTATGCGGTCCGCGTAGTCCAAGTTCGGAGAAACAGAAGGAAGCCCTGTGCGGCCGCGGTCCATTTAATGCGGCCCGCACTGACCCTGCAGGGGTATTTTTGTCCAGTTTTTCCTGCCTAGTATAAATAGAACATTTTACCATTTTTTAGGTATTGAAACATATCAGACAACAGCTGCGCTCGTGAGAACAAATTTTGTAGCCATTTTGGCACTTTTGCTTTACATTTACGATAGATTCTTGTATTTTAATTTTAACATTTAATTAATATGCTTAGTTCTTCATCTATTTCTTCAATTTCTTTATCTAGCATGAGTAGCTAAACCCATTAGTTAGGGTTGTGGCTCAACCCTAGTATGGGTAATTGATGGGTGTTGCCATCTAGTGTTAGATTGACTATGGGTGTTTGCTATTTGGGTTGATTTTATGTATTAGTCTAGAATTGGTGGCTGCAAACACTGATTCAAGCTTTGTGGGTTTAACTCTTCTTGAGAAAGAGAGTATATGACCCCAAAAATTGACCCAACAAGGAATTGAGATGGACTCATGAGAAATGATAGTCCCAATTAATGGGTTAGGCCATGAGAGAGTAATTACCCTACTTGAACCCTAGTTGCTTGGTCTAATTTGCCTACCCATTTGGTTTCAAGAGAGGTAATTGGGCAAAATCACTCTCTACCAAGAGGTGTGAGAGTGGGTAAAATTGTGCAACGGTTATAGAATAAGCCCCAATTATGTCAATCGAACCTTAGTAACATCTACCTGTTAATTAGCCACCTAGGTAGTGTCATGACCCTAGTGCCCGTCTTCCCATTAGATACAACTTAGCAATATTCTCGTAGAATAATTAGGTGTTAATCAATAGTTTTACAAAAGTAGTTATAATTTGAAAACCCAAACATGTTTGAAGTGACATTAGGAGTACAAACACATCTCTAGGATAGATAGACAATCCAACTCCACTATTAGCTCCCTAAGGAAATCGATCCCGACCGTCATATCGGGTAAAAGCTATTGCGACCCGCTCTTCCGACCTTAGTGTAGTGTTGAGTTGGCAGTAATCACTTTTTGGCGCCGTTGCCGGGGAGTTTATGGTGTTGACTATCTATTTATTTAGTTTTGTTTTTTGCTTCTCTTTCCTTCTTGTTTACTAATTTTGTTTGTGTTGATCAATCAGGTACAAATGACTCTTAATGCAAATGACCCTCTCGGCAACGTGATAGCGGGGGAGGAGGTAGAGGATCTAGAACAAGATGAGGTCTTACCTCAAGTTCCATGGAGAGGCCGAAATGCCAATGTAAATGCAAATGAGAACAACAATATTCTAGACCCTCCTCCGGCACCGCCGAGAGCGGCTCCCAGAGTTTTACCAAATCAAGGATACGCCAGTGCTATTGTTCCTCCCTGAATCTGGGCAGGGAACTTTCAAATCACAAATTTTATGTTGACCTTACTCAAGCAAAGAGGGTATTTTAGGGGCGCCTCCAATCAAAATGCCTACAAGCATTTGAAGGGGTTCGTGGATACATGCTGGGGTAGTAAGCAGACAAACGTGTTCGAAGATGCATTGAGATTGAGGCTTTTCCCGTTCTCTCTTTGGGGTAAAGCATTGGATTGGTTAGAAAGCCTCTCCAATCATTCTATTACAACATGGGATGAATTGGCGGACAAATTTGTGAAGGAGATTCCCTTGTATTTGAGATGACGTATGTATAATATGAGGAGAAACACCTTGGAAGAGGCCAAAGCGAGCACCGTTGGTATTGGTAATTGCATCGCTAAGGCCCGATAACTAGATCTAACTGCTCGAGAACGTCTCCATGCTTTGCCTGTCACAACTAACTCTTCAATCACTGATTCCGAGTATTTAGGAAATGAGGATGAAATTTAAGACAATGATGATGAAGGTCCAGGCTTCGAACCGGCAACTGATCTGCCCTCTTCCAGCAAGGGGATGCAGATGCCTCTCTCCACCCGGGCTCCAGTGGCGGTAACGCTTAGATTCTTTCATTTTTTATTTTTCCCTTTTTTTGTACTTTGTAATTATGCCAAACTTCTTATCGAGTTTGGAACTTTTGATGAATAAAGAAGAACTATGCTTCACGTGTCATGCAAGATACATTTTTATTGCGTTGAACTAGATAAAGTTTTGGGCATACTTTCATCCTATAGCTTCTGATTTCGGGCATGAATTCTTTTGGAATCAACATTTACTATAACGGTTTCATAAGAGAAGGCTCTCTTATGTTTACGGTTCTCTTGTAGAGGGCACGTCCTATTCATTCCGGCACAAGCATTTGAAGTTTTTTGTTAACATTCAAATGATAAAATTAACTTATCGTTTGGACAAGATACAAGATAAAAATAAAAGGACCTTATTTTTTTCCTTCTATCTTTAAAAGTACATAAGCATTTGTTTTCTAAAGGAAAAAAAATCTCCAATACATGTGGCTAATTTGTACAACTTATTTCTATGGGGCTGGCCATGCAGTCCCCGATCCCAATGAGACATTATTATTTCTGGTTCTCGCAGTTCTCGATTTTTGTGGCATTCTTGTTGACGTATATGATATTATTCCCCTCCCCAGTGTTCGAATGCGAAGTATGCGAATTGGAACACTAGAAGTCTTGATTTATTAGTAGAAGAAACTCGTGAACGCTTAACTAGTCTTTGGTTCGATAGCAAGTTTTGTTTCCCATTAGGAACTTGCCATTGAGCCAAAGATTATTTAACCATTTCTTAGTGGGTTATCATTTCAATGCATTTTCATTTAAAGGTCTTAACCTTGCCGATGACTTTCTTCTCAGAGGATGCTTTCGGTTGCTGCCTCGTAAAAAACCATGCTAGAAAAACCCGATTGGAACAAAAACTGGTCGAAGGGAAAAAGAGTGTAGCACATACTTTCAATACTAATAGGATCCATCAGCAGTAATACCTTTTGAGGTGAGTCACGTTGCAGTTGCTAGTCAATTTAACTCCATCTTGATTTTCCAACTTGTACGATCCTTTACCGGTGACAACCGAAACTCGGCATGGACCTTCCCATGTTGGACCCAGCTTCCAGCATTGATTTCCCAAGTGTTCTGACTCACCTTTCTCAAAACCAAGTCTCCTACTTTGACGTAATGGAGATTGGCCCTACAATTATACTAGTTTTCCATCCTTAGCTTTTGAGCCACCATCCTCATGTATGCCAAGTCCATGCATTCATCGAGCAAATCCAGCTTCATCAGCAATGTTACATTATTTGTTTCTTCATTTGCTCGAGAAAACCGTAAAGTTGGCTCCCCAACTTCTACAAGTATCAAAGCTTCTGCGCCATATACGAGAGAGAAAGGTGTTTCTCTTATGCTCGACTTTGTCGTCTTCCGGTACGCCCATAGCACACCCGGTAACTCTTCGGGCCATTTGCCTTTAGTGGCTTCTAACCTCCTTTTGAGGTTTTGGATAATCATCTTATTAGTTGACTCTGCATGTCCATTGCGCTCAGATGATATGTTGAAGAAGTAATTCTCTTGATTTTCAGATCTTCCAAAAATTTTGTGACTTTTGAGCCCATGAACTTTGGTCTGTTATCGCAGGCAATCTCTTTCGTTATCCCAAACCAGCAGATATATTGTCCTATAGAAAGTCGACCACTTTGCTTTTACCGATCTTTTGGTAATGTCACGACCCTAAACCTAGACCCGATCGTGATGGCACCTTTCGTGAAGACAAGGCCAGCCGACACTTCCCATATCCAATTATTAAGAATTAAACCATAAGAAATAAATCTAAAGCATGATAAGATAATCCAAAGTTAATAGATAATAGCATAATTCGCGAAAAATAACCCAACACAGCCCAATATTGGGGTGTCACTAGTCATGAGCATCTAAACAATCCGGAATACTCCAAATCAAACTACAGAGTTTAATACAGAAACTAAGAACATGAAGAAGTAAGATAGGGAAGAGCTCCAGGCTGCGAATGCCAATAGCTACCTAGAGACTCCTTGGATCCGCCTGAGCAAGGAAATGATCAGCACTCGGGAGCGGGACCAGATATGCCTGAATTTGCACACAGGGTGCAGGGAGTAAAGTGAGTACTCCAACTCAGTTAGTAATAATCATAAATAAAGACAGAAAGCAGGAAATCACGTAAGGCACAAAAGCATTGTATAATAAAGCAGTAAAACCATTAAAATAGTAAACCAATGAAAGATAGGTAAAAATCCTTTAACTCAAATTTAACTTCATGAAAAGCCTTTTTCAACAATTAAGCATGGTAATTGATAGGCAATTAAGAAAAGGTAAACACATAAAGGTTCGCCCCTTGGGTACCATATCAACAAATCCGCCCCTCGGGCAACATCTTAGAACAATACCAGCCCCTCGGGCTCAATCTTTCATCATAATGGGTACCCTCGCTCACTAGGGATGTGCAGACTCCTGGAAGGTCCCCTTACGGCCCAAGCGCAATATCAAGTCATCTCGTGGCATCATCATTAGACCATCGGCCTCATATCAATCAAGCCGCCTTGTGGTGTACATATCTCAGGCCCTCGGCCTCATAATCAGTATCAAATATTTCCTGATAACGTAGGCCCTCGTCCTTACTCAGTCAAAATTCTTCACAAGCCCTCGGGCAACAGTAAAACAGTGATTCTCAACCCAATTATCATTTAAAAGATCATTTAAGTATTTAAAACATAGTAAACATGATTGAGTACAAAAACAGTGAAATATATCATGACTGAGTTCAAGTATAAAGTCAAAAACAGTGAGGAAATATTAATAAAAATCCTCGAAGGGCTCAAATAGTTGGCACAAGGCCCAAATATGGCATTCGACCCAAATTATGATGAGAACAAATAGTTTTCAATCAAATACGCGGTAAAACAATCATTTGGGATGGACTAAGTCACAATCCCCAACAGTGCACGACCCCACGCTCGTCATCAAGCGTATGCGTCACCTCAATATAGTACAACGATGTGCAAGTCCGAGGTTTCATACCCTCAGAATATCATTTACAATCATTACTCACCTCAATCTGGCCAAATCTCTAGCTCGTGACGCCTTTGCCCCTCGAATTGGCCTCCACTCGCGTTGAATATATCCAAAATCAAAATGAGGACGTCAAAATATGCTAAGGGAACGAAGCCCAAGCGAAAATAATCAATTTACAACATAAATCCAGAAATTACCAAAACTCGACCCCTGGGCCCACGTCTTGGAATTCGATAATTTTTACATCAGTAGATTCCTTATATCCCCACGAGTTCATACATATCAAATGTTCGGAAATCCAACCTCAAATGGTCCTTCAAATCCTCAAGCAAAGGTCTAAGTTTCCAAGCCCTAGTTTCTCCAATTTTAGCCCTTAAATTCCATTAATCATAGCTCTATTCCGTGAAATAATAGCATAGGAATGAGTTTTAGGTCCAAATTCCTTACCTCAATGAAGTTCACTTGAATTCCTTCTTCAAAATCGTCCAAAATGCTCCCAAGCCAAATTAGAAATGGTGAAAATAGCTCAAAATCACGAAGGACACAATTTATACTTTCTGCCCAGGCATTTTCGCATATGCGGCCCTATTTGTCGCTTCTGCAGTACCGCATTTGCGGTTCTTCATCCACTTCTGCGGAAATCACTTAAGCTTCCCATTATCTGCATTTGCGGTCCCGTCCTCCTCACTGCTTCTGCGGTTCCTGCTCTTCAAGCCCCCTTTTCGCTTCTACGACCAATCGCCTGCACATGCGGCGTCGCACCTGCGGTCCCCAATCCGTAGGTGTGGAAATACCAGAAGCTGCAAAAATCTGCAATCTCACAAAGTCTCAAACTCCTACGTCAACCATCCGAATTCACCTCGAGGCCCCCGGGACCTCAACCAAAAGCACCAACATATCCCAACACCTTATTCAAACTTGTACCAATCTTCAAAACACCTCAAACAACATCAAATCAACCAAAACACATCGGATTCAAGCCTAAGTTTCCAAAAAAATCTTCTGAATTCCGCTTTTGATCAAAAACCCAACCAAACCGTGTCCGAATGACCTGAAATTTTGCACACATATCCCAAATGACACAACGAAACTACTGCAACTCTCGAAATCCCATTCTGGCCCTTATATCAAAATCTCGCATACTATTGCCAAAATCTAAACTTCGCCAATTCAAGCCTAAATCTACTTCGGACCTCCAAAACACATTCCGATCATGCTCCTAAGTCCCAAATAACCTCTCGAAGCTAACCGAACCATTAGAACTAACATCCGAGCTCTCTAATACACAAGTCAACATCCGATTGACTTTTCCAACCTAAACTCACTCCAAAGAGACCAAGTGTCTCAAACCTTACCAAAATCATCCCGGATTTGATCTGACCAACCCGATACCACATAACATGGATAAGAAAAGCATAAAGAAGCATAAATGGGGGAAATAGAGTGGTAACTCATGAGACGACTGGCCGGGTCGACATATCCTCCCCAACTTAAACAAACTTTCGTCCTCAAACGAGTCAAGAAACATACCTGAAGCCTAAAACAGGTGAGGATATCTGCTCTGCATCTCCCGCTTGGTCTCCCCGGTTGCCTCCTCCACGGGCCGACCTCTTCACTGCACTTTCACTAAAGCTATATCCTTTGACCTCAACTTTCGAACCTGATAACCCAAAATAGCTACTAGCTCCACATCATAAGTTAAATCATCATCCAACTGAATCGTGCTGAAATCCAAAACATGAGACGGATCCCTAATATACTTCTGGAGCATAGAAACATGAAATATCGGATGCACACTCGACAAGTTGGGTGGCAAAGCAAGCTCATAAGCCTTCATGGGTGAAACCTTCAACAGAAGCTTCTCGTCAACCATGTAGGACACATCTCGAACCTTCCTATCAGCATAGCTCTTCTACCTCGACTGCGCTATGCGAAGCCTCTCCTGAATCACCTTCACATTTTCTAAAGTATCCTGCACTAGGTCTGTCCCCAATAGCCTAGCCTCACTCGGCTCAAACCAACCAACTGGAGATCTACACTGCCTCCCATACAAAGCCTCATATGGAGCTATATGAATACTCGACTGGTAGTTTTTGTTATAGGCAAACTCTGTAAGTGGTAGAAACTAATCCCATGACCCTCCGAAATCAATGACACAAGCACGCAACATGTCCTCCAATGTCTGAATAGTACGCTCGGACTACCCGTCCATCTGAGGGTGAAAAGTTGTGCTCAACGCAACCTGAGTGCCCAACTCTCGCTGCACAGACCTCCAAAACTGCGATGTAAACTGAGTGCCCCTACTTGAAATGATGGAAACTGAGACACCTTGCTTATGAACAATCACCCAGATATAGATCTCTGCCAACCGCTCTGAAAAATAGGTAGTACACACAAGAATGAAGTGCGCGGACTTAATCAACCGATCCACAATCACCCAAATAGCATCGAACTTCTTCAAAGTTCGTGGAAGTCCAACTACAAAGTCCATAGTGATCCTCTCCCACTTCCACTCTGGAATATCCATCCGCTAAAGCAAGCCACCCGATCTCTGATGCTCATATTTCACCTGCTGACAATTGAGACACTGAGCTACAAATCCCACAATGTCTTTCTTCATTCTCCTCCACCAATAGTGCTGCCTCAAATCCTGATACATCTTCGCGGCACCCGGATGAATAGAATACCGTGAGCTATAGTCCTCCTCCAGAATCAACTCCCAAAACCCATCCACATGGGGTACACAAATCCGGCCCTACATCCTCAACACCCAATCATCACCAATGGTCACATCTCTAGCATCATCATGATGGACTCTATCCTTAAGGACAAGCAAATGCGGATCATCATATTGGCGCTCTCTGATGCGATCATATAATGAAGGCCGACAAACCACACAAGCCAATATCCGACTGGGCTCCAAAATATCTAACGTCAACCGATTGGCCAAGGCTTGGACATCAACTACAAGAGGTCTCTCCCCAACTGGAATATATGCCAAACTCCCCATACTCACCGCCTTTCGGCTCAAGGCATCGGCCACCACATTGGCCTTTCCCGGATGGTACAATATAGTGATATCATAATACTTAAGCAACTCCAACCACCTCCGCTGCCTCAAATTGAGATCCTTCTATTTGAACAAGTTCTGGAGGCTATAATGATCAGTAAACATCTCACAAGACACACCATACAAGTAATGCCTCCAAATTTTCAATGCGTGAACTATGGCAGCCAACTCCAAATCATGAATGAGGTAGTTCTTCTCATGGGGCTTCAACTGACGAGTAGCATAAGCAATAACTCTAACCTCCTGCATCAATACACACCCAATAACAACTCTCAAAGTATTATAATACATGGTATATGAACCTGAAGCTGATGGCAAAACTAATACTAGGGCTGTGATAAAGGCTGTCTTGAGCTTCTGAAAGTTGTTCTCACACTCGTCCGACCATTCAAATGAAGTACCCTTCTAAGTAAACTTGGTCAAGGGCGATGCAATAGATGAGAATCCCTGAACAAATCGGCGATAATAGCCTGCCAAACCAAGAAATCTACGAATCTCTATGGCTGAGGACGGTTTGGGCCAACTCTAAACCATCTCTATCTTCTTCGGATCAACCTAAATACCCTCGCTGGACACCACGTGGCCCAAGAAAGCTACTGAACTAATCCAAAACTCACACTTGGAGAATTTTGCATAAATCTTCTCCTCCCTCAATCTCTACAACACAACTTAAGAAAAGATAAACACATAAAGGTTCGCTCCTTGGGCACCGTGTCAACAAATCTGCCCCTTGGGCAACATCTCAGAACAATACCGGCCCCTCGAGCAATCACACAGAACAATACCAGCCCCTCGGGCAATCACATAGAACAATACCAGCCCCTCGGGCTCAATCTCACATCACAATGGGTACCCGCGCTAACTGGGGGTATATAGACTCCTGGAGGGGCCCCTTATAGCCCAAACGTAATATCAAGCCACCTCGTGGCATCATCATTAGGCCCTCGACCTCATATCAATCAAGCCACCTCGTGGCGTACATATCTCATACCCTCGGTCTCATAATGAGTATCAAATGTTTCCTCACAATATAGGCCCTCGACCTTACTCAGTCAAAATCCTCACAAGCCACTCGGGAAATAGTAAAACATGATTCCCAACTCAAAAATATCATTTAAAAGACCATGTAAGTATTAAAACAGAGTAAACATGGCTGAGTACGAAAAACAGTGAAATATAACATGATTGAGTTCAAGTATAAAGTCAAAAAAGTTAGAAAATACCAGTAAAAATCCCCGAAGGGTTCAAATAGTTGGCACAAGGCCCAAATATGGCATTCAGCCCAAATCATGATGATAACACATAGATTTCAGTCAAATACGCGGTAAAATAGTTATTCAGGACGGACTAAGTCGCAATCCCCAATAGTGCACGAACCCACACTCGTCATCAAGCGTGTACGTCACCTCAATATAGCACTACGATATGCAATCCGGGGTTTCAAACCCTCAGAACATCATTCACAATTATTACTCACCTCGAACCGGTCAAATCTCTAGCTCGCGACGCCTTTGCCCCTCGAATCGGCCTCCACTTGCGTCGAATCTATCCAAAATCAGAATGGGGACGTCAAAATATGGTAAGGGAACAAAGCTCAAACGAAAATAATCAAAATACGACACAAATCCCGAAATTACCAAAACTCGACCCCCGGGCCCACGTCTAGGAATTTGATAATTTTTACATCAATAGATTCCTTATATCCTCACGAGTTTGTACATATCAAAAGTTCTTAAATCCGACCTCAAATGGTCCTTCAAATCCTCAATCAAAGGTCTAAATTTCCAAGCACTAATTCTTCAATTTTAACCCTTAAATTCCATTAATCATAGCTCTAATCCATGAAATAATAGCATAGGAACGAGTTTTAGGTTCAAATTACTTACCTCAATGAAGTTCCCATGAAATCCCTCTTCAAAATCGTCCAAAAAGCTCTCAATGCGAATTAGAAATGGTGAAGATAGCTCAAAATTGCGAAGGACACAATTTATACCTTCTGCCCAGACATTTTTGCATCTACAGCCCAATTTACCGCTTCTGAGGTATTGCATTTGCAGTTTTTTATCCGCTTCTATGAAAATCACTTAATTCCCCATTGTCTGCATCTGCGGTCCTATACCCGCATCTGCGACTTCGTAGATGCAGTCCTCCTAACCACTTCTGCGGTCCCTGCTTTTCAAGCCCCTTTTCGCTTCTACGACCAATTGCCTGCACATGCGATGTTGCATTGCGATCCCCAATCCGTAGGTGCAAAAATACTAGAAGTAGCAACATTTGCAGCTGCAACAATTCCTCAAGCTCCCCATCAACCATCCGAAATCACCCCGAGGCCCCCGGGACCTCAACCAAAAGCACCAACATATCCCAAAACCTTATTCAAACTTGTACCAATCTTCAAAACACCTCAAACAAAATCAAATCAACCAAAACTCACCGGATTCAAGCCTAAGTTTCCAAAATCTTCCGAATTCCGCTTTTGATAAAAACCCAAACAAACCACATCCGAAAGACTTGAAATTTTGCACACACATCCTAAATGACATAACGGAACTATTGCAACTCTCAAAATTCTATTCCTACCCCTATATCAAAATCTCACCTATCAACCAGAAATCACCAAAAATCAGATTTCTCTAATTAAAGCCTAAATCTACTCTGAACCTCCAAAACTCATTACGATCACATTCCTAAGTCCCAAATCATCTCCCGAAGCTATCTGAATCATCGGAACTCACATCCGAGTCCTCTAACACAAAAGTCAATATTTGGTTGACTTTTCCAACTTAAGCTTCCTCAAAAGAGACTAAGTGTCTCAAACCTTACCAAAATCATTCTTGATTCGATCTGACCGACCCGATACCACATAACACGGATAAACAAAGTGTAAAAAAACAGAAATGGGGGAAACAAAGAGGTAACTCATGAGACGACTGGCCGGGTCGTCACAATGTGACACTGAGGACTGGCACGTGATCAAAGATGGAAATCTCCTTGTTCCACCAGCAAAAAAGGACAAAACCACTAAAAGCCAGATATCATTTGATCTACTTGATTTAGATGACTATGCTGACGAACACGCTGCCATTATTCAAGTAATGCTAAAGAAAAAAATCTTCTTTACAATACTATAAATGGAGAAGAATATGAGAAAATATCAAGTTGTGAAGCTGCAAAAGAAATATGGGACAAACTTGATGTCACCTATGAAGGAATCAACAAAGTCAAGAAAACAAGGATAAACCTTTTGATTCATGATTACGAACTATTTCAAATGAAGGAAGGTAAATCTGTTGAAGAGATGTTCTTCCAGTTTAGTAAAATTGTTTATGATCCAAAATCAATTGGGAGATCACTGAAAAGTATAGAGCAAGTCAGAAAAAATCTAAGAAGTCTACCTATGACATGGAAACCTAAAGTCATTGCCCTAGAATGTCTAGATCTCGGCAAGATCTCCTATGATGAACTGCATGGAGATCTTATAGCCTTTGAAAATACTCATCTGAATAGACGTGTACAAGAAGAAAAGAAGAAGAGTGTGGCATTCAAAGCTACTCTAGTTGAATATGAAAATGAAAAAGAAGAAGAAGAATGAGTAGAATAAGATAAAAATATTCAATGTTATCAAGGGTGGTATCAAATATGATGAGAAGAACCTGATGAGGCAAAAAGGGCAAGCAGTTTTTCTATAAAGGAAGACTAGCAAGTGAAAAGGAGAAAAATAATGGAAGATGTTATGAATCTAGAAAATTTGATCATGTACAAGCGGACACCGAATCTAAAGAAGAAAATCAATAAAGGTTTCCATAAGATAAAATTATGTGGAGCATGGAGTGATGAAGAAGAATATGATGGTGAAGAGATGTCTAACATGTGTTTTATGGCATTTGGAGAAAGTGTTGATGATGAATCAGACAATGAGAAAAATGCAAATCTAAGTTTTATGGCAATTGGATAAATCAGTGAGGTACGTCCTTGTCATGAATATAATAAACTTCAAGAATTTATTGATTTAGCTCTTATTGATCTTGAACAAGTTCTTCACGAATTTCGAAAGATTCAAAGAGAAAAGAAGGACCAGTAACTAAAACTGAAGGTTTGTGAAATTGAAAGAGACATGCTTCAAGAAGAAGTCTATGAACTCCAGCTGCAGTTAGATGGGGTATGAAAGTCAACTAGTCACAGCTCTGTTAAGTCAAATAAGTTGACCAATCACAGATGTTTCAGAAAGAAACCTCTTACTAGATTCCATGAAGAATTTGAATAGAGCTCTCCTGCATGATTTTATTATGGGTAATCTGGTCATTTTTCTAACCACTGCAGGTTCAGAAATAAAAAGTGGGTTTGGAGACCCAAATCAAACTCTAAGGCTGCTACTTCAAAGTCAAACCAAATAGGACCCAAGAAAGCTTAGGTATCTAAGAAAAAGTAATTTGCTAATATTTTAGGAAAACCACAAGAAAACAGAAGAGGAAAGTGGTATCCTGACAGAGCGTGTTCCAGACACATGACAGGTAACAAACATCTTTTTAAATCTATCACTAAACTAGATGGAGGATAGGTCACATTTGGAGATAACTCTAAAGAAAATGTCACTGGAGTTGGTAAAGTCTCTCTAAGCTCATCATGTGATGTAGATAATATATATCTTGTGGATGAACTAGGATACAATCTGCTAAGTATCAGTCAGTTATGTGGCAGCGACTATGAGATACGTTTTAAGAAGACTGGCTGGTCAATTATTGATGAATCAGTAATTCAGTTCTTAGTAAAGACAAAAATATTTATACTCTCAGCATAGTACATAATCTTGATAATTATATTTGCTTAGCATCCATGATTGATGATCCTTTGTTATGGAATAGGAAATTAAGTCATGCTTGCATGCATTCCATTAAAAAACTTTCAAAACAAAATCTGGTCACTAATCTTTCACAATTGAATTTTTCAAAAGATCAAATTTATAATGCATGCTAACTTAGAAAACAGACCAGATCATCTTTTAAACCAAAAGATATTGTTTTCACATCAAAACCTTTGCAGCTATTGCACATGAACTTTATGGGACACAGTAGGACTTCTAGTATAAATGACAAGAAATATGCTTTTGTTATTGCTGATGATCATTATCATTTCACTTGGGTTATTTTCTTCAGTCACAAAGATGAGGCACTAAATTTTTTTGAAGCATTTTGCAAGAAAGTTCAGCTAGAAAGATGTTACTACATCCCCACTATAAGAAATGATCATGGAGGAATATTTAAAAGAAATGACTTTGACGCATTTTGCAATGAACATGGAATCACTCATAACTTCTCATCCCCAAGATCTCCTTAACAAAATGGAGTACTTGAAAGAAGGAATAGAACTCTTCAAAACATGGCCAAAATAATGATTGCAAAAGTTTTTTACCACAACAGTTCTGGACAGAAGCAGTAAGCACAGCCTGTCACATGATCAACAGATGCATGATCAGACCAATCCCGAAAAAGACTCCTTACGAACTCTAGAAAGGATTAAAGTCGAATGTAAGCTATTTTCACCCATTTGGATGAAAATATTTTGTTCACAATATGGTAAGGACAACCTTGATAAGTTTGATTCTAGAAGTGATGAAGGTATATTTCTTGATCACTCTTCTAGTAGAGCATATAGAATTTACAATAACCATACTTTTGTTGTAGAAGAATCTATACATGTAGTATTCATTCATACTAACCATCGCTTTGAGAATATTTCTGCAAAAGAAGAAGAAATTTCAGGTGTTCCAAAAACAATTCAAGTCACTAAGAATGATGCTTCAAAATTGATACATGAGCAAACTAGATTGACTACTGAAGAATCTACAAATGAAAATCATGTACAACCATGAAAGAGTAGAGATGGCGCTGAAAAGATATCCAATGAATGGAAAGGTGAATATCCCCACAAGTTTATTATTGGAAACCCTCAAGAAGGCATTACTACCAGAAGATCTCAGAAGTTAAATTCTCATATGGCTCTTATATCCCAACTTGAGCCGAAGAAAGTGGATGAAACACTCAAGCACAACTGCTGGTTTGAAGCTATGAAAGAAAAACTTGGACAATTTGAGAAAAACAAGGTGTGGAGTCTAGTTCCAAAATCATCTAGTGCATATATTATAGGAACAAAATGGGTGTTCAGAAATAAGCTAAACGAATCAGGCCAAATAGTGTTTAACAAGGTAAGATTGGTAACTCAAGAATACTCATAACAAAAAGGAATTGACTACGAAGAAACTTTCGCTCCTATACTAAGGTTAGAATCTATTCATATACTCCTTGTTTATGCAGCTCACAAGGGTTTCATGCTATTTCAGATAGGTACCAAAACTGTTTTTCTTAATGGATACATCTTAAAAGAAGTGTTTGTAAAACAACTACTAAGCTTCATAAACTCAGATTTTCCTAATCATGTTTACAAACTATCGAAAGCATTGTATGGTCTCAAATAAGCTCCTAGAGCTTGGTATGACATGTTAAGCTTCTTTTTAATAGATCATGATTTTCAACGAGGTAATATTGACACAAGTCAAGCAATCATCTAAACAATCATCTAAATATATCAATTAACTTTCTTTCTTGGGATTCAAATCAAGCAATCATCTAAACGATTCTTTATTAGCCAAACCAAGTATACACGGGAGCTCATAAAAAGGTTATGGAATGGATAATTCAAAATCCAGTGGAACACCTATGAGTCCATCAACAGCTCTTGAAGAAAAGCGAAATGGAAAAAGTGTTGACATAACTATGTATAGGGGCATGATTGGATCTCTCATGTACCTCACTACCAATCGACCAGATATTATGTTCAGTGTATACAAATGTATAAGGTATCAGTCGACTCTCAGGGAATCCTATCTCACAGCGGTAAAATGTATCATTAGATATCTTATCAATACATCTGAATTTGGTTTATGGTATCTCACTCTAATAATTTTAATCACAAATGATTCTCATATGCAGACTTTGCAGGTGACAAAAATAACAGAAAGGTCACTAGTGGACGTGTTAATTATTGGAAAATGCTCTAATATTATAGCATAGTAAGAAATAAAATTGTGTTGCACTATCAACAACTGAGGTTGAATATCTCGCAGTTGGAAGTTGTTGTACTTAAATTTTATGGGTTATGCATCAACGTTTACACTATGAACCTCATCTAAATTCCATTCATATTCTATGTGATAATACCAATGCTATTTGTCTGTCAAAATTTTTTATACATCACTCTAGTCCAAACATATAAAAATTAAGGATCATTTTATTCGTGATCATGTTTTCAAAGGTGATATGATATTGGAATTTATCAATACTGAGTTTTAACTTGCTGATATTTATACAAAACCTCTCTTGAAAGAAAGATTTTTCTCTTTACGCAATCAAGTTGGTATTATGCCTGCTCCTTAGAGAATTTTACCTATTCTACTATATTTTTAAAAATATTTTATTGCCTTATGCAATGTACAGTCTTTTGATGGTATCTATTAATTGCATGACTGATTGCAATAATTACCTGCTATATGAATTGTCGAAGCAACTCCTCGTAACAATCACTTCATCCCCCTTTCCTACCCTTTCTCTTCAATCGAGACAACCCTTCACACTCTCTGCCAACCTTTTTGAATCATCCCTCTTCACTCTTTGTCACCACTTTTCAGACACTCATCCGCTATGACTAAACCTAAAACCTTCTCGTCTTTCACTGCCACACGGCGTAGCCACCGTTTTCGGAAGGCCCAAACACCAAAAGAAATTATTGACCTAAAATCTTTCCTTGATTCTGATCCTCTCAAACAGACCAAGTATTGATCCAGAAAAGGTCCAGCATGAGACTTATAGACCATACCCCAAAAGGCTTGCATGCAAGAAGGGAAAAATTAAAAGTATTGATTTTGGGCTTGAGGACAAGAAGATTTTCTACGGACCCTTGGAGAAATCAAATCTTGAATCTTACAAATCAAAACTATGGCATATGGTCTCACTTTAAGTCTTCTCATAAAGGATATGTACTGTGACGTTGTCTCAATTTTTGACTTTCAAAGATTATCACCTCTATTTGCTACAGTTGGAAACATTATGTATGAAGAATCTATGAGAATGTTCTATGCAAACTTGTTTGTGAATGATATAGACGATTTGGAATCTATGATTTTGGGTACTCGTATTGTGCTTGATGCTTAACAATTTGAGAAAATCTTTTCTGCAAAAATTTCATGGTTATGATGTGTTTGTTGAAACTCTTGGCCAAAGGATTTTAAAATCATCTCTGAATGAAGTAAAAGTTATGCTATATGAAAATTCCCTAGATGTTGGCCCTAAAAACTTGAAATTTGAACATCATATATTATCCCACTTGATTGAAACTACTCGTTTACCAAAAACTTGTTCTTTTAGCTCTTTGACTACCTGAGACATCTTTGTACTTTGTTGTCTCATGCAAAACAAAAGGTTTGACCGATTTGTGTTGATTCGTCAGTATATGCTAGAGAATTTTCATACTTTGCTTCCTGTTTACCATATGGTTTGTTTATCTCACATATCAATGAAGTGATGAAGGTAGACCCGTCACCTTTTTCACCTAAGGTCATCTCCAGCACTTATGATAAGACTACTTTTGTTCTGACTAGATACACTTTAGTTGAAGATGTATGGGTAAGGCAAGTGAAATCACCAAAGGCACCAACAAATGCTGAACCACCTTTTGAGCCAGCTGAGATATATTCGACTTCTCCTAGCAGCCTACAACATATTCAACAAGGTTTAGAAGGCCTGAGAAGCATGCTCACATCATGCAGGAACAAGTTTACAAGATCAGAGAAGTGACCAAGGAGACATGGACGGATATAGCTAAGCTAAGGATGTATATGGGAGCTACTAAGAAGCACGAGATAAAGGCTATCCAGAACATGACAGACATGATGGACAGGCTTTCCAAAGATGTCGAGACCTCATATGATTCTTTCTGCACAAAAGTTATCAACACCTTGAAGTACTTTCTAGGGAGAAACTAAGGTTGATTATGTGCTTTGCTTATAACAATATTTTGCTATAACTACTGTTTTTATTAGTAGTTTTTGGACTGTATGAACTTATTTGCTACTATGCTTCTGATGTACGCATATAATGTTTGGCTAAAATTTCATATTTTTTAATGTAATTTGCCTTACATTATGCCTTGATATTGTTAACTTTGGTGTGAATATTTGTGACTCGAGCTTAATAATGGTATTTTTATGCGTATGAGTCAATTGGAAGTGATTTGGGGAGTTTGCATGCAAATTGACATAAAAAGGGAAGAATTTGGAGGAAGTCTAAGTAGGTGCCCATGTTGGTTCCAAGCACCAACCAAAACATCGTTGATAGAAGACCAAAAAGTTTGTTGTCCAGGTTGGGGCTAGGCACAAACAAATACACCATTGACAGAAGACCAAAAAGTTTATTGTCTAGGTTGGCGCCAGGCGCCAAGCGAGACGCCAAAGGATGAATTTTGTCCTAATTCGGCTGGGACTTGGGGATTTCTACCCTACATGCCCCTTATATGAATAAAAGGGGTTCTAAACCTATTTTGGAGGGTTGGACATTACTTGGAGGAAGAATATCACGTGGAACAATTTTTGGAGGAGAAAATCATCGAGTTCTTCATTCCTTCATCTTTTCTTTAAAAATATTTTATTCAAAATACTTGAAAAATTATTACTACGAACATGAATGACTATGTAATCTAGTTTCTAGGGTTGTGGTTGACATGATTATTAACCTTTACTAACTACATCTTCGTTAATTCGGATTATCATGTTGTTGTTGTTTCTTTAATTCTAGTTTTGACTTTTGACTTGTTGTAGCTACCAATTCACCCTACTATCTACGCTATGCTTGGGAAATCCGTGTTTAAATTAGAGTAGAATTAAAGAGAGCTTGTTCCTGAACCCGTGACTCAGGAAATGATTTTGTGGTTAGGATAGGAATATACTTAACATTCTTGCTTAGTTGAATACCTTATTATATTCATTCATGATAGACTCAATACCATAGAAATATAGGATTGATATATTGTGAATAGGTGAATGGCATTGTGGGAACATGCTATTCATAAACGATTTGGTCAATTAGCAACCATAGATAATCTGGATTAATGTGTGTGATTATTGAACTTAATAGAGTTGATAAACCGACCACAACCCTAGAATCTTTATCTCCTCTGCTTAAAATCTCATCATACACATTTGCGTCTTGATAAATTAGTTGTTACTTGATTAATTTTCACAATAATAGATTAATATAAAACAACACTCTTGATTATCCTGGACAGTAAATTGATTTTAGTTTGCTTAGTTAACAATTACTCTAAGTCTCTGTGGGTTCGACATCCGATTTTCGATTCACTTTATTACTTGACGGCCACGTATACTTGCGTGTACTTGGGGAACTAACAAGTTTTTGACGCCGTTGTCAGGGACTTAGTTATTGATTGTTTATCTAAGTTAAGCTTTTATTCGTTATTTGTTCTAGTTTTAACTTTTAGTTTGCTTTATTTGTTTTAACACAGGCTCTTCTCTTGAATGCGGAGGAGTAAAAGTACGAACAACCTCCTTCCTCTTGATCCTAAAATAGAACAAACATTTCGTAAGGTAAGGAGGGAAGTCAAAGATAGAACTAGAACAGAAGGAGAGTTGGACATCATAGTTCAACCTCAACCGCTAGAGATGGTAGGTAATGAAGAGCAACCAGTGATAGAGGCTGCAAGGCCTAATCTTGCTAATATGACTTAGGATATAGTGAAGCCAGATATCACGGGTCACTTTGAGCTCAAACAGTACATGGTATAGCCGATTCAGTCCACAAGGTAGTATGTGGTTCTATCTCATAAAGATCAGTAGCGGCACATTCAGAATTTTCTGGAAATAAAGATACTTATAATTATCTGAATATTTCTAAGGACTACGTCAGACTGACATTGTTTCACTTTTCACTACTAGGGAAAGCCAAAGAATGGTTGCAGAAAGAGCCTGCAAACTCGATCAAAACATGGGATGATCTAAAACGAAAGTTCTTAATCAAGTTTTTTCCCACTAAGAAGACAAAGTCGCTGAGGAGCCAGATTCTTGGGTTTTAACAATGGGACAGCGAGACTCTTCATCAAGCTTGGGAAAGACACAAGAAGCTACTCAGAGACTTCCCACATCATTGTTAGACTAATGAGGTTTTGGGTCACACTTTCGTTGATGGGTTGGACGAAACATCAAAGATGAATCTTCACTCAGCATGTGGTGGTGGTTGCATGGCAAGACCGTATACTGAAATCCAGATCCTGCTAAATGATTTCACTGCTAATGATAATAATTGGCAAGGATATGGGGAACCACAAAGAACACTTAAACAAAAGGCAGTATGCGTGGTTGAGCTCGATGATTTCTTAGCCATGAGGGCAGATATAGCAAGGTTGCCAAATCAGATGAATAAAATGATTATGCATCAAGCACAACAGATGCAACATGTGCAAAGAATGTCTACTTGCTGCGACTTATGTGGTGAAGGTCACACGAGTGACATATGTGCCACAAATCCTGAATCCATCTATTATGTGGGGCAACAAAGTAGAGGTATGATAAATCAGCAGGCACAATGTGGGAACACATACAACACAAATTGGAAGAATCACCCTAACTTCTCATGGGGTAGGAATCAGACAACTCAGAATCAGTATTGACCCCAAGGAAATTACAGTCAACCGTAGAAGCCACCCCAACAAGTAGAGGAGAATACGACTGACCTGTTGAAGAAGTTGTTGCTTGACAATCAACAATTCAGGAGCGATTTTAGAAATCTTGAGAGATAAATTGGGAAATGGCGGAAAATCAAAATATTAGGGTTGCAGGTGCGCTTCCTAGTGATACAGAGAAGAATCCTCAAGTTAATGTAGTCACACTTAGAAATGGAAGGGAATTAGAAGAGAAGCAAAAGAATAGAAAAGATAAGCTTGTACATGATAGGGAGTTGATTCCTAAAGCAAAACATGAGTCAAAGAAAGATGATGCAAGTTTAGAGACAGTAGTTACAGCAAGGACACCACCGCCTTTCCCCAAAGGTTGCAGAAGAAGAATGATGATCACATGTTTAACAAACTTCTCTCTATGTTGAGCCAGGTTCAATTAAATATTCCATTGGTTGATGTACTTTGTGAAATTCCAAAATATGCTAAGTACATCAAAGATATAGTGGCTCACAAGAGGAGATTGACTGAATTCGAGACAATCGCACTTACTGAGGAGTGCAACTCGAGGGTCCAAAACAAGCTCCCTCAAAAGCTTAAGGATCCTACAGCTTCACCATTCCTGTGCGGAGTGGTAATATTGATATAGGTTGTGCTCTTTATGATTTGCGTGGCGAGCATAAATCTGATGCCCTTGTCCTTGTTCAAGAAACTGGTTATGTGAGCTCCAAGACCAACTACTGTGATGTTGCAATTAGCTGATAGATCCATTGCTTACCCTGAAGGAGTGATTGAAGATGTGTTGCTGCAAATTGGAAAATTCATCTCCCCAACGAACTTTATTATCCCAGATTATGAGGCTGATGACAAAGTTCCAATCATATTGTGACGACCTCTCTTGGCTACAGTTGATGCAATTATTAAAGTGAGAGAGGGAAAAATAATTATGAGAGTGGACAACGAGGAAGTAGTTTTCAATGTCTACAAGGCGATTCAACTCCCACGCCATTATGAGGAGCTGTCTATGATATCTTTTGTGGAGGTAGATGAGCAGCTTATTGATCCAAGTGTATATCTAGACGATTCTTTGGAAAAAGCACTTATGTTGTTCGATAGCTTGGAGATTGATGAAGAGGTTGAGGATATGATGCATATACTAGATGCATCCTGCCTATACATGCAGGGATTATCCCCTTTTGAGCCCCTAAATAGGACAATCAGCCCTTCCCCTAAACCATCAGTTGAGGAGGCCCCAAAGCAGGAACTTAAGCCCTTACCATCACATCTTTATTATGCATATTTGGGAACTTCTAACAATTTACCTGTGATTGTTTCTTCTCATTTGTCTTACTTGTAGGAAGAAAAGTTGTTGAGGGTACTGAGGGAGCACAAACATGCCATTGGCTGGACAATGTCTGACATAAAGGGTATTAGCCCTGCATTCTACATGCACAAAATACTCATGGAGGAGGGACACAACCCTAGCGTGGAACACCAATGCCACCTAAATCCAGTCATGAAAGAGGTGGTAAGAACAGAAGTGATTAAGTGGCTCGATGCAGGTATAGTATTTCCTATCTCCGATACTAAGTGGGTAAGCCCTGTCCAATGTGTACCTAAAGGGGAGGCTATGACTGTTGTAGTGAATGAACACAATGAATTATTCCCAACTAGGACTGTGATTGGTTGGTGAATATGCATAGCTTATAGGAAGTTGAATAATACTACATGAAAAGATCACTGACGAGCTTGAAACCCACACTAAAATATGCTCGCTAGTCGAATATAGTAAATTAAAATATCGTATCTACAGGGATTAGAGTTAAACAGTTATTATTGTAGTTTGTAGTTAAATTGCTATCCAAAATGATTAACTAAGATTTATGCTAAAATTAACTGAGAGTCTAAACTATCAACTAATAACAATCGCAACAAGAGTAAGCAAGAAGATATCAAATGGAGAAAAAAGGGGTTGATTGGATAGGTGTAAGATACTTGTTTGGGAATTAACTCTAGTTGATCCAGTTATAAGTTTCAAGTGAGTCTCTCGAATTCACTCAATTATAGTCAACCATTTAGTAGAAACTCCTCTCTCGATTAAGTCTCAACCTTGATATGAACTAAGTTAAGCTCGGTGAAAATATGCAGGAATTTGTAGTGGAATAGTCTTTAGGAGAACCTCTTTCGATTATCTTCCTAACTAGGTCTAAATATCAACTAGCCTCTTTCGATTACTAATAAGAATCAATTAATTCAACCAACAAGATAATGCAAAACATCACAAATTATGCCTCTTTCAATTACATAAACATGTGAATATATATGCAATAATAAAAATACCCAAAACAATTCAATACATAAAACTAGAGTTAACATTCACAAACAATTCTCAAAATACCAAATCCATCAATCCCTAAGGAAGAATTACTCAATGGATATGGAAAAATTCATCACAACTAAGTTTAGTCAAAGGAAAACATAAAACATCCAAACCCTTGTCTTGAGTGAGGATGAATGGTGAAATCCTTGCGTTCTTGCTTCTCCCTCTTCTCCTTAGCTTCCTTAGGTCTTAGATATGCTAAAGTCTATAAAATACCATTTTTTCATGTATATATACCAAGTAGGGTCGGGACCAAATAAAAACACCTTCTCCTCCAGGAAATATGACATTTTTCCGGAGTTGGACGTGCGCGGCCGCGCACTTGGCCGCGCACATTTCACATTGTTCTGCGCAATCAGTGTGCGACCGTTCCCTTTTCACCCTATTCTGTTGAGAATTTGGGAAAACGTAAGGCATGAAAGTTGTAGACCTTTTAAATATCTTTCCAGAGATGTATTGTGTAGCCCAAAGGGATCTATGAGTGAAAATTTATGTGCATTTTACTAGATACTACACAGTATGCCTACTCGATTCTTCATTTCGTTCTTAAAGTGCACTATTATCCATTGATCCCCGAACATGATCCCGACTTAATTCTTTGGACTTTTAATCAGACTTCAAAGCTCCGGAATAGCTTGAATTCATTCCATAACATCTATATAGATCGGAATTACTCCTACAAGGCGTAAAACACACAATTAGTGCAAAACACTAGCGATTAAAGCTCAAACTCAATTAAAGTACAGTAAATTAGAGTATAATAATCGACTAAAATATGATATTATAGTCTATCATCAATCACTTCTCTCTCCCCTTCATTGATCAAATGCTTGTCAAGTTAGCCGGACAGGAATACTATTGTTTCCTTGATGACTATTCGGGGTATAATTAGATTGCTATTGCCCCAGAAGATTAAGAAAAGACTACTTTTACATGCCCTAATGTCACTTATGCATTTAAGAGAATGTCATTCGGGTCATGTAATGCACCTGCGACTTTTCAAAGGTGCATGATGGTTGTTTTTACCGATATGGTGGGACGATTTGTGAAGGTCTTTATGGATGATTTTTCTGTGTTTGGTCCCTCTTTTGATGAATGCTTGACCAATCTTGCTAAATAGCTTGCTAGGTGCAAAGAGACTAATCTAGTACTGAATTGAGAAAAGAGTCATTTTATGGTACGTGAAGGTATAGTGTTGGGGCACAAGGTTTCCAAAGATGGACTGGAAGTTGACAAGACTAAGGTGGAAGCAATTGAAAAGTTGTCACCACCAATTTCAGTGAAAGAAGTTAGGAGCTTTCTAGGACATGTAAGTTTTTATCGCCGATCTATAAAGTATTTCTCAAAAAATTCCTCTCCTTTGTGCAAGTTGTTAGAGAAGGATGTGCCATTAAAGTTTGACGATGCTTGTCTGAAAGCATTCGAGGAGCTGGAAAAAAAGTTAGTGAGTGTACCAATCATATTGGCTCCTGACTGGAACGAGTCATTTGAGTTGATGTGTGACACTAGTGATGGTGCAATTGGGACCATAATTGGCTAGAGGAGGATCAAAATATTTCACTCAATTTTCTATGCAAGCAAGACTCTCACTCCTCCTCAAATAAATTGTGTTGTGATAGAAAAGTAGTTGCTTGTTGTAGTGTGGGCGTTTGATAAATTTCTGGCCTATTTGGTTGGCACCAAAGTCATCATCTATACAGACCATGCAACCATCAGGTATTTATTCGAAAAGAAAGATGCTAAACTAGGGCTAATCTGTTGGGTTTTACTCTTGTAGGAATTTGACTTAGAGATCCAGACCGTAAAGGAACAGAGAATCAAGTGGCCGATCACTTGTCCAGGCTAGAAACACAGAGTCATGTAGCTGAGGGAGATGTCATCAAGTAAACCTTCCCAGATAAGCAATTATTGGCAGTTACTGCTGGGGAGGTGCCATGTTATGTGGATATTGTGAACTATCTAGCTTGAAGAGAAATGCCACCTGACATTCAACCTCATGCTAAAAAGAAGTTCTTGCGGGATGTGAGATCATACGTGTGGGATGAGCCATTTCTTTTCAAAGTGTGTTATGATCAATTGATGAGAAGAAGTGTGCCCGAGTCTGAGATAAATGATATTTTGCATAACTATCATGTGTCACCCTATGGTGGTCATCATGCGGGTGACAAAATAGCATCCAAGGTGTTGCAATCGGGTTTCTATTGGCCTAGGTTGTTTAAAGATACCCATGAGTTCGTGAGGAAGTATGATAGATGCCAGAGAACGGGAATGATTACAAAAAGGCATGAGATGCCATTACATGGTATTATGGAGGTTGAAATCTTTGATGTGTGGGGAATTTATCTGCTTCCCCCATCCAAAGGGTGCAAGTACATTTTGGTAGTCGTTGACTACTTGTCGAAGTGGGTGGAGGCCATTGCTCTTCCTACCAATGATGCCAAGGTTGTGGTTAACATTGTGAGAAAGCATATCTTTACAAGGTTCGACACTCCGAGAGTGATGATAAGTGATGGGGGAACCCATTTTTGTAACAATCTGTTGGACAATCTCTTGGAGAATACGGGGTCAAACATAAGGTTGCAATCGCCTACCATCCTCACACTAGTGGACAAGTTGAGGTGTCCAATAGAGAGATAAAGCAAATTCTGAAGAAGATGGTTGGTGCAAGCAGGAAAGATTGGGCTACAAAGCTTGATGATGCTCTGTGGGCATACCGGACCGCCTTACAAGCTGGTTTATGGCTCAAATCGGTACCTCTTCTTACAAGCTGGTTTATGGGAAGGCATGATATTTACCGGTGGAACCAGATCACAAGGACTATTGGGCGATAAAGAAGCTGAACTTTGATGCAAAATTAGTGTGTGAAAAATGGTTGTTGCAATTGAACGAGCTTGATGAGTTTCGCTTGCACGCGTATGAGAATGCCAAGCTGTATAAAGAAAAGATCAAGTGGTGGAATGATAAGCATATTCACAATCGCGAGTTCGAACCAGGCCAATTGGTTCTCTTGTTCAATTCGAGGTTGAGACGCTTTCTGGGAAAGCTCAAATTGAGATGGTTGGGCTCGTTTGAGGTAGTAAGAGTCACTCCACATGGTACAATTGAGCTACGCACCATAGGTGGCGAGAGCACATTCTTAGTGAACGGGCAAAGAGTAAAATACTATTATGGAGGTGACTTTGATCGTCAGAAGTCGAAGGTGTTACTAGCCAATGATTAGGCGAGATTCTGCATCGTGCCGCAACATTAAATCAGGTGCTTGTTGGGAGGCAACCCAACTTTACTACTGTCTTTTATTTTTATTATATTATTTTTGTAGTGTCTGTTTTTATGTTGTAGGATTATAAGCATAGGAAGCAAAGTCATTGGAAGAGTGCAAAAGCGAGCTAGATGATGAGAACTAAGCAGGGGGTGCCTACACAAAGGACCATACATGGGGGGAAATCTGAGTACCTAATGAGCCGAGATTGCTTTGGCCTTTGCTTTATTTGTGCATTGGGGATACTGCCCTCTTTTAAGTGTGGAATGGGAGATTCCTCTAGATAATTAGAAGTAGTATGTTAGTAAAAATGTTAACTTCTTATTTTGATTTAAGCTTCTTATTTTTTATTTTCATAGTTGTGTAGTATTTTAGTAGCTTAATATTTTTTAAATAAAGAAAAATCGGAATAAAAAAGGTAGAAAATTTGGACCTTTCTCGACGATGGATCTCCTAGACAGTTTTCTTGAGGGATGAAAGTCTAAACAAAAATCCAAAGATATGTCTTTTAGTTTCCTTTAGGTAGTAATAATCCCTCGTGTTTTTTTATTTTTGCCACAGTTCTTTTCCATGGGATGTAGTTTGAACTGGGTCCTAGTTTTCTTATTTTAAGTAGGGTATTATTTAGGAAATAAATGGAGGAAAGTTGAGTCCTAGGTGCCCTTAACTTGTTTGATATTAGAATATTTAGACTTGGGCATGTTAGTGTCTTCCCTATGTGCTAAAATTTCTTATGATGTCTTCGTTATTTGGATAGCATGTTTTGTGACGCCTATATCTCATTTTCTTAACTTATGTTCACTTTGTGCTAAATGCTTAATATCTTGTGGCTTCGTGAATACTTGCATTAGTTTGAGAGTTTGAATGAGACTGTCCTTAGTGAGTCATGTGCCATGTGTGAAGTGAGATTTTTATATAGTCCATGTCATTGTACTTGTGTCTAGAACTTGCCCGATATGTGAGTCTAAACGAAATTTGAGGTGATGCTCGGTTTGAGAAATGATTTTAGATCTTTCTTATCACAAATAAAATTGATCCCTAGTAAACCCTTTTGAGCATGTAGACCTTTTTTTGGCACCCACACTACGAGCCTATACCCATTTTTATTCTTTATTAACATTGTTTTGATCCTTTTACCTTTTATAGCACTTTAATTGTGAAATGAGCAACCCTTTGATATCAGAAGCGGACGCTGGGTTTTTAAGTAGAATCTGCACCTACGATGGAAATTTCACAGGTGCGGTAATACATGTGCGATGATGGTCTGCAGATGCGGAATAACTGGGCAGAAAAGGGCTAAGTGTGAGGGTTTGATTTCATTCTCCATTTTAGGACCTAGAGAGCTCGAATTAAGGCAAAATTTCGAGGGATTTTCAGAGGAAGCTTTGGGGTAATGAATCCTAACTCGTTTTTGGTTGTATTCCATTAATCCATAGTTGATTTCATCATTAAATTAAGGAATTGGGTGAGAAATTTGGGGAAGAAGGGTGGAAGTTCTTCAACTAAATTTTTGAGTTTTGATTGGGATTTTGATGTGGGTTTTGGATAATTTTGGTACGAATGAACTCGTGAGTAAATGTGTGTTCATATTTTGTGACTTTTACTCGATTCCGAGACGTGGGCCCGGGGAGACCTTTTAGGGAGATTTTCCAATTTCTTGCTTTAGCTTTGATATCATTAGCTAGATTAGTTCATTTTAGTTATATTTATGATATGTAATTGATTTTTGTTAGATTTGGGCCATTTGGATTCGGATATTCGTGGAACGAGCATTGTTACGGACTGGTTCAGCTTGGTTCGAGGTAAGTGGCTTGCCTAACCTTGTGTTGGGGAACTCCCCTTAGGATTTGGTACTGTTTTTGATATGTGAGCACCATATACGTGAGGTGACGAGTACGTACACATGCTAGTTGTTGTGAAACCCGATTTCTGCTAAGTAATAACCTGTTTTCCTTCTTATTTGAGTTATATCAGCATGTGTTGTATCGTGTTAGCTTAGAATGGCATGTATACTTGCCTTAATTGTTTATCGAAACTCTGTGCAGTATGTTTAGTGAATCCCCTATTTTTCCTTGATTTGAACTTAGTCTAAATTGTAGGTTTTCTTGCTGCAACTGTTATTTCCGTTGTTTGAGCTGCATATTCACTTTGGGACTACGGAACGGTATTCGGGAAATCCCCTTGCATATTTACTTTGGGACTACGGAACGGTATTCTGGGAGATCCTCCTGTCTTGCATATTTACTTTGGGAATACAGAACGGCATTCCGGGAGACCCCCCTACACATTTACGTTTGGGACTACAAGACGGTATCTCGGGATATCTCTTGTTGTTATCTTTGTGTACTGAGCTGTTACCTTTTATGATTTCGTCCTTATTAAATTTCAGGCTTTATTTTACTGCGATATTTCATTCTGTCTTGTTTTTATTATATATATACCAGTAGGGCCTAACCTGACCTCGTCACTACTCGACCGAGGTTAGGCTTGGCACTTACTAGGTATTATTGTGGTGAACTCATGCCCTTCCCTGCACATATTTTTTGTGTGCATATCCAGGTACCTCATACCAGTCGCATTCTTAGTTGTTCAGTTGCTGCCATTCCGGAGACTTCAAGGAACATCTGTCATGTTCGCAGACCTCGGAGTGTCCTTCTATCCTTTTTAATGTTGCTTCCCTTTTATTTATTCTAGTACAGATGTATAAAACAGTTAGATATTCGTAAAAGCTTGTGACTTATGGTGTTCTGGGTCTTGGGAGTGTTATGTACATTTTGAGAGTGATTATTGTATATGCCGAGCGGCCTATCAAATGTCTTAATTACTTTATCGGTTTCGCTTGGTTGTAAATCTTTGTGTTCTGCAACTCATTTTCTACAAATGATAGGTTTGCCTAGTTATAGAGACTAGGTGCCATTCCAACAATTCACAAAGGGAAAATTTGGGTCGTGACAAATTGGTATTAGAGCTCTAGGTTCATAAGGGTCGTGAGTCACAAGCCAGTTTATTAGAGTCTCGCAGAATTGTATGGAGACGTCTGTACTTATCTTCGGGAGGCTATGGAACTGTTAGGAAAAATTTCACTTCTGTGGATTCCTTGTCATGCAAAATTGTTGACTTCGAAATTCTGTACTTCGGTCTTCTATTCTCTCACAAATGGTGAGGACACGTGCAGCTGGAGATGACCAGGAACCCACACCCCCTGCTAGAGCCCCCAAAGGTCGGGGCTAGGATAGAGGCCGAGGACGCCCACGTGGTATAGCCAGAGCACCCGAGCGAGCTGCTATAAAGGAGCCAACAGTAGCTCAAGTCAGAGCGCAGGCACCTGAGACGCCTACTACTATTATACAAACTCTTTAGGAGACCTTAGCACAGTTCCTGAGCATGTCTGGTACTCTAGCTGAGGCAGGGTTGATTCCCCTTACTCTAGCCACATCTCAGGCTGGGGGAGGAGCACAGACTCCCGCTGCCCGCACCCTAGAGCAGCGAGTTTAGTTTGATCAGATTCTAGAGGTTATACCGATGCCACCTATAGCCCAGTTCAGCCCGAGGGTAGGGCAGCAGTTTCAGAGGGAGCAGCATAGGCTCGAGAGGTATAAGAAGTACGACCCTACTACATTCAGTGGGCTAGCGTCAGAGGATGCTCAGGAATTTTTGGATGAGTGCCACCGTATCCTCTGTACTATAGGCATAGCAGAGTCGAGTTGGGTTTCTTTCACTGTGTTTCAGCTTAAAGGAGCAGCCTATCAATGGTGGTGTGCTTATGAGTTGGACAGTCCAGCTGAAGTAGCTTCACTTACATGGACTCAGTTCTCGGACATGTTTTTGAGAGAGTATGTCCCTCAGAGCCTCAGGGACGCATGGCGCGTGGAGTTTGAGTAGTTGCGCCAGAGTGCTATGACTGTTTCAGAGTATGCAGTTGATTTGGCTCGACATGCATCGACCTTGGTTTCTATAGTTTGAGAGAGGGTCTGTCGGTTTATTGAGGGGCTCTATCCCAGCATCAGGACTAGTATGGCCCAGGAGTTAGGGATGGACATCTCGTATCAACAGGTGGTGAGTATTGCTAGGGGAGTGGAGGGCATGTTTTCTGGGGATAGAGAGGAGAGTGAGGCCAAGAGGTCTCGAAAGTCTGGCCATTATTCTAGTGCTCGTGCCCCAGATGCAGTTCGACATGGTAGGGGCTATGTGAGTCTCCTGTTCATTCAGCTCTTCCAGCCTCCAGTGCTGTTCCAGCCCCTTGTAGGCCTCAAGAGCCTTATTATGCACCTCCAGTATCTAGTGTGCCTCCTGCACAAGGTGCTATTAGTGGTCAGTCCAACAGACTTGGCCCGAGCCAGCCACAACACTCACGACTTCTTAGAGATTATTTTGAGTGTGATGACACGCGTCATATGGTGAGGGATTGCCCCAGACTTAGGATGGGTGCTGTAAGGCCTCGTGAATTTCCTACTCAGAACCCCGAATCTTGTGGTGCCAAGTTAGGAGCATGTGTTAGGATTCATAAGCTCGTCGCGGTTCGGACCCCTTTTGATTGAATAGTGCATTAAAAAGTCAAGAAATAATGTTTTCCAGAGAAGTGCGATTTTGCGGTCAAGAATGCGGTTACATATCAGGTATGCGGACCGCATAGGGGGCATAGTCACCGCAAAGTGAGTTAGTGTGTTAGTCAAATTTGAGGTTAAATATGCGGTCCATTATGCGATCGCGTAACCGATATGCGGACCGCATAGTCGTCGCATAATTTCCTTGGGATTTTGTAAGGAGTAGTTCTGCGGTGCATTATGCGACCGTAGAACGGGTATGCGGACCGCATTCTGCCGCATACCCAGACAGAATGTTTAGATTTTGGGAGCACTTTTGTGGTCCATTCTGCGGGCCGCATTTCCACTTTGCGATCGCAAACCTGACTCGGGGATCCAATTTTCTAAATTTTAAACCCGACCCCTTATCGATATATTCGGTGTTATAACTCATTTGAGCATATTACCTGATGCTTTTAGAGAGAGAGAGAGAGAGAGAGAGAGAGAGAGAGAGAGAGAGAGAGAGAGAGAGAGGATCTTAGAGAGGGAAGTGCTTCCCATCAAATTACTCCATGAAACCTTGCCAAATCTTTGAAGATAATCAAGTGAAGGCACCTAAATCATCATCCCAAGAGGTAATACTTCATTACCTCAGCTCTTATTCCTATGCTTAGCAATAAGGGATCACTAGTGAAGTAATTCATGGGTATAAGAATGAATTTCTTGCATGCATATCACACCATAGAATATTGGGAGGTAGTGAACTAAAAAGAAAGCAATTGGGGTATAAAATGATAGAAATTTCTCTCAAAAGGGCCTAAGATCACAATGCACCTTTAGTGTTTAATAGTATGCTCAAAACAAGCTAGAATCTCAATCTCGTCTCTAATTCTCGGTTTAATTTGTAATTCTTACACAATAGATCGAAGTGCTAAAAGTTCCGGAATTTTGTAAGGAATAAGGAAAGCTTTATTGAGGTATGTATGGCTAAAATCCCGTCTTTTAGAAATTGAGCTTTATCATTGGTTGTGTGAGTACGGTAAGATTAAATTGAATTGTTGTATTGATTGCTATTTCACTTGACTTGGTGATGCAACCTTATATGCGTGGAAACTGTGTCTCAAATTGATCAACATGCTATTCTTGATAATTTGAAAAGGTGCAAGGACTATGAATCATGTATCGAAATGCTTAGACCTTAGATTGAAATTGAAGTGCGTTGTTGTGCCATTTACATGAAGTCTCATCTACGCCTACAACCTTATTTGCTCTTGTGTGCCATACTCTCTTGAATTACAAACCTAATGTTGAAAATGGGAACAATGTGAAATGTGAATTATGGAATGTGAAAATTGTTGCCCTAAGTGACGGTAAACTAATACATGTGTAACCAAAGATTGGAGTGAGATGAATAATAGAAAATGGTAATGCCTCGGTAAGGCGGCCTAGTCGATCGGGCCTTCATCGGATGCCATGACTTATACACATGGCGGTTATGCATTGATGATTGAAACTGGAAAGTGTGAATAGAATATTGGTAACATCTCCGGGAGATGGCCTAGCCAATCGAGTCAAGATCGGACTCCGCTCAAGATAGCGGTGGTAATGTGAACGATGTGGAACAGTATGAAATGCCCAGCTAAAGGCTATGGAAACATGATGTGAAGGTTGTGTAATTCCTTCATGTTGATAATGTTGTGATCGTTTAAAGATTTGGAGTGATACCTGTGATTTCCTTATTTGTGTATGAAAGGTCTTTCTACTTTGATGGTGTTTAGTTGTACATACTAGTACTATTCCATGGTACTAACGTCCCTTTTGCCGGGGGCGCTACATTTTTTTAAATGAATGTAGGTGGCTCCATAGCGGATAGTGTCAGCCGTGTGTAGCGAAGCATCCCTCTTCTCAAGATCTTGGTGAGCCCCTTTCTCCTTCAAGGGGCTATATTGTATATCTTTGTATTGTGGACTTTCACTTTTGAGGTATAGTCGGGGGCCTTGTTGCCGGCGTTGTCAAACTCATCTTTTGTATCCTAGAGGCTCTGTAGACATATGTGAGGGTTATGTACGGAGGTTGGATGGGTCTACGAACCATGTTATAATTCTAAACTTATGTTGCCTATAAATTGTAACTCTATGTGGATCTTGGAAACTAACTAATCTATGGTTTAATGTGGTGTTTAAAATGAACTATCAATGTAGAATGTGTTGTCTTTCCTCGTCTAAATGGATAAACAAAAATATAGTTTCTTTATTCATATCAAGGTGGGTAGGAAGTGTATGGCAAGGCTTGCTCAGTTGGGTTCACTCGATTGAGCGTCGGTCGCGCCTCCCGAGGTTAGGGCGTGACAGGTGCATCACTACAGACTTCTCGGCCACAGTGTGCTCTACAAGGTCCCCAAGCTATGATTATAGCACCGACTGCCACTCCACATGCTCAACCAACTCGAGGTGGAGGTCAGGGAGGTAGAGGTCACCCGAGAGGGGGAGGCCAGGCCAGATACTATGCCCTCCCTACTCGTACAGAGGCAGTTGCTTCCGATTCTATCATTACAAGTATTGTTCTGGTCTGTCATAGAGATGCATCGGTTCTATTCGATCTCGGCTCCACTTATTCCTATGTGTCATCTTATTTTGCTCCATATTTGGGCGTATCTCTGTATTCTTTGAGTTCCCCTATTTATGTGTCTACTCTTGTGGGAGATTTTCTTATTGTGGAGCACATGTATTGGTCGTGTTTGTTTACTCTTAGTGGTTTTGAGACCAGAACTGATTTATTATTGCCCAGCATGGTAGACTTTGATGTTATTTTGGACATGGACTGGTTGTCGCCCCATTATGCTATTGTTGATTGTCACGCTGATGAGTGGTGATTTTACCACTCATTCTAGTCTCTTTTCTTTAGTTTTTATGTCCTTTAACTATAATATGAGGTCTTTTATGGTGTGTATTGTTAGATTTCTAGGTAAATGATGCTGTGAAATGATTTGAATTCAATTGAAGTGGAATTAAGCAAAAAAGGTTGAAAACAATGTAAAACTCTTCAGGGATTCCACATCTGCGAAAGATTAGTCGCAAAAGCAACCTCGCATCTACGTGAAATTGCCGCATTTGCGGAGCTGAGCATGCTTGCCCTAGGACCGCATCTGCGAGTCAAGAACCGCCTTTGTGGTTGCGCATCAGCATGGGATCCCACATCTGCGGAGCCAGAAGACACTTCAAATGTCCGCATCTGCGTTAAAGTATCCACATCTGCGGAGCCGCACCTGCGAGAATTGTTTCGCAGGTGCGGTCAACGGGCATCAGAACTGGACTGGAAGCAGATTCACATTTTCTCAATTCCAAACCCACAAATACACGACCAAACCTATTGGAAACATATCTTTTGGATTATTTTCATTCTTAGGGCTAGAGAGAACAAGGTTGGAAGCTAGGGTTTATGCACTTACACTTGGGTTTTGAAGATTTGAAGATTGTGGTTAAGAATTTCTTACTCATTTGTACTCATTTCTTCATTTCCTTGCTTTGTATTGAATATCTAAGTGTGTAGTATTTATTTCAATACTTGAATCTTGTTTATGAAAATTTCATAATTAAAGTGTGGATTAAATACCTTGTTGTGCTTATGTACTGAATGATTTTTATATTTTATGAAGTGAGTTATTATTTCTTTAATTATTCTTGTTCTTTAATGTTTCCAAAGGGATTATCTAACCCTAGGACTCGCCTATTAACTTCGAATTAATTTTGGGAATGATTTTTTTTTTTTGGTTGGGAAAGATTAATTAACAAGAACTTGAGGATTTAACCCTCATTTTATAGATTCTACCTAGGGATATGATTGAACTACTTGTAGCCATAATCGGGTGTGCTTAATCTCTTAATTATTTTAGGGATAATTCAATTAGGAAGTCTTATTAGTCTTTGGAAGAAGCTAATATAGAATTATTACTCGTGGCTAATTAACATAAACTCGCTCATATTTGTAAAATTGTGAAATACATTAGATCGTTACTTGAGTGTAATTCCCGATATATCCATACTTGTAGCCTTTGATCATTTTACATGCTTTCTAGGTTAGTTTACATTTCCGAATTTAGGTATAAATATTTTCCAAAGACCAATTCTAAGTGTTTAGCATTGCATAATAAGTGATAATTCTCTTACATTCCTAAGTGCCAACATATTGTTCTCTGTGAGATTCGACCCCGACTCATAGTTGGGTAAATTATATTGCATGCGACCATGTCCATTTACTTTTTAGCAGTGGATTTGGATGTCATCACACGCCAAGACCGTGATGCTGGCTATGCCAGGTTTATCACGATTAGAGTGGAGGGGTACCTTAGATTACACTCCCAGCATAGTTATTTCATTTCTTAAAGCTCAACGAATGGTTGAGAAGGGGTGTGACCCGTATCTAGTTTATGTGAGAGATGTCAGTATTGATACCCCTACAATTGAGTCAGTCCCAGTAGTGAGGGATTTCCCCTGATGTATTTCTAGCTGATCTTTCGGGCATGCTGCCCTACAGAGATATTGATTTAGGCATTGATGTGTTGCCGGGCACTCATCCCATCTCTATTCCTCCATACCATATGGCCTCTCCTGAGTTGAAGGAGTTGGATGAACAGTTACAGGAATTGCTTGATAAGGGCTTCATTCAGCATAATATGTCACTTGGGGTGTTTCTGTCTTGTTTGTGAAGAAAAAGGATGGTTCTGTGTGTATGTGCATTGATTATCGCCAGTTGAACAAAGTCACAGTGAAGAACCAGTATCCTTTGCCCCGTACTGATGACCTATTTGATCAGTTACAGGGTGCCAGAGTGTTTTCCAAGATTGACTTGCATTCAGGTTATCAACAGTTGAAGATTCGGAAGCCAGATATACCGAAGACTGCTTTCAGGACTCAATATGGTTATTACGAGTTCCTTGTGATGTCATTTGGGATGACCAATGCCCCAGCAACATTTATGCATTTGATGCACAGTTTATTTCGGCCTTATCTTGATTCATTCGTCATTGTATTCATTGATGACATTCTGGTATACTCCCCGAGTTGGGAGGATCATGAGCAGCACATGTGCTTTAGAACTTGAGAGAGAAGAAATTATATGTAAAGTTCTCAAAATGTGAGTTCTTGTTGGATTCAGTGGCATTTTTGGGTCACGTAGTGTCGAATGGAGGGATCAAAGTGGATCCGAAGAAAATGGAAGCGGTGTAGAGTTGGCCCAGACCGTCCTCAGCTACAGAGATTTGGAGCTTCTTTGGTTTGGCGGGGTACTACCGTCGATTTGTTGAGGGGTTCTCATCTATCGCAGCGCCTAGGACCAGGCTGACCCAGAAGGGTACTTCGTTCAGGGGGACGGAAGAGTATGAGGAGAGCTTCCAAAAGCTCAAGACAGCTTTGACTACAGCCCTAGTATTGGTATTGCCTATAGGTTCGGGGTCTTATACTGTTTATTGTGATGCGTTGCAAGTTGGTCTCGGCACGGTGTTGATGCAGGATCATAGGGTGATTGCCTACTCATTCAGACAGCTGAAGGTGCATGAAAAGAACTATCATATCCATGACCTTGAGTTAGCAGCTATTGTTCATGCTTTGAAGATTTGGCGGCACTATTTGTATGGTGTCCCTTGTGAGATTTACACTGATCACCAGAGTTTGCAGCATCTATTAAAGCATAAGGATCTTAACTTGCGTCAACGGATATGGTTAGAGCTACTTAAGGATTATGATATCGCCATTTTATACCATCCCGGGAAGGCCAATATGGTGGTCGATGCCTTGAGTCGTAGGGTGGAGAGTTTGGGGAGCTTAGCATATTTGCCAGCAACAAAGAGTCCATTGGCACTGGATGTTCAGGCTTTAGCCAACCTGTTTGTTAGATTGGATATTTCTAAGCTTTTTCAAGTTTTGGCTTGTGTGGTCTCCCAGTCTTCTCTTTATGATCATATCAGGGAGCGTCAGTATGATGATCCTCAGCTGCTCGTCATTAAGGACACGGTTCAGCACAGTGATGCTAAGGAGGTCACTATTAGAGATGATGGTGCATTGAGGATGGGTAGGCTATGTGTGCCCAATGTGGACGGATTGTGTGAGTTGATTCTTCAGGAGGCCCACATCTTGCGGTACTCTATTCATCCGGGTTCCACGAAGATGTATCAGGACTTGAGGCAGCATTATTGGTGGCGCAGAATGAAAAAGGGCATAGTGGAATATGTAGCCCGGTGTCTAAATTGTCAGCAAGTGAAGTATGAACATCATCGCCCGAGTGGGTTGCATCAGAAGTTAGAGATTCCGGAGTGGAAATGGGAGCGGATCACTATGGATTTCGTTGTTGGACTCCCACAGACTCAGCGGAAGTTTGATGCAATTTGGGTGATTGTGGATAGGCTGACCAAGTCAGCTCATTTCATTCTTGTGATGACTACCTATTCTTTCGAGCAGCTGGCTCGAGTTTATATCTGCAAGATTGTCAGACTTCATGGTGTGTCTGTATCTATCATCTCTGATCAGGGTATATAGTTTACATCACGGTTTTGGAGGGTCGTACAGCAGGAGTTAGGTACTCGGGTGGAGTTGAGCACAACATTTCTTCCTCAGACGGATGGCTAGCCCGTGCGCACTATTCAAATTCTTGAGGATATGCTCCGTGCGTGTGTGATGGAGTTTGGAGGTCCTTGGGATCAGTTCTTGCCCCTTGTGAAGTTTGCGTATGTAAACATGTGATTTTTGACCCTCCCCAAGATTTTACATATTTTAGCATTTAAACACTTAGTTTAGGTCTAATATATTTATTTCAACTAAGTTTGAGTCTTTTACATTATTTTTATCACAAAATTGAAAAATACAAGAAAATAGTTCCATATTTCTCTATTTAATTCACGTATTAAATATTTTTAGAAAGATATGTTACTTTGAACCTATTTTATTTTAATATAATCTTTGAAAATACCAAAAATAATTTCAACTTTAATTTTTAGTTCTATTTTAAATATAATAGTTTATTATAATAATTTCAACTTTAATTTTTAGTTTTACTTGTATTTTCTTATAAGTATTTTTAGAAGTAGATTAAATTTTTTAGCCTTTTCTTAGCCCAATTATATAGAATTTTTAGCCCAAATTGAATTCTTGCAAGGGGCCCAATTTTTAAGCCTAACAAGACCTAACGCATTTCCCATTCCTCTTAAACCCATACACCCTAACCCAAAAGATCTTCTTCTTCTACACCCTAGCTAAACCCTAATTGGACAACCCTAAAAGACCCCTTAACCAAAAGCTGCCACACCAGCCCCTCCTCCACACCGCCGACCCCTGCTTCTTCTCCACCCATTTTCCCTCACTCCAAACGTCCACCAACTCCACACGCCACTGCCCACCTCCAAACAACAACACACACACATAGAACTAATAGAGCAGTTGCCGCCAGTCACCATTGAACGCTAGCTGATCCGCCGCCCTACCCTCTGATCTCTTCGACCTACCTCCAGCCTTCTTCTTCACCTTGACCAACTCTAAGACAACAACCATCGCCGGACACCCTTCCAACACACAGCAAATAGCTACCGGCAACAATCAACCTAAGACTTCTCCATCTCTAGCGCCGGTGACAATCTTCAGTCCAAAAATGAGAGAAACAGGAGGCTGAAAACAGTCAGAAAAGAAAATCAAAGAAAAATGGGGTTTTCGTTTTTATTTTAACTTTCATTCTCTGATTTTCAATTGAGTCTAGACTCATTTTTGAATTCAAACGTGAGATACATAATGAAAATTAAGGCGTTTCTTTTAGTGTTGGTTTCTGAAATGGGTTGGAGTTGAAACGGGTGCTCAATCATTGGAGTTGTCGCCCGAGGTCCGGTCAGTCTGTCGCCAGTAGTAGTCCAATATGTTTGATTCAATTTTATATGGCAAACTGAGGTTTATTTCTTCCTTCTGCTATTTTGCTTAGTGTTTGCTTTTATTGTGTTATTATTTTGTTGTTGCTCTATTTTGCTGAAGGTTATCTGTTTCACTGCTCTTTTTCGATGACTTCTTGATATTTGATGCTCCATTTCTTTTTGTTAATTGGTTAGCCTCTGTTCTAATGAATTTAATGGTTAGATAAGTTTAATTGCTTATTTTATTATTCATTAAGAGATAGATATTTAAGGTTTTGAGTAACATTTTGGTGATTCTAGAGTTAAATTAATTTATTAATTGAATTGGGTGATGACATAGATAGTAAAACAAGTATGTGGCCAGGGGATTGGATTGGAACTTAAAAGTTAATTGAAATATTTTAACTGCTCTTTTAATTAATTGAACTGTTAGGAGCATGTTTAGGCCGGCCATACTTAGGTAGGCAAACCTTAGGATTTTTGTTAGTTTTGAGGCGAGAGGTGGTTCCTTTAGTTAAATTTATCCGGGGAATGCCCTGAAGGATTTGTATATATTTTATTCCGGAGAATGCCCCGTAGTATTCTGTAATTGGAGACCGAAAGCGAACTCGTTGTACTTTTATTCTTATTTTATATTTGTTTTTATCTTTCTTTTATTAGGTGGGAACGATCTCGAGCCTCTTGTGTGTTTATTTTCATTTTTCTGTGTTTATATTTACTTCAATTTGAATGTTTTAAAAGCCAACTAAATCGAGTATGAAACCGTACTAGTTATGGGACTTGGGGAGTGCCTAACACCTTCTCCCCGAGTCAAATGAACCCGCTTACCCAAATCTTTGGTGCAGACTTAATTTGGAGTCTAAAGTATTTTAAAAGGAATTTTTTTTTTTAAATAAACGGTGACTTGGCACACCAAAACAAATGTCAGGTGGTGACCCTGAGTTATTTTCTTTTGAACAAAACTTTGTCACTTTCTAATTAAAACCCCTTTTGAGCTTAAAAAAATCTTTTTATTAATTTAAGAGGGTTAGTGAAGTTGGTTAAAAAAGGGGGTATGACAGCCTACAACAACAGTTATCAGTCCATCATTCAGATGACACCGTATGAGGCTCTGTATGGTAGGCAGTGTCGGTCCCCAATGGGTTGGTTTGAGCTGGGTGAGGCCAGATTGTGTATGAACTTGGTTCAAGATGCCTTAGAAAAGGTTAAGGTGATTCAGGATAGAATTCGCACAGCTCAGTCCAGACAGAAGAGTTATGCAGACCAGAAGGTTCGTGATGTGGCATTCATGGTTGGAGAAGGGGTCTTGCTCTAGGTTTTGCCTATGAAGGGCGTTATGAGGTTTGGAACGAATGGCAAGTTGAGCCCAAGGTTTATTGGTCCCTTTGAGGTGCTGCGGCGAGTTAGGGAGGTTGCTTATGAGCTTACCTTACCTCCCAGCCTAGTAAGAGTTCATCCGATATTTCATGTTTTGATGCTCCGGATGTATCACGGCGATCCATCCCATGTGTTGGATTTCAGCTCAGTCCAGTTGGACAAGGATCTATCTTATATTGAGGAGCCATTAGCTATTTTTGGACAGACATGTTCGAAAGATAAGGTCAAAGAACATTGCTTTAGTGAAGGTTCAGTTGAGGGGTCAGCCGGTCGAGGAGGTGACTTGGGATATCGAGCAGGATATACGCAACCATTATCCTCATCTTTTCACCACTTCAGGTATGTTTCTATGGCCGTCCGAGGATGAATGACTGTTTTAAGAGGGGGAGGATGTAATTATCAGGCTGGTCGTTTTGAGAATTATAACCCCGATCCCCTATTAACTTCTTCCCCCATATTTATTTTTGCTATTGTGACTTGCCGGGAGGTTTCGTTTTGGTTTTTGGAGTGTTTTAGGACACTTAGTCCTTAAATGAAGGTTTAAGTCTTAGAATTTGGACCGTAGTCAGTACTGTGTGAAGACGACTTCGGAATAGTGTTTTGATTTGTCAATTTTGTTAGCTCCATTGGGTGATTTTGGACTTAGGGGTGTGTCTAGATTATGTTTTGGAGGTCGTAGCTTATTTAGGCTTGAAATGGCGAAAGTCAAATTTTTGGATAATCGAACCGGTAGTGGAATTTTTTATATCGGGGTTGGATTCCGATTATGGAAGTTGAAGTAGGTCCACAATGTTGAATATAACTTGTGTGCAAAATTTTGAGTCATTTGGACGTGGTTTGATAGGTTTCGACATCGGTTTTAGAGATTGGAAGTTTCAAGTTCTTTAAGTTTGAATTTGGAGGGTGATTTGTGATTTTAGCGTTGTTTGATGCGATTTGAGGGCTCGACTAAGTGCTATCAGAGTTCTGGTGTTTTCGCACCTGCGGTGGGGAGACCGTATGTGCGGAAGATCAAGCACAAAAGCGGATTTGGAAGGCATGTTCAAGGGTCGCAGGTGCAAGGAAGAAGTCGCATCTGCGATGCCCACAGATGCATTACAGGACCCGCAGAAGCGGAAGGAGACTGTAGAAGCGGACATGGGTCCTCAGGTGCGCACACGCAGGTGCGATCCTTTAATCGCAGAAGCGGACGCTGGATTTTTAAGTGAAATCCGCACCTGTGATAGAAATTCCGCAGGTGCAGTGAAGCAGGTGCGATGGATGGTCCGCAGATGCGGAATAATTGGGCAAAAAGGGCTAAGTGCGAGAGTTTGACTTCATTCTCCATTTTTGGATCTAGAGAGCTCAGATTAAGGCGAAATTTCGAGAGATTTTCTAAGGAAGTTTTGGGGTAATGATTCCTAACTCGTTTTGGTTGTATTCCATTCATCTATAGTTGATTTCATCATTAAATTAAGGAATTGGGTGAGAAATTTGGGTCAGAAGGGAGGAAGTTCTTCAATTAAATTTTTGAGTTTTTATTGGGATTTTGATGTCGGATTTGGATAATTTTGGTACGAGTGAACTCGTGAGTGAATGAGGGTTTTTGATATGTGAGCACCGTGTATCTGAGGTGACGAGTACGTACACGGGCTAGTTATTGTATAACCCGATTTCTGCTAAGTAATAACCAGTTTTCCTTCTTATTTAAGTTATATCAGCATGTGTTTTATCCTGTTAGCTTAGAATAGCATGTCTACTTGTCTTAATTGTTTATCTGGAATCTGTGCAACATGTTTAGTGAATCCCCTGTTTTTCCTTGATTTGAACTTAGTCTAAACTGGAGGTTTTCTTGCTGCAGCTGTTATTTTCGTTGTTTGAGCTTCATATTTACTTTGGGATGACGGAACGGTATTCCGGGAGATCCCCTATCTTGAATTTACTTTGGGACTACGGAATGGTATTCCGAGAGATCCCCTTGCACATTTACGTTTGGGATTACGAGACGGTAACTCGGGAGATTCCCGGTTGTTATCTCTGTGTACTGAGCTGTTAAATTCTATGATTTCATTCTTGTTGAATTTCAGTTTTTATTTTATTGTGATATTTCATTTTGTCTTGTTTTTATTATATATATACCATAGGGCCTAACCTGATCTCGTTACTACTCGACCGAGGTTAGGATTTACACTTACTGGGTACCGTTGTGGTGTACTCATGCCCTTCCCTGCACATGTTTTTCGTGTGCAGATCCAAGTACCTCCTACCAGCTGCGTTCTTAGTTGCTTAGTTGCTGCCATTCCGAAGACTTCAAGGTACATCTGCCGCGTCGGCAGACCTCGGAGTCCTCTTCTATCCTTTCCGATGTTGCTTCCCTTTTATTTATTCTAGTACAGATGTATAGAACAATTAGAGATTCGTAGAAGCTTATGACTTACGGTGTTCTGGGTCGGGTCTTGGGAGTGTTATGTACATTTCGAGAGTGATTATTGTATATGCTGAGTGACATCTCAAATATCTTATTTACTTTATCTGTTTCTGTTGGTCGTAAATCTTTATGTTCTGCATTTTATTTTCCACAAATAATAGGTCTATCTAGTCGTAGAGACTAGGTGTTGCTACAACAATTCACGGAGGGAGAATTTGAGTCGTTGACAGACACTTTCCCGACCGTTTATTGTTGTGATATTTGTCGAGACCAACAATAATTGGTGTCCAACTTTTTGGCAGTGTATGAGACCTCAACTTCAATAAATAAACAAAATACGTGTTATACCAAATGTTTCTTTCACCTTTTTGATAAATTTGTAAACAAAAATAACCCAAAACAAAAAAAGATGAACTATTTGTCTCTTGATATTGTAAAACTGGTACTCCACAAAATATCAATAATTTGTAAAGATTCATGTCTACTGAATTTCGTTTTCGGAAACATTAGTCCTTGAATATTGAAAATTGTTAATTTAATCCTTGTAATATATGAAAATAGTACTCATTTGACCTCAATAATTTAAAATGTGTAACTTTTTTACGTATATGCTTGTGAATATTCACAACTTTGCTGAATTCTAAATCGTTACACCATTTAGTTAGCAACGTGATATATTACACAAATGGTATTCATATTTAATTAATTAAATTAAAAAAAAATAATACTCCTACATATTACAGTCAAACTTCTCTATAACGGCATTCCTGTATAACAACATTTTACGATAAAAGTCAAACTTTTCTGGAACTAATTTTCATGTTATGTTATAATATATGTGTTCTATAATAGCATTTTGCTATAATATTTATAAATATTTAGAACAAACGAGATTATTATAAAGAGGTTTGACCGTAATAAAGTGAACTGCGTGGAAAGACGGAAAATTTCACAAAGTCCCAACATTTTAGTTTTGCTTATTCCGTACTACATCTGTCGAAAAAGTATACTCCTCCGTATTATCTAGTCATGAATGTGTCCAAGCAATTCACATCATGACACGTAGCCCCTATGTTTTCGCATATATGATCAAATAATTCCCCGAAGACTAAGGGTGGGCGTTCGGACAGTTCAGATTGAATATGAAAATTATAATTTATATATTTGGTTTTTGGATTAAATAAATGAAAATCCAAATCCAAAAGCTCGGATTGGATCGAATTTTTTAAGTTCAATTTTGGATTAATCGGATTGGATATTTTCGATTTTCAGTTTTGAGCCTGTAAGTTTAAATGTTTCTTCTTCTTAAAAAAATAAACATTTAAATAAAGTATTCATGTTAAGTTACCTAAAAGTTCCTCATTCTCACTGCTTCATCCAAATAATATATTCAAGTAATGAAATCATTATAAAAAAATACAACAAAGACATTAATAGGGCCGATAAGAAATGTAATGGTAAAACTATGTCCAAATAGAAAGTATTCTAACAGTAACATAGTAATTAGTACTAAATATATGAGATAATATCGAATGGATAGGGTATTGGACATATTATTATTGGCATATGGATAATGGATTAAATATAAAGTATAAAAATTTCAAATTTTCAGATATCCAAAAATTTGAAGTACTAAATACAATATCTAATTCGAAATTCAAAAAAATTAAAAATTAAATCCGAAATTTTCATAATACAAACCAAAAATCCAAAAAATTCGGATGTCAGTTTGGAATTCGGGTTTGCTCCAATTATGTCCACCCCTACTCAAGACGACTATGTTAAATTATAAACGTGATGAAATTTAAGAAGAGAGTGAGGTTTTGATTGTGATGGTAAATACCACGTCTTACGGTGTGGTTTTGTCCTTTTGTCACAATTGCACCCGCACTTATACATAGAGAATCACAAAAGTAACAAGTGGTTGTCAAGATGCGAAAATTGGGGATGGCAAGTGGGGCAGTGTTGTGCAATACAGATGTGATATGAGTTTTGTTTTAATCCGTAAAATTTAACCTGTCACGTTCCGCTTCTCGTAACATTTTTACTTACGTCTATCTACAAGTTCGAAAACGTGATTCTTTTGAAACGTGTAAAAAAAAAGATGGTGACCATTTTATATATAATGCATTTTTAATTAACATGAGGAAAATACAATACTATTTATTAACATGTTTTATACAAAGTATTTGCAAATATATTTTTGCAAAACAATAACTTATAGGTTGTTGATATATCCAGCGTCTGCGCTCCACATTACCATTTGACCAACATGGCTTCAAAATCGCAAGTTTGTCACAATAACAAATATGTACGTTATTGCGTCCAGACATTTCTTAATGCAAGACAAATGGAAAATTAATGGAATATTTTTTTTTTACTTGATGCAAATAATAACTAAATGTGCTAGGCTTTTATAGGCAACAAAAAAAAACACATAACGTGGTATTTCACCGTGCTATGCTTCGCGTGACAGTGATTCTTTAGGGTACAATGCAGCTTTTTCAGAACGACAGCTTTTTCAGGTTGACAAAATAATACACATAACGTGGTATTTCAACGCGCTATGCTTCGCATGCTAATGATTCTTTAGGACACGATACAACTTTTTCATAAAACAGCTTTTCCAGAACGACAACTTTTTCAGGTTGAGAAGACAATACACATAGAAAGCTTCTTAAACTGAACCAAGTCATATGTATTTCAAAAGACCTTTTGAATAAACATTACAACATCCATTAAAAAATGCCACTAATATTTAACAAGTGGTTCAAAATAAGGCAAAAGGATAAAGGTAGTTCAACATATCCCAATGGATCACGTCTTAAAACTATCAATCCCTACCTTGAAAAAAATATGCTAGGTTGCTACACTAATTTGAGTGATGACAAGTGGTATGGTGTTCTGCGTACCTTGGAAAACCAACCTATCAATATACACATTGATCTCAAAGTTACAGGGTATATTATTGAGGGCGAAGCGCATTCTACAAAGCCTGAAGGTATGCGAATTTTGGACGAAAACCTACAATGGGTTCCCCTTACTCAAAACGGTGTGATTACGAAGTACTATGTCGCTGGCATGGGCTTGTTGTGCCACAAACACTAACTGCAGCCTTCCAAACAAACATACACAAAGATGAACTAGAAGTGATTAGGCATCTGATAAAGGAGATTTTAGAGATGGAAAAGGCACTAGTTGTTCATCTTGCAATTGATAATCTTAACTTCTTGGTAGGAACAGAGGATCAGTACTGGGATTTATTAGAAAATGATAAATTGCATAGAGACAATGATTATTCTGTTTTCCTAAGAGTTGTCGAGTGGGAGGGACTACCTAAGTTTCTACCACAGACGTTAGATGTAGGTGTCCCGTGTTATTGTAGAAATCAAGCAAGTGGTCTTCTTAAAGATAGCGACGAAATGCGAGAAATGTGTGTCAACTGGGGCCTAGATTATAATGCCCTCGGTCCTGAAGGGTACGTACACGATGTTGACGAAGAAGTTGAAGACAATGACAATGAAATAGTACCAGACAGCAACGATAATAGTAAATGCCAATTTTTTTTTCTTGGGGTGTATGTTAAATTGTTGTACTAAAGTATTAATGCTAAATATCAATAAGACTTAACACCAATGGAAATATAATTTTATTTAATACATTCTGCAAGATAAACATGTACATACACTTATTATAACAAATTACTGGAAAAAAATACTACGGGTATCCTTGATAATTGGGCACATTGGATGAACTTCACCGGAAGCTGAATTACCATCCCTACCCAGACCAGCTGAAGGATATTTTCGATGGTCGTGTCCTATTTGCGAGTATATGTCACATTTACGCGCATAAACAATATCACCAATATCCATTTGGTTCTGTATACACGTTCTTTTTTTCACTTGTCGTTGATGCAAATACTCCTTGTTACACACCATTTTAAAAGGTTCCGGCGGCCAATAATGCTCAGCACCCACTGGCTGCAACTGTCCATTGTAGGTGTTTAAGTATGCAGCAACACTATATTCCTTATCAACATAGTTGGTTGCCGCGAAACCTGTATGTTGGAAGCACTTCATAGCATGCGAGCACGACATGTGGTAGATGGACCATTTCCCACAAGAGCATAACCTTCTGGCTTCATTTATGGTGTGTGTATTATTCTCCCAGTTTTGATAGATAGCGATGCGAACTTCAAAACTATTTCGCTCATTGCAATACTATAAATATGAATGACAATATGCTCGCCTCTTGTATTTCTCAAATCTTTTCATTGGTATTGGCATAAATTTAACACCCCTCTCCATCAATGATGATGCACCTCTAGCCCTTTCAACAAACCTCTCCGCCATCTGCTTGAACGACATGCGCAACATGGCAGTGATAGGTAATCCACGTGCAGACTTCAATAACCCGTTGAAAGACTCTAACACATTTGTAGTCACAATTCCCCATCGTCTGCCACCATCCGCATGCAATGTCCACTTGTCAAGCTCATGTCGCATCAACCAATGATAGGCTCCATCGTCTTCCTTCCTGATTGATTCCATGCTCCTCCTGAATTTACACTTTTGGTGATCTGTTGCAGCCATCGACATTAAATCATGCAAGTCCTTATTGGGATATGCCTTTTGGAAATTGGCCTTCAGGTGCCTCACACAGAAACGGTGGTATGCATACGATTCCTGCCATGCAGGCAAATGCTGTACAGAACTTATAATACCGCCGTATCAATCAGATATTAGACAAATGCCTGAATGTTATCTGACAACGTGCTCCTTTAAGTGGTTCAAAAATAGCATCCACGTCTTTTGGCTTTCATTGGCACAAATAGTAAAAGCTAGGGAAAATGTACTTCAATTAGCATCTACTGCAACAGCGATTAACAACTTAATATCATACTTTCCATAGACATGAGTGTCGTCTATGGATATTACCGGTCGGCAATGCACAAAACCATCAATTGCTAGTTAAATGCCCAGAATACATATCTGAATATATGTTCTGGTATTCCCAGACTCCGCTCAAGCTTCCATTCAACAACAGTCCCGGGGTTAAAATATTGCAATGTGGCCATGTACCTGGGTAGAGATGCAAATGACTTATCCCAGTTACCATAAACAATTTCAAACGCACGTTTGCGCCTAAGAAATGCATTTCTATTGGCAATGGTACACCCATATTCCTGGTGCACATATGTTATACATTCTTTGATCTTGTACCTTATGGACGCTTCAATGTGTGGAGTCAAGACAAAAGAACTTATGTCAACATCCAAGTTAAAGTGATTCCCACTGAATGTGTTCATTTTACAGTTGTGGGTGCCAATGTATTTACCCACAACCCACATATTTGTTTTCTTCTTCCTCGCACGCAGCATCTAATTATAACTCGTTGTCACACCTCCTTTTTCCGTACCCGAGGGGGTACAAGGGAGTTTTTTCCAATTAAAGGACAATCGAAACGGGATTGGTTTAATTATTTCAGAGTCGACACTTAGAAGATTTATGGTGTCCCAAGTCACCAATTTTAATCCCGAATCGAGGAAATGAATGACTCCATATTACAGTCTGCGTACCAAAAATCCGGATAAGGAATTCTGTTAACCCGGGAGAAGGTGTTAGGCATTCCCGAGTTCTGTAGTTCTAGCACGGTCGCTCAACTGTTATATTTGACTTGATTATCTGATTTTATACGAATATGAACTTATGTGCAAATTTTAACTTTTAACCGCTTTATTATTATTGTTTTTACAAGAATGTGAACATCGCTTAAAACACGTCTTTGGACTGCGTCACATGAAATGCACCCACAATCCGGAACGCATTTTATTTGATGTTTTGAGATTTGGATTTGGGTCACATGAAATGCACACCCGAGTTTAAGAAAGTAGATTATTAAACACGCGCCTAAAGAGACTATCGTGTTATTATTTTGGGAAGGTCACGAAATTCGCTAAGCGGCCCTCCTGAATTCTAAATAAATTTAAAACAAGTATTTACTGAGGGCCCCGCAATTTGCATTTTTTGTCTGTCGAGGCTCGTCCCATTTGTTTTTTTTTTTAAGAAAAAAATTGAATTTGCAACGTCATGTGTCACGACCCAAACTGAAGGGCCATGACTAGCACCCGACCACACTTGCCGAGCACCAACGTACATTTCATCTAACCTTCATTATTATCTTTTAAGGCTAAAGAGATCAATATGAATGGTAGACCTAGATCATGGACAACCAGCAATAAAATATGACGGCATGAACATACATAGCAGGGGATGACCAGACAATCAAGAAACTACATATAAGGTATGAGCTACCACGCTACTATGAAAGACTATACAACAAAAACTAGCCGACAAGGCATACCAAACTATACATGAGCCGACACTTGTCTATGAGCCTCTAAAAGAACATAAGTGTTGCAACATAGCCGGAACAGGGCCCCGACATACCCATAATGTCTATAACAAAAATTGCATACCAAGACCAAGGCAAGTCTGGAGAAGGGATCTCGCCAATCACCGCTGAACTGGACAGTCTACTGTGGTGGGGGAGCTGCACCTGTCTGTCTATCAGGACCTGCAGCACGACATGTAGCGTCCACAAATAAAAGGACGTCAGTACGAATAAAGTACTGAGTATGTAAGGCAAGGAACCATAAATACGATCAGTAATGTAAGCAAGGATAAAGAATATACCACCTGTAACATCTTCGTACCTCTGAGGGCTACTTACATGAAATGCATGATACATATGTATAAATACATAAACCTTTAAAGCATTCGCCTCTGTGGGCATCATCATCATCATATCGTACCCGGCCATAATAGGCTCGGTAGAATCGTACCCGGCCACGTGGAGCTCGGTAAAACCCAACTGATCAGTGGTTGCACAATAGGTGCCGTACCTGGCCAACTATAGCGTGGCTCGGTAGAGTAAAATAGATACATATATATAATGCATGCTCGACTCATGGAATCACATTCTAAACCTTTCGGAGTGACGTAAGGTCGGTATCCTCTGTACGCGTTATTAGGACTAACTCTTCACTATGAACCTTATAAGAATCAGGAAGTACCAATAACATTGATAACATAAGAATAAGAGAAGCAACATTAATATCAATCGTTCCATAAGAGGGAAAACAATGTAAGTACTGCTAGCTTCTAAGAGTAGAGTATCTTTAGAAGCTCGTTCATTACATTATGTACAATCGGAGTCGTGCAAAAGAAGGAAAGGGATAGCCTCACATACCTTGTATATACTTCCCCAATCTCAAGCTATGCAATTGTCAAAACTCCTTAGTCTACAATAAGAGAAACGATACTATCGTTATCATTTAAGCGTCATAACTATTATGTATCGACCACAACCTATTTTACGATGAAACGGACAGCACCTCCCCTATATATATGACCTCACACCATTAAAAATAGTCACCAAACAGCCCAAACAACATCAATAATAAACATATTGAGCCTCCCAATATAGTCCACACACAGCCTAATCACTCCATACATACGACGACCACCATAGTCGTGTCAAACAATCTGGAAATGTTACGAATAACTATCAGCCCATAACCCTAAATATATATGGTTTTTACCCACACCATTCCTCCTCCAAAACTCCACAAGATAGTAGGAAAATACGCAGCCCAACAACAACGCAAAACAGTCCACAAAACAATAACATTACTACCAAACCTTTCGATATATATCTCACAAGTTCTAGCTTCAATGGCTTAGCCGCAACTTGGATAATCTTAAATACATATAGAGTAAGAGATTCCTTACCTTTATACAGAAAGAACAACTCCAATTTGACCTTAAATTTCCATGAAATATCCCTCCAATGCTGCCACACAACAAAAAAACGAAACTAGCGATCAATTAGTGTTTTTCGGCACTAGAATCACTTTAGAAGGCTTGAAATCACCTAGGATTGATATTAAGAACATGAGGGAGTATTTACAGAACATAAACCCTTTAAAACAACCTCTCACACGGGCTGGAACGACACAAAAATGAGCAACAACAAGAAGAACAAGAGACTTACTAGCGCCACAGAATTCCCGACACTTGATTTGTGTTGTTTGCCCTTTTTGGGTCTTGAATCTTGAGAGAACCTTGAGAGGATGTTCCTAGGGTTCTAAGGTCTGAAAATAGTGAAAAGAAATGACTTAAAACGAGTTGTAGTCATCCTATATAGGTCCCAATATCTTAAACCGACTTAGTGGGCCCCATAGAGAGGTGCTTGGCGCAGTGTCGCGAAAACGTAAATATCTCTCTACTCTGAGATCGTATCGATGAACGGTTTAATGCGTTGGAAACTAAACTCATAGATCTTTAATTTTGTGGGTAGATCACCCCGTAATTCCTTGTAAATTATGAGAAAAGATTAGAAAGATTTGACCTAATGTTTAAGTAAAATTATGAACCTAAGTTGCGACAATTTTTGTCGACTTTTGTTTCATAACTCGTTTGACTTCAAGACTTATGATACGGATATTATATGATTAAAATACCTTAATAAATGACCTCTTGAGTGTATTAAGCACCGCTAGATTACCTGAAAATACGAGTTACAACATCCTTGATTCGTTTAACTTCTAATACTGGTTAATCACCCTTATACACTCTTGTATCACTTAAGACCAATAGGATTGACTTCTTATAATCTCAAAGATAATTCCTTCTTGGATTTATGTTAACTAATATATGGCATGAACTAACACATGTGGATATGGGTTGTAACACCCTCCCCCCCTTAGGAACATTCGTCCTCGAATGTAAGGGTTTATGGGGAGTTTAAATCATCGTGGATTCCAATGGAAATTTCCGATCAATTTTCCCCTATAAAATGGTCACTAGCAAAACTTGCAAGTAATTAAGCCCAACATATGGTTTCACAAGTCTACACAAAGCATTATGCGTATTTACATTATCTACATATCATCATTTTGTATTAAGGAGGAGTATTCTCAAATTATTGCTTACCTCATAGAGCCGTTTCTTCTTCCAATGTATCCTGTCTTCCACCAGCATCCTTGTTATCTTCATTCTGGAATAAGTAAGGGTATTTTGACTTCATCTCCTTTTCTGCTTCCCATGTCATTTCTTCCATATTTTTGTTCCTCCACAATACTTTGACGGAAGCTACATCTTTTGTTCTCAGCTTGCGGACTTGCCAATCTAATATCGCCACTGGCACTTCTTCATATGATAGGTCCTCTGTAACTTGTACATCTTTGATAGGGACGACTCGAGAAGGGTCTCCAATACATTTTCTCAACATAGATACATGGAATACCGGGTGGACAAATTCCAATTCGGATGGCAATTCTAACTCATAAGCAACTTGTCCAATCCGTCGAAGAATTTTATACGGCCCGATATACCTTGGACTCAGCTTACCTTTCTTCCCAAAACGCATAATACCCTTCATTGGTGAGATCCTCAGGAAAACCCAATCACCAACCTCAAACTCTAGATCACGACGTCGGACATCAGAATAAGATTTTTGCCTGCTTTGTGCCGTCCTCAATCGCTCCTGTATCACTTTCACCTTCTCAATAGCTTGGTGAATCAAATCTGGCCCATATAATTCTGTTTCACCGACTTCGAACCATCCAACTGGTGATCTACATCTCCTCCCGTATAGTGCCTCGTATGGGGCCATTTTAATACTAGAATGGTAGCTATTGTTATAGGCGAATTCTATGAGTGGAAGATGATCATCCCAATTCCCCTTAAAATCTAGAACACATGCTCGTAGCATATCTTCCAGTGTCTGAATGGTACGTTCAGCCTGTCCGTCAGTCTGCGGATGAAATGCAGTGCTGAGATTTACTTGTGTGCCTAAACCCTTATGGAAAGACCTCCAAAAGTTAGCCGTAAATTGAGCTCCTCGGTCTGATATAATAGATATGGGCACACCATGAAGCCTAACAATCTCCTTGATATACAACTTTGCATAATCTTCAGCCGCGTAAGTTGTCTTCACTGGCAGAAAATGGGCACATTTTGTAAGTCGATCAATTATCACCCAGATGGAGTCAAACTTATGATAAGAGCGAGGTAATCCAATAATGAAGTCCATATTAATCACCTCCCACTTCCAGGTCGGAATCTCTATATTTTGAAGCAATCCACCGGGTTTCTGATGTTCTATCTTTACTTGTTGACAATTGGGACACTGGGCTACAAATTCAGCAATAGACTTCTTCATATTATCCCACCAATACTGCTCCTTGACATCATGATACATCTTTGTCGAGCCGGGATGGATGGAATATCGGGATTGATGAATCTCATTCATAATCTTCTCTCGCAACCCTGCCACATTAGGAACACACAATCGGCTCTGGTATCTCAGTGCCCCATCTTTTCCGATCCTAAAAGCCATACTTTTACACTGTTGAATGCTTTCTCTTAATCGTACTAAGATAGGATCTTCATATTGTCGTGCTTTTACCTCGGCTACCAAAGATGATTCTGATGTATTCTGTACAGTAACACCTCCATCATCAGAGTCTAACAATCTGATTCTCATATTGGCTAGCTGATGAAGCTCTTTAATCAACCCCCATCTACCTGCCTCAATATGTACTAAGCTTCCCATTGATTTACGGCTGAGAGCGTCTGCCACAACATTGGCTTTACCGGGATGATACAATATCTCGACGTCGTAGTCTTTCAATAATTCAAGCCACCTACGTTGCCTCAAATTCAACTCTTTCTGCTTGAAGATGTATTGTAAACTCTTGTGATTTGTGTAGATGTCAACATGGACGCCGTATAAGTAGTGCCGCCATATCTTCAAAGCATATATTACTGCAGCCAATTCCAAATCATGGGTTGGATAATTCTTTTCATGCTTCTTCAATTGTCTTGATGCATAAGCAATCACATTCCCACGCTGCATCAATACGCACCCCAAACCTATACCTGAGGCATCACAATATACCACATAACCTTCTGTTCCTTCAGGAAGAGTGAGCACTGGTGCAGATGTCAATCGATTCTTCAACTCCTGAAAACTACGTTCACAAGTGTCAGACCACTGGAATTTGGTAGCTTTTTGTGTTAACTTAGTCAATGGTGATGATATAGAGGAAAATCCTTCTACAAACCGCCTATAATATCCTGCTAGCCCTAGGAAGCTGCGGACTTCTGATGGTGTTGTAGGTCTCGGCCAATTCTTTACTGCATCGATCTTCTGAGTGTCGACACTAATACCCTCATCAGATATCACATGGCCAAGGAATGCTACTAAGTTCAGCCAGAATTCACATTTGGAGAGCTTAGCATATAACTTACGATCCTGAAGCGTCTGTAATACTATCCGCAAGTGGCCCGCATGTTCCACCTCCGAACGAGAATACACTAGAATGTCATCAATGAATACAATCACGAACACATCAAGATAGGGCCTGAATATAGTATTCATGAGATCCATAAAAGCTGTTGGGGCATTTGTTAGCCCGAACGACATCACCAAGAACTCAAAGTGCCCATATCTTGTCCGGAAGGCCGTCTTTGGAATATCCTTCTCCCTAACCCTCACCTGATGATACCCTGAACGTAAATCAATCTTAGAGAAATACTTGGCACCCTGGAGTTGGTCAAACAGGTCATCAATTCTTGGAAGTGGATACTTGTTCTTTATAGTAGACTTATTCAACTGTCGATAGTCGATACACATCCGTAACGACCCGTCTTTCTTCCGCACGAATAGGACTGGTGCACCCCAAGGTGAAGTGCTAGGCCTAATAAAGCCCTTATCCAGCAAGTCCTTCAACTGCACCTTCAACTCTCGCAACTCTGCCGGGGCCATTCTATATGGAGGAATAGAGATCGGTTGAGTGTCAGGCAACACATCAATGCTAAACTCAATCTCCCTTTCAGGAGGAAGGCCCGGGAGTTCATATGGGAAAACATCTGGGAATTCGTTAACCACAGGGATTGATTGTAAAGTAGGCGGTTTCGCCTCCGCATCCCTAACGCAAACGAGATGATAAATGTAACCTTTTGAGATCATTTTCCTTGCCTTAAGATAGGAAATAAACCTACCTTTCGGTGTAGCAATGTTCCCTTTCCATTCAATGACGGGTTCACCCAGAAATTGGAACCTAACCATCTTCGTACGACAGTCAACATTTGCATAGCATGAGGCCAACCAGTCCATTCCCATTATCACATCAAAATCAACCATTTCTAACTCAAATAAATTTGCCGAGGTTTGACGACTACAAATCATCACAGTGCAACCTCTATATACCCTTCTAGCAATCACAGAATCTCCTATCGGAGTAGATACCGCGAGGGGTTTACTTATCAATTCAGGTTCAATGCCAAACTTATTAGCCACAAAGGGTGTAACATATGATAATGTAGATCCCGGATCAATCAGCGCATATACATCATAAGAAAATACAGATATAATACCTGTAACAACATCTGGAGACGACTCGAGATCCTGTCGACCTACTAGAGCATAGGTTCGATTTTGAGCACCACTCGAACTCGGCACTGCACCTCTACCCCTACCACGACCTATCGACTGCTGAAAACCCCGTGCTGGAGGTCGAACTGATGAGGAAGAACCAGACACAGATCCAGTCGGCTGAGCCATACCATCACCTCCTCTATTAGGACAATCCTGCATCATATGGCCAGGCTGCCCGCACGAATAGCATGCATCAGAACCTCGACGACACAGTCCAAAGTGGGCCTTGCCGCACTGATCACAATGTGGTGTTGGGGGTCTCATCTGACTAGTATCCCTGTGATGTTGCGAGCCAGATGCCCGCGAACTCTGACCTGGACCAGAATAGGATCGATCATATCGAGGCCTCTGAAACTGTGGAGGAGCACTAGCTACAGGTGGCGCCGAACTCCTCGAAAACTGTGGCCTGATGCGGCCTCTGAAGTCATCAGAATACCCTGCAAATCTCGCCCTCTTATGCTGGCCTCTATCCTGCTCCCTAACTGCCCTCTGCTGGCGCTTACGATCCTCTAGGGTCTGGGCATAAGCTTGAATACGAGAAATATCCATGCCCTCCACCAAGGAGGCTGTCGTACACTCATTTATTAGATGTGGTCCCAACCCATTCACGAACATATGCACCCTATCACTCATCTCGGCCACCATATGGGGAGCATACCTTGCCAAAGAATCAAACTGCATACTGTACTCTCGCACACTCATATTACCTTGTCTAAGGTTCAAGAACTTATCAGCTCTAGCTCGTCGTATCTCAACTGGCAAGTAGTGACGAAGAAAGGCCTCAGAAAATTCCTTCCACACAGCTGGAGGAGGGTTCGGACCCCTGGATCTCTCCCAACTATCATACCAGAGAACTGCTAAATCCCGTAGCCGATAAGAAGCCAACTCTACTGCCTCTGTATCACTAACATGCATAACCCGAAGTGTACGATGAACCTGGTCAATAAAAGTCTGTGGGTCCTCCTTGGGGTCTGATCCGGTAAACACTGGAGGGTCTAAATTAATAAAATCACGAACTCTTGTACTAACTGGTTTCTCAGCAGCACCTGTATTCTGCCTCTGAGCCTGAGCAGCTACCAAGCTAGTCAATAACTGCAAAGCACTCTGCATATCCTGGTCTGGAGTGCCAGACGGAGGAACTGGAGGCGCTGGGTGCCTTCTAATATCCTCTGGAGGAGATGGAGTAGATGAGGTATGAGAGGGCATCTCACTTTGAGCCTCACTTTGTCCTGCTCTGACTTGGGGCACCTGACTGGTACCCTCTCCCGCTGATGTATCAAGCCGTCTACTAATCGTTTGCTTCCTAGTCGAAGGCATCACTGAAAAAAAACAAGGTGAATATTAGAGACAAACACTTACGACTCAACTCTACGCACGATCTAGATTCAGGAAAAAGGTAACAACCCTAGATGTCATGTAGCCTCCTGATTATAAATGTGGCGCGCTACACATCCATAATCAAGACTCTACTAGACACGGCTCATAGACAACCCCTAGGACAGACTTGCTCTGATACCAAGTTTGTCACGACCCAAACTGAAGGGCCATGACTAGCACCCGACCACACTTGCCGAGCACCAACGTACATTTCATCTAACCTTCATTATTATCTTTTAAGGCTAAAGAGATCAATATGAATGGTAGACCTAGATCATGGACAACCAGCAATAAAATATGACGGCATGAACATATATAGCAGGGGATGACCAGACAATCAAGAAACTACATATAAGGTATGAGCTACCACGCTACTATGAAAGACTATACAACAAAAACTAGCCGACAAGGCATACCAAACTATACATGAGCCGACACTTGTCTATGAGCCTCTAAAAGAACATAAGTGTTGCAACATAGCCGGAACAGGGCCCCGACATACCCATAATGTCTATAACAAAAATTGCATACCAAGACCAAGGCAAGTCCGGAGAAGGGATCTCGCCAATCACCGCTGAACTGGACAGTCTACTGTGGTGGGGGAGCTGCACCTGTCTGTCTATCAGGACCTGCAGCACGACATGCAGTGTCCACAAATAAAAGGACGTCAGTACGAATAAAGTACTGAGTATGTAAGGCAAGGAACCATAAATACGATCAGTAATGTAAGCAAGGATAAAGAATATACCACATGTAACATCTTAGTACCTCTGAGGGCTACTTACATGAAATGCATGATACATATGTATAAATACATAAACCTTTAAAGCATTCGCCTCTGTGGGCATCATCATCATCATATCGTACCCGGCCATAATAGGCTCGGTAGAATCGTACCTGGCCACGTGGAGCTCGGTAAAACCCAACTGATCAGTGGTTGCACAATAAGTGCCGTACCCGGCCAACTATAGCGTGGCTCGGTAGAGTAAAATAGATACATATATATAATGCATGCTCGACTCATGGAATCACATTCTAAACCTTTCGGAGTGACGTAAGGTCGGTATCCTTTGTACGCGTTATTAGGACTAACTCTTCACTATGAACCTTATAAGAATCAGGAAGTACCAATAACATTGATAACATAAGAATAAGAGAAGCAACATTAACATCAATCGTTCCATAAGAGGGAAAACAATGTAAGTACTGCTAGCTTCTAAGAGTAGAGTATCTTTGGAAGCTCGTTCATTACATTATGTACAATCGGAGTCGTGCAAAAGAAGGAAAGGGATAGCCTCACATACCTTGTATATACTTCCCCAATCTCAAGCTATGCAATTTTCAAAACTCCTTAGTCTACAATAAGAGAAACGATACTATCGTTATCATTTAAGCGTCATAACTATTATGTATCGACCACAACCTATTTTACGATGAAACGGACAGCACCTCCCCTATATATATGACCTCACACCATTCAAAATAGTCACCAAACAGCCCAAACAACATCAATAATAAACATATTGAGCCTCCCAATATAGTCCACACACAGCCTAATCACTCCATACATACGACGACCACCATAGTCGTGTCAAACAATCTGGAAATGTTACGAATAACTATCAGCCCATAACCCTACATATATATGGTTTTTACCCACACCATTCCTCCTCCAAAACTCCACAAGATAGTAGGAAAATACGCAGCCCAACAACAACGCAAAACAGTCCACAAAACAATAACATTACTACCAAACCTTTCGATATATATCTCACAAGTTCTAGCTTCAATGGCTTAGCCGCAACTTGGATAATCTTAAATACATATAGAGTAAGAGGTTCCTTACCTTTATACAGAAAGAAAAACTCCAATTTGACCTTAAATTTCCATGAAATATCCCTCCAATGCTGCCACACAACAAAAAAAACGAAACTAGCGATCAATTAGTGTTTTTCGGCACTAGAATCACTTTAGAAGGCTTGAAATCACCTAGGATTGATATTAAGAACATGAGGGAGTATTTACAGAACATAAACCCTTTAAAACAACCTCCCACACGGGCTGGAACGACACAAAAATGAGCAACAACAAGAAGAACAAGAGACTTACTAGCGCCACGGAATTCCCGACACTTGATTTGTGTTGTTTGCCCTTTTTTTGGGTCTTGAATCTTGAGAGAACCTTGAGAGGATGTTCCTAGGGTTCTAAGGTCTGAAAATAGTGAAAATAAATGACTTAAAACGGGTTGTAGTCATCCTATATAGGTCCAAATATCTTAAACCGACTTAGTGGGCCCCATAGAGAGGTGCTTGGCGCAGTCTCGCGAAAATGCGAATATCTCTCTACTCCGAGATCGTATCGATGAACGGTTTAATGCGTTGGAAACTAGACTCATAGATCTTTAATTTTGTGGGTAGATCACCCCGTAATTCCTTGTAAATTATGAGAAAAGATTAGAAACATTTGACCTAATGTTTAAGTAAAATTATGAACCTAAGTTGCGACAACTTTTGTCGACTTTTGTTTCATAACTCGTTTGACTTCAAGACTTATGATACGGATATTATATGATTAAAATACCTTAATAAATGACCTCTTGAGTGTATTAAGCACCGCTAGATTACCTGAAAATACGAGTTACAACATCCTTGATTCGTTTAACTTCTAATACTGGTTAATCACCCTTATACACTCTTGTATCACTTAAGACCAATAGGATTGACTTCTTATAATCTCAAAGATAATTCCTTCTTGGATTTATGTTAACTAATATATGGCATGAACTAACACATGTGGATATGGGTTGTAACATCATGGAAATGCATCTCAGACCACGTCACAGTCAATGTACCCGTGATTAGAGACACATTTCGATTTCGTTGAGATTTGGATTTGGGTCACATAAATGTGCACCCGAGTTTAGGGAGATAACATTATTAAAGGCGCGCCTAAAGCAACTAGCGCATTATTATTTTTGGGTAGGGCCGTGAAATTTGCTAAACGGCCCGTCCCGGAATCTAAGTACTTAGTATATACATTTAGAGGTCCCCGCAATTTGTCCCTTTTATTTGGCGAGGCTCGTCTCATTTTACTTATATTTTTTTTATTATTATTATTTTTTTCTTTTTTTTTTATGTTTTTAAAAGGATGCCATTTTATGCCTTTAACAATACTAAACCTTATAGCCTATTTACAACTGAAATCTCATAACTCGTTACAAATTTAATAAAAGGAATCTAGCAAAATGAGTGTTTTGGAAGTAATAACAACAAGTAATGCTAGTTTTGTCCGAATGAACTAAGCAAGGGAAAAGACGAACAAATTGACGTTAAACTGTGTCATAGAACAACTAACCCTACTTAATTAAATGATATCAAATAAACAAAAATACATAACACCACAAATGAACAAAACGCATATGGTGAAAACATAAGCAAAAAATTATCACACCAATTTCTATATTGCATTTTTTGAACTTTTGACATAACATCTCCTTATTTAATGCTTGAGGTTTACTAACCTTTGAACCTCGGCAAACTCAGTACGACAAACACGACCCCGACGGAATTCAAGCCAGACCTCACTGGACGCGGAACAACGACGAAACCTCGGACAAACACCTCGACGAACCAAAGACGACCTCGATGGAAAGCTTGGACCCCAAAACTGTCAACGCCCAAGATTGTTGGTTGCTGCTGTATCTCCGACGCAGCAACTGGTACATGAAGCTGCAGCAGAAGGGCTGTTTGGATGAGCGGAAGGGGCAGTTATGGAGGGAACTGGGCTAAGATGGTCGATGGTCTGTTTGGTGGAGGACAACGACAACGGGGGGAAGCTGGTTGGACGATGCAGCAGGTCGGAGATGGGTCACGATGGGAAGGTTAAGACGCGCAACGACAGCTACTCAGAAACGCAGCCACAGCTGCTTGGCACGCAGCAACAGCTGCTCGTCGGACTAAAAATGGTGAAGCCGCTACGGTCGGGACTGTCCGGTGGTGGTTTCAGGGTGTTGATGGATGTGGTGTTTGGGCGATGGTGTTTGGACGTGGAGGTGACGGGTTGTTTGGTTGTCGTCTGGAAATGACGACGAGGGGGGCTGGTTGCTCGGTGGTGAAGGTGGGAGGAGGAGTTGGTTGCGACGTTGGTTTTCTAGGTTTTGCGGGTGGTTTTACGTGAGGGTTTTGGAGTAGGGTGGTGTACGCCGATGGTCGACGAGGGGAAGGTGATGGGTCCGACGATGACAGTGGAAGGGTCTGTTTGCTCGTCGACTGGTTAGTGACGATGGTGGAGCTGGGAGGAGGAGGTTAGTTCGGTTCCGCTAGGGTTTCTTCTTCTTCTTTTGAAGAAGAAGAAGATGATGAACAGTATCCTCTACCCAATTTTCAAAAATCCCCCCCTTTTCCAAATGTTTGTCCGTGTATTTGACATGGCTTTGCCCAGGGAAATGAGCCCACGCGTGGTGGGGTTCGAGACTTGTGTCCCCCACGCGTGGTGGGGTTCCCCATGTATCCTGGACTCGATTTATTATGGGTTAGGTCCGAAATTAGGCCTAAAACCGGGTAGTTTGAACCCGAATATTATTCTTTTGCCCGGACCCGAGAAATAGGAACACGACGTTGCTTAACTAGTCCTATGTAAGCAAAATAACTACCAAAACTATATCTTTTTAAATATTTTTCAAGATTTAAAATAACTACAAAATATTAATAAAACTATTTTTGTAATTTTCGTTTTTTAAATATTAAGATAAAATATGAAGTAATATTTTATTGTATTTTTCAAAGTTAAAATGACTATAGAATATTAATAAAACTATTTTTTTGTAATTTTCGTTTTTTTAATAAAGACAAAAATATGAAGTAATAGTTTTTTTTGTATTTTTCAAAATTATAATGACTGCAAACATTAATAGAACTATATATTTTTGTAATTTTCGAATTTATATAAAGTACCAAAATAAAGTACAATTTTTGTATTTTTTCCACGTTTATGAGATATATATAAACTAAAATTTATATATGTATTTTTTTGTGATTTTTTCTTTTTGCAACGAAATAAAGTAAAAATAGTTAAAATGGCTATATTAGACCCAATTTCACATATTCACGCTAAAAATGTGAAAATTCTCGGGGAGGGTCAAAAATCACGTGCTTACAGCTGCCCCTCTTTGACTGGAAACACGAAGAGTTTTCCGACAAAGAACGACTAGACGTGTTTTTGACCCGACCATTACTTGGACGGACTACACTTAAGGAAAGGGAGGGAATGTGACTGAGCCCTGGTATCTGAGCTGCCTACATATCCTTGGTTATACAGGAATCAGGCCACGTGTAGTTCGGGAATAAGAGAGATGGTAAAGTGTACCGAGGTGAAGAGCCGATCGAGGTTCCGTTCCGTTGAGGTTCCGGTCCGTGGTCCTGTCATTACATCAAAAATGATAACTGAAAAAGACTAACTAAACCTATCAGCTACTAGTTACAAGGATTCCTATCTCTAAGTCTTCTGAAACTTGGTCTTGAGTCTTGAATGGTGCTTCATACAGACTTTGGATTTGAACCTTGATACTTGCTAGTTGTAGGTGCTAGTTCTTGAGCAGACCACATTTGTTCTCCACTTCCGTATTTTGGGTTCTTTTTTCTTTTTCTCTTTTTCTCTTTTTTTTTCCTTTTTTTTTCTATGCTTGCCTTTTTCTCTTCTTGTTTTTGTTTTTGTGATCATCCCAGACTATTGACTCGCATTCTTGAGGCGAGCTTCTACTATTTCTAACTTGGATTGAATGCTAGGGATTTTTGTTGTAACCTTCTGCTTTCCAGTGGGTCACTGCTTGATCCTGAAAAATGTTCCTCTGTTCTACAGGCGGACTCCTGACTTCTTCGATCTTCGACATACAACAACCTCCATTCTACAAGCGGGTTCCTGATAACCAAAACAAACAAAACAAACAAAAATTTCCTAACCCAGTTTGTACTGGGAAGATTTGTGAGTCGTTAGCAAAATTGTAACTCACTTACCCTACTGATGCAATGATGAGAGTAAACTAAAGACTAGGCTAGGATGTGCATCTCCTACGAGTAAAACCAAAACTCTTGCTAGCAAATGTGTCTGCTAAAATAAAAACCTCAATGACTCAAACTAGAAAGTGCGTCTTCTATGGTTGAATCGGAATGAGCTAAACTAGGAAGTGCATCTCCTAAGGGTGAAAACTTCAGTGACTAGAACTAGGAAGTGCGTCTCCTATGAACTTGAAAGACCTTGATTAGGAAGTGCGTCTCCTAACGAGTAAACTTCAAAAACTGGACTAGGAATTGTGTCTCCTATGGTCGAACCTAAAATGAATTAAACTAGGAAGTGCATCTCCTAAGGGTGAAATCTCAATTCCGGAAGTGCGTCTCCTAAAATAAAGTATAACCTGAAAAAGCCAAACTAGGAAGTGCGTCTCCTAAAGCAAAATTATAACCTGAGCGAACCAGACTAGGAAGTGTGTCTCCTAATGATGAAAACTTAATTCAGGAAGTGCGTTTCCTGTGCATGAAATTAAACTTAGGAAGTGCGTCTCCTAGGGGTAAAACAGTCTTAGGAAGTGCGTCTCCTATGGGTGAAACCTTAACGATTTTGAACTAGGAAGTGCATCTCCTATGAATGAAAATAATTTAGGAAATGCGTCTCCTATGCGTGAAATCTTAATTTAGGAAGTGCGTCTCCTATGGGATAAAAGTAAACTTAGGAAGTGCGTCTCCTATGGGCAAAACTAAACTTTAAGGAAGTGCGTCTCCTATTGGGTACAATAAACTTAGGAAGTGCGTCTCCTGTGGGTACAATAAACTTAGGAAGTGCGTCTCCTATTGGTAGAACTGAACTTGGGAAGTGCGTCTCCTATGGTAAAACTGAACTTAGGAAGTGCGTCTCATATTGGTAGAACTGAACTTAGGAAGTGCGTCTCCTATGGTAAAACTGAACTTAGGAAGTGCGTCTCCTATGGTAAAACTGAACTTAGGAAGTGCGTCTCCTATTGGGTACAATAAACTTAGGAAGTGCGTCTCCTATTGGTAAAAACTAAACTTAGGAAGTGTGTCTCCTATTGGCAAAACTTACTTAGGAAGTGCGTCTCCTATGGGAAAAACTAAACTTAGGAAGTGCGTCTCCTATTGGCAAAACTTACTTAGGAAGTGCATCTCCTATGGGAAAAACTAAACTTAGGAAGTGCGTCTCCTATTGGCAAAACTTACTTAAGAAGTGCGTCTCTTATGGGTACAACTATACTTAGGAAACTCAACTTAGGATGTGCGTCTCCTATTGGTGAAACTTTTTAGGAAGTGCGTCTCCTATTGGGTGAAATAAACTTAGGAAGTGCGTCTCCTATTGGTGAAACTTTTTAGGAAGTGCGTCTCCTGTGGTAAAAACTGAACTTAGGAAGTGCGTCTCCTATGGGTAGAACTGAACTTAGGAAGTGCGTCTCCTATGATAAACTGAACTTAGGAAGTGCGTCTCCTATGGTAAAACTAAATTTAGGAAGTGCGTCTCCTATTGGTACAACTATTCTTAGGAAGTGTGTCTCCTATTGGTGAAACTTCTTAGGAAGTGCGTCTCCTATTGTAAAACTGAACTTAGGAAGTGCGTCTCCTTTGATAAACTGAACTTAGGAAGTGCGTCTCCTATGGTAAAACTGAATTTAGGAAGTGCGTCTCCTATTGGTACAACTTAACTTAGGAAGTGCGTCTCCTATCGGTGAAACTTAACTTAGGAAGTGCGTCTCTTATTGGTGAAACTGACTTAGGAAGTGCGTCTCCTATTGGTACAATGGATCTAGGAAGTGCGTCTCCTATTGGTGAAACTTACTTAGGAAGTGCGTCTCCTACTGGTGAAACTTATCTTAGGAAGTGCGTCTCCCACTGGTAAAACTGGTTTAGGAAGTGCACTTAGGATGTGCGTCTCCTATTGGTAAAAATAAACTTTAGGAGGAAATACATCTCCTATGGGTGAAATTAAAACAAACTTAGGAGGAAATGCATCTCCTATGGGTGAAACTAAAACAAGCTTAGGAGGAAATGCATCTCCCATGGGTGAAACTAAAACAAACTTAGGAGGAAATGCATCTCCTATGGGTGAAACTAAAACAAACTTAGGAGGAAATGCATCTCCTATGAGTAAAAAAACAAACTTAGGAGGAAATGCATCTCCTATGGGTGAAACTAAAACAAACCTAGGAGGAAATGCATCTCCTTTGGGTAAAGACGTGGAATGTATTCCCTTGTTAGACAGGTGGGCGCCTAATGGTAAAGGCATAAAAGTATTTCCTCTCGTTATTCAGGTGGGCGCCTGGTATGAAATTTAAAGACTGAAATGTATTCCTCTCGTTATACAGGTGGGCGCCTGGTAAGAATTTTAAAGACTGAAAGTATTCCTCTCGTTATACAGGTGGGCGCCTGGTAAGAATTTTAAAGACTGAAAGTATTCCTCTCGTTATACAGGTGGGCGCCTGGTATGAAATTTAAAGACTGAAATGTATTCCTCTCGTTATACAGGTGGGCGCCTGGTAAGAATTTTAAAGATTGAAAGTATTCCTCTCGTTATACAGGTGGGCGCCTGGTAAGAATTTTAAAGACTAAAATGTATTCCTCTCGTTATACAGGTGGGCGCCTGGTAAGAATTTTAAAGACTGAAAGTATTCCTCTCGTTATACAGGTGGGCGCCTGGTAAGAATTTTAAAGACTGAAAGTATTCCTCTCGTTATACAGGTGGGCGCCTGGTATGAAATTTAAAGACTGAAATGTATTCCTCTCATTATACAGGTGGGCGCCTGGTAAGAATTTTAAAGACTGAAAGTATTCATCTTGTTAGACAGGTGGGCGCCTAATGGTAAAGGCATAAAAGTATTTCCTCTCGTTATTCAGGTGGGCGCCTGGTATGAAATTTAAAGACTGAAATGTATTCCTCTCGTTATACAGGTGGGCGCCTGGTAAGAATTTTAAAGACTGAAAGTATTCCTCTCGTTATACAGGTGGGCGCCTAGTAAGAATTTTAAAGAATAGTATCCTATTCGAGGGCGGATGAACCCAAAATATCCTATTCGAGGGCGGATGAACCCAAAATATCCTATTCGAGGGCGGATGAACCCAAAATATCTTATTCGAGGGCGGATGAACCTAAAATATCCTATTCGAGGGCGGATGAACCCAAAATATCCTATTCGAGGGCGGATGAACCCAACATATCCTGTTTGACTTGAAAATGTCTTACCTGGAAAACTTGGTGGGGATTATTTACTTACCTGTTGGGGGTAAAATGTTATCAGCTGGGGGTACCTGACTTCCAGGAAATTTTCTAAATGGAAGGAAAATTTTCTGCCCCAGTTTGATAATATCCCTTGTGGCATGCGTTTCTGCATCAATGCCATTTCCTTTACCTGTTTCAAATCAAACAAAATTGTTAGTTTAAAACATGGTGGTTGGTTGTGATACTCCCAACGGGGTGGCTTTTCCTTTTTCCTTCCTTGCTTTGCGTTGCACAACTTGTTGGGGATGATTTTATTTGCTGAGTACAATCCTTTTCTGCTGGGGATATCCCTCTTCTTTTGTAGCATAGCTCGGAAACTGGCATTTCCCCGACCTTTTAGTCTAGCATGAATTTTCCCAAATCATGCACACTGCTTTCCTTGCTTTGTTCATGGGCCTTGGCCTTGAGGTTTATAACTTTTGGTAAAGGCAATGGTATCCCTCTTGACACTTGTCAATCTTTTTGTCAACTCCCTTTTGGGGATATCTTTTTGACACTGGCCTCGCGCTTGTTTCTTGACGATTATACCATTTGGATGCACTAGTCAGATCTCATCTGGCATAATTGGAAGTGAATTCACACTTGTTCTGACCAGACAGACTCTATTGGGGTTTTTCTATGAAAGGAAAAAGATAAAATAAAATAAAAAGACCAAGGGAAAGACGACTCTTTAACAAAAGAAACTATAAATAAAACCTATCAAATGTAGATACCGACTCTAATGGCCATGACATGCGTATGTGGCCTATCCTTTCAAGATCTTCAATTGGCGATTCCCCATCGGATTCTTAATCTTATTCGACTTGTAGTGCCCGAAGGGTTTCCACTATCAAGTCTCTCTCATTTTTCGTTCTTCTCTCAGCTTTCATCGCCTTATGGTGCTTGTGAAGGTTTTCACCGATAAGACTCTCTCATTTGTATCACTTTCCAGCTTGGGGATTTGGAGTGCTGCCGATATGACTCTTTATGTTGGGGATTACAGTCCTTTCTGCTGTGGAACAGAGTGTTATGTTCGCCGGTAAGACTCTTCATTTGTCTGACTTCGCATCTTTTGAAGACTGGTCAGAAGGTCTTTCTTTGGACCGTAATGTGGGTTTTGGATAGGCTAGAAAGAAAGGGTATAAAAGGCTCAAAAATACATTAATTCTGGGTTATTAATTACAACCTTCGGAATTAGATTTATTTACAACAAACGCAACCTTTGCCCCAGTTTCTTGCTTGGGGATATTTTAATTGATTATTTTTTAATTTTTCAAAACTATGACCGAGCCGTGAAGCGTCTACGTATCCTCTTTGAGGAATCAGGTCAAACGTAGTTCCCAATTCCTCTATTTTCTTCTGACTTTTTTTTTTCGTTATCATTTTTCTTTTCCCTTTTTCTTTTCTCATTTCTCCTTTCTTTTTGTCGTTTTCTTTTCTTTCTCTCTTTTTTCTTTTATTCTTTTTTTTCGTCTTGTTGTTTTCTTTTCTTTCTTTTCTCTTACCTGCCATGCTTGCGTATTCTATTCGTTGCTACTAATTCCGGACGAGGGGTATGAAAGAAAATAAATAAGGCTCAAAAGGGGTAACGAAGGATAAAGTGTTTAGGTAGCTGAACAAAATGCCTTCGTCATTCCAGTCTTCAAAACATGCCAAGTGCAAACAACACAATTTAAATTTGTAGCCTCTTCTGATGGTGCTAGACTTGACAATTATATTCAACATCTATTTGTTCATTTGTCACTTCTAAAACACCGTTGGGCGACACTCTCATTCTCATTATTATGAACGACCCTCATGCCAATTTAGGCGAATCTTTCTTTAACGGTTTTCTTTGTGTTTAACTTGCCCCAGTTCCACATGACTCGGGCTCCAAATAATCTCAAACCGTCCTTATTTTCTTTAAATGGTTTGATCGCCTTTCTGGGGTTTTATGATTAACTTTAAAGACTAGGCCCAAACTGTGTGTGCATGTCATGTAACTAGAATCGGTGCTGAATAAAAATGACATAATGACTAAACAGAAAGATGACTGGGAATAATCAAAGACTGAATTTTTGCATTGGACTGAACAAATGGTTTTAAAAACAAAGCAAACCGGAATAAAATCCTAAACAACTTGGACAAAACTTAAACAAACCGCTATGGCAAAACGGAAAGATAAGCGGAAAGATATTGACACAAAACAAATCCGAATTACAATCCTAATAATCCGAACAACGGAAATGACACCAAAATAGACCATCAAAGATCCTCTCCGGTTGACCCAAAATGGAGTGTCTTTCCAACTATCCAAGCACGGCATCTCCGGCTGACCCAAAATGGAGTATCTTCCAACTGCAAAGCATGACATTTTAGCCATTGAGCTCTATATCAACATTGCCAAGACCATCCCCAACTTCAGTATTATCAACATCAATCAACAAGTTCTCAAGATGATTCGCGTGCTCCCTGTCACTGTCGTCGATCACAATTGCCCCTTCGTGAATCATTCTTTCCATTTCCTTTTTCAAAGAACGACAATCTTCAATGCTATGTCCTTGGACATTAGAGTGGTACATGCATCGTACAGCAGGATTGAACCCTTTTGCATATGGATCTGGAGTATAGCCAAGGAGCGGCTCAATCAGTCCTGAAAGCTTTAGCTTTTCAAACAAACTTGCGTAGGACTCCCCAATTGGCGTGAAATTGTTTCCTTGCCTTTGTTTTCCCCCATGCCCCTGTTTTCCAGGGTCGTTGGGTGCTTGGAAATGATGTGAAGGCAAGAATGCATTACGTGGTGTTGGCTCTCGCCAGCGGGGGTGACCTGATGGTTGACCCTGCGACCGGACCTTGTTCGAAGGATAATATTGAGGCGGATTATGTGGAGCTGGGGGGCAGGCTTGGGCATGATGGTCTGAAAAGAGTGGCTCTGATGGTGGGTAGTAGGGTTGTGGAAGGTTGTATGGAGTGTGTGGATAATTTGTATGACTGGGCCTGGGCTGGTAGTGAGGGGAAGGACCTCTGAATTTGGACCCAGTACCTGCTTCGACTGATGCGACCTCGAGCACACCTCCCACGCCGCTCTGAATAGCTTGGGTCGTTGCCTTGAGCGCTGAGTAATTTAGGATTTTGTCAGACCTTAGGCCCTCCTCTATCATGACCGCTATCTTTACCACTTCATTGAAGGATTTCCCAACCGTTGTCACCAAGTGACCAAAGTAAGTTGGATCAAGTGTTTGCAAGAAGTAGTCCACCATTTCTCCCTCTTTCATGGGAGGATCAACTCTGGCCGCTTGTTCTCTCCAGCGGAAACCAAACTCACGAAAACTTTCCCCAGGCTTCTTTCCAGTCCTCAGCAATGTGAGACGGTCAGGGACTATCTCGAGATTGTACTGGAAATGACCTGCGAAAGCCTGCGCCAGATCATCCCAAGTATACCACCTACTGGAATCCTGCCTGGTATACCATTCTAGTGCAGATCCGCTCAGACTCTGGCCGAAATAAGCTATTAGCAGCTCATCCTTGCCGCCTGCCCCTCTCATTTTGCTACAGAATCCCCGCAAATGTGCCATGGGATCACCGTGCCCTTCATATAAATCAAACTTAGGCATCTTGAACCCAGCTGGGAGTTGGACGTCTGGGAAAGGGCATAGATCTTTGTATGCTACGCTGACCTGGTTGCCCAAACCGTGCAGGTTCCTGAAGGACTGCTCCAAGCTTTTGAACTTTCTCAACACCTCATCCTGTTCAGGGGCTTTAACCGGCTTTTCGATCTCTGTTGGTACCTCCAAGTGTGGATTGTAAGCATGTGGCTCGGGGGCATGGAATGTAGGCTCAAAGGGATAGTATTGCGTATCGTGAGCCTGAAACAATGGCTCACTGGTCGTTCTGTGCAAGATGGCTGATGTGGATCCCACAAAAGTGGGAACATTTGGTGTCGGGAGAGGTTGATGGGATGGTGGAGCTTGGGAATCATGGGGGCTTCTCTCCTGAAGACAACGGTGATTTGGGAGGCTTGTTGAAGGGCCGGAGTGGGGGTATTCGGGCACGTGCCCTAGTGGCTCAGGGCTCTTTTGTGCTTTGGCTAGAGCTAGCTGCATTGCATTCATCTCTTGTCCCATCCTTTCTATCTTTTCCATCGCTTCCTTTAACAACTGGCTCATCGGCCTTTCTTCCTCGGTACTATTCTCTGAAGTAGTCATGCTTGTTGTTATCGGTCCTTTGGATCTAGTTTGGTAAGGGTGTTTTGCCAGAATTCTTTAACAACTAACTGTTTGAGATTCGAAAAACAACAAACTTGTTAGCGTTTAGAGTTTAACAGATTTGATAACAACACATTGAGGATGCAATGCCCCTAGGCAGTTAACCGTTTCTAACATGCTTTGCTTCAAACAACATGCGTTATCCCTGCTTCAAACAACATGCGTCATCCCGACTTGCTTATTTTCCCCTTTGAAGTACTTTGGGAACCCCTGTATTTTATTATATTTTGTAAAAAAAAATTCTTATTTTTTTATTTTTTTTTGTTGTGGTCGAATCTTATGGAGATTGCCTACGTATCATGAGCCCGCATGAATCAGACCTTGCGTAGTTCGTGCCGCTGAAAGATAAACAATACTAAACATTTTCCATATTAGAACAAACTGGGTTTCAAAGGTTTGAATATGACCTACAAACTTGAAACTCAAGCAACCCACATTATTCTAATCAAAAGATTTATAAACTCAAAAACAAAAGGCTAGCTCCCTTTCTCTGTTCGACAAATGCAACCAAACAGTTATTTTTGCAAATGTGGCCCCTTCCAATTTTTCACATGAATTTTGAGGCCGGGGAGGATTATTTTGACACTTTACAAACTTGTCCATTCTTTTACGAAAATAACCTTTCGACAACTGAAAGATACTCTAAGGCTATTTTGGCAAGAACGGTTTAAGACGCGGCCGAAGCTGGCTCGGCTTATTATGACAAAATTTGAACGGTATTCACCTGACCGTCGACTCTTTTTTTTTTAAAATTATAATAAAAACTTGGTGTTGCAAAACACGGCCCTTCAGCGTCTCGGGGACGAAACCTTTTAAGGCTGTGTGGGTCAACTGGACCAAACTCCTAGACATGACCCAAAATGTGGCTGTTTATGCAAAGTCAGCCTTCCGGCGTCCCTTTCGGGAACATTCGGCTATTTATGACAAAACAACATCACCTGACTTATTCATGACTCTTTTTATCGTTTTCCAAATTAGAAAACTCAATATTGCAAATACGGCCTTTCAACGTCTCGGGGACGAAGATTTTTTAAGGCTGTGTGGGTCAACTGGACCAAGTCTTAAAAAATGACCCAAAGGTGGCAGTTTATGCAAAGTCAGCCTTCCGGCGTCCCTTTCGGGAACATTCGGCTATGTCTTGATAAAACAGCGGCACCCGACTTCTTTATGACAATTAAAATTTGACATATTTGTTTTTGCTATTTTTTTGTAAAGGGGGAAGTTACATCACTAGACTTATTTACGACAAAATTAAAAATCTTTGGCATGTTTTTTTTTTGTTTTTTTTTATTTGTTTTTGGCTTTTTAGCAAAAAAGGTGGGGTTCGACCCGATGAGGGTTGCCTACGTATCTCACATCCGGTAAGAATCAAACCCGCGTAGTTCGGGCAAATAAACTATTTTGGAGAAGACCCTTTTCCATTTTCTATTCTCTTTTTTTTTATATAGCAAACAAACAAACTATTATTTTTCGTTCATAACAAACAAACTAACTAACGTAAAACATAAAACATTCCTTCTTTTTCATTTGTTTTTCTTATTCTAAAGAAAATGTTTTTTTTTTTTGGAATTTTTTCCTTTAATAAAAGAAATGCTTGAATTTTTAAAGAAGAATCAAAATATTTTTGATTTTTTTTGGATTATATACAGATTTATTTTGGAACAAATAATAAAATCACGTTCAACGCCTGACTCTTTTTATTTTATTTTTGGCATTTTCATAGACAAATAAAATAAAATAAAACATTTTAAAAACAAGACTCTTTTTCATTTTCATTTTCATGGCAAAACAAACTATTTTCTTTTCTATATTTTTTGACAGAACAATGATGATTTGTTTTTCTATTTTTCATTTGCTTTTAATATAACAAACTAATAAGACATTTTTTTTCATTTTCAAAATTTCGGCAGAGTTTCGATACTACTCGGACATTCGTTTTTTTTTTCTTATTAAAATAAGTAGTTATATCTCTACACTGTTATTTTCTCATTTTTTCCGTTTTTTTTTAATCCGTGGAAAATGATGGAAACATACAAAATCTTTTCAATTTTCATGCTTTGTTTTTATATGTATTTTTATTTTTTATATTTATTATTATTTTCAAAAATGTGGCATGGGAAACATAAGGATTTCCAAGACATCTTGGATTTCGCAAATGTTCCCCATGCGCTTTTTCCCAAAAATGAAGCGTGGGGGACATGCGTAATACCAAGGCTTCTTGAATTCCACAATGTTCCCCATGTGCTTAATTAATATTATAGCATGCTTAATAAAAAAAATCGTGCAACTTTATTATTTAACGTGATCAGAATGATAAGGAGTGTCATTTGTCCGCAAATATCATTGGTCCGCCAAATGACCCATTCACCCTTGAATAAATACAACATGTAGCACTCAGGATGCCAAAAATGGTCTATTATTTCCAGGTTGCCTGTCCTAGACGGACCCAACCCCTGTGTTGAGTCCCCTAAGTCAAATGCACATGATGCAAATAAACGTTCCTACTAGGGATCCGGCATGAAGTCACGTTATTCTATGTTCAAAACCTGGGTCGGTGTTCTAGACAGTGTACCCGAGCGGACAACTAGAGCTGAGGAAGGAGCTCCTTTCCGGGAACCAAAAGGCCAGCCGACTTAGAAACTTTCCGAGCCTCTTTTATTTAGGGTACGACACTAACAGAACAGGGAGTCTCAACCAGTAAGCACATCCCCAGAGGTAAGAAGAGAAGGGTTTCAGCACAGTTTATATACAGTTCAAATAATATCATAGCGGTAAAAGCAGCATTTCGCACATTAGGCTCAAAACATGTAATAATCAGATAATAAATAAAGCCAAATAATAACAATTATTCTAAGCTCGAATTCTTAACCCTGAACCAGTGGTTCTGGGTGTTCATCCCCAGCAGAGTCGCCAGAGCTGTCACACCTCCTTTTTCCGTACCCGAGGGGGTACAAGGGAGTTTTTTCCAATTAAAGGACAATCGAAACGGGATTGGTTTAATTATTTCAGAGTCGCCACTTGGGAGATTTAGGGTGTCCCAAGTCACCAATTTTAATCCCGAATCGAGGAAATGAATGACTCCATATTACAGTCTGTGTACCAGAAATCCGGATAAGGAATTCTGTTAACCCGGGAGAAGGTGTTAGGCATTCCCGAGTTTCCGTGGTTCTAGCACGGTCGCTCAACTGTTATATTTGACTTGATTATCTGATTTTATACGAATATGAACTTATGTGCAAATTTTAACTTTTAACCGCTTTATTATTATTGTTTTTACAAGAATGTGAACATCGCTTAAAACACGTCTTTGGACTGCGTCACATGAAATGCACCCACAATCTGGAACGCATTTTATTTGATGTTTTGAGATTTGGATTTGGGTCACATGAAATGCACACCCGAGTTTAAGAAAGTAGATTATTAAACACGCGCTTAAAGAGACTATCGTGTTATTATTTTGGGAAGGTCACGAAATTCGCTAAGAGGCCCTCCTGAATTCTAAATAAATTTAAAACAAGTATTTACTGAGGGCCCCGCAATTTGCATTTTTTGTCTGTCGAGGCTCGTCCCATTTATTTTTTTTTAAGAAAAAAATTGAATTTGCAACGTCATGGAAATGCATCTCAGACCACGTCACAGTCAATGTACCCGTGATTAGAGACACATTTCGATTTCGTTGAGATTTGGATTTGGGTCACATAGATGTGCACCCGAGTTTAGGGAGATAACATTATTAAAGGCGCGCCTAAAGCAACTAGCGCATTATTATTTTTGGGTAGGGCCGTGAAATTTGCTAAACGGCCCGTCCCGGAATCTAAGTACTTAGTATATACATTTAGAGGTCCCCGCAATTTGTCCCTTTTATTTGGCGAGGCTCGTCTCATTTTACTTATATTTTTTTTTTATTATTATTTTTTTATTTTTTTTATGTTTTTAAAAGGATGCCATTTTATGCCTTTAACAATACTAAACCTTATAGCCTATTTACAACTGAAATCTCATAACTCGTTACAAATTTAATAAAAGGAATCTAGCAAAATGAGTGTTTTGGAAGTAATAACAACAAGTAATGCTAGTTTTGTCCGAATGAACTAAGCAAGGGAAAAGACGAACAAATTGACGTTAAACTGTGTCATAGAACAACTAACCCTACTTAATTAAATGATATCAAATAAACAAAAATACATAACACCACAAATGAACAAAACGCATATGGTGAAAACATAAGCAGAAAATTATCACACCAATTTCTATATTGCATTTTTTGAACTTTTGACATAACATCTCCTTATTTAATGCTTGAGGTTTACTAACCTTTGAACCTCGGCAAACTCAGGACGACAAACACGACCCCGACGGAATTCAAGCCAGACCTCACTGGACGCGGAACAACGACGAAACCTCGGACAAACACCTCGGCGAACCAAAGACGACCTCGATGGAAAGCTTGGACCCCAAAACTGTCAACGCCCAAGATTGTTGGTTGCTGCTGTATCTCCGACGCAGCAACTGGTACATGAAGCTGCAACAGAAGGGCCGTTTGGATGTGTGGAAGGGGCAGTTTTGGAGGGAACTGGGCTAAGATGGTCGATGGTCTGTTTGGTGGAGGACAGCGACAACGGGGGGAAGCTGGTTGGACGATGCAGCAGGTCGGAGATGGGTCACGATGGGAAGGTTAAGACGCGCAACGACAGCTGCTCAGAAACGCAGCCACAGCTGCTTGGCACGCAGCAACAGCTGCTCGTCGGACTAAAAATGGTGAAGCCGCTACGGTCGGGACTGTCCGGTGGTGGTTTCAGGGTGTTGATGGATGTGGTGTTTGGGCGATGGTGTTTGGACGTGGAGGTGACGGGTTGTTTGGTTGTCGTCTGGAAATGACGACGAGGGGGGCTGGTTGCTCGGTGGTGAAGGTGGGAGGAGGAGTTGGTTGCGACGTTGGTTTTGTTTTCGGGTGGTTTTACGTGAGGGTTTTGGAGTAGGGTGGTGTACGCTGGTGGTCGACGAGGGGAAGGTGATGGGTCCGACGATGACAGTGGAAGGGTCTGTTTGCTCGTCGACTGGTTAGTGACGATGGTGGAGCTGGGAGGAGGAGGTTAGTTTGGTTCCGCTAGGGTTTCTTCTTCTTCTTTTGAAGAAGAAGAAGATGATGAACAGTATCCTCTACCCAATTTTCAAAAATCCCCCCCTTTTCCAAATGTTTGTCCGTGTATTTGACATGGCTTTGCCCAGGGAAATGAGCCCACGCGTGGTGGGGTTCGAGACTTGTGTCCCCCACGCGTGGTGGGGTTCCCCATGTGTCCTGGACTCGGTTTATTATGGGCTAGGTCCGAAATTAGGCCTAAAACCGGGTAGTTTGAACCCGAATATTATTCTTTTGCCCGGACCCGAGAAATAGGAACATGACGTTGCTTAACTAGTCCTATGTAAGCAAAATAACTACCAAAACTATATCTTTTTAAATATTTTTTCAAGATTTAAAATAGCTACAAAATATTAATAAAACTATTTTTGTAATTTTTGTTTTTTAAATATTAAGATAAAATATGAAGTAATATTTTTTTGTATTTTTCAAAGTTAAAATGACTATAGAATATTAATAAAACTATTTTTTTGTAATTTTCGTTTTTTTAATAAAGACAAAAATATGAAGTAATATTTTTTTTTGTATTTTTCAAAATTATAATGACTGCAAACATTAATAGAACTATATATTTTTGTAATTTTCGAATTTATATAAAGTACCAAAATAAAGTATAATTTTTGTATTTTTACCACGTTTATGAGAAATGTATAAACTAAAATTTATATATGTATTTTTTTGTGATTTTTTCTTTTTGCAACGAAATAAAGTAAAAATAGTTAAAATGGCTATATTAGACCCAATTTCACATATTCACGCTAAAAATGTGAAAATTCTCGGGGAGGGTCAAAAATCACGTGCTTACACTCGTAAACCATCTACGGTAAATAACCTTGTATACATCCGGAGATGACTCCCATACCATCATCTCACGATACTTTTTTACGTTGTACATTTTCACCGCCCTGCTTAGGTGCGCTTTATGATGAAAAAGTATGCCCTTTGACAGCACCGTTGCTCTAGATTTATCCCACATTGCTGTCCGAATTTCATCAGTATCCCTTGTGGGGGCATCTGCATTCGACATACTTGGCAAATGACCAAGGTAGAGAATCTCCCTTGAATGAAACGATACGTGGGAATCGTACACTCTTGGTCTAACAGGAGGTGGAGCATGCTCCCTCGTCAAATCAGGTTCAACATTCTCTTTCTCCTTATCATCACCCTCGTCAAGGAAGGGTGTGTCATCTCCAGACTCATCGGCATTATTGTCATAATCACTATTCTCTTCCTGACTCTGCGTATCTTTCAGATCCCGATTAAATATTTCGTCTTCGGGAAATTGAGTAAGGACATGTCCTTCAAGTTGCTCGTTTTTACTGCGCAATCAATAAAATAATGAGTTACTCAAATTGATCCAAACTTTGCATATAGCTTTATATATTCACTTACAAATCATAATGTGTTGATATCTCATGATGAACATTACCCTGTTGATGATGACTCCCGGATGGACCATCATGATCCAACACATCAAAACTAGGCATATTCCAAGTGGGCGTTGGTTCATAACTTGTAATTCATATATGGCAGTATTCCCTATGGATATATGACTGTTAATAGAAATTCAATACACAAAAATATACATCTTAACACAAAGGAAAATTGAAGTTTATTACTCAGATTGTGGATAATGTAAAGACAAATTATTTCCTCTCTCCTCATTCGCTCGTGGAGATAAGTTTAGATCAGGCCAAACTCTTTTACCTAGAACTTGTTCGGCTAAAACAGCTCCAAAGTAATCACTCGATGATTGAGGGATATCCCTACTTTGCGTATCCTTATTATTGCGAACGTCTTCAGCCTTGACGTACATTTCCAATAGTTTTATCACGAGAATTTCTCGGTATTTATCCAGAGTACTCAAAAAATCTCTCAGACTTTCATCGTCTTCGATGTTAAACTCAGCATAACAAGCAATCCCTTGCGGAGTCATAGAATACGGATATCTTCCGGTACTTTAATATTCACCGAACGTTTGCTCACACTCATTTTTTTTACATAACAACGATACCAATGTATCGTACTCCATTGTAAGTGGCAACTTAACATGACACTGTGGAGATAAATTATAGCTTACTGAGTTATTCGCTACCACAACCTCACCCCCTCCTCTCCCTCAATATAATGAAACCCTAATTCTTCGCTCTTCAGACATTATGATAAAATGCAAAATAACTTAACGAAGAAATATTTCAGAAGACTTGGAAATGTTTATGAATGGATTTTTACAAAATCTTTAACCTCTTTAAATAAGGCAAAAACCAGTCTGGAGGTTACAATTATGGGAAGTATAGCGCATTTGCTAAGGCGCTATACCCATTTGAATTATTGTTATGTCAGTTAAGCCCAGAAGAATTATTGGTGGGTCCACATAATATATATAACGCATTTTATTAAGGCGTTATATATACAACGCCTTTTAAAAGGGAGTTATACTTAACTGTGCAAACAACCGTTAAGGTATAGCACCATTTAAAAGGGCGTTATATATAAAATTGGTACCATTTTTTTTTCTATACATTTCGGTTCTTTGAGTCCGAACCATATTTTGGTTCCGGACTCGTCTATACACCCCACACCTACACCCATATCCAGGGGCTTACGCAAGAATTTTTGTGAGCGGTGTCAAAATTTATAGAAATATGAGAATTATAACTTCAATTATCATACTTCTAGACAAGAAATATTCTTAGTCTATTGGTTTTGTTGAGTTTCCAGTTAGAAAAAATCCTGGGTTCAATTCTACTTTATCACAATTTTTAACCATACACGCTCTCTCAAATATTTTAGAAAAGAAAATGCTAATTGAGTTTGAACATCTAACCTTCTAGAAAATAATCAAAGGATAATTTATGTCAAATGGTATTATTGTTTTCTACTTATCTATTTTCTCACAGTATTAATATATATATATATATATATATATATATATATATATATATATATATTTAGTAAAAAATTCGACAAAGCAGTGTCGTGTGACATAGCTTCATTAGGCGTGCATCCGCCCCTGCCCACATCTATCTGCCCCGGCCCGCTTAGTTTTTTCTTCTTCTTTATTTTGTTAGTTTTATTTCTTTTTGATCGTTTGGTTAGAATTTTTCATGTCAGTTAAGGATTTAAGGTAAGTTCAACAACAAACTGTTTTACTAAGTTTCTTCTTTCTTTTCTCGGGCAATAGGCTGAGAAGAAAAAAAATAGCTATACTAAGTTTTAAGGAACCATCACATGCTATACTCATCATGTCTCAATTCCTTTGAATTTTTAGTCTTTGCATTTGAGATGTTTAAGAATATATGACAACAGTTTATCATTAACTTCTCAACAATAATTCACTATTTCAATTGTAGTGATGAAATGTATAAATTACTGTCACATATAAATTTTATATAGAACAATTAAACCCACGAAAAAGCTTCTTTTATTTAATTACATAACGTATATTTTATGAAGAGGTGTCAAGTGATAACCTTGAATGAAGTATTAATTTTTTTGGTGAAGAATTTGGAGGATTTATCTATTACTTTTGTATTAGTGAGTGTGGATAACCTCAAATATTAACATAGGGCAAGAGTAGCATTTCATATCGTTCATGACCATTTTGACACGTTGCCAGCCGTTTATTGTTGTGATATTTTTCGAGACCATTAATTTGTGGTGCCCAACTTCTTGGCAGTGTCTGAGGCCTCAACTTCAATAAACAAACAAAATATCACACGTGTTATACCAAATGTTTCTTTCACCTTTTTGCTAAATTTGTAAACAAAAAACGGAAAAGGGTCAAATTGTCGCCCCTAGTTTTTTTAACATATAATGTCGTAGTAGCACCACGCGACAATCTAATGCCAAAAAATTATAGAATAGTTATCATGAGAATAGATTGTAAGGCTAGACAATGAACTTTTTAAAAATGGGTCAAATATAAATAAGAATTATATTATTTATTTAATCAATAGATAATTAATGGGTTTAATTTTTATATTTGTAAAGCCTCAAATTAAATGTTTCTCAAGTTTGGAAGACTGTGAATTCTTCCAAAAGTGATCGTATTCAAGAAATTATGGATAATATGGGTAACTATATTATCCGTCGATTAACCTATTTTTATCCGTATTAAATATAGATCGTTTATTATTTTTAATTTATCTTATATCCGATCCGACCCGCTTATTTGCCATCCATATGACATACGATCTATTCTCATGATAACTAAGTATTCAATAATTTTTTGGCATTAGATTGTCACGTGGTGCTACTAGATAACTAGAATACAAAGTGACAATAATTATTTCGTGCTGCATGGCACAAAACCTAACCAGTAAAGTAAAGGTACCTAATAAAAGAGAAAAAGTTATAAAACCCAGTCACCACTTCTCATTTGCACGTGAATGACTTTATTTAATTGTACTATGTTTGTCCACCAAGCGCTTCGTTTGCGTGATTTTATGTATAATTAAGTTAAAATTAAACCAGTTAATGCAATTTCTTAAATATTTTAATCTAACTACTTAAGTTAGTCTTTTAAATATTAAATCAAATTAAATAAAAGAAAGCAGTCGTTCTTTTATTAATTACTATCAGTTTTTTTTTTTTTTTTACTATGCAATCATATATACCTAAGTTCAAAGAAGAAATGCGGTCCTCACGCTAAGGGGTCGTTTGGTTGGAATACGATTTATACCGGTATAAGTTATATTAGGATAAGTTATACTGGGATTAATTATGCTAGGATTGTTGTTTATTTATTGTTTGGTATGTTGTATTAAGAATGACAATTGCATAATTTCTAAGAAGAAGGTATAAGTTATACCGATGCTAATTACCCCACCTTCTATAAGGTATAAGTTATCCCAGTATTAAAATTAACACCGGAATAACTTATACTTGATTTGCTAACTAAACAGAGTATTAAGGTGGTATTAAATTTTTATACCACCCTTATACCTTCTTATACCTCATACCAAATGACCCCTAAATGTGCCGCCGCAAAATCTGGTTGCACTGATAAGAACTCAAAAAAAGTTCAGAGAAGATGCAAACGACCACGTGTGAAGCCTTGCCAAAAGTGCAGCCGCAGAAGGAAAAGTGCAACCGCGGAAGTTAAAGTGCAGTCGCAGACGGAATTGTGCGGCTGTAGAAACTCTCCAACTGAAGAAGACAAGCAAAATGCAGACCGCACATGGAATTGCGCAGCCGTTGAACCTTCCGAAGGGCATTTTTGTCAGTGAATTTTAAAGCACTATAAGTAGACGAAAAAAAACTTTTTTAGCGCAAGTTTTGTATTATCTTGAGCAGTAGCGATAATATTTTGTTGTTTTGGGAAAGTAGTGACAATTTTAAGTGAAGAATCATTAGTTTTATCAATTTAATCTTAGTTTATGGCTTTAATTAGTTCTCCTTCTTTGTTTTCTTCACTTTCTAGCATGAGTAGCTAGATTTTCTCTAGGGTTGTGTCTCAACCCTAGTGTGTAAACCTTATGTGTAATTAATATAGTGCTTGTTTATGATTGGATGTTTATTATTTAGCCTTGTTTATGCATTATTTCTAGAATTAATGATTTCAAACATTGATTCATGTCTATCTAGTTTGGTTCTTACTTGAGAAACAAAAAGCTTAGTCTAGAAAAACTTGACTAACAAGAAATTGGACTAGTTAAGATTTTGGCTAGTCTAATTTAAAGGGTTTGAACTAGAGATAGGGAAAACCCGACTTGAGCTCATATCAATTTGAATTGATACCTATTTGGACTTGAGAAAGCGAATTGGGCATGATCACTCTATAATCATGAGATATTGAGTGGGTAATTGAGAGTTGGAAGTTATAATTACTCTGGTCACTACAACAAGCATTAACATGATTTACCCATTAGGTTAGCACCTAGGTGAAGGTTACATCCCTGAGTTTTTTCCCTTTTGATAAAAACATCAAAAATAATTCTAGTTTCTTCTAGTTAGTTTATATTTGTTAGTGTTAATTCGACTTATAAAACAAAAAATCTGTGTCAGGAATTGTAATTGAGTTGTTTCACGTACTCTCATCAAGTGTTTACTCTAACTCCCCTTATAAACTCCCTGTGGAAATCGACCCCGACTCTTGTTGGCTACTATTCTTCCAACGATCGTCTCCACTCACTATTGAGTGCGGATTGGACGTGGATCAATGGGGTGGTGCATGGCGTGCCGCGCCAGTGTATTTTCGTGGTCCAATTATCCCTCTTCAGTTTGTAAAGGGTAGTTTTGTCTGAACTAGTTCCTACATAGTATAAATACATCAAAAATACAATTTTTAGTGGACTTTTGACCTTGGGAGCTTTTGGAGAGCATTGGAGGCTTCAAGACACAAGATTCATCATCTTTCCATTAATTCAATATGAGAGTTTGGATTGTAATGTTGGGTTGAAATGTTCTTATTCATTAACTCTATTTGTATAACTTCCTATGGAGTAGTTTCCCTTAGGGTTCGATATGATTTTGTGACTTGGTTGTTCTCTATGGATTTGATTATTGTTTGATTGTTTGAATTTATTGAAAGAGTTTTAACTCTAGTTGTGATTTTATTCATTAATCGTGTTTAATCGGAAAAGGATCGTAATATTGAATATTGTTGCAACATATGCCTTAATTTATTTTGGTACTTGTTTAAAGTAATGAAAAGAGCTTTGTGATTTACCTTTTGAATTAAGATTGAGAAATATTCGAGAGAAATTTCTCTTAGACCATTCTTACCAATAGATTCTTGTAAGTTTCACCGCACATCATATTAGCTTATTTGAACGGTTTAGATTTAATCGAGAGAGGAGCCTGAGTCAGAATAATAGGATAATAACCTGTTGAATTCGAGAGAATCAATAGAACATTAATAGTGAAATTTACCAGTGTCAATTCCAGGATAATAAGCTTGGACTTATCATGTCACGACACTTATTTCTCACACTGATATTAATCCAATTATGCTAATCATTAGTTTTTCCAAATCAATTGTCAACTGCTTTACTTTTAGTCTTTAAGTGTAGTTCATAATCATTCCAATTAAAGTGTTTATTATCTTGGATTGCGTTAAACCAGAAATTACTTGAACATTATTTAAATTCAATACCTGTGAAGACGATAATTAAATTATACTATCTTTAGCTAGCGAGCATCAATTTCGTATTATGTTTTGCGCTCGTCAGCTAGCACTACATGTATAGTTATAATATAAATTAGTTTTGCTTTCCTTTTCGTAGATTTTCAAAATGGTAAGAACATATGTGCTACACATCTCCAAAACTAAAACACGACCATGATTAGGGATGGTAAAATGGTTAAAACAAATAGTTAACCACCCATGTTATCCATTAAAAATGGGTTGGATAATGAATATTTTAAAAACAGGTTAAATATGGATAAGAACCTGTGACGACCCAAAGGGTCATCACCGTAGTTCTTCCTTGTTCCGCGCTTTCGAGGCCTTGAAAACCTCGCTTTTAGTTGTCTCAATTTGCGTGCACAGTTCGGGCGCATAGCCGGAAAGTTTTTATGTTAGAATATGTGAATTTTGTGAAAACAATTTGATGGATTTTGATATTAATATGCATAATATTGACTTCGGTCAACATTTTGGGTAAACGGACCCGGACCTGTGATTCGACGGTCCCGGAGGGTCCGTAGAAAAATATGGGACTTGGGCATGTGCCCGGAATTAAATTCCGAGGTCTCAAGCCCGAGAAATGAAATTTTGTGTGAAATTGTTTTCTGAAATTAATAAAGGAAAATGAAGAAGGAAATTGATTAGAAAACTGTAGTATCGGGCTCGTATTTTGGTTCCGACGCCCGGTACGAGTCTTAAATATGTTTTAAGCACTATCTGTAAAGTTTGGCTAAAAACGGATGTCATATGACGTGTTTCGGACTTAAAATGGGGAATTTGAGTTTTATGAAAATTGAAAGAAAATCATGTGTTTTGAGGCTTGATTCTACGTATATGATGTTATCGCACAAATGAGACCGTAAGATATTTATAAGATCATATGTAGGTTTGGTTTGGAGCCCCGAGGGCTTGGGTGAGTTTTGAGTGGGGCCCGGGAGGTCTTAGACTTAAAAAAAATGCAGGTTCAGGTGTTGCAGGCCCAGCGCGGCTGCGGCCGTTTCCACGCGGTCCGCGCTGGCAGCCATGCGGTTGCAGTGCTTTTCTGTGCAGTCCGCGTGGTGGGGGTTCAGAGGGTCGGTAGCCAGGTTGACCAGCGCGGTCGCGCACCAAATCAGTGCGGTCCGCGCTGGGTGGGTTCAGAAAGCCCACTTCTTCCCTCCCTCGGCGCGGCCGCGATACATTTCCGCGCGGTCCACGCAGGCAGCCACGCGGCCGCGATGCATTTCTGCGCGGTCCGCACTAGCCCCCAGCATATATATAAATTCGGGATTTTCAGTCATTATCCACTTTTCAAAAATCCAAAACTTAAGAGGCAATTTTTCAAACAACTTTTCTTCTCCAAAATGATTGGTAAGTGATTTCTAACTTAATTTCTTTATTCCTTGACATCTTTTAACATGATTTCAAATTCAAATCAAAGATTTTCATGGGGGAAATTGAGTGTTTTGGATAGAACCTAGGCTTTCTACAAATTGAGAAGTTGGACCTCAATTTGAGGTTCGATTTCAAAACAAATCATATATTTGGATTCGTGGGAGAATGGGTAACCGGGTTTTAGTCCGAACCTCGAGTTTCGACCACGTGGGTCCGGGGGGTATTTTTTGACCATTTTGGGAAAAACCTTGTAAAATTTATTTTTCATGCATGAGGAGTGGTTCATTTAGTAATTAGTAATGTGATTAAGTAACTTATGACTAGATTTGAGCGGATTGGTGGTGGAATCAAGAGGTAAAGCTATACTAGAAGCGTGAGTTGAGTTTGGAGCATTCGAGGTAAGTGTTTGTTCTAACTTTGGCTTGAGGGAATAGGATTAGGATATTATTTGCTACTTGCTAATGTGGAGTACGGTGTATAGGCATGGTGATGGTTATCTATGCACCGGAGTCTAGCATGACCGTGAGTCTTAATTGCTTTTAATTCGAATAGCGTGACACAATCTCCTTGTTTATTTGATGAGTTTCATATAATGTGAACGGTTGAGGTAAAATTGTGATTGGTGTACTTTTGGAGTGTTAGCTCGAACATGAATGTGTTAGTTGAGGAAGAAGGGATTTTAAAAAGAGAATGTGTTGTGATTACTCCCTTGCCGGGATGGGTAGACCGATATATATACTCTCCCTTGTCAGGATATTTTGGGCTGTTAGTTGTACCTTTGCCGGGTTAGAGTGATATGTTGTTGATTTCCCCTAATGGGACTCTCCTTACAAAATCAAATGTTTATATATGATATTATGGGATCGTGTGGCACGCCGTCCACTTTTATATGATATTATGGGATCGTGTGGCACGCCGTCCACTTATATATGATATTATGGGATCGTGTGGCACGCCGTCCACTTATATATGATATTATGGGACCGTGTGGCACGCCGTCCACTTTTATATGATATTATTGGATCGTGTGGCACGCCGTCCACTTATATATAATATTATGAAATCGTGTGGTACGCTGTCCAATATATATATATATATATATATATATATATATATATATATATATATACATATATATAGGAACCGGAGTTTCTTCTGTTTATTTCCGATATTTCATTTTCATCTGTTACTCCCCGATAGCATGTCCCCTCCTAGCTTTACTTTGTATTACCTTGTTATTGTTTACTTGCACTTGTATATATATCGGTACAGGTTAATTGTGTTAGGTCCTGTTTAGCCTCGTCACTACTTCGCGGGGGTTAGGCCAGGCAGTTACCAGCACATGGGGTCAGTTGTGCTGATGCTACACTCTGTGCATTTTTGTGCACAGATCAGGGAGCAGCTTACGGACCACAGCAGTAGGACTTCTGGGAGCTATTTTCAGTCCAGGGACTCTCGAGGTAGCCTAGCTGGCATTCGCAGGCCGAAGCCCCTTTCCATGTTTTTCGTTTGTTCATCTTGTATCCGACAAACATGATGTATTTCCTTTCAGACATTGTTTGTAGTATTTTGTAGTAGTCCGTGAGCTAGTGACACCAGATCTTGGGTAGTGATGTGTATTAAACTTCTGCACTTTTGGTTTTCAGTTGCTTTAGATTTAAAGTCTTCCGCTTAAATTTTGTCTCGTGTATTATATTGTTTGAAAGAAAGCAGGAAAGATGGTTTAAATATTTGGCTTGCCTAGCTCCGATAGTAGACGCCATCACGACACCCGATGGTGGGAAATCCGGGTCGTGACAGAACCATATTATTCATTTAGAAAATGGATAACCAATGGGTAACCAATGCATAACCAATGGGTCTAACTTTTACATTTGTAAAGTCTTAAATCGGGAGTTCCTCAAGCTATGGAGACTAAAAATTCTTTCAAAAGTGATTATATGCAAGAAGTCATGGAAAATATGGTTACTCATATTATCCGCCGGTTAATCCTTTTTTATCTGTATTAAATATGAGTCGGATCGGATAATTTGTTCGTTTTTTCATTACCCGTTTTCGACCTGATCCACCCGTTTGCCACTCCTAATCATGATTGTGTTAAAACTTTTGTGAGAACTAAAATACCCCGGACACCTAATTAAACTTTTGTCGAGAAAGACTTCCCCTTTTCTCCAAATCAGCAAATAAAATAATTACCAAAAGCACTACCAAGTCACAAAACTAAATCCCAAAAATTTTCTAGTTTTTCAAGATAAATGAGGTGAACTTATGTCAAATTTCTCTCGTTTGTCTGTATTTTTGTAGCGATTGGACATTTGAATCTTATTAGATTATTATAGACAAAAACAACTTAAAACTTTTTATACTAATTGTTTATATTTCAAAAGATAATACGACTATTTAATTTTAAAATATTCATATTTAATTAATTAATTTTTATAAGGCGAAATGTGTAGAAAGTTGGCAAATTCTCAAAAATCCCAAGTTACAACAACAACAACAACAACTCAGTATAATCCCACAAGTGGGGTCTGGGGAGGGTAATATGTACACAGACCTTACCCCTACCCCGAGGGACAGAGAGGCTGTTTCCAGGAGACCCTCGGCTCAACACAACGACAAGAGACGATATATTAGTACTATCAATAGACTCATAATAAAATAACATAGCATAACATAAAATAAAAATAACAGCAAAAAAGTCCCAAGTTAGTTTTGCTTAATCCGTACTATCAACAAAATATACTCTCTTAATTTAAATTTATGTGACCCTATTTGACCGGACACGAATTTTAAGAAAAAAGAGAAATTTTTTAAAATTATATTGTAAAATAAAGTACATATATTTTGTGTGGCTATAAATCATTGTACAAAGGTAAATTGTTCCAAATAAGAAAATGATTAATTTTTTTTTGGGCACGAATTAAAAATGAAATAAATTTACATAAATGGAATTGGAGAGTAATAATGAAAGAATCACAAGAAAATATACATGACTTCACCCCATAACAAAAAACGGCCCATATTTTTAAGTTTTACCCAACCTAGCCCATATTGTATATATTTTGAAAGTATTAGCAAATTCAAAATTTGTGTTCTTACAACCATTGCTTCTAAAAGCTATGGAGTTAAATCTCACAACAATTGCTTTCACTCTCACTTCTTCTTACATCTTCTACATATGCTTCAAGGGGCCGTGTATTTTTGCTTCTCCCCCTGTTTGCAGTGTCAGAAAATTGAAGAGTAGAAGTCCACCATTGAAGACCATTCAAAGCTTTGCTTTCGAAAATAAGATGTTTTGAGTTTGTTAGTTGTTTGGATTGAGTGTTGTTCCAATTGGTTGAAAATATCAAAAGGAGTTCAAAATTTAAATTTGAAGTGATTTGGAGTAGTTTTGAGCAAGATTTGAGTTAAATTTTAGAAAAGACACAAGGTAGAAGACGAAGTCAATTTTTTGTATAATTTTGTATAATCTTGTATGATAGTGTATATGAGTGTATAAACACATCTTATACACTATTATACACCTTTATATAATCGTTTATAGATGAACTTCTACGATTTTCAGTTATAATTCTTGTTCAAAACCAATCTAAATCTCCATTAAATGACTTCAAATTTTATATACAACCTCCTTATACTATTTTTAACAAGTCTAAATAATATCCACTCTAAATTTCTCACAGAATCAAATTTGAAATTTAAACCCACATATTTAAACTTGTTAAAAATCTAATTTTCACCACCCAAATGATTTGGTTTGTTGAACTAATATTTGAATCATAGTTACCGATTTAAAAATTAACTTAAAAGCTTGAGCAATCTTTTTTAGAAATTAAATAGTAATTTTTAGAATTTATTGGAGTTGAATTTTGAGTATTAGCCTATTATTTTTGGGGTTAGTTAGTTGTAAATTGAAATATGGGCTAAAAATTGAAAAGTAGGGAACCCAATTATTCTTATGAGAACAAATACACATTCTCTTAATTTGCATCCAAGGGTCACTTAGACGTTAAAAAATTGAATTATGAAATTGCGAAATATAAATTTGGAATTGGATCAATGACGCAATTCACATCATGACACACGGCCCCAGTTAGCATATGCGATCTAATAATTCCCTGAAGACAAACTCTGTTAAATTATAAACGTGATGAAATTTAAGAAGAGGCTGAGATTTTGATTGTGATGCGAAAGTAAATACCACGTGCACGGTGTAGTGTTGTCCTTTTCTCATAATTGCACCCGCATTTACACATTAGCGAATCACAAATATAAGTATATAACTAGTGGTTGTCAAGATTTGAAAACTGGGGACGGCAAGCGGGACAGCGCTGTGCGATGCAGATGCGGTATGAATTTTGTTTTGGAAATTTTACCTCCTAAAGAAAATGTATATATATTATTTATTATAAATTAAAATTATTTTAAAATATTATTTTTATAGCTATATTTTATATTTTATAACAAATTAAATATTTATGATATATATTATCATTAATGCATGAAATAAAGCATGAAATACGTTAATATGTCTTTCCTCTCTCTTTCTTTCAATTAGACAGTTGGACATACCTATTTTTAAGGTGATTGTCGTTATTGTATTCATAAATACATAAGACGAATACATGTGAATACACAGAGGCGGATCCAGGATTTCAAGAGGATGAGTGCACTATTGTGAAGATGCGAATTTAGAATTTATATTTGACGAGTTTAACTTTAGTATCTACCATATACCCACTACACTTTTGAAATTATAGGTTCAAAAGTATATTTTTTTAAATTTTTAGTGATTTTTACATATATATCTATACTCCGTGCCGAAAACAAGACTGTCCGGAGTGGGATTTGAACCACCAATTTCACTCGTAGAGGTGCACCCAATGATTATTGAACCATAGGAGTCTTTGAGTACGGGTTCACAAGCGTATAATTATGTAATTCTCAAGAAATATAATATTATTATACATGGTTTAGGGAAAGGAGTATGGATTCACGTGAACCTATACCGTAAGGCTTAGATACGCCTCTGTGAATACATACGCGTACAGCTGGACTACCCTGATTTTAGGCGCTTTTGCTGTTGTATTCATGAATGCATGGCGCGAATACATGTGAAAATATGTGCGTACAGCTGACTGTCCTGATTTTAGGCGCTATTTGCTATTGTATTCATGAATGCATGGTGCGAATACATGTGAATACATGCGCGTACAGCTGGATTGCCCTGATTTTTAGGCATTTTTTGTTGTTGTATTCATGAATACAATAACGCGAATACAGCGAATACACTACCGTAATAACTGAATAGTAGCTATAGAAAGTAATTACGTATATGGTAGCTATAGAAAATTAATAGCCACTAAACAATAGTAGTTTCTGAAAATTCCTCTTTATTTTAATCCGCAAAATTTAACCCGTCAAGTTCTGCCTCGTATAGTATTTTTACCCACGTCTACCCACCTCACACTCACACTCACACTCACACTCACACTCACACCTACACCCACATTCATCCGCCCCGCCCTCCCCCGCTTAATTTCTTCTTCTTCTTGTTAGTTTTTTTTTTGATCGTTTGGTTGGAATTTTTCATGTCAGTTAAGGATTTAAGATGAATGTAACAACAAACTGTTTTACTAAGTTTCTTTTTTCTTTTTTCGGGCAGTAGTTTGAGAAGAAGAAAATAGCTAATACTAGGTTTTAAAGAACTATCACACGCAATACTCATCATGTCTGAATTTCTTTGAATTTTTAGTCTTTCCAATTTGAGATGTTTAAAAATATATGATAACTCTCTATCATTAACTTCTCACCAAGTAATTCACTATTTGAATTGTAGTGATAAATGCATAAACCAAAACCCTCAATAACAAAAATGATGAATTTAAAACACTCACAATTAATCAACATGAATGATGAGAATTGAGAGGTAACTATTGGTTCATATCTTCTAACTTGTTGTATTTGTAAATAATAATGCTGGAGAAAAGAAAGTTAGCGTATAAACGTACATATAAACGAAACAGTTATTAATTCGAACCCACTAAATTCACAGTGTTTCCTTAAGGAATTTAATCTCCTCCTAATACCCAATGTTATGAATTATTTCCTTCCAGGATAGAACGAATTACACATTGGTGTAGCGGTACTTCAAACCCCATTGTTTCAGCGAACACAAAGTTCGGCAGCAAATCACATTTACGGTTGCTTTGTTTGTAGTTTAAAACAATGCACAACAAAGGAGGAGAACTCAGAATTACGTTAATATTCACTATTAACAAATAAATTTGGTCCAAAAAATTAATCAATCAATCATTTGACCAAAGCCGAAGCCGAAGCCCAAGCCGAGCCGAGCGAGCGACGACGACGGCGTGAGGCTTTCCTTCTTCTTAACTCTTTAAGAGCTACAAGAAGAGCAGTTGTATATATACCCACCAAAATCTTTTTCCTCTTCCAATATGAGACAATGTTTCAAGAAATGAAAACTTAAAATTTTACTCAAAAATTTCATTTTTCCTTTATTTCCCATTCACCTTTTTTTTAAGACTTTTCCATCTTAAAATCCTCAACAGTAACAACTATTAAAATGGTCAATAAAAGAATGTACTGAAGTGTGCAAGTGAAGAAGCAGGAGGAGTAAAGAAGCTGATATTAATAAATAACACTTGCCCAAAAAAGGAGCTAATGTTATTCATTCACGTGCAAATATAATATTGGGATTATATAGTACAATACTAGACTGTTGTAACAATCAAAGCTCTTCTATCCAGCTAAAGTCATTATTGCGTGATTGCATCATTAGTATATGCTTCTTGCTTGGCCAAATCCGGATTAATCTGCAACCCGCAAGAACTTTTTTGTAAGAAAATCAACCTGCCCCGCACCACTTTATATCTGCACAAGCTAAAACTTGCACCGCCTCGCATAAGGTTCAAACCCTCTCTGCATCCGCCCTCGCATCGCCCCATTGCCATCACTAGCGGAACGGTCAAATCGCTATAGAAGTAGACGAAATAATTATTTTTGCCCTTCATTATTATGAATAGAATTCTATTTAGAGCGAATGTGTATCTTGTAGAGAGTTTTACTTTGTGGCTAAGTCATTTTTTCCTCTATAAATAGAGGGGTCTTACCCCATTGTAAATCATCCCAAAATTCAATAAGAATTTCCTCTCTCTCTTTCTCTGCAATATTGTTCTTCTACTTTTATTGTTTTATAACACGTTATCAGCACGAGACTCTACCGTCTCAAGAAGCTCTTTGAGAAGATTAAGGTATAACTTTTCTCCTCTTTTAATTATGACTGACATTATGAAAAGAAAGTTCGTTGCCCTTAAAATTTCGGGCAAGAACTATATGACATGGGTGTTAGATGCTGAAATCCATTTAGAAGAAATGGGTCTTGGAGACACCATTAAAGACAAAACTAAAGCATCCACCCAAGACTGTGCTAAGACCTTGATTTTCTTGCGCCATCACCTTGATGAAGGGTTGAAAATAGAATATCTCACAGTCAAAGATCCACTTGTGTTGTGGAATGACTTAAAGGAAAGATATGACAACTTAAAGTTGGTCACTCTTCCACAAGCACGATATGATTGGGCTCATCTGAGGCTCAAAGACTTTAAGTCTGTTTCTGAATATAATTCTGCAATGTTCAGAATTACCTCTAAATTGAAACTTTGTGGAGATACTATCACTGATTATGATATGCTTGAAAAAAATATTTACAATGTTTCATGCCTCCAATATGGTCCTGCAACAGCAGTATAGAGAGAAATGTTTCAAGAAGTACTCTGAGCTGATTTCTCTTCTCCTTGTGGCTGAGCGAAACAATGACTTGCTCATGAGAAATCACGAAAATCGACCCACTGGGTCTACACCATTGCCTGAAGTGGATGAGGTGTCTTCCCATTATACTAAGCGTGGAAAAGGCCGTGGCCCTATTCGTGGTCGTGGTCATGGTCGTGGCCGTGGCCGTGGACAAGGAAGAAATTTTCCTGGTGTTAATCACCCCCCAAAGAAAAATAACCACCAAAAGTGGAAAGGGAAAGATGAGAAGCCAAAGGCAAATGGTTCAAAAACTGAATGTTATCGTTGCGGTGGAAAAGGGCATTGGACAAATATTTGCCGTGTACCAAGACATTTGGTTGAGTTTTATCAAGCATCTCTAAAGAATAAAGGCCCTGAAGCCAATTTTGTCTCTGACAATGATTTTGACATCACCAACTTGGATGTGGCAGACTTCTTTGAGCACCCTAATGGGAAAATAGATCACTTGATTGGTGATGGTTCCATGGTTAAAGATGATTGAGTAGTTTAAATTTTATTTTTGCGTATTCGTAGTAGTTAGTGAATAAACATCATGTAATCATAGTTCTTTACATAAGTAGTAGTCATTAGTTTTATTTATTTTATGAAATTATGTTAGCTCGTTTCGATTAAATATAGTTCTAGTATTCGTTTTAAACAATGTTTCAGTTTATTTAGTCTTCTGTTTTCGTTTTAAACAACACGTGCTCATTAAAATAACGTTGGAACACTTTGGAATACATACATACATATATATATATATATGCACAACATATGTATTCTGTTGAAAGAAAAAAAAACCAATCTTAGAACAAATAGCAAAATAATCTAACTATATATGGACAATTGTTTCAGCCCCCTTAAATGTCTTCTGTTATTTTTCCTTTTCCGTTCTGATGAATGCATTTGTTATGCATGTATTAGATACTAATTAACACAGATGTAAAATGCAATCTCAAAAGGTGTATGACAATTATTAATTTCGTTTGCATTATTTAGCAAAACTGTTTCATGTTTTGTACTGCAAAAATAAAGTTGTATTGAATTGAGGTTGTCACAAATATAATATTAGATTTTTTGTGTTATATAATATCATTTTGTATGCTGTATCTTCATATGCACAGTTTTACACAGTTTAATATAGTTGAAGACATGATGAATGATAGAACTTAGAACATAGAATAGTTATGTGTTTGCTGGAGCAACAAACTTTAACATATGTATTTTTATACTGCATCACGTGTGACACATAAAACATTGTTAACTCTAATAGACATAATGCATGTTTTTAGATGATTATAGTAAGTGACTGAATAGTAACATAAGATATGCATTGCTCGAAATTGCATTATAAGTCATTATTGAGTTAACTTTATTTATTTTCCTTTCTTTTTCTCTGAAAATACTAATATTTATTCGTCTATTTCTTTTGTATGCCAAACTATTGGAAGCAAATATGGATATTCCACAAAGCAAACTTGGATTAAAGTTCAATTGTAAAAATATTTGTTTAGTTGATTCATGTACGACACATACAATATTCAAAGAGAAGAAATATTTCTCTCATTTAAGTATGTGTAAGGCAGATGTTACTACAATTTTTGGTAGTAGTAAATTAATTGAAGGCTCTGGAAGAGCTACTATAACTCTGCCTAAGGGAACAATACTTATCATAGAGAATGCAATGTTCTCCTCCAAGTCTAAGAGGAACTTGTTGAGTTTTAAAGATATCCGTCGAAATGGATATCATATTGAGACAATAGATGAGAATAATCTTGAATATCTCATCGTTACCAAGAATGTCTCTGGACAAAAGAGGGTTATTGAGAAGTTCCCGTCTTTATCTTATGGCCTGTATTGGACAAGAATTAGTGCAGTTGAGGCACATTCTACCGTAAACCAAAAGGTTACTGATTCCAATATTTTTGTACTTTGGCATGATCGATTGGGACATCCTGGATCAATTATGATGAGACGAATTATAGAAAACTCAAATGGGCATCCATTAAAGAATTTAAAGATTCTTTTAAATAATGAATTTTCTTGCATTTCTTGTTATCAAGGCAAGTTAATTATTAGACCATCACCAACAAAGGTTGGAATTGAGTCCCCTACGTTTTTGGAATGTATACAAGGGTACATTTGTGGACCTATTCACCCACCTATTGGGTCGTTTAGATATTTTATGGTCTTAATAGACGCATCTTCTAGATGGTCTCATGTGTGCCTATTGTCATCTCGCAACCTCGCGTTTGCAAAATTAATGGCACAAATAATTCGATTACGGGCACAATTTCCCGATAATCCAATTAAGTCTATTAGACTTGATAATGCTGCTGAGTTTTCATCCCAAGCATTTAATGATTATTGCTTATCAATTGGGATAAAAGTGGAACATCTTGTAGCTCATGTTCACACTCAAAATGGCCTTGCAGAGTCTTTAATTAAACGTCTGCAATTGATAGCAAGACTGTTACTCATGAAAACGAGGCTGCCCACTTCTGTTTGGGGTCATGCCATTTTGCATGTAGCAATGCTAGTTCGTCTCAGACTGACAAATTATCATAAATATTCCCCGTTGCAACTAGTTTTGGGTCATGAACCTAATATATCCCATTTAAGAATTTTTGGATGCGCAATATATGTGCCTGTAGCACCGCCATATCGCACTAAAATGGGTCCGCAAAGAAGGTTAGGAATATATGTTGGGTTTGAATCGCCTTCCATCATTCGATACCTAGAAACATTGACGGGGGATTTGTTTACTACACGATTTGCAGACTGTCGATACGATGAGACACTTTTCCCAAAATTAGGGGGAGAAGTTGGTGAAACCACACGGGAAATTTTGTGGAAAAATCCATCATTATTTTATCTTGATCCACGTGCCTCTATTTGTGAAAAAGAGGTGCAAAAGATTATCCATTTGCAAAGAATCGCAAATCAAATGCCTGACACATTTACGGATTTGAAAAGGATAACAAAATCACATATCCCTGCAGAGAATGTTCCAATCCGTATTGATATCCCTATTGGACAATCTTCTAGTGTCATAGCTAATGAGTTAAAAGCACGCCTAAAACGTGGCAGACCATTAGGTTCCAAAGATCGAAATCCTAGAAAAATGAAAATAAATGATCAAAATGGCACTACGAAAGAATCTCATGAAGAAATCCACAATTTAATAAATTCTGATATTCATGAGGAATCCACTGAGCCCGAGACTCAAGAAAATAAGGAACTATCAATAAATCCAATCGATATTGAGACAAAGATGAATCGAGTGGATATAGTGGTGGATTATGTCTTTGCATATAATGTTGCATCTAGCATTATGCAAGAAAATGAGGATCTTGAACCTCAATCTGTTGGAGAATGTCGACAAAGACTTGATTGGCCAAAATGGCAAGAAGCAATCCAATCAGAGTTGAACTCACTTGCAAAACGTGAAGTTTTTGGGCCTGTAGTCCAAACACCTAATGGTGTTAAGCCTGTTGGCTATAAATGGGTCTTTGTACGCAAGAGAAATGAGAAAAACGAGGTACAAAGATATAAGGCACGCCTTGTTGCACAAGGATTTTCACAAAGGCCTGGTGTCGATTATGAAGAGACATATTCACCCGTTATGGATGCTATAACTTTCCGTTATCTCATTAGTTTTGTTGTCCATGAAAAGCTTGACATGAATTTAATGGATGTGGTTACCGCCTACCTTTATGACTCACTTGATAATGAGATATATATGAAAATTCCCGATGGATTTAAAATGCCAAACGCAAATAATTCAAAGTCCCGGGAAATGTTTTCAATCAAATTGCAAAGATCGTTGCATGGTCTAAAGCAATCAGGATGAATGTGGTATAATCGTCTTAGTGAGTATTTATTAAAGGAAGTCTATATAAATGATGCCATTTGCCCATGTGTTTTTATAAAGAAAACAACATCGGAATTTGTTGTACTTCCCGTATATGTTGATGACATAAACCTTATTGGAACTCCTATAGAACTCCAAGAGGCAATTGATTATTTAAAGAAGGAATTCGAGATGAAAGATCTCGGAAAGACAAAATTATGTCTTGGTTTGCAAATTGAACATTTGGCAAACGGAATTTTTATTCATCAATCTGCCTACATAGAAAAGGTATTGAAACGGTTTTACATGGATGGAGCACATCCATTAAGTACTACGATTGTTGTTCGATCACTTGATGTGAATAAGGATCCATTCCGGCCTCAAGAAGAGAATGAAGAGCTACTTGATCCTGAAATACCATATCTTAGTGCAATTGGTGCACTAATGTATCTTGCTAATACTACAAGGCCTGACATAACTTTTTTAGTTAATGTCTTAGCAAGATATAGCTCTGCTCCTACAAGGAGACATTGGAATGGAATCAAACACATATTGCGGTATCTAAAAGGGACTACCGATATGGGCTTATTTTATGGCAACAATTGCAGTCCCGATCTTGTTGGTTATGCTGATGTTGGGTATTTATCTGACCCACACAAGGCTCGATCTCAAAAAGGTTATGTGTTTACCTGTGGAGGCACTGCCATATCTTGGCAATCAACTAAGCAATCAATTGTGGCTACTTCATCTAATCATGCTGAGATAATTGCTATTCATGAAGCAAGTCAAGAGTGTGTGTGGTTAAGGTCTATAATACATCTCATTCGAGACAAATGTGGTTTGAAATGTGACAAACTACCCACGATTTTGTATGAAGACAATGCAACATGCATAGCTCAATTGAAGGGAGGATTCATAAAAGGAGATAGGACAAAGCACATTTCACCAAAGTTATTTTTCACATATGATCTTCAAAATAATGGTGATATCAATGTACAACAGATTCGTTCAAGTGATAATATAGAGGATTTGTTCACAAAATCTCTACCGACATCAACCTTCAAGAAGCTATTGCACAAGATTGGGATGTGAAGGCTCAAGTATGTGAATTGATGCTCTCATCAGGGGGAGTTAATGCGCGTTGCACTCTTTTTCCTTTACAAGGTTTTGTCCCACTGAGTTTTCCTTGCAAGGTTTTTAACGAAGCAACCAAAAGGCGTATTGTTAGATATGTGTACTCTTTTTCCTTTACTAGATTTTGTTCCCATTGGGTTTTATTTTAGTTAAGGTTTTAACGAGGCACATTACTTATCGAGTAGACATTCAAGGGGGAGTGTTATGAATAGAATTCTATTTAGAGTGAATGTCTATCTTGTAGAGAGTTTTACTTTGTGGCTAAGTCATGTTTTCCCCTATAAATAGAGGGGTCTTACCCCATTGTAGATCATCCCATAATTCAATAAGAATTTCCTCTCTTTCTTTCTCTGCAATATTGTTCTTCTATTTAATTGTTTCATAATATATTGGATTTATTCATGTCTTTGTTGAGAAAGTGACATATTTACTTTTTTGTTTAAACGTAACTAACAGAAACCCTAAAAAAGAAAGTTCGCAAATTACTGCCACTTATAAATTTTATATAAAACAACTAACCCACGAAAAAACTTCTTTTATTTAAATACATAATGTATTTTTTTATGAAGAGGCGTCAAATGATAACCCTTGAATGAACTAGTTCTAAAACCTAATCCGCACTAGCTATATAATATAATTTTTCGGTGAAGAATTTAGAGGAATTATTTGTTACTTTTGTATCAGTGAGCATGGATACTGGATAAGCTCAAATATTAACATAGGGCAAGGGTGTAGCATTTGATGTCGTTCAATGACAATTTTGACACTTTGCCGGCCGTTTATTGTTGTGATATTTTTCTAGACCAATAATTTGTGGCGCCCAACTTTTTGGCAGTGATATATCATGAGACCTCAACTTCAATAAATAAGCAAAATATAACACGTGTGTCATGACCCCAAATACCCGATCGTAATTGCGCCTATCACATTACTAGGCAAGCCAACCCAAACCATTAACCAGAACAAGTTCCTTTTATAAAATCATTTTCTAACACAGGTTTAGATACCAAAATTTCCTAATAAGTGTTTAAAACACAATTACATACGCGGAATGTCAAATAAACATGAAAACTATACAGCCCCAAATATCTGGTGTCACGAGTCTAGAGCCTCTACTACATAACTGACTGTCTGATACAACAAAAGTCTAGAAACAAATGCGGAAAAGAACAAGATAAAAAGGAGAAAATAGGGCTGCGGACGGCATGCAACTACCTCGAAATCTCCGGCAACATCTGGATCAGCTGAGGACCCTCACTCTACCACTCAGGCACCTGGATCTGCACACAATGTGCAATAAGTAACATGAGTAAGCCAACTTAGTAAATAACTAAAGTAAATAAGGCCTGAAAGCAGTGACGAGCAGTTAGAAATCATATAACAAAATAAACAATAGGATAACAGGCCAACTTCACAGTTTAAAACCAATTTCATCGTAAAATAATCAAATTTCAGTTTAATCACTTGAAATCATATACTTAGCAATTTTTCCAACAGAAGCTTATTTTAAAAGAAGAGTGAAATCAGTAAAAATATCATAACTGGGCCCCTCGGGCAAGGTATCACTAAGAATATGGCCTCTCGGGCAGCCTCTCAGTCACTCGTGACTCAAATCTCGTCACTCAATACTCACTCTCAGCAATCAGGCTCATTAATATCTCATAGTTATAGAAATTATAGTAACTGCTGCGGCATGCATCCCGATCCGTAATTTATAGTCGACTACGCTCACTGGGGGTGTACAGACTCCAGAGGGGCTCCTATAGCCCAAGCGTCATATCGTTGCGGTGCGCAGCCCGATCCAATATATATATATATATCGCTGCGACGTGCAACCCGATCCAATATATATATCACTGCAGCGTGCAACCCGATCCATATAAGTATCGTTGCGGCGTGCAGCCCGATCCATAATATATACATATAATATCCTCACTATTAGGTTCTCAACCTCTCTTAGTCATTAATCTCACAGCCTCTCGGGCACGACAATAGAAATTAGGGAACTCAGCCCAAATAGTCCTCACATTTAAAAGTAGAGTGATAAAACCAGTTTTAAACTTTTAAATAGGTAAAACACGATTGAGGATATGATTTCAACAAGTAGAGTGAGGAAAAACAATAAAAATGCCCCTAAGGGTCTCAACAGGTCGGCACAAGGCCCCAAACATGGCATACAACCCATAATATAGTATAAATAGCTAAAGTACGGAATCTCATAAGGTTCCAAATCAAATACGCGGCTTAATAGTCGCTACGGGACGGACCAAGTCACAATCCCTACCGGTGCATGCCCACACGCTCGTCAGCTAGCATGTGCGTCACTGCATTTATCAAAACAAGTCAAATACCGGTGTTTGTACCCTCAGTTCCAGATTTACAATGATTATTTACCTCAAACCGGTGAAAATACTACTCCGCGATGCTTTTGCCCCTCGAATCGACCTCCACTCGCTTCGAATCTGTCCAAAATTAGAATCACAACATCAAAATATGCTAAGGGAACGAAGCCCAAGCGAAAACAATCAAATAATATCAAAAATCCCGAAATTACCAAAATTCGACCCCCGGGCCCACGTCTCGGAATTCGATTATTTTTACATCAATAGATTCCTCATCTCCCCAGGAGTTCATACATATCAAAATTTCTGAAATCCGGCCTCAAATGGTCCTTCAAATCCTCAAGCAAAGGTCTAAGTTTCAAAGCCTAGTTTTCCCAATTTTAGCCCTTAAATTCTATTAATCATCGCTCTAATCCGTGAAATAATATCATAGAAACGAGTTTTAGGTACAAATTCCTTACCTCAATGAAGTTCCCTTGAAATCCCTCTTTCAAATCGTCCAAAAAGTTCCAAAGCCGAGATAGAAATGGTGAAAATAACTCAAAATTGCGAAGGGCACAATTTATACCTTCTGCCCAGGCATTTTCGCATCTGCGACCCTATTCATCGCTTCTGCGTTACCGCATATACTGCCAACTAACCGCTTCTGTGGTTCTTCACTTAACGGCCAAAATCGCTCATGCGATCAATATTCCGCACCTGCGAACCGCATCTGCGGTCCCTGCCTTTCCAGGCATTTCTGCTTCTATGACCTCCCTTATCGCACCTGCGGTCCCTAATCCGCAGGTGCGGAAATACCAGAAACAACAAATTCAGCAGTTGCAACAAAGTTTCAAACTCCCCATCAACCATCCGAAATCACCTCGAGGCCCTCGGGACCTCAACCAAAGGCACCAACATATCCCAAAACCTTATTCAAACTTGTACCAATCTTCAAAACACCTCAAACAACATCAAATCGACCAAAACACATTAGATTCAAGCCTAATTTTCCAAAAACTTCTAAATTCTACTTTAGATAAAAAACCCAACCAAACCACATCCGAATGACCTAAAATTTTGCACACACGTCCCAAATGACACCACGAAACTACTGCAAGTCTCGGAATTCCATTCCGACTCCTATATCAAAATCTCACCTATTAACTGGAAATCGCCAAAAATCTGATTTCGCCAATTCAAGCCTAAATCTACCTGAAACCTCCAAAACTCATTCTGATCACGTTCCTAAGTCCTAAATTACCTCCCGAAGCTAAACGAACCATCGGAATTCACATCCGAGCCCTCTAACACACAAGTCAATATCCGGTTGACTTTTCCAACTTAAACTCACTCTAAAGAGACTAAGTGCCTCAAACCTTACCAAATCCTTTCCGAACTCGATCCGACCAACCCGATACCACATAACACGGATAAATAAAATAGAAGCAAAAATGAGGAAAACAGAGCAGTAACTTATGAGACAACTAGCCGGGTCGTCACATCCTCCCCAACTTAAAAAAACGTTCATCCTCGAACGAGTCAAGAAATATACCTGAAGCCTCAAATAGGTAAGGGTATCTGCTTCGCTTCTCGTGCTCGGTCTCCTAGGTAGCCTCCTCCACGGGCCGACCTCCCCACTGCACTTTCACTGAAGCTATATCCTTTGACCTTAACTTTCGAACATGACGACCCAAAATAGCTACTGGCTCCACATCATAAGTCAAATCATCATCCAACTGAACCGTGCTGAAATCCAAAACATGAGACGGATCCCCAATATACTTCTGAAGCATAGAAACATCAAATACTGGATGCACACTCGACAAGGGGGGTGGCAAAGCAAGCTCATAAGCCACCTCCCCAATCTTCCGAAGCACTTTAAAAGGCCCAATGAACCAAGGACTCAAATTCCCTTTCTTCCCAAATCTCACAACACCCTTCATGGGTGAAACCTTCAACAGAAAGTTCTCGGCAACCATGTAGCACACATCCTGAACCTTCGTATCAGCATAGCTCTTCTGCCTCGACTGCGCTGTACGAAGCATCTCCTGAATTACCTTCACCTTTTCTAAAGCATCCTGCACCAAGTCTGTCCCCAATAGCCTAACCTCACCGGGCTCGAACCTACCAACTGGAGATCTACACCACCTCCCATACAAAGCCTCATATGGAGCCATCTGAATACTCAACTGGTAGCTGTTGTTATAAGCAAACTCTGCAAACGGTAGAAACTGATCCTATGACCCTCCAAAATCAATGACACAAGCACGCAACATGTCCTCCAATATCTGAATAGTACGCTCGGACTGTCCGTCCGTCTGAGGGTGAAAAGTTGTGCTCAACTCAACCTGAGTACCCAACTCTCACTGCACAAACCTCCAAAACTGCGAAGTAAACTAAGTGCCCCTATATGATATGATGGAAACTGGGACACCATGCAACGAATAATCTCCCGGATATAGATCTCTACCAACCGCTCTGAAGAATAGGTAGTACCCACTGAAATGAAGTGCGCGGACTTGGTCAGCCGATCCACAATCACCCAAATAGCATCGAACTTCCTCAAAGTCCGTGAAAGTCCAACAACAAAGTCCATAGTGATCCTCTCCCACTTCCACTCAGGAATATCCATCTGCTGAAGCAAGCCACCCGGTCTCTGATTCTCATATTTCACCCGCTGACAATTGAGACACCGAGCTACAAATTCCACAATGTCTTTCTTCATTCTTCTCCGCCAATAATGCTGTCTCAGATCCTGATACATCTTCGCAGCACCCGGATGAATTGAATACCGCGAGCTATGAGCCTCCTCCAGAATCAACTCCCGAAGCCCATCCACATTGGGCACACATATCCGACCCTGCATCCTCAACATCCCATCCTCACCAATGGTCACATCTCTGGAATCATCATGCTGAACTCTATCCTTCAGGACAAGTAAATGCGGATCATCATACTGGCGCTCTCTGATGTGATCATATAAGGAAGACCGAGAAACCACACAAGCCAATACCCGACTGGGCTCCGAAACATCTAATCTCACAAACCGATTGGCCAAGGCCTGAACATCAACTGCAAGAGGTCTCTCCCTAACTAGAATATATGCCAAACTCCCCATACTTACCGCCTTTTGGCTCAAAGCATCGACCACCACATTGGCCTTCCCCGGATGGTACAATATAGTGATATAATAATCCTTAAGAACCTCCAACTACCTCCGCTGCCTCAAATTGAGATCCTTCTGTTTGAACAAATGCTGGATGCTATGATGATCAGCAAACACCTCACAAGACACACCATACAAGTAGTGCCTCTAAATTTTCAACACGTGAACTATGGCAGCCAACTCCAAATCATGAACGGGGTAGTTCTTCTCATGGGGCTTCAACTGACGAGAAGCATAAGCAATAAATCAACCCTCCTGCATCAAAACACAACCAATACCAACTCTCGAAGCATCATAATACATGGTATATGAACCTGAAGCTGATGACAAAACTAACACTGGAGCTGTGGTCAAAGCTGTCTTAAGCTTCTGAAAGCACTCCTCACACTCGTCCGACTATACAAATGAAGCACCATTCTGAGTCAACTAGGTCAAGGGCGATGCGATAGATGAGAATCCCTGAACAAAATAGCGATAATAACCTGCCAAACCAAGAAAGCTGTGAATCTCTTGGCTGAGGACGGTTTGGGCCAACTCTGAACTGCCTCTATCTTCTTCGGATCAACCTGAATACCCTCGCTGGACACCACGTGCCCCAAGAAAGCCACTTAACTGAGCCAAAACTCACACTTGGAGAATTTTGCATAAAGCTTCTCCTCCATCAATCTCTGCAACACAACTCTCAAATGCTCCGCATGCTTCTCCTGACAACACGAATACACCAGAATATCATCAATAAAGACTATGACAAACGGATCGAGATAAGGTCGGAACACGCTGTTCATCAAATGCATGAACACTGCTACGACATTGGTCAGCCCAAATGACATCACCAAGAACTAATAATGACCATATCGGGTCCTGAAAGCTATCTTAAGAATATCCGAGTCCCTAATCTTCAACTGGTGATAACCCGAATTGAGATCAATCTTAGAGAACACTCTCGCTCCCTGAAGCTGGTTGAATAAATCATCAATGCGAGGTAAATGGTACTTGTTCTTAATTGTTACTTTGTTCAATTGCCTATAATCAATGCACATCCTCATAGTGCCATCCTTCTTTTTCATAAATAGAACTGGCGCACCCCAAGGTGACACACTAGGCCGAATCAACCCCTTATCGAGGAGTTCCTGAAGCTGCTCCTTTAATTCCTTCAACTCCGCTGGTGCCATACGATACGATAGAATAGAAATGGGCTGAGTGCCCGACACCAAGTCAATACCAAAATCAATATCCCTGTCTGGTGGCATGGTCGGCAGGTCTGCAGGAAACACATCGAGAAAATCCCACATAACTGGAATAGAATCAATATTGGGAGTCTCAGCTCTGACATCCCTCACAAAGGCTAGATACGAAAGACATCCCTTCTCAACCATACGCCGGGATTTCAAGAATGAGATCACTCTACTAGGAACATAATCAGTCACACCTCGCCACTCGATCCGTGGCACACCCAGTATAGCCAATGTGATTGTTTTAGCATGACAGTCCAGAATAGCACGACACGGAGACAACCAATCCTATGCCCAAAATGATATCGAAATCCACCATACACAATAATAAAAGATCCACACGGGTCTCCAGACCCTTAATAGTCATCAGACACAACCGGTACACACGGCCTACAATAACAGTATCGCTCACTAGGGTAGATACATGAACAGGTAAAACAAGAGACTCACGCGGCGTATCCAGATAACGGGAAAAGTATGATGACACATAAGAAAAGGTGGAACCAGGATCAAATAATACAAAGGCATCTCTATGGCAGATTGAAACAATACCTAAAATCACGGCATCTGAAGCAGCAACATCTGGTCTACCCGAAAGAGCATAGAAACGGGCCTGACCACCACCTGATCGACCTCCCCCTCTAGGTGATCGAGGCCAACCCTACACTACTATTGAGTAGCAAGAGAGGGTTGAAGCAACTTTTACCCGATTAAGGTCAGGATCGATTTCCACAGGGAGCTAGAAGTTGGAGTCAGGTGTCTATCTAAAGTGGAGTTGTGTATGTGTTCCAAATTTCACTTCTAAACATTTTTGGGTTTTGATTTACTTCTTATATAAACTACAATGCTCAATTAAACTAAAGTAAGCTAAGGTTAAACTATTGCGAGTTGTTCCAATGGGTAAAATGCACTAGGGTAGTGACTTTCGCCTAGGTGGTCAATTGACGGGTACTTGAGTCTAAGGTATGATTGTCACATTTGGGGATTATGATATACTCATTGCACGATTCTACTCACTCTACACCTCTTGGCGGTTCGAGTGATTTTACCTGATTGACTTTCTCAAGACCAATTGGGTATGCAAATTCGCACAAGCAATCAAGGTTCAAGTCAGGTATTACTATATCTAGGTTTAACCCTTTAATTGGGGCTATCAATCTCTTAAGTACGCCCCAATTCCTTGTTGGACCAAATTCAGAGACTTGGGCTCTCTTTCTCAAGAAGAGCCAAAGTCAACTGAACACAAACTAGTGTTTGCAACCACTAATTCAGTAATTAAACATGAAATTAGTCCAAATATAAAACACCCATAGACAATTAAGTATCAAAACACAAGACCCATCAATTACCCACACTAGGGTTGAGCCACAACACTAGCTTATGGGTCAAGCTACTCATAATTAGAGAAGAAAATAAGGAAATAGATGAAGAAAAACTCATATTAATTAATTGCTAAGATAAACTAAAAGATTCAATGTTGAAATGAAGCTAAAATTGCCCAAAATAGCTAAAGGAACGGAAGTCACGAGCGCAGATCAGTACAAAAACTATCTGATGACCTAAAAATGGGAAAATAAGTTATTTATACTAGGCTGAAAAATATAGACAAAAATACCCCTGCGAGGCTAGTACGGACCGCACAAAATCACATGCGGCCGCACTAAGGCTCTTAACTTAAAACTCTAGCTCTCTAAACTCAGGCACTACGGACCGCACAGAATCGAGTGCGGCCGTGGTGGCTTCTAGTGCGGTCCGCATGAAATGGAGCGTGGAACGCATTGGACTTCAAACATGGAACTGGCACTTCTCTGAACTCTGGCTTTGCGGACCGCACTAAATCGAGTGTGGCCTCGATGAACTCAATGCGGACCGCACAAAACCCCATGCGGCCGCATTGCTTGTTGGCCTAGAAATGCACACTCTCTGAAGATCACTTGTGCGGACTGCACAGAATGGTGTATGGACGCACTGGACTTGTTTTGCTTGAGCTTTGTCTTGTCTTGGTGCTTGTGCAGGTTTCACTCCTTTTTGAGTTGATCTTTGACATCTTGTCACCTTGTTGATCAAACTTGTAATCAAGCACAACTTGTGAGCCTTTAGGTTTATTTTGTACACATTTCTAATCAAAACTTAAGAAAGAAGAAGTATAAAATGTATCGAAATCCCTAGTTATCATAGGGCGACCCCTAGTTGACTAACCTCCACCCTTAGCTAGCTGGGCGGGTGGTGAAGTAACTGGAGCAGAAGTCGAGGGCTGACCTCTCTGTTGAGATTGACCATCATAAAGACAAGGACACTACCTCCTCATATGCCCAAACTGTTTGCACTCATAACAACTCTCCAGTGTTGGAGATGGGGACTGAAGGGAACCCCTAGCACCGAAATGACCAGTAGAAGGACCTGGCATGGAAGAACCCAGCACTGATGGGGCACGGAACAAACTCTAGGCTGGGAGGGCACTGAGTGATGAGTGGCCCTGATGAGAACTGTGAGAACCATGACCCAATGATGCCCTACGATACCCTGGGCGAGCTGAATGAGCCTGTCTGAAGGGACGGCCTCTGCCCTGCTTGAACTGACCCCTCGAAGGAGCACCACTAAAGCTCCCAGATCCCCGAGGCCTCATGGCCTCCCTTTCCTCTCGCTCATAGCGACGAACCAACTCAATCTCATGGGCGATGTCAACAACCTCCTCAAAAGTAGCACATGTCACTCTCTCCTTAGTCATGAGAATCCGAAGCTGAAATGTGAGACCATCAACAAACGTCATAATCCTCTCTCGATCTGTGGGAACCAACCAAACCGCATGGTGGGCTAACTCAGAGAACCGTATCTCATACTACGTCACAGTAATCTCTCCCTGATGCAACTGCTCGAACTACTTGTGCATCTCCTCTCGGCGAGACTATGGCACATATTTCTCCAGAAAGAGAACAAAGAACTGCTGCCAGGTAAGGGGCGCTGCACCAACAGGCCTACACCTCTCATACGCCTCCCACCAAGTGAAGGCAACCCCAAAAAACTAAAAGGTGGTAAAAGCTACACCACTGGTCTCTAGGATCCCTGTTGTACGAAGTATCCTCTGGCACTTATCCAAGAACCCCTGGGCATCCTCGCCCTCTGCACCACTAAAAGTCGGAGGCTTGAGTCTGCCAAACCTCTCTAGTTGACGCTGCTCGTCGTCTGGCATAACTGGTACCACAAACTCCTGAGCTGGTGTAACCGGCTGGGCTGGAGGTTCCCCCGATGGTTGGAGTCCCTGCACAACCTGCTCAAGTGTGCGAGCAACGAGAGTCTGGGTGAGCCAAACCGGTACACACTGGTAAGATCGGAGCTAAGGCCTCTTGAAGGCCTGGAATCACAATGGGCACAGTTGGTGCCTGAGCCGGTGCTGCTGTAGCGTCCACAACTAGGACATGATCCTAAATTGGGGCAGATGGTGGATCTGCAGGTGCTACCCTAGCTGCTCTGCCCCTACCATGGCCTCGATCGCGTCCTCGATCTCTGGTGGCCCCAACTAGTGGAATTGGTGGTCGTCCACCCTGCCCGATAGCACGTGTCCTCACCATCTATGAGAGAGTGGAATAACAGAAGTTTCGTATTCAGATCAACAAGTTCGCACGACAAGAATTTCAAAAATATGAAGAATTTTCCGAAAGGTTCTACAGCCTCTCAAGGATAAATACAGATGTCTCTGTACCGATCCGCAAGACTATGCTAAAGCGGCTCATGATTCGCGAGACCTATGTAACCTAGGCTCTGTGGACTGCACAGAATCGAGTGCGGCCGTGGTGGCTTCTAGTGCGGTCCGCATGAAATGGAGCGTGGAACGCATTGGACTTCAAACATGGAACTGGCACTTCTCTGAACTCTGGCTTTGCGGACCGCACTAAATCGAGTGCGGCCTCGGTGAACTCAATGCGGACCGCACAAAACCCCATGCGGTCGCATTGCCTGTTGGCCTAGAAATTCACACTCTCTGAAGATCACTTGTGCGGACTGCACAGAATGGTGTATGGACGCACTGGACTTGTTTTGCTTGAGCTTTGTCTTGTCTTGGTGCTTGTGCAGGTTTCACTCCTTTTTGAGTTGATCTTTGACATCTTGTCACCTTATTGATCAAACTTGTAATCAAGCACAACTTGTTAGCCTTTGGGTTTATTTTTTACACATTTCTAATCAAAACTTAAGCAAGAAGGAGTATAAAATGTATCGAAATCCCTAGTTATCATTGGGCGACCCCTAGTTGACTGACCTCCACCCTTAGCTGGCTGGGCGGGTGGTGAAGTAACTGGAGCAGAAGTCGAAGGCTGACCTCTATGTTGAGATTGACCATCATAAAGACAAGGACACTGCCTCCTCATATGCCCAAACTCTTTGCACTCATAACAACTCTCCGGTGTTGGAGTCGGGGACTAAAGGGAACCCCTAGCACCGGAATGACCAGTAGAAGGGCCTGGCATGGAAGAACCCTGCACTGATGGGGCACAAAACGAACTCTGGGCTGGGAGGGAACTGAGTGATGAGTGGCCCTGATGAGAACTGTGAGAACCATGACCCAATGATGCCCCACGATAAGCTGGGCGAGCTGAATGAGCCTGTCTGAAGGGACGACCTCTGCCCTACTAGAACTGACCCATCGAAGGAGCACCACTAAAGCTCCCAGATCCCCGAAGCCTCATGGCCTCCCTTTCCTCTCGCTCCTAGCGACGAATGAACTCAATCTCATGGGCAATGTCAACAACCTCCTCAAAAGTAGCACATGTCACCCTCCCCTTAGTCATGAGAATCCGAAGCTGAAATGTGAGACCATCAACAAACATCATAATCCTCTCTCGATCTGTGGGAACCAACCACACCGCATGGTGGGCTAACTTAGAGAACTGCATCTCATACTGTGTCACAGTCATCTCTCCCTGACGGAACTGCTTGAACTGCCTGCGCAGCTCCTCTTGGTGAGATTGTGGCACATACTTCTCCAGAAAGAGAATAGAGATCTACTGCCAAGTAAGGGGTGCTGCACCAATAGGCCTATGCCTCTCATATGCCTCCCACCAAGTAAAGGCAGTCCTAGAAAACTGAAAGGTGGTAAAAGCCATGCCACTGGTCTTTAGAATACCTAGTGTACGAAGTATCCTCTGGCACATATCCAAGAACCCCTGGGCATCCTCGCCCTCTGCACCTCTAAAAGGTGGAGGCTTGAGTCTACCAAACCTCTCTAGTCGACGTTGCTCGTCGTCCGGCATAACTGGTACCACAAACTCTTGAGCTGGTGCAACTGGCTAGACTGGAGGTGCCCCTGGTGTTTGGAGTCCCTGCACAACCTGCTCAAGTGTGCGAGCAACGGGAGTCTGGGTGAGCCAAACTGGTACACACTGGTAAGATCTAATCTAAAGCCTCCTGAAGGCCTGGAATCACAATGGGCACAGTTAGTGCCTGAGCCGGTGCTGCTGTAGCGTCCACAACTAGGACATGATCCTAAATTGGGGCAGATGGTGGATATGCAGGTGCTACCCTAGCTGCTCTGCCCCTACCATGGCCTCGATCGCGTCCTCGATCTTTGGTGGCCCTAATTGGTGGAATTGGTTGTCGTCCACCCTGCCCGATAGCACGTGTCCTCACCATCTATGAGAGAGTGGAATAACAGAAGTTTCGTATTCGGATCAACAAGTTTGCACGACAAGAATTTCAAGAATATGAAGAATTTTTCGAAAGGTTCTGCAGCCTCTCAAGGATAAATACAGATGTCTCTGTACCGATCCGCGAGACTCTACTAAACCGGCTCATGACTCGCGAGACCTATGTAACCTAGGCTCTGATACCAACTTGTCACAACCCCAAATACCCGGTCGTGATGGCGCCTATCACATTACTAGGCAAGCCAACCCAAACCATTAACCACAACAAGTTCCTTTTATAAAACCATTTTCTAACACAGGTTTAGATACCAAATTTTCATAATAAGTGTTTAAAACACAATTACATACGCGAAATGTCAAATAAATATGAAAACTACACAGCCCCAAATATCTGGTGTCACGAGTCTAGAGCCTCTACTACATAACTGACTGTCTAATACAACAAAAATCTAGAAAAAAATTCGGAAAAGAACAAGATAAGAAGGAGAAAACAGGGCCGCGGACGCCATGCAGCTACCTCAAAATCTCCGGCAACATCTGGATCAGCTGAGAACCCTCACTCTGCCACTCGAGCACCTAGATCTGCACACATAGGTGCAGAGAGTAACGTAAGTACGCCAACTCAGTAATTAACTAAAGTAAATAAGGCCTGAAAGTACTGACGAGTAGTTAAAAATCATATAACTAAATAAACAACAGGATAACAGGTCAACTTCACAGTTTAAAACCAGTTTTGTCATAAAATCATCAAATTTTAGTTTAAACACTTGAAATCATATACTTAGCAATTTTTCCAACAGAGGCTTATTTTAAAAGAAGAGTGAAATTAGTAAAAATATCATAACTGGGACCCTCGGGCAAGGTATCACTTAGAATATGGCCTCTCGGGCAGCCTCTCAGTAACTCGTGACTCAACTCTCGTCACTCGATACTCACTCTCAGCGCTCAGGCTCATTAATATCTCATAGTAATAGAAATCATAGTAACCGCTGCGGCGTGCAACCCGATCTATAATTTATAGTCGACTACACTCACTGGGGGTGTACAGACTTCGGAGGGGCTCCTACAGCCCAATCGTCATATCGCTGCGGCGCGCAGCCCGATTATATATATATATATATTGCTGCGGTGTGCAACCCGATCCAATATATATATCGCTGCGGCATGCAACTCGATCCATATAAGTATCGTTGCAGCGTGCAGCCCGATCCATAATATATACATATAATATCTTCACTATTAGGTCGTCAACCTCTCTCAGTCATTAATCTCACAAGCTCTCGGGCACAACAATAGAAATTGGGGAACTCAGCCCAAACATTCCTCACATTTAAAAGTAGAGTGATAAAACCAGTTTTAAACTTTTAAACAGGTAAAACACGACTGAGGATATGCTTTCAACAAGTAGAGTGAGGAAAAAAACAGTAAAAATGCCCCTAAGGGTTTCAACAGGTCGGCACAAGGCCCCAAACATGGTATACAACCCATAATATAGTATAAATAGCTAAAGTACGGTATCTCATAAGGTTCCAAATCAAATACATGGCTTAATAGTCGCTACGGGACGGACCAAGTCACAATCCCTACCGGTGCACGCCCACACGCTCATCACCTAGCATGTGTGTTACCACATTTATCAAAACAAGTTAAAATAATGGGGTGTGTACTATTAGTTCCAAATTTACAATGGTTACTTACCTCAAATCGGTGAAAATACTACTCCGCGATGCCTTTGCCCCTCGAATCGGCCTCCACTCGCGTCGAATCTATCCAAAATCAGAATCACGACATCAAAATATGCTAAGGGAACAAAGCCCAAGCAAAAACAATCAAATAATACAAAAAATCCCGAAATTACCAAAACCTGACCCCCGAGCCCACGTCTCAAAATTCGATAATTTTTACATCAACAGATTCCTCATCTCCTCACGAGTTCATACATATCAAAAGTTCTGAAATCCGACCTCAAATGGTCCTTCAAATCCTCAAGCAAAGGTCTAAGTTTCAAATCCCTAGTTTCCCCAATTTTAGCCCTTAAATTTCATTAATCATCGATCTAATCCGTGAAATAATAGCATAGGAATGAGTTTTAGGTCCAAATTCCTTACCGTAACGAAGTTCCCTTGAAATCCCTCTTTCAAATCGTCCAAAAAGCTCCAAAGCCGAGATATAAATGGTGAAAATAGCTCAAAATCGCAAAGGGCACAATATACACCTTTTGCCCAGGCATTTTCTCATCTGCAATCCTATTCACCGCTTCTGCGGTACTACATATGCGGCCAACTAACCGCTTCTGCGGTTCTTCACTTAACGGCCAAAACCGCTCCTGCGATCAACATTTTGCACTTGCGCCTCACAGGTGTGGTCCATCAACAGCATCTGCGGTCCATGCCTTCCCAGGCATTTCCGCTTCTGAGACCTCCCTTATCGCACCTGCGGCATCGCACCTGCGGTCCCCAATCCGCAGGTGCGGAAATACCAGAAGCAGCAAATTCAGTAGTTGCAACAAAGTTTCAAACTCCCCGTCAACCATCCGAAATGAGGCCCCCGGGACCTCAACCAAAGGCACCAACATATCCCAAAACCTTATTCAAACTTGTACCTATCTTCAAAACACCTCAAATAACATCAAATCGACCAAAACACATCGGATTCAATCCTTATTTTCCAAAAACTTTTAAATTCCGCTTTTGATCAAAAACCCGACCAAACCACGTCCGAATGACTTGAAATTTTGTACACACGTCCCAAATGACACCACAAAACTACTTCAACTCTTGTAATTTCATTCCGACTCCTATATCAAAATCTCACCTATCAACCGGAAATCGCCAAAAATCCGATTTCGCCAATTCAAGCCTAAATCTACTTCAAACCTCCAAAACTCATTCTGATCACGCTACTAAGTCCCAAATCACCTCCCGAAGCTAACCAAACCATCAGAACTCATATCTAAGCCATCTAATACACAAGTCAACATTCGGTTGACCTTTTCAACTTAAACTCACTTTAAAGAGACTAAGTGCCTCAAACCTTACCAAATCCTTTCCGAAATCGATCCGACCAACCCGATACCTCATAATATGGATAAACAAAGCATAAAGAAGCAGAAATGGGGAAAACATAGCGGTAACTCATGAGACGGCTGGCCGGGTCGTCACAACGTGTTATACTAAATGTCTCTTTCACCTTTTTGTTAAATTTGTAAACAAAAATAACCCAAAAAAGATGGACTATCTATCTATTGACATAGTAAATTTATAGGGTGAAATTGGTTTATAATAAATGGTCGAATGATAGCATGATACGTGGGATCAAAACAAGCAAAAGGTGAATCAAGTAACAACCAATTCAAGGACAATGACTATAATTGACATCGAATAAACCCCGAAGGGATCATAGTCAATGGGAGCAGATCGAATATTTTCCATCGGATAACACTCAATGAAGAATATTCTATAACATTAAATTGGAAGCAGTTGCAGAGAATATTTGCATTTATAGCAAGTCGTTACATATTTATCAATGGCTCCTTTATTATCATTTAAGTAGGGCTTGATCCCATGATCTTGTTTCCCTAGGTATAGCTATAAATAGCAGACTCAGCAGCCATTGTAAGACACAAAATTCTTGGCAAAACATATGTTGTATTCCATTTTCGCTCTCAATTAAACAACTTTATTTACTCGTTTATATTGTTCTCATTTATGTCTTCGTAGGCGCTGTTCTCAGAGCTAGGCTTTCCATCTTCTTCAATTTTAATCGCTAGGTCTTACTTTAATCTTATTTATTTATCTTTCTTCGATCAAATCAGTTCACATGTCTATAAACCATATAACAAATTCAACTATACCATTTTATGAATAAATAGTTTGGTGCCCACCATGAGGCTTAGATAGTTGTATAATTGCATTAATCCTTGCATTTGTTACTAACTTAGCAAGAAATCGAAAATGGCAGCGAATGATGTTAATATCACACATAACATTGAGGGACACGAGAATTTGTCTCAAGATGAAGATTCAATCAGCGACACCCGCACCGAAGGAGACGATACAACCCCAGTTCATGAAGAGAAATACCCCCGGCATGTACAGGAGCCAACTCCCAATAACGCAGAGGAGGAACATGTTATGGAAACAGTACTGAGAGAGCAACAACAAGCCATCATAGGATACATCTCAAGGCTATATGGGGTGATGACGGAGTTGAAGTAAGCATTGTTAGGCACTTCCAACAACGCAAACAGTCAGGGATCGGTTCTTCCCAGTGTTCATGCAAATCAAACGACTCAAAGAGTTGATAACAACACCCCAAAGGGTGAGGTTGGTTTCGATGGTGCGGGGGGGGGGGGGGGAGATGGGGGGCTTATGGCAGATCTGGGAATAGTAACGGGAATGACCCCTTCAAAATCGAGCTTATGAGATTTATGAGAGAAATGAATGAAATGATGGATCAAAATGCAAAGGAGTTTCACGCCTGAATGGATCAGATTTTGGATGCACCACCAGTTTTGAAAGGCCCAAATTCAGAAAAATACACTCAAATGTCTAAACCGAGCGCAACACTGGAGTTGATTCTGAAGAGGTTAAAAAGCTGGACATACCAAAATATGATGGGACTTCGGATCCGCATGATCATATCACACCTATACTATATCAAATCGGTTTTGCTCAAGAACTTTGGTGAAACCCCCACAAAGGGGGCATTGACATGGTATTCACTCTTACCCGAGCATTCAATTGACTCTTTTGAAATGATTGCAAATTCATTCATAAAGGCTCATGTCGGGGTAAGGAAGGTCCAAGCCAGGAAGGCGAACATATTTAAGGTCGTGCAAGGTGAGTCAAAACTGCTGTGGGAGTTCATGATCAAGTTTCAAAAAGAGAGGATGTTGTTATCGATTGTACCAGATGAGTGGGTTGCGGAGGCATTCACAAAGGGTCTGAATCCAAGAAGTTATGATGCCTCCAGAAGGTTGAAGGAAAGCCTGCTCGAATTCCAGGCAACTACATGGCCAAATGTCCATGATTGTTATGAGTAAAAAATAAGGACAGATGATGATCATCTTGGGCTCCCAACATCAACCAAGGGACAGGACTGAGACAAGAACCAGGATAAGTTCAAAAGCAATTTCGATGCAGATCGGCGATCTTCTAAAGGTCGTTTCCTGCCATATGAGAGAATCAAAGGATGTGGAAGCAAATGGTTCTGGTCTTTGGATAGGTTCGCTCCTGATAGAAGAACTAACCATGGCCGGAACATGTCGTTATAATTAAAAAAGGTATCAGGGGCCCGAGATTCCACATATCCCAGGTTGTCGGATTACAATTTCAATATCACCATAGTGGAGTTTGTATCAATGATGAGGAATATCAAAGAAGCACGATTCACAAAGCTAATCGAATCTGATCCTAGCTAGAAGGATCCTAACTCATAGTGCGGATATCATAGGACTCATGGCCACAAAACTAGGAACTGTCGGCATCTACGTGAAGAGGTGGTGACATTATTGAAAAATGGCCATATTAGTGAGTTCTTGAGCGACTGAACCAAGAACAATTACAGTCGTAGCGGGGACAATGCAGAACCTTCAGAGATAGTAGAAGAGTCCCATCGGTTGACTATCAACATGATTTTCGGAGGGAATGAAATTAATGGCATAACCCTCTCAGCGACCAAGAAAATAAAAATATTAGTGACCCACAACAAGAGACTTAGGGAAGTCACAGAAGATGATATCACCTTCATGGAGAAAGATGCCGACAGACTTCTACTGCAACATAATGACACCTTCGTAGTTTCTCTCAATGTCTTATATTTCAAGATTAAACGTGTTTTGGTTGACCTAGGAAGCTCAGCCAAAATCATTCAATGGAGAGTTCTGGAACAAGCAAAGTTACCCAGAAGCATCATTCTGGAAACTAAGCTTTTCGATGGGTTCAACTTGGCAAGTGTGACAACATGAGGAGAGATACTACTGCCTACACCGAAGGGGTAACCAAAACCACCTTGTTTGAAGTAGTAGACGGCGGTATGGGCTACAACGCCTTGCTTGAAAGGCCGTGGATACATGAGATAAAAGTTGTGCCCTTAACAAACCATCATTTGTTGAAATTACTGACCCCGAAAAGAATCAAGCAGATAAGAGGAGATCAACCAGCAGCAAAAGAGATGAATGCAGTGTCGATTTCTCGTAGCAAAGGGAAGATCCCAACAAATAGCAATTAAAGAAATCGACGCTTTCTCCCTTGACAAATGAAGATGATAAGGGCGAGGAGTCGTAAAAATCTCACCAAGTGCCAAGATACTTTCAGGTACCGGAGGAGAAATATGCAACCAAATCCACTACAGAAGAACTCGAGCAAGTGGCTTTATTCAAATAATTTTTGAAAAGGAAATTTCACTTAGGAATCGAAGTCAATCTCGAACTCAGGTCAGGATTTATTAATTCCTTAAAGTTAACGTTGATTGTTCTGCATGGTCGCACTCGGATATGACAATTATCCCCTTAGAGGTGGTCTTGCACAAGCTAAGCCTGGATCCAAACTTCCCACCGGTAAGGTAAAAGAAACACCCACCAGTCGAGGTCAGAAATAGGTTTGTTAAAGAATAGGTAACTCGACTACTCGATATTGGTTCAATCTGGGAGGTAATGTATCCAGAATGGTTAGCTAATGTAGTTGTAGTTCCAAAGAAGAATAAAATTTTTAGAATGTGTGTAGATTATAAGGACTTAAATAAGGCATGCCCTAAAGACTTGTTCCCATTGCCAAATATTGATCAAATGACTGATGCAACGGCCGGACACGAGTTAATGAGTTTCATTGATGCTTACTCCGGGTACAATCAAATTAAGATGAACCCGAAGGAATTGGAAAAACTTCGTTCATAATGAACTTTGGCACATATTATTATTATGTGATGCCATTTTGGCTTTAAAATGCCGAAGCCACTTATCAGAGGCTCGTGAACAAGATGTTCGAGAATCAAATAGGTAAAACAATGGAAGTGTATATCAATGACATGTTAGTCAAGTCTTTGAATGTAGGAGATCACTTGAAACAACTCCAAGAAAACTCTGATATCTTGAGGAAGCATAAACATGAAACTCAACCCGAAAAAGTGTGCGTTCGGGTTAGTTTCGATTAATTCTTGGGGTTCCTGGTCTCGCAAAGAGGGAACAAGGTAAATCCCGACAAAATCAAAGTTATAAAGGACATTCCTGATCAATTAACAAATGTAAAGGAGGTACAAAGATTAACCGGAGGCTAGCAGCCTTAAGCAAATTCATCTCATGATCCTTAGAAAAATGTCATCTCTTTTTCTTACTTATGAAGAAGAAGAACAATTAGAGTGGACTCCGGAATGCCAGAAGGCCTTAAAAGACTTGAAATAGTAACTTTCAAGGCCCCCTCTACTATCAATACAAGGGGAGGGTGAACAATTGCTGATATATCTAGTGGTCTCAGAGGTAGCTATAAGTGCCATTTTAGTCCGAGAGTATGAATGTAGACAATTTCCTATTTGTTATATTTAGTAATATATTGTCGGAGCATGGAATCGCTATCAGAACCTCGATAAGCTGGCCTTAGATCTCGTAGTCGCTTCTCAAAAGCTTAGGCCTTTTTTTCAATACCACCCAATAGCCGTTGTGACAACCTTTCCCTTGAGGAATGTTATTCACAAGCCTAAGTTGTCTGGCCAATTGGCTAAATGGGTATTCGAAATCAGCAAATTTGTTATTGAGTACAAGCCTAGAACTGCGATCAAGTCACAAGTTTTGGTCGATTTCAGTCCCGGATTAATGTCGTTAGCTGCCAAAGAGGCAATATTATTGTCAGAAATAACATCAGGAGTGTGCACCTTGTTTATGGATGGAGCTTCCAATGTAAAAAAGTCTGGGCTCGGGGTGGCTTTAGTCACGCCCTCAGGTAAAACCCTGAAGCAGACCATTAAGACAGTTCTATTAACTAACAATAAGCTAAGTATGATGCTTTGATTGTGGGACTTGAACTGGCCAGGGGACTTAGCTCCGAGGTTATCGAGATCAAATTCAATTCCCAACTGGTAGTAAACCAAGTGTACGAGAGTTTTGATACAAAGGAGGAATGCAGAAAATAGCTTGCACGATTCAGGGAATGGTCGATCATACATATTCCAAGAGAAGAGAACGTGGAAGCGGATGCATTAGCTAATTTGGGGTTGTCTACATAGATGAAAGGATCTGACTTTGGTACTATCATTTAACTTCTATATTCGGTATTGGATATGGATGGTTATTGTGAAGTCAATACAACCAACTTATTTTGGGATTAGAGGAACGAGTTCGTCGAATATCTTCGACATGGAAAATTGCCTAAAGACCTGAAGGTATCCCGAGAACTACGCACCAAAGCGTCTCATTACTGCCTCATTGATAGGCAATTATAAATAATATCATACTATGGTCCATAGGCCCGATATCTAGGAGCCTCGGAGGTGGACTATATGATGAGAGAAGTCCATGAAGGAATTTGCGGGAACAATTCTAGTGCATATTCTTTGGTACTAAAATTGATTAGGGCAGGATTCTATTGGCCCCGAATGGGGCAAGATGCTAAGACGTTCAATCAGAAAGGTGAAAAATGTTAGAGTTATGCACAAGTGGTGCACCAACCAGTGTAACTTTTGCATTTGATACTCTTCCCTTGGCCATTCATGAAATGGGTGATGGATATAGTTGGTCCATTTCCATCGGATCCCACAAAGGTAAGGTTCCTTTTAATTTTAACTGATTACTTCAGTAAATGGGTTAAAATAAGTCCTTACCTGTGATGAACCGACCAGTCGTCTCATGAGTTACCGCTCCGTTTCTCCCATTTATGCTTTTTTATGCTTTGTTTATCCGTGTTATGTGGTATCGGGTTGGTCGGATCGAATCCGGAATAATTTTGGTAAGGTTTGAGATACTTAGTCTCTTTAGAGTGAGTTTAGGTTGAAAAAGTCAACCGGATATTGACTTGTCTATTAGAGGGCTCGGATGTGAGTTCTGATGGTTCGGTTAGCTTCAGGAGGTGTTTTGGGACTTAGAAGCGTGATTGGAATGTGTTTTGGAGGTCCGGAGTAGATTTAGGCTTGAATTGGCGAAATTGAAATTTTGGCGATTTCCGGTTGGTAGGCGAGATTTTGATATAGGGGCCGTAATGGGATTCTGAGAGTTACAATAGTTCCATTGTGTCATTTGGGATGTGTGTGCAAAATTTCAGATCATTCGGACGTGGTTTGGTTGGGTTTCTGATCAAAAGCGGAATTCAAAAGATTTTTTGGAAACTTAGGCTTGAATCCGATGTGTTTTGGTTGATTTGATGTTGTTTGAGGTGTTTTGAAGATTGGTACAAGTTTGAATAAGGTGTTGGGATATGTTGGTGCTTTTGGTTGAGGTCCTGGGGGCCTCGGGGTGATTTTGGATGGTTGACGGAGGAGTTTGAGACTTTGTAAGATTGTAGATTTTTGCTGCTTCTGGTATTTCCGCACCTGTGGATTGGGGACCGGGGGTGTGATGCCGTATGTGCAGGCGATTGGTTGCAAAAGCAAAAAAGGGGGCTTGAAGAGCAGGAACCACAGAAGCGGTGAGGAGGACCGCACCTGCGATATCGCAGATGCGGGTATGGGACCGCATTTACTGATAATGGGAAGCTTAAGTGATTTTCGTAGAAGCGGATTAAGAACCGCAAATGCGGTATCGCAGAAGCAGTAAATAGGGCCGCAGATGCAAAAATGCCTGGGCAGAAGGTATGAATTGTGTCCTTCGCGATTTTGAGCTATTTTCACCATTTCTAATTCGGCTTGGGAGCTTTTTGGACGATTTTGAAGAAGGAATTCAAGGGAACTTCATTGAGGTAAGGAATTTGGACCTAAAACTCGTTCCTATGCTATTATTTCACGGATTAGAGCTATGATTAATGGAATTTAAGGGCTAAAATTGGGGAAACTAGGGCTTGGAAACTTAGACTTTTGCTTGAGGATTTGAAGGACTATTTGAGGTCGGATTTCTGAACATTTGATATGTATGAACTCGTGGGGAGATAAGGAATCTACTGATGTAAAAATTATCGAATTCTGAGACGTGGGCCCAGGGTTGGGTTTTGGTAATTTCAGGATTTATGTTGTAAATTGATTATGTTTGCTTGGACTTCGTTCCCTTAGCATATTTTGACGTCCTAAATCTGATTTTGGATAAATTTGACGCAAGTGGAGGCCGATTCGAGGGGCAACGGCGTCGCGAGCTAGAGATTTGGCTGGATTGAGGTGAGTAATGATTGTAAATGATGTTATGAAGGTATGAAACCCCGGACTTGCACATCGTTGTGCTATATTGAGGTGACGCATACACTTGATGACGGGTGTTGGGTCGTGCACTATTGGGGATTGTGACTTAGTCCATCCCGAATGATTGTTTTACCGCGTATTTTACTGAAAACTATTTGCTATCATCATAATTTGGGTTGAATGCCATATTTGGGCCTTGTGCCAATTATTTGAACCCTTCGGGGATTTTTATTGATATTTTCTCACTATTGTGACTTTATACTTGAACTCAGTCATGATATATTTCATTGTTTTCGTACTCAGCTATGTTTACTATGATTTAAATGATCTTTTAAATGATAATTGGGCTAAGAATCACTGTTTTACTGTTGCCCGAGGAGCTTGTGAGGAATTTCGACTGAGTAAGGCCGAGGGCCTATGTTGTGAGGAAACATTTGATAATGATTATGAGGCCGAGGGCCTGAGATATGTACGCCATGAGGTGGCTTGACTGATATGAGGCTGAGGGCCTAGTGATGATGCCACGAGATGGCTTGATATTGCGCTTGGGCCGTAAGGGGCCCCTCCAGGACTCTGCACACCCCTAGTGAGCGCGGGTACCCATTGTGATGTGAGATTAATACCGCGGGGCAGATTTGTTGATACAATGCCTGAGGGGCGAACCTTTATGTGTTTACCTTTTCTTAATTGCTTGTCAATTATCATGCTTAATTGTTGAAAAAGGCTTTTCATGAAGTTAAATTTGAGTTAAAGGATTTTTACCTATCTTCCACTGGTTTACTATTTTAATGGTTTTACTGCTTTATTATACAATGCTTTTGTGCCCTACGTGATTTCCTACTTTCTGTCTTTATTTATGATTATTACTCACTGAGTTGGAGTACTCATTTTACTCCATGTACCCTATGTGCAGATTCAGGCGTATCTGGTCCTGCTCCAGAGTGTTGATCATTTTCGGCTCAGGCAGATCCGAGAAGTCTCTAGGTAGCTGTTGGCGTTCGCAGCCCGGAGCTCTTCCCTATCTTACTTCTTCATGTTCTTAGTTTCTGTATTAAACTCTGTAATTTGATTTGGAGTATTCCGGATTGTTTAGATGCTCATGACTAGTGACACCCCAGTATCGGGCTGTGTTGGGTTATTTTCTGCGAATTATGTTATTATCTGTTAACTTTGGGTATCTTATCATGCTTTAGATTTATTTTTTATGGTTTAACTGTTAATAATTGGATATAGGAAGTGTTGGCTGGCCTTGTCTTCATGAGAGGCGCCATCAAGACCGGGTCCGGGTTTAGGGTCGTGACAAGTTGGTATTAGAGAGCCTATGTTACAGGTCTCACGAGTCATGAGAAGGTTTAGTAGAGTCTCGCGAATCAGTACAGAGACATCTGTATTTGTCCTCGAGAGGCTGCAGAACTTTTAGGAAAAACTTCATATTCTTGAAATTCTTATCATGCAAATTTGTTGATCCGAGTACTAAATTTCTATTATTCTATTCTCTCATAGATGGTGAGGACACGCGCTACCAGTCAGGATGAACGACCACCAATAACACCAGCTGTGGCCACTAGAGGCCAAGGACGCGGTCGTGGTCATGGTAGGGGCAGAGCAGCTAGGGCAGCACCTGTAGATCCACCAGCTGCCCCAGTTCATGATCAGGTCCCTGTTATGGACGCTCCAGTAGCACCAGATCAGGAACCAGCTGTAGCCCATTGTGATTCCGGGTCTTCAGGAGGCCTTGGCTCAAATTTTATCAGTTTGCACTGGCCTAGCTCAGGCGGTTTCAGCCACTACAGCCGCAGCGACTTCTCAGGCCGGGGTAGGCAATCGGACTCCTACCACTTGCACCCCTGAGCAGGTCATGCAGGGACTTCAGACGCCAGGGGAACACCAGCCCAGCCGGTTGCAGCTGCTCAGGACTATGTAGTTCCTGCCATACCAGAGGACGAGCAGCGGAGGTTAGAGAGGTTTGGTAAACTTCAGCCTCCGACCTTCAGTGGTGCAGAGGGCGAGGATGCCCAAGGCTTCTTGGATAAGTGTTAGAGGATGATTCATACAACGGGTATTCTAGAGACCAGCGAGGTCGCTTTCACTACTTATTAATTTTCTGGTGCTACCTTCACTTGATGGGAGGCTTTTGAGAGGCGTAGGCCTATTGGTGTAGCACCCCTTACCTGGAAGCAGTTCTCTGTTCTCTTTCTGGAGAAGTATGTGTCGCAGTCCTGCAAAGAGATGCTATATAGAGAGTTTGAGTGGTTGCATCAGGGAGAGAAGACTATGATGCAGTACGAGATGAGGTTCTCCGAGTTAGCTCGTCATGCTATTTGGATGGTTCCAACAGATAGAGAGAGGATTAGGAGGTTTATTGATGGCCTCACTTATCGGCTTCGTATTCTCCTGACTAGGGAGAGGGTGATTGGTGCTACCTTTGAGAAGGTTGTAGTCATTGCTCGGGAAAGTGAGTCTATTCATCGCCAGGAGAGCGAGGAGAGGAAGGCCAAGAGGCCTCGGGGATCTAATAGTTATAGTGGTACTCCTTCGAGAGGTCAGTTTCAACACTGTAGAGGTCGTTTATTCAAGCATGCTCAGCCAGCTCACCTAGGTTATCGTGGGGCGTTATCGGGTCATGGTTCTCACAGTTCTCATAAGGGCCAGTCATCACTTAGTGCCCTTCCATCTTAAAGTTTGTCCCGTGCTCCTTCAGTTCAGGGCTCTTCTATACAGAGTGCATTTGCTAGTCACTCCGGTGCGAGGGGTTCCCTTCAGTACCCTTCTCCATCACCTGAAAGTTGTTATGAGTGTGGTGAGATAGGTCATATGTAGAGTCAGTGCCCTTGTCGTCTTGTGAGTTCATCTCAGCAGAGGGGTCAGTCATCTGCTTCAGCACCAATTACTTCACCACCACCCACCTAGCCAGCTAGGGGTGGCCCCAGAGGGGGAGGTCGATCAGGTGGTGGTCAGGCCCATTTCTATGCACTTCCAAGCAGACCTGATGCTATTGCTTCAGATGCTATTATTACAGGTATTGTTTCAGTCTGCCACAAAAATGTCTCTGTATTATTTGATCCCGGTTCCACCTTTTCTTATGTGTCATTTTACTTTGTTCATTATTTGGGTATGCCCCATGAGTTTCTTGCTTCACCTGTTCATGTATCTACCCTGGTGGGCGATACTATTGTTGTAGACCATGTGTATCGGTCGTGTGTGGTGACTATTGAGGGTCTGGAGACCCGTGTGGATCTTTTATTATTGTGTATCGTGGATTTCGATGTCATTTTGGGCATGGATTGGCTACCTTAGTGTCGTGCTATTTTGGACTGTCATGCCAAGATAATCACATTAGCTATACCGGGTGTGCCTCAGATTAAGTGGTGAGGTGTAATTGATTATGTTCCTAGCAGAGTGATCTGATTCTTGAAAGCCCAGCGTATGGTTGGGAAGGGTTGTCTTTCGTATCTAGACTTTGTGAGGGAGGTCACTACTGAGACTCCTAGTATTGATTCTGTTCTAGTTGTGAGGAATTTTCCCGATGTGTTTCCTGCAGACCTGTCGGGCATGCCACCAGACATGGATATTGATTTTGGTATTGACCTGGTGCCGGGCACTCAGCCCATTTCTATTCCACCGTATCATATGACACCAGCGGAGTTGAAGGAATTAAAGGAGCAGCTTCAGGAACACCTTGATAAGGGGTTCATTCGGCCTAGTGTGTCACCTTGGGGTGTGCCGGTTCTATTTGTGAAGAAGAAGGATGGCACTATGAGGATGTGCATTGATTATAGGCAATTGAACAAGGTAACAATTAAGAACAAGTACCATTTTCCTCGCATTAATGATTTATTCGATCAGCTTCAGGGAGCGAGAGTGTTCTCCAAGATTGATCTCCGTTCAGGTTATCACCAGTTAAAGATCAGGGACTCAGATATTCTTAAGACAGCTTTCAGGACCCGATTTGGTCATTATGAGTTCTTGGTGATGTCTTTTGGGCTGACCAATGCCCAAAAGCGTTCATGCATTTGATGAACAGTATGTTTCGGCCTTATCTCAAGTCGTTTGTCATAGTCTTCATTGATGATATTCTAGTGTATTCGCGTGGTCAGAAGGAGCATGCAGAACATTTAGAACCTGTCCATACACACCTCAATAAAATAGGGTAGTGGAGAAAAAACATAAGTACTTGTTAGAAACAGCAAGAGAACTGTTGTATCAATCAAAACTACCCTTAGGGGTCGTTTGGTTGGAATATGATTTATACCGATATAAGTTATGTCAACATAAGTTATATTGGATAAGTTATGCTGGGATTAATTATGCTAGAATAGTTGTTTATTCATTGTTTGGTATATTGTATTAAGAATGACAATTGCATAATTTCTAAGAAGGTATAAGCTATACATGTACTAATTACCCCACCTTTTATAAGGTATAAGTTATCCTAGTGTTAAAATTAACGCTGGGATAACTTATACCTGGTTTGCTAACCAAACAGAGTATTAAGATGGTATTAAATTTTTATACCACCCTTATACCTTCTTATACCTCATACCAAACGACCCCTTACAGTATTGGGGAGAGTGCATTCTTACCTCCACTTACATAATAAACAGATTACCTTCTTCTTCTCTCAAAGGCAAATGCCCTATTGAGCTACTCTATAAGAAAAAGCCCTCCTATTCACATCTCAAGAGTTTTGGTTGCATGTGCTTCCCTACCACACTTAAGATTCATAGGGACAAATTTGAGGCTAGAACTCTGCCTCATGTGTTTGTAGGGTACCCCTTTAAGACAAAGGGCTACAAGGTGTTAAATCTAATCACAAAGAGGATCCATATTTCAAGAGATGTAGTTTTCCATGAGGATGTCTTTCCTTTCACCTTGCTTTCTAAGTCAAACAAAGTTTTTCCTTCATTTCCCCAAGTCAATAGAGACTTAGCTTCTGATTTCTTTCCTCCCAGACAAACAGTTTCAAACCCATCAAACCACCATCACAATGCAGTGTCACCTGAACCTTCACATAGGCAGTTTGCACCACAATCCATCTCCAACAGGACACAGTTCACAGAGTTCAACCACAGTGAACACATGTCACCTAAAAATGAATACCAAGAATCTTCACCCAAAATAGACAGTCCAAGCATTGCAAGCTAACAAGAGTATCATTTAGGACCCACACAAACTAGACCCTCTAGAACACACAAAATTCCTACATACCTAAAATATTATAACTATTCTCTTCCTAAGCTACATGACCTACAACATCAATCTTCTCCACAGACTGATTTTTCAAATGACGGTAACTCTTCTCTTTCTTTTGCCACTTATGTATCTAATGCATAATATATCTCATAATGTGTTAAGTTCTGATAGTCAGCAATTGATACGAAATATTTCATATGAACGTGAACCTGCTTCTTTTGAAGAGGCAGCTCTAAGCCCTGCATGACAATCAACCATGAATCAAGAGTTTGAGGCTTTGATGGTTAACAATACATAAAGTCTTGTACTACTGCCAGTTGGTAAAAGTGCAATAGGGTGTAAGTGTGTGTATAAAATAAAATATAAGTCTGATGATAGTATTGAGAGGTTTAAGGCTAGATTAGTGGTAAAAGGATACACACAAAAAGTAGGAATTGATTACATAGAAACATTCTCACATGTCGTAAAAGTGACAATTGTGAGAGCACTAATAGGGACTATTGTGAAGAAGGGTTGGCAGATGTTTCAATTAGATGTAAACAATGCCTTCCTTCATGGAGATATATATGAGGAAGTATACATGGAGGTGCCTCAGGGCCTAGTAGTAGACATGCCAGGTTTAGTATGCAAGTTGAATAAGTCTCTATATGGACTCAAGCAAGCATACAGGCAATGCTTGTCAAATTACCTGCTTAATTGTTGAAAAAGACTTTTCATGAAGTTAAATTTGAGTTAAAGGATTTTTACCTATCTTTCACTGGTTTACTGTTTTAATGGTTTTACTGCTTCATTATAGCATGCTTTTGTGCCTCACGTGATTTCCTGCTTTCAGTATTTATTTATGATTATTACTCACTGAGTTGGAGTAGTCATAATCACTGAGTTGGAGTATTCACTTTACCCCTGCACCCTATATGCAGATTCATGCATATTTGGTCCCGCTCCCGAGTGCTGATCATTTCCGGCTCAGGCGGATCCAAGGAGTCTCTAGGTAGTTGTTGGAGTTCGCAGCCCGGAGCTCTTCCCTATCTTACTTCTTCATGTTCTTAGTTTCTGTATTAAACTCTGTAGTTTGATTTGGAGTATTTCGGATTGTTTAGATGCTCATGACTAGTGACACCCTGATATCGGGCTGTGTTGGGTTATTTTCCGCGAATTATGCTATTGATTTTAACCTTGGATTATCTTATCATGCTTTAGATTTATTTCTTATGGTTTAACTGTTAATATGAGAAGTGCTGGTTGGCCTTGTCTTCACGAGATGCTCGCCATCACGACCGGGTCCGGGTTTAGGGTTGTGACACATATGATTTTGCATATGTTTCCGTAGACATTTTTCAGTGTGAGAAATGTTGACCATTAAAGTAAGGTGATCTTATTTGAGAGGTTCCCTCTAGAAAAAGTACTCCAACAATAATGCTTGATCCCATGATTTTTACTCACTTGCTATTAAATAGATAGTATTGTTGTGAGACCTGCTCTGATACCAATTGAAACACAAGAGGGGAGGGGCGAATTGTGCCATATTTAGAAGTTAGTCGACTAACTATGATATTAGTCGACTCTCTTTCCTGCAAAAACTAGGTTAGAGCAAAATAATTATGAAGAGAATTATAAATGAGACACAGAGCTTTATACTGGTTCGAGTATCAATGTGATGCATACATTCCGTTCCATTGGGTCACAAATGTTCTCTTAGATCTTCAAAGAATCATTACAATAGTCGTGGATTTCCTTCGTTCACTAGCAAGGATATACAGAGGAATGTTTGTTAAGTTTTTGACACAACCTCTTGATTGTTTTCTTTTTCTTTCTATTTAGTGATACTAGTAAACTCAAGAATACTGTGTTTGACTAAGAACTAGAAAATGTACAAAGCTTGTATGTGAAGTTGCGCATTATTCTCTCCTTCTTCAAGTTCTTCACATAGGCAGTGGTTGATATCATGAGTTATTTTCAATCAAAAAAGTTGATTGTGGGCGAGATTGAGATTTTCCTTTGATTGAAGCAAGTATTTTTCCAAGAAGATTGACCCAAGGAATTAGATTAGTATTACCATTACCAAATCTGTCATCACTAAGACTTAAGGTTTAAAAGTGTTAGCGATAAAGGCAATCTTCCTAAAGTCTTTTTCCCTAATCGATCGCAATAATCAAGTGTATTAGATGGCATATCATACTCGTTTAAATATTAGCATCGACCGAAGACCATATTATTACTACTAGAGAGGAATATGGACATAACTAATTAATATTTTTTACTTTTTAGAGTAAACACATTACTACTAAAGTGTCATTTGGGACTAGTCAACTCATGTGTGACCCGGGAAAAACTTGGGTTGGAACAGCCTCTAGGCCCGGGGAGGGGCCGGCTTAGGGGGTCTGGTGAGAGGATGGGGCTATTCGTGGCTACGGTCCAAGAAGACCTGCCTAGGTATGAGCCCTGATCTCGGCCCACCGGGGCATCGACTTGGTAACAAAATTTCTTTTATTCCTGGCACTTTATAGCTTTGGCCAACGGTTATTTTTGAATTTTGACCGTTGGCCAACGTCTATAATAGTGAAAATGGCCTCCCACCCCCATTAATTTATTTTTAGCTTTAAAGCTTTCTCTCTCTCTTAGTCACTTAAATTGGTTGCATTGGACCTACATTTATGGTGGTAGAGATGAAGTTGGAGTAAACATGTTTCCTGGTTTGAGAAGTAGAGGATTAAAGACTGTCCACAGTTGAAAAATACTCCAACTGAATTTAAAATCCTGCGTGAATTAAGCAATAAAAGAGTTGACAGTGATATGTAGGGGTGGCAGATGAGCGGGGCGGCGATCGGATTTAGACGGGTCGAAAATGGATAATGCAAAAATAGATAAATTATTCAACCTGAACTATATTTAATACGGATAGAAAATAGGTTAATCAACAAATAATATGGATATATATATATTATCCATTGATTCTTGAGTATGGTCACTTTTGATAAAATTCTTAGTCTTCCAAACTTGAGTAACCCCCAATTTGAGTCTTAACAAATGTAAAAGTTTAATCCTTTAATTATCTATTTTCTAAGTGAATAATGTATTTTTTATTCATATTTGACTCGTTTTTAGAAAATTCATTATCCGACCCATTATTTAGTGGATAATATGCCACCAGTGATATGCCATTGTTAAACTTGTGTAGCAACTTGACATCTCTCGTAAAGCTTGTTGTTAGAGATGTGAAAGAGATCACTTATCTTCCAAATGAGATACTATATACAACAATATATTTTTCTCTTCTATCGATCTTAAATTGCAGAGAGTTCCGTGAATTGCCACAATGTTTATAAAATCGCCATTCTCTTAAGACCATAATGATTGACCATAATGAAGGGGTTACAGCAAAAGTTGGAGTGGTGTTGAACAGAGGCGGATTCAGGATTTTCGGAGGATGGGTTCACTATTATTCTTTAAAAAAAAAAATTAAATCAAAAGGTTGGTAGGGTATTTGATCCCCTAACCTTAGGCTGTTGGAAATAAGAGACCAAAACTAGTGCACCACTTGGTCTCTTTTGACCATGAGTTCCATCAAAGTATATATAATTATTTTTGCCAAATTATGTACATCATATTTATATTTTAACCCGAGGACCACGAATTCACGTGAACCATGTTTTACATGGTAAATCCGTCCCTGGTGTTGAATAGAAGCCTCATTCTCCCACTCATTTGGAAACAGCAACCCCTTTATGGAATAATAAGGAGAACGTATATAAATTGCACTTGTTCAGAATATATATATATAAAACAATAAAATATAAAGGGGGAGTTTTTGGTACAGGTAAAATAAATATTGTCTAGTAGTATATTCTTCTCCTTCTTTGAAACCTTCTTCTCTGATAGTGAGAGTAGATTAACTGGTGATATCTGAATATTTCCGATATTAGGTATAGTTGTTTTCTATATTTATCTAAACAGATTCTGTTATTTTGTTCTAGGTAGATAAAATGTACTGCTAGATCTATTATAGAATAGAATCCACTATCTATGTCTATTATAAATTCTTCTAAATTTTGAGTAGGGCTTCTAGCAAAACTTTCTGGATGGGTGTAGTTGTTGCGGTTATTGGACATTAATAGTACAAATTCTTTGCAGTTAAATCTTATATTTGTGAAAATCCTACTCGGTACTCTCTCTCTTTTATTCTATAGACTTGTAAAGTTAACATATTAGCTAAATTATGAACTGATATTACCCCGTAACTCTTTTTTTTTTACTCTGTTCATCTCTTCTTCCCAATCGTTTAAAGATTTTACTCTTTTCTTAACTTCTATTTCTTTAACCTCACCCCGGTCATGGTTAAACACTTATACCCTTCTTTATCAATTGGGTTTTTAAACCAGTTTTTCCTAGGAATTTACAGGTTGATCCATCATATTTGTTAGGAAATTGGGAAGCTAACCATATACTAAGAGTGTTATATAATAATTTAATGTACAGACATAGTGTTAACTAACTAATAATCATAAGAACAGTAAAATACAAACTAATTAACAATCATAAATTTAGTAAAATACAAACTGGGGTAATGTTTATCAGAAACATAATTTAGATAAAGATGAATAACTTGCATGCTTATAGGAGAGAGATTTCCCTTTCGGGAAACCCGAAAACCTTACTGAAAACTTTGAAAATTACTTCGTACCAGCTGATGAACTTATTTTTCTTACAAGCTTAGAGGAGGAGGGAAAATTACTATATAATACATAGAGGTATTTTACAAAGATGGTTGAGAGTTTTTGGATAGTTTGAGAGGATGGGTTTTTCGAATGGTTCTTGTTTTTCCAATGAATCCCTTTCTCTTCCTTCTTCTCCTTTTATAGATAGAGAGTTTGAGTCGGACTTGAAAATTGGATTTCAAAATATGTTAGGAATACGTCTATCAAGCTTCGCAGGGTACAACTTTGGGCCCCATCTGTACGTTGCTTTGTCGAAGATTCCTTTTTTATGCGCCCTTTTAGTCCACTCAACTTTTTTGGCTTGTCTTTTAGTGTCATTGTCTTGTCACATCTTATGTCATCTTTTTATCTCCGTCTTTTAGCATAACTGTCTTCTTTTCTGGTACCAGTCTTTTCTTCGTCTTATCTTTCTTTCCACGTTTTTTTTATTGGTCTGGTCTTCTTTTTGTATTGTTGGTCTTGTTCTTTGCCCTGTTCTGTTGGTTTTATGTATCTAGATTATGGATGGCTTCTGAGTCGAAACTCATACCAGAATCATAATCATTCGGGTCTTGGGCATCTTGATAATTTAGATAGTCATTAGTTTCTTCAGAACTTTGCTCCCTTCCTGAATTTAATCTCGGACTTGGACTTGGACTTCTTGGACTGAGACTTGGATTTTTAACTATATGCTTGTCTTGTTCTTCTTTTTCTTGGAAAAAATTCTCTAATGTCTGTTTAATTATTTTTTCTATTTTCTCATTTTTTTTTCTTTTTTGATATCACTCCCTTTTTCTTTAGCATTTCTCCTTGCGTTAAGGTCTTTGGTAATCTTCTTCTTGATGGTCCTTCATCTTCACTTTTTGGCAAAGTGACAGCCATCAACGGATTTGATTTGTCTTTACCGGTTACCGTTTGAACCGGACTAGCTGTATCACTATCCGATACAGTGGATCTTACTGCATTCTTTGGGGAATGCACACCCATCTCATCCATTTTTGTTTGAGATGGAGAACTCTTTGGACTGTTCATTTCTGAATCTGGTTGTGGTATAATCTGAGTCTGCGAGGTTGTCTGTGATTGTGTTAACTCGAACCTCAATGCTTGTATCCTGTGTTCTAATACCTTTACTTGCTCGATGAGCTTCGTATTTTCTTGTGTCAAGATATCATTCTTTTGGTTTAACCGTTTGAAGGCTTCTGTCATTGACGAGCAGTGATCGCAAAATATTATTTTGCCATCGTCTTTTCGGATGTTGTATTGAGGGGTTTTTTCTGGATTTTGTCTTAGAGCTGGGGTAATATAATAATTTGGTCCTAATACTCCTCTTGCATAATCTAATGCTTCAGTAAAATCATTAAATCCCTTAAAAAGAGGTTTTTCTATGTCTTTAATGGAACCTAATACTTCTAACCATGTCTGAAAAATACCTTTTGTTTTTCCATGTATAACTACATAATACTTAAACCTTTTGTCTTGATTTTTGTCTGTAAAATATTGACCCAAAGCGTTAAGTGCTGCTATAAAATATTTAGTGTCTTTCTTATTATATGATCTCCATAAGTTATCAATTAAGCACCTTTGGGGTCTGTCTACGACACATTCTGGTAAAATTCTAAAAGACATATTAGATGGTGGAAAAAATATAAGACTATGTTTTCCAAAATTTATTCTTTCTAAATTAGTCTGTTCTAAGAAAGACTGTGGCTTAAAATGGAGATTACCTAAAACTGTCTGTAAATATTTGTCTGAGGGTGAGGCTTGAATGCCCTTCCCTTTGTTTGTAGTCTTTGAAACTGCTGGTCTCATGCTGTACATACAAAATATGCTTTGTTAATTGATCATAATTTTAAGTCTACTTAATTGATCTGCTAAATTATTATCTTTTCCTTTAATATGTTCAAAAACTAAGTTATATATTGATATAGTATCTATAAAATTTAATCATCTTCTTCTACTGCTATTTTTTGTATTTATTTTTTGATGAAACTTTACTATTGCTTCACAATCAGTTCTAATTGTTACTTCTTTTTTGTTTAATATGTATAATTTAAAACTATTCAATCCATAGATTACTGCTAATATCTCTGAATCTATGCTACTCATATTTCCCTTTTCTTTATATTTTTCACTTTGATAAGCACATATTTTTTCTGTATTTTTGTCACTATATTTATTTGGTTTTGCTTTTAAAACTGCTCCACATCCTTCAAAACTACAGTCTGTTTCTATAATTAAATAGTCTGTTTCTAATGGCATGTTTAAGTCAGGGATATTCCTTATCTTTTCTTTAACTTTTTGTACTAGTTTAATGTCTTCTGTGTTAATGTGCTTTTGTCCTGTAGAGCCTGTCTTAGCATATAATGGCCCCGCTATTTTTTCTAAATCTTTTATAAAATTTCTTGCATAGTTCACTATACCTAAGAATTTTTGTAATTCTTTGGTGTTATCTAGTTTATCTGGCATTTCTAGGGCCTTTTTAGCAATATGGGGTTGTAATTTTATTTTTCCATTCCCTAAAATTACTCCTAGAAAGTTTATATAATTTTTGCATAATTCCATTTTCTTTTTACTAATTATTAATCCATTGTCTACAAATAATCTAAATACAGTCTGTAGATGTCCTAAATGTTCTTTAATATCTTTACTAAATACTAATATATCATCTACATATACCAAGACAAATCTCTTATATTCTCCAAATATATTATCCATTTTTCGTTGGAAAATTGGTGGAGCTGTTTTTAATCCAAATGGCATTACTAACCATTCAAAATGTCCTTCTGGACAAGTAAATGCTATCCATTCAATGCTTTCTTCATGCATTTTTACTTGCCAATATCCTGATTTACAGTCAAATTTACTAAATATCTTTTTTCCTTGTATTCTATTTATTAATTTTGTCTTATCTGGTAGCTTATATCCATATGTTCTAGTGTTATCATTAAGTCTTTTGTAATTTATTACCATTCTTGTTTTTCCTCTTATTATTTCGCTATGATTTCTGACCATAAAAGATGCCGACCTATGCTTAGAGGTAGATCTTCTTATTACTCCCAAATTCATAAGTTCTTTAATCTGGATTTTAAAGTCTTCTAAATCTTGGTTTGTAGCTTCTATTGATGCTGTTTTTATTATATATTCTGGATTAATTATATCTAATTTACACATTACTTTATTATGTTCCCAATGTTTTAAAGGTTTTTCTCCTATTATCTCTATTTCATCTAATATCTTTATTATATTATCTAAATCCTTTTCGTTTTTTATTATTCCTATTTTTTATAGTCCTGTTTTAAAATTGTATAGTTTTGTTTCTATGTCTATTAAGGTATAATCTTTTTCTAATATATCTCTATTTTCATCTTCTTCTAATATTAAGGTTTTAGATTCTTTTAAGTCTTTACAACATGTATTTTTATCTTTGCAATCTTTACAATATTCTTCTTGGTTTTCTAAGTTGTCCTGACTTGCATTTAGTCTTGTTCTTATTCTAGTTGCAGTTTCTATTGTTTGTACTGGTGTTTGTGTAAGATTTTTAAAGAATATTACTCCATCCCTACTTATTAGACAACTACCATTATTATGTAATATAAAACTTAATCCTAATACAAAATCTACGTTTATATTTAAATTTCTTACCCAAATTTTATCTACTTTATAGCTTGGTTTATAAAAATCTAAGCATGTATTTATAAAACTAATTTATGATTTATCTATATAATGCTTATATATATTATGAGTTCCATCCATTTGCATGGCTGCAACTGGTTTATCTAAAGTTTTTATCAGATTTGGGGGAACTATTCTTTTATTTATTATGCATCTTGTGCATCCAGAATCTACTAGAGCTAAGGTTTCTATTTCATAATCTTCTATTTTGATTCTTGTTAGGATTTTTATTGTACTTAACCTTTTATCTTCATTACATATGAGTGCATCATAACTTTTTATACTCATTAGTTCTTCTTCTACTGTTGTTATGCTTTCTTTTATATCTTCTAATTTTTCTTTTCCCTTTTCCATTTTCTGTATTCTTTTTTCTAATTCATTTATTCTGGCTTCTAATGTCATTATTCTCAAGTTTATTGTAGGATTACTTGTCTCTTGATATTTTTCTTCTTTATTTATTTTAGTTTCAAAATCTTTTTCTATACAAGTTATACATCCTTCTAAATAGCATAGCTTACATTTAGCTCTTTTATTTCTACTGGGGTACCATTTACATATAAAACATTGGTTACTATCTAACCCTTTATTTCTTTCGAAATTATGGGCACATTCTTCTGATATATTTGCAAAATTATTTTCTTCTAGATTTTAGTCTTTCTAATCCCAGTTCATTTATTAGATCGTCTTCTTCTGATTCTGAGGTGTCAATCGGGATTTTTTCTTCTATTTCTACACTTACTATTGAGTATATGCTTTCATTATCTAACATATATTCATCTACATTTATTAAAGTTTCTTGAAAATCTTCTATTAACTGTGAATTCCTTGTTTTATTATTAATTCTCTTTGGGCATGTATTTGCTAGATGTTCGACACTACCACAAGTAAAGCATTCTAATTTATTTTTATAATTTCTGTCTGTTCTATATTTCCTTACATGTCTATCTTTGTCTAAATATGGCTTTCTAGCTGATGATTTTCTAAGATAATAATTTTTTCTATTATATCCTTTATTGTATTGCGGTTTATATTTTCTATATTTTTTCCTTTTATACTCATTTTTATCATAACTATGCGTTGTGTGTACAGTCGATCTACAAAAACTCATATTATTTTGTTTTAATTGCTTCTGTATTTGTAGATTAATACATTTTTCTTGTAGTACTTCCATTATATGTTGTATTTTATGTCCTATAGACCATTTTGCATGAGGATTCTGTATTACTCCTTCTCTTTTATACCATCTTTCTTCTATTTCTCTTCTTAAAACTCCTGGTAATTTATTGAATAATTTTTTTACCTAAATTTTGATCGAAAGCATTCCCGCTTATAGTACAATAATAAAAATAATCATTTAAAAACTTTTTTATATGAAACCAACTACTTATACTTAATTGTTCTAGTTTTATTAAAGCATTTTTCTGTAATACTACTAATCCACTATTTGGATCTTCTCCTGTAATTAAACTATGTATCTTATTTGTAAAATTATAAGGATTTGCTCCCATTGCTATTAACATTTGGAAATCTTGTGGAAATTCTATTTTATAGGCTTCCCATAGGCCTTTGGTTGATTCTCCTAAGAAAGTTTCCATATATTTATACATTGTTTCTGCATCTGTATCATTATAAGTTTTTATAAAGTCCGCTACTACTATTCCTTTCCATAGGTCTATTACTGAGTTCCACATTTGTGGATCATGAGCTGCTATATTTAATATTTTACTCTTACTTCCTCCTTCCTGTAGTCTTATAGGTTCTTCTATAGGCATTCTTTTTCCTGACGGTTTTACATTTTCTATTTCCGTTTCTTGATCTATTATGTAAACTCTTTGTCGAGGTACATTCCCTGTGCTAGTATCTACTATGCTTTGATAGGTTGTTCTTTGGAAGGGGCTTGGGCTAGAACTAGTTGATTCCATTAATTCTTTTAGGCTTATTAAGGATTCTATTTCTGTTTCTTCATAACTATCTTGTATTTCATCAAAAAATTTATCTAATTTCTCTGATTTTTTCTGTAAAATATCTTCCTTTCTATATCCTCAATTATCTGTTCTCAATTCACATTTCTTAAAGTGTTCTTCTACTTCGCTTAAGGTTAGCTTTCTAAGTTTACATCCTTTACACTGGAAAGTCTGAGTTTTATTTTTCTTAACTAGTTTCTTTGCTTTTTCTAGTGCTATATCTACTTCAAATTCGTCTGGTATTACTTATATGTTCATAAACTCAGTATCAGTATCTTCTACTGTGCTTTCCGTTGTATCGTCTATTTCCTTTTGGGTAGAATAATTATAATTAGTAAATCTAATTGAGGTTTCTCCTTTTGAGTTTGTGTACATTAAATGCGATTCTTGCTTAAATATTTTTGGTTTTGCAAAATCTTCTAAATTCCATTCTAGTCCAGCATATTCTTCTGGATTTATTTTAATAGGCTTTATTAGTTTTATTCCTTTATTTCCCATTACCTCGACTACATCGTCTACTTAAATTTTGAATCTTGTATTACTACTTGTTGCCATTTTTCCTATGAAACCTACACATATTAATAAATTATTTCCATTGTTCATTTCTTCATATCCTTTTGTCTGTATTCCTATTTTAATAATTTTTCCAAATTCTGCTACATTTATCATAAAGTCTGGGCTGATATAAAATATTCCTCCATTATTTGTCATGTCTACTTCTGTTAAACCTAGTATGGATTTCTTTTGATCTGACCATCTGTCATCATATACTACTACTAATACTTTAGTTCCTAAGTTTTTTCTAGTTAATCCTTTTAATCCGATTACTATTAATCCCATATGCATTAAATTTCTTTTATAGTTTTTTATTTGTCTTACTGAATCTGGATTTATTAAATTTAATGTAGCTACTTTACTTCCTATAGCTGATAATTGTTCTTCTCTATAATGTCTATATAGTTGAGAATTATTTGAAAAATACCCTGTATTATATAATATTTTCGGATTTAGTAACCTTAGTTGATTCTGCTAAAAAATCTGTATGTCTTTGTCTATATCTATTATTTCACCTAGTCTCTGATTGTCATCTTGTCTTTTTCTAGTTATGATTCTTGCTAACATATTATTACCTATTCTATTATCTGAAAAACTTACTCTTGATCTTTCTTCGTTTCTCCCACCTGGAAGAAAGTCCATTTTTGTGGTTTTCTTATTTTAATTCTATCTTTTTGTGGTGTTATTTCAACTCTTTTTAATTGTTCTATTAGATCGTCAACCTTTGGGATTTCTGTTTTTATCTCTTTTTCTTTAATAATTTTATCTAGTTTTTTATTAATTTCTAGAAGTAATATTATTAAAGTATTATTTTGTTTTATTATTGTTTGATCTGCCTTTCCTTGAGGGATATAACTAGTTAGTCCTTCTGGGTTGGGTTGAATTCTTTCTGTAAGTTTTAATGCTTCTTCATATATTGGATCTAATTCTATATCACTCATGAAAGAGCGATTTCCTTTATTTTGTCTATTTCTTCTTTTAAAACACTTATCTCACTTTTTAGTACTTCTACTTGATCTGTTATTCTTTCTATTAGCCTGGTCGTTTGTATTTCTAATTCCTGAGGTTTTTCCGTAATAGCTTTAATTAATTTTTCTATTTCGTTTTTCGTAGGTATTTTTTCTAGATTAAACTTATTATTTAAATATTGTATTTTTCTGTCTATTTCTAGTTCTTGTGATTTTATGAAGTCTAAATTTTGTTCTAGTTTCTCTAGAGTTTTTCTGTTTAATTTGTAACGCTTCTACTATTTCTAGTGTTCTTATTAAATTTTTATTATTTTCTTGTGTTTTTTCTCCAAAATTTATTATTAAATCTACTATTGTATTATATTGTTTGTCTTCGCTATGTAATATATGTTCTCCACTGCTAAAATTACACTTAATTACCGTATTATCTTTTACTATTCTATACTTTTTTTCTGGATATATTTTTAAATCTAAATATTCTAGGTTTTTTAAGGTAGCTATATTGTCTATCCTAAGGGTATCCAAATTTTTCTTTTCTTAAAGAACTTTATTCTTTGATTTTGTGAATATATTTCTCCTTCTATACTTTGTATTTCCCACTCTAAAGCTGATATAGTTTCTAAGCTAATACTTCTTTTAATTATATAACTTTGTTCTCTATTTATTTTGGAATCTGTTACTTCTATTTGTTTAGCTAGTTCTAGAGTTGATGATAGTAGTGTTTTAGTTCCTTTTAGTATTTTCTTTAGTTCTTCTTTTCTGACTATATCTCTTCTTAAAAACCAATAGTTACAGGCTATTTCTTTGGCTATAGGATGATGTCTTAACATATGGTTTACCCTAGTGGAATATATTTTATCTTATTTCTAGTTGTTTGAATATAATTTTTCTCCTCTTGTATTTCAATACTTGTTCTTTCTATTTCATGAAAAAGGAAATTCTGAAAATCCTTGGTATTAAAAATATCTAATTCTAATTCTAATATTCTTATATATTTTTTATAATTTCTAATGGTCTTATAGCTAATATATATCAGATGGTGATGGTAACTTATATATTTGGCGAACAATAATTGTTTCATAAACTGTTTGGTCCAAAAATCTTCTTGCTCTGATACCAATAGTAAAGGGGGATTAAAAAACAATAAAATATAAAGGTGGAGTTTTTGGTACAGGTAAAATAAATATTGTCCAGTAGTATATTCTTCTCCTTCTTTGAAACCTTCTTCTCTGATAGTGGGAGTAGATTGACTGGTGATATCTGAATATTTCTGATATTAGGTATAGTTGTTTTCTATATTTATCTAAGCAGATTCTGTTATTTTGTTCTAGGTAGATAAAATGTACTGCTAGATCTATTATAAATTCTTCTAAATTTTGAGTAAGGCTTCTAGCAAAACTTTCTGGATGGGTGTAGTTGTTGCGGTTATTGGACATTAATAGTACAAATTCTTTGCAGTTAAATCTTATATTTGTGAAAATCCTACTCGGTACTCTCTCTCTTTTATTCTATAGACTTGTAAAGTTAACATATTAGCTAAATTATGAACTGATATTACCCCGTAACTCTTTTTTTTTTACTCTGTTCATCTCTTCTTCCCAATTGTTTAAAGATTTTACTCTTTTCTTAACTTCTATTTCTTTAACCTCACCCCGGCCAAGAAAGTTAATTATCTTTTTTCTCCTTTTTTTTGACTTCTTGCCCTTTATTTTTCCATTTATCTCATCTCATTTTAATAGCCCAAAAGGAGAAACGATTAAAAAATGAAACGACACCCAATTCTTTTAATGCAATCTTTCTGTTTTCCTTTAAAGCTACTGATTAATGTGCTTTATGACTGCACCTTTTCCTGCTAAATACCTTTCCCTCGGCCCAGCAAATATTTAGCAGCAAGATAACTTGCTATGACAAGCACCAAATTAATTTATCTTCTCTCTTTTTGGAGGATTAGCATTATACATGCTAGCTAGCATAAGATGGTGATCAAGGTGTTATCTTCCTCTCAAGTGTTGCTTGTAAATCTGTGAAATCCTCCACTTAGGTCAGGTTTTAATTGATTTCTGGACACAGAATGAACTTTTCTAGCATTTTTTTCCCCACTTTTTATATGAGTTCATTTTTGTTTGCAGGTGATGAGTTCATTTCTCCATTTTTATTCATGTTCCAAGTTTCATTCCTTTTAATTAATAGTATTTTATTTCTTTTATGATTAAATCGCCATCCATATTTATCTATCGGCATTTGTAATTGATGACTTGCACTGAAATTGTTGTAATTTAAACACATACACAGAGCCAACGCATCGAAAATTATACAAGGAACGTACCTTCAGCCATAGTTGTTCAAAGTGTTGTTGAGATCATTTTCGTAAAACGTTGGCAGAAAACCTAGCAGCCTTTTAGCCTGTGCCTATTAGGATGTCAGACTGATGGAGTCACAGGCATGGGCGGATTTAGGGGGCGAACCCCCTTCGCCGAAAAAATACACTGTATATATAAGGCAAAATCTGTTTTTTACCTCTATATATTAAGTTTTGAACCTCCTTAACACAATCCAAAAGTGTAGTTTAGTGGTCAAGGAGCTTCAAAACCTACATAAGGTCATGAGTTCAATTCCCACTAGATACAATTTTTTTTTTATCCCCCTTCGTGGAGATCCTGCCTCCGCCACTGGTCACAGACATATTTATAGGTAGGCTAGGGACTCTTAGGTAAATACTTTGGCCCTAGGTACTTTTTATAAATTATAATTACCCTAGCGACTCCTAATATATGATAATTTCTTTCCATCAAAGAAATTACCATATATGCATAACTATAGAATATTATCTGATATATTATTTCTTTTGGGATACAAGGTAAATAATTTATTACCTTGTATGTGCGGTCACGTGCACTTCTATGTTAAGCGGTCAAGCACTTCTATGTTAAGCGGCAACTTGAATTCAAGGCAGTCCTCTTCATGTCTGCGTATTAGGACTGTAGGAGTTTTTTATGAGAGATCATGTGCTCAGAATATGTATTTGTCTTTTTTTTTTTCATTTCTTTTTGCTTTTATTTTCATTTTATTTTTGAGAAATTCCCTTTTTGTTTGGTTACTTATATTTGTATGTGGGTTTGCAAAATTCTGACTTCTCCGATGAGTAGATAATTTGTTTGGTTCTATGAATATCTATTTCAGATAGGGTAGCCAGAGGTGTTAGGACCCGGTGGCACTAAACATTACTGCACAGCGGAATAAAATAAATGATCAACGAAACCAAAAATAAATGACACAATATTTAACGTGGTTCACCTAAAACGTTTAGGCTACGTCCACAAATCCGACACCAACTTCCACTAAAACATTTAGCAGGCATACAAAGAGAGACTTCCCCAATAATTTGGAGGTACAACAATTCCTGAGTTCTACCCAAAATAGTGGCGCACACAAAAGTGTTTCCCGAAAAATACCCGACTAGTATTTCTACTCACTATTTTGTCACTCCCCTGTTAGGAAACATTCCTAAAGGAAATACATCTCTCTCCCTCTCAAACTCTTTCTTCTTAAGTTTTGATATATTTTTTTTGGTGTGTTATACAATGAAATGGAAGGGGGTATTTATAGTTTTGAGATAGGGACCAAAAGTGCAAATCTCACCTACCAAGAAGGATCAATTTGCAATATTCTCATCTCACCTACCACTCATTGCATCATTGCTTATCTCACTAAGGAGAGTTGCATCATTGCTTACCTCTCCCATACATCACCATAATTGTTGGAAAAACTAACAATTCTCCCCCTTCCAACTATATGGTGGATCCACTATCCCTGCAGCTTCTCTACAGAACTCAAACTTCCCTTTCAGTAAAGTCTTGGTCAACATGTCTGATCCATTTTCGTCTGTATGGATCTTTTCAAGCCGCAACATCCTCTTCTCCAACACATCCCTGATCCAATTATATCTCACATCAATATGTTTGGATCTGGAATGGAATGAGGCATTCTTCGCAAGGTGGATAGCACTTTGACTATCACAAAATAACTGATAACCGTCTTGCGAAAATCCAAGTTCAGTTAAGAACTTCTTCATCCATATCAATTCTTTGCAAGCCTCCGTTGCTGCGATGAATTCAGCTTCAGTAGTTGATAATGCAACACATTTTTGCAACTTTGATTGCCATGACACAGCTCCCCCTGAAAAGTTAATCAAGTATCCTGAAGTTGATTTTCTAGAATCAACATCTCCGGCCATATCTGCATCAGTATAGCCAACCAACACAGGGTTGTCTTCTCCAAAACATAAGCATAGTTTGGAGGTTCCTCGAAGATACCTGAGAATCCACTTAACAGCATCCCAATGTTCCTTACCTGGATTAGAAAGAAATCTACTTACCACTCCTACAGCGTGAGCGATATCTGGCCGTGTACAAACCATGGCATACATCAAACTTCCTACTGCTGAAGCATATGGAATCCGCTCCATCTTTCTTCTCTCATCATCTGTTGACGGGCTTTGCTTGGTGCTCAATCTAAAGTGGTTAGCAAGAGGACAGCTAACTGCTTTAGTTTTCTCCATGTTGAACCGTTGAAGTACCTTCTCGATGTACTTCTCCTGAGACAACCATAACTTCTTGGCTTCTCGGTCTCGCATAATCCTCATCCCAAGGATCTGTTTTGCTGGCCCCAAGTCTTTCATGGCGAAGAACTTGCTTAGCTGTTCTTTTAAGCTATTAATTCTGGAAACATTCCGGCCAACAATCAACATATCATCTACATAGAGCAATAGGATGATGAAATCATCGTCAGAAAACTTCTGAGCGAACACACAATGGTCTGAAGTTGTCTTCTTGTAGCCGTGTTGCCCCATCACCGACTCGAACTTCTTGTACCACTGCCTTGGTGCCTGTTTTAAGCCATAGAGGCTTTTCCTCAATCTACAAACGTAGTCCTCTTTCCCCTTTTGCTGGAAACCGTCTGGTTGCTCCATGTATATCTCCTCTTCCAAATCACCATGTAGGAAGGCAGTTTTTACATCCATCTGTTCAACCTCCAGGTTGAGGCTTGCTGCTAATCCCAGCACCGTGCGTATTGAGGTCATTTTCACAACTGGTGAGAATATTTCATCAAAGTCAATGCCTTTCCTTTGATTGAAACCTTTGACGACCAATCTTGCTTTGAATCTCGGAAGGGAATTGTGTTCATCATGCTTCATCTTGAACACCCACTTATTCTTCAAAGCTCTCTTGCCTTTCGGCAACTTCACCAGCTCAAACGTCTTGTTCTCATGCAAGGATTTTATCTCGTCTTGCATGGCTTCTATCCACTTCTCCTTATGTTCATCATCAATAGCTTCTTCAAAGCTGTCGGGTTCTCCCCCGTCAGTGAGTAACACATACTCATGTGGAGAATATCTGGTAGACTGTTGCACAACTCTTCCAGATCTTGTGTGATAAGGAGGGTTATTGAGGATTGGTGGTTGAGGTTGATCCTCCTCGTCTGCATCATCATCACCATTGTCCTCGTTACCTTCAGTATCTGCTAGTTCATCTTCATTAGGAAGACCAGGGGCTTCAGGTTGATTATCCTGAACATCATCTCCAACTTGTCTCGGCACCACTGTTGGAGGCAACTCAAACTCAGCAGAATCATCAGTGGACTTCTCTACTTTGTCAATGTCTTCAATTGTTTGGTCCTCAACGAACACGACATCTCGACTCCTGACGAGCTTCTTTTCCACCGGATCATAGAACTTATAGCCAAGCATGTCTTGACCATAGCCGATGAATACACACTCCCTTGTCTTGACATCAAGTTTGCTCCTTTCATCTTTCGGAACATGGACATAGGCTTTGCAGCCAAATACCCGTAATTGATCATAAGAGATATCTCTTCCTAACCAAATCTTTTCTGGAGCCTTGTACTGAAGAGGGACACAGGGTGAATGGTTCAGCACATAGGCTGCTGTAACTAGAGCTTCACCCCAGAAAGCCTTTGGTAACTTTGAATGAGAGAGTAAACATCTGGTTCTCTCGATCAAAGTTCTGTTCATCCTCTCAGCCAAGCCATTCAACTGGGGAGTTTTAGGAGGTGTGAACTGATGTCGAATACCATGCTCTTTACAGTAAGCATCAAATTGACCCTGGTATTCACCGCCATTGTCTGTCCGGATGCACTTCAACTTCTTACCAGTCTCTCTTTCCACCAAGGTCAGAAACTGTTTGAAAACTTGAAACACTTGATCCTTGGTCTTCAGCGTGTATACCCATGTCTTTCGTGAATGATCATCAATAAAGGTCACGAAATATCGGGCACCACCGAGGGACTTCTTGAAAGGCCCACATACATCTGAGTGTACCAGATCCAACACATTTTGCCTTCTGGAAGGAGGGAATCTTTTGAACGAAACTCTGTTTTGTTTCCCAGCTAAACAGTCAGCACACTTCTTCAACTGGATCTGGTTTAGACCTGGTAAGGCGTTCTTCTTTACCAAACGCGCCATTGACTTCTCACTCATGTGGCCAAGACGTCTATGCCACAACTTGATATTGCTATCATTCTCCGCAACATTTATAACTTGTTGGGAGATGCTCGCCTGGGTCACGTACAACTTTGACTGCTTCGTGCCCCGCGCCACCACCAATGAGCCCTTCGTGAGCTTCCATTGGCCATTATGGAAGGTATTGCAGTAACCTTCCTCATCGAGCTTGTCTACGGAGATCAGATTCAGGCGCATATCTGGAACATGCCTGACATCTCTTAAAAGTAGCTTCATCCCATTCATGGTCTCTAGGCAAACATCACCTTTGCCTACAACTGTTGAGAAATTGGCATTTCCCATCTTTACACGACCAAAGTCTCCAAGTGTGTAAGATGAGAAGAGTTCTCTCCGTGGCGTCGCATGAATGGTAGCCCCACTATCAATCACCCAGGTCATCTCTTGGGTTGTCAGATTGATAATGTCGTCATCGTAGACAACGTTGAACTCACCAAAGGAGTTCGTTTCATCATCACTGCTTTCTTCGGGCTTCACCTTTTTGCCTTTGTTCTTCTTCTGGTCATTCTGGAACTGTCGGCAAAATCTTTTGATATGCCCCTTCTTTTTGCAGTAATGGCACTCAACATTTGCAAATTTGTTGGATTTACCTCTGCTCTTATCTCTGTTACTCTGGCTCTTATTTTGACTTCTCCCCCTGGTCGTAACAGCCAACACCTCTGACTGTGAAGAAGATGTTCCTTGTGATCGGCGTCTCATTTCTTCATTCAGAATGCCACTCTTGACTGTCTCCATGTTTACCACACCGTTGGGTGCAGAATTGGTGATTGAAACCTTCAAGGTTTCCCATGACTCTGGGAGTGTTGCCAGCACCATAAGAGCAAGTACCTCGTCATCGAACTTTATGCCCATTCCCGACAACTGATCGACAATCCCTTGTATTTCATTAAGGTGATCTGCCACAGTTGTCCCTTCTACATATTTTACTTGCATTAATTTTGTCAAGTAAAATAATTTGTTGTTACCTGTTTTAGAGGCATACAACTCTTCGAGCTTGTCCCATAACGACCTTGCATGTGTCACACCAGAAATGTGGTTGTACACATTGTCTTCAACAAATTGCCGTATGTAGCCGCACACTTGGTTGTGCTCAAATTCCCAGTCCTCGTCTGACTTATCTTCAGGTTTCTGAGAACTGAACACCGGCAGGTGCATCTTTGTCACGAACAGGAGATCCTTCATCTTGTTTCTCCATAAGTGATAATTTGTGCCATTCAGGTTGACCATCTTGCTTGTCCTCGCCTCCATTTAGATCAGAATTTGACAGACTTCTGCAATCTAAAAAAAATTCCGACGGTGAATAGTAACCGTGGATATGAATAGTGCCCGTATGGATGAATAGTACTCGTACGTATGAATAGTACCGTACGTATGAATAGTACTCTAACCAAAGCTCTGATGCCACTTGTTAGGACCCGGTGGCACTAAACATTACTGCACAGCGGAATAAAATAAATGATCAACGAAACCAAAAATAAATGACACAATATTTAACGTGGTTCACCTAAAACGTTTAGGCTACGTCCACAAATCCGACACCAACTTCCACTAAAACATTTAGCAGGCATACAAAGAGAGACTTCCCCAATAATTTGGAGGTACAACAATTCCTGAGTTCTACCCAAAATAGTGGCGCACACAAAAGTGTTTCCCGAAAAATACCCGACTAGTATTTCTACTCACTATTTTGTCACTCCCCTGTTAGGAAACATTCCTAAAGGAAATACATCTCTCTCCCTCTCAAACTCTTTCTTCTTAAGTTTTGATATATTTTTTTTGGTGTGTTATACAATGAAATGGAAGGGGGTATTTATAGTTTTGAGATAGGGACCAAAAGTGCAAATCTCACCTACCAAGAAGGATCAATTTGCAATATTCTCATCTCACCTACCACTCATTGCATCATTGCTTATCTCACTAAGGAGAGTTGCATCATTGCTTACCTCTCCCATACATCACCATAATTGTTGGAAAAACTAACAAGAGGCGGATTTAGGATTTGAAGCTAATGGGTTCAGAATTCTAATCTCTTTAAGCTATTGGGTTTTAAATTACTATTTTATACATTCTTAATGAATTTCTTTATACAAATACAGGGGTTGGACCGAAATTATTGGGTTCGTCGAACCCGCAAGAAGCATGCTAGCTCTGCCCTGGGGGTGGCGGCATTTTTTTTCCTTCCCCGAGTAGGTTTTGATCAATTTGTTTCGGAGTCTAAAAAATATATACTTTTCTTGACTAGGTTTAATTCAATTTTATTTCGCTCACTTTTGTTAGAAAAGAAAATGGAAATGATTACTTATTTCTGCCTAAATTGATTTTGGCGAGGTTAAATTATTTAACGATTTTTTTAATTTCTTCTCTTTTCTTCAATTCTTTTTGCTTTTGGGTTCCTTCTTCGTCCATTCTCTTAGAGGTGAATTAATTTGGTTGGTGGTTACTGGGGATACAATAAGTTGTCAAAGATAGAAATGACAAAGAATATTGCCTCAATAGTATAGAAATTAGTTGATTGTTGCTTCATTTCCGTTATTTCACTAACACATACATAAGAGGAGGTTTGATTATAGCTTTTGGGAAAATAACGTCATTACGTCAGTATGTATATTTGGTCGAGACATAATCACTTTTGAGGGAAAAAAAAATTAAACCTCAGTAGTTTGGCTTGTGTTAGAGGTGAAATTCACAAATACTGATATGGATATAGTTTTCTAAAATGGATTTAGTGAACTTAATTTGTAATAAATGGTTATAGAAATTAAAATGTGGCTAATGATAACAAGGCCAAATTAAAATTATTCCAAGGCATGTGCTAATAACTATGAAGAAGAGTGATGAACTGAAAAAGGTTTTTGCTATTATATTGTTACTGTTGATCGTACTGTTCATCCAAATATCAATCCCATTTGATGCCCAAGAAGACTTTCTTATGACAATCAAAATATTATTAATATTTATTATGCATGAATTAACCGAAATGTATGCTGCTTATAAGTATTTTATTTTTCAATATCGAAGATATTGGATTGCTTATCATTTCATAGATGAATATTCTTTTATATCGCGCGAAGCGCGTACATATTCACTAGTGAGCCTTATAATCGCATTAACTTAAACCGATTTCTATTGAGCCAGTCGCTTTCAATTATTATGACTTATAAGTCGCATTCAGCTATTGCGTTATATAGCTCACATCCATCTATTATGATTTATAAATCGTTCAGTTATTGCAATTTATAAGTTGCATTCGGTTATTGCAACTTATAAGTCGCGTTCAGCTATCGCAACTTATAAGTCGCGTTCAGCTATTGCAGCTATTGCGGTTTTGTAAGGTGCATTCGCTAATTGCGATTATAAGTCGCATACAAATGCAATATAAATCTTATAAATTGCATTTTAAATCTTATATATCGAATTTCTCGGACTTGTGAATCACATTTCCATGTTCGATTTCTGGCATCTATATTAATATCTCCCGTTTATTTTTTCCATTATGATTTATCCTTACTATAAATGCATTTTACAAAAAGAAAATTAATATCTTTAAAAATCAACACATCATTGAAATTTTTGCATAGCAAAATGCACATTTTGAAAAATAAGTTATGAAGTGCCAATATTATTATCGCACGATAAAATTTACTATATATTGAAATTACAAAAAAAAAAACGCATATGTTTAATAGGGTTTTTTTTATTTTTTAGTTGATAAATTTGATATTTTAGTTTAATATTAAGAGTAAGTGGGTAAAATGATCTTTATATTAATTTTTAGGTCACAAGATCGACAATGCTCAAAGTTGGTTGAAGTTGAAAAAAAGAATACTTGAAGTTAAAGTTGGAATTGTCATTTCAATGAAATACATCTCAATTTAATATTATTAATTTCAAATTAAGTTAAAGTCGAAATAATTGACCAAATTGTAAAATAATTATTGATTGTAAATAATATTTTAACACAAAATTGAAATAATATAATAATACTTATAAATAAATTTGCTCATTACAACACTTACAAACAACACATTAATCAATATTTGTATTCAGCTGTAAAAAAAACTTATGGATAAAACTAAATCTACGTACTCCCTGGCAAATTTCAAAAGTGTTATTGTATAGGGTAAAATATGTTTATATTAAATGATCGCATGAGAAAGTAACACGTGGAGCCGAATACTTTAGATAGTTGAATCTGAAGGCAACGATTCTGTGTGTTACCGGAGAGAATGATACTCATAAAAGCGAAATAAATGACTGTCACCCGATAGCATTTAATGAGGAGTATTCTACAGCATTAAGTCTATAGTCTGTTACAAGAAATATGACATTCACCATGCCGTTACACATTCTTCAATAACCCTCATAATTGACATTAAAGAGGGGCTTGATCCTAGGACCTTATTCCCCAAGTGTAGATACAAATAAGGAGCTCTATTATAATTGTAAAGGATACAAATTTTCTGATAAATATACCCTACACTCTATTCAAACTTAATATAATTTTATCTTCTTGTTTACTGATATCGTTGCTATTGTCCCTAGAAGCCCTACTTCCGGAATTACTGTTTCTGCTATTTTATCTTCATCTCAAGGCTAATTATTATATTTTTGTCCAATTCATCTATTATTTCGGGATTAAATTAATTCACTTGTCTATATATCATGTATAAATTCAACTGTACCGTTTTACGGGTAAACAGTTTGGCGTCCACCGTGGGGCTTAGATAGTTGTGTAATTAAGTTGGTCCTTGCCTCTTTTACTAACGTTGTTTGATTATTTGTTCTAACCAAAAAAATCATAGAAAATGGTAGATAATGGTGTTAACAACACACTCAATCTTGAGGCCCAAGAAAATCAGCATCAGCATGAGGATTCAATCAGTGATTGTCACGACCTAAGTTCTTCCTTCGTGAACTGTTGTGACGACACCTAGTCTCTACGACTAGGTAAGCCTAACAAATTGAAAAAAAGGAAATGAAATTACGGGTAAAACATAATAAAAGAGTTTAAAATACCGCTCGGCATATACAATACACACTCTAAAAATTGAATCAAACTCCCAAAACCCGGAATCTCATGAAATCACAAGCTACAGAAAACTACATAGTGTTCTAACTCCATAATGTCTAATCAAAGGTAAATATAGGAAATCTAAAGCTAAGAGGAGAATAGAGAGGGACTTCTAGGTCTACGGACGCGGCAGATATACCTCGAAGTCTCTGAATTGCCTCACCTCACGGATAGTATAGCTGAGCAGAAGAACCTGGATCTGCACACAAAAAACATGTGCAGGAAAGGGCATGAGTACACCACAACGGTTCCCAGTAAGTACCAAGCCTAACCTCGGTCGAGTAGTGACGAGGAAGGTCAGGACCCTACTAGTTATATATATATATATATAAACAAGGTTGAACAGTATGAAATGCGATAGTATAATTATAAATACTAACAGTCGATAAGGAATAAAATCACAAAAAGGATATAACCTAGTACATAGAGATAGTAACATGAGATCTCCCAGGATATCGTCACGTAGTCCCAAACGTAAACATGAAGAGGATCTCCCGGGATATTATCCCGTAGTTCGAATTATAAATATGCAGGGAATCTCCCGGAACACCGATTCGTAGTCCCAAAGTAAACATACAGAGGGATCTCCTGGGATATCGTCCCGTAGTCCCAAAATAAACACACAACAGTCTCAAGAAAGAATCTACAGTTCATACCAAGAAGACAGAAATTTCTATTCTAAACATGCTGCACAGAATTCAAGTAAATAGTTTAAGCAGACAGAACAGTTAAGTCACTTAAGCATGCTTTCCTAAGCTAAACAATAGGCTTTAAATACAAGTAGTGTTCAACCAAAGTAAACACAAATATTTACTTAATGAAAATGGAGTTTTTCAACAATTAGCACGTGTACGCACTCGTCACCTCACGTACACTACACTCATATAAAAATAGTACCAAATTCCTATGGGGAGTTCCCCCACACAAGGTTAGACAAGCCACTTACCTCGAACTAGCTCAAAATGAATCTGAAGCCACGCTCTAGCCACGAGTATCCAACTCCGAGTGGCCCAAATCTAATCAAATAAATTTCATAATGTAAATATAACTACAAACAATGAATTTAGCTAAAGGAATCGAAGCTAAGGTAAGAAAATAGAAATATACCCAAAAATCCTTCCTGGGCCCACATCTCGGAATCGGGTAAAAAATTACGGATTATGAACACCCATTCACTCGCGAGCACACTCGAACAAAAATTACCAAAATCTTACTCAAAACTCGGATTTTCAATTGGGGAAGTTTCTCCCATTTTCATATTTTTGCCCTCAATTTCCTTAATTAGAAGAGGAAAACAACAATAGATTATATTATTATGATCAAAATCGAGTTAGAATTCATTACCCAATGATTCTTCTTCAAAACCCCTCGAAATATCATCTCCCACCGAGCTCCAATTCGATTTTTGTGTTATGAAATTTCAAACCCTCGAATTTTCTATATATGCCCAGTGATTTTCGCATCAGCGGTTCATGGGGACGCACTTGCGGTCCCGCACCTGCGACTTGGGTTCCGCATCTGCGGAATTTCATTAACTCCTTAGGCACCGCATCTGCGCTCCCTTCTCCGCAGATGTGGTCCGCTTCTGCGGTCCTTGAGCCGCATCTATGATCACTGGCCATTATGCCCCTAACCGCACCTGCGACCTCCTTCATCGCTTCCGTAGGTGCGAAAATACCAGAAGCAACAAACTTCAGAATAGCCTAAGGCCAAATTCAACTTCCATTAAGCATCCGAAACTCACCCGAGGCCCCCAGGACCTCAACCAAACATACCAACCAAACCTAAAACATCATACGAGCTTAATCCAACCATCAAATCATATCAAACAACAATAACACCACGAATCACCCTCTAATCCAAGCCTAATGAATATGAAATCACAAGAATTCTACAACCGATACCGAAACCAACCAAACCATGTCTGATTAACCCCAAATATTTCACACAAGTCACATTCGACACTACGGAGCTATTCCAACTTTCGAAATCGGATTTCGACCCCGATATCAAAATTTCACTATCGATCCGGAAACTTCAAAAATTTAGGTCCGGCCTTTCAAGCCTAAATAAGCTACGGACCTGCAGAACACAATCCGAGCACGCCCCTAAGCTCAAAATCACCCAACGGAGCTAACTAAATTGACAGAATTCCATTCTGATGCCGTATTCACACTGCTCCAGTTACGGTCCAAATTATAAAGCTTAAGCTCTCATTTAGGGACTAAGTGTCCCAAAATACTCTGAAACTCCAAACGAATCCTCCCGACAACTCACAATTGCAGAAATAAACACGAGGAAAATAGTTAATAGGGGATCGGGGCGTTAATTCTCAAAACGATCGGCCGGGTCGTTACATCCTCCCCCTCTTAAAATATTTGTTCGTCCTTGAACGAGCATAATGACATACCTGAAGTGGTAAAAAGATGAGGGTAATGGCTGTGCATATCCTGCTCGGTCTCCCACGTCGCCTCCTCGATCGGCTGACCCCGCCACTGAACCTTCACTGATGCAATGTTCTTTGACCTCAACTTTCGAACCTGCCTATCTAATATTGCCGCTGGCTCCTCAACATAAAATAGATCCTTGTCCAATTGGACTGAACTGAAATCCAATACGTGTGACGAATCGTCGTGATACTTCCGTAGCATCGAAACATAAAATACCGGATGATCTCCTGCCAAGCTGGGAGGTAAGGCAAGCTCATAAGCAACCTCCCCAACACATCGCAATTCCTCAAAAGGACCAATAAACCTCGGACTCAATTTCCCCTTCTTCCCAAATCTCATAACACCCTTCATAGGTGAAACCCGAAGCAAGACCCGCTCTCCAACCATATAGGAAACATCACGAACCTTCCGGTCCGCATAACTCTTCTGTATGGACTGGGCTGTACGGAGTCTATCCTGAATCACATTAACCTTCTCCATGGCATCCTGAACCAAGTCTGTGCCCAATAATCTATCCTCGCCCGGCTCGAACCAACCCACCGGCGATCTACACCGCCTACCATACAAAGCCTCATAAGGTGCCATCTGAATGCTGGACTGATAACTGTTATTGTAGGCAAACTCCACCAGTGGCAAGAACTGATCCTAAGAAACTCCAAACTCCATCACACACGCACAAAGCATATCCTCAAGAATCTGAATAGTGCGCGCAGACTGTCCATCCGCCTAGGGTTGAAATAATGTGCTCAACTCTACCCGAGTACCCAACTCATGTTGTACGGCCCTCCAGAATCGTGATGTGAACTGAGTACCTCTATCTAAAATGATAGAAACTGGAATACCATGATGATGAACAATCTCCCAGATATAAATCTCCGCTAACTGCTCTGAAGGATAGGTAGTACATACATGAATGAAATGCGTGGACTTGGTCAGCCGATCCACAATCACCCAAATGGCATCAACCTTCCTCAAAGTTCGTAGGAGTCCAACTACGAAGTCCATGGTGATCCGCTCCCACTTCTACTCCGGAATCTCTATCTATTGAAGAAATTCACCCGGTCTCTAGTGCTCATACTTTACCTGCTGACAATTGAGGCATCGAACTACAAACCCAACTATATCTTTCTTCATCTGCCTCCATCAATAGTGCTGTCTCAAATCATGATACATCTTCTCGGCACCCGTATGGATGGAATACCGCAAACTATGGGCCTCATCTAGAATCAACTCCCGAAGCCCATCAACATTGGGTACACATATCCGACCCTGCATCCTCAATACCCCATCATCACTAATGGTCATATCTCTGGCATCATCATACAGAACCTTGTCCTTGAGGACAAGCAAATGAGGGTCATCAAACTGACACTCTCTGATACGATCCAACAAGGAAGATCGAGAAATCACACAAGCTAGAACCCGACTAGGCTCCGAAATATCCAATCACATAAACTGGATGGCTAAGGCCTAAACATCCATTGCCATAGGCCTCTCCGCTGCTGGTAAATAAGCCAAACTCCCCAAACTCTCCGCCCGGTGACTCAAAGCATCGGCCACTATATTGGCCTTGCCCGGGTGATACAAGATAGTGATAGCATAGTCCTTCAGCAGCTCTAACCATCTCCTCTGGTGCAAATTAAGGTCCTTCGACTTGAACAAATGTTGTAAACTCCTGTGATCAGTATAGATCTCACAAGGAATACCGTACAAATAAAGACGCTAGATCTTCAAGGTGTGAACAATAGCAGCTAACTCGATATCATGGACATGATAATTCTCATGTACTTTCAACTGTCTGGACTCGTAGGCAATCACCCTACCATCCTGCATCAATACCGCTCCAAGTCCAATCCTCGAGGCATCACAATAAATAGTATAAGACCCCAAACCTGTAGGCAATATCAATATTGGGGCCGTAGTCAAACCAGTCTTGAGCTTCTGTAAGTTCTCCTCACACTCTTTTGTCCACTTGAATTGAGCACCCTTCTGAGTCAGCGTGGTCATAGGTGCTGCAATAGATGAAAATCCCTCAACAAATCGGCGGTAATAACCCGCCAAGCCAAGAAAACTATGGATCTCTATAGCTGAGGATGGTCTGGGCACACTCTGCACTTCTTCCACCTTCTTCAGATCCACCTTGATCCCTTCATTCGATACCACATGACCCAAGAATGCCATGGAATCCAACTAAAATTCACATTTCGAGAACTTCACATATAATTTCTTTTCTCTCAAAGTTAAAGCATTGTCTTTAGGTGTTGCTCATGATCTCCCCGACTACGAGAGTACACCAGAATGTCATCAATGAAGACAATGATGAATGAGTTAAGATATGGCCGGAACACACTGTGTATCAAATGCATAAATGTTGTTGGGGCATTGGTCAGCCCATATGACATGACAAGGAACTCGTAATGACCATACCGAGTCCTGAAAGCAGTCTTCGGGATATCTGGCTCCCAAATCTTCAATTGATAATAACCTGAATGCAAGTCAATATTTGAAACACTAGTGCACCCTGTAACTGGTCAAACAAATCATCAATACAGGGAAAAGGATACATGTTCTTCGTTGTAATTTTGTTTAACTGGCGATAATCAATGCACATACGCATAGAACCATCTTTTTTCTTCACAAACAAGAATGGAGCACCCCAAGGTGATACACTGGGCCGAATAAAACCTTTGTCAAGCAATTCCTGCAACTGCTCCTTCAACTCCTTCAACTCAGGAGGAGCCATACGATAAGTAGGAATAGAAATGGGCTAAGGGCCCGACAACAAATCAATGCCGAAATCAATATCTCTGTGGAGTGGCATAACCGAAAGATCAGTTGGAAACATATTAGTGAAATCCCATACTACTAGGATTGAATAAACTGTAAAGGTATCAATATTGACATCTCTCACATAAGCTAGATACGCGTCATACCCCTTCTCAACCATGCGCTGAGCTTTAAGAAATGAAATAACTCTACTGGGAGTGTGATCTAAAGTACCCTTCCACTTTAGTCGCGGTACACCTAGCATAGCCAGCATCACGGTTTTGGTGTGACAATCAAGAATAGCATAATGGGGCGACAAATAGTCCATGCCTAAGATAACATCAAAATACCATGCTAAGCAATAATAAATCACCTCTGGTCTCAAAACCACTAAGAGCAATCAAACATAACCGATAAACACAATCCATAATAAGAGAATCTCCCACAGGAGTAGAAACATAAACAGGGGAACTCAAAGAATCCCGAGATACACCCAAATGCAGGGCAAAATAAGAGGACACACAAGAATAAGTGGAGCCTGGATCGAATACAACTGATGCATCTCTATGACAAACTAAGACAATACATGTGATGACAGAATCGGAGGCGCAACCTCAGTACAGGCAGGAAGGGCATAGTATATGTCCTGGCCTCCCCCTCTAGGGTGACCTCTAGCTCCCCGACCTCTACCTCGGGCTGGATGGGCAGGTGGGGTAGTCACTGGTGCTGTAATCATAGCCTGAGGACTTAGTGGAGCACGTTATGGCTGAGAAGGTTGTGGAGGTGCACCCCTCCTAAGACTGGGGCAATCTCTCACTATATGGCGTGTGTCGACACACTCAAAACAAACTCTAGGAAGATGTGGCGACTGTGACTGGATCAGGATAGGTCTGCTGGACTGACCACCAAAAGCACCCCATACAGGAGGCACACTAGATACTGGAGGTGCATAATAAGGCTCTTGAGGTCTAGGAGGAGCTGGAACACCACTAGCTGCTGGAAGAGCTGAATGAACGCGGTGAATCATATAACCCCTACCATGACGAATTGCAGCTGAGGCATGGGCACCTGAATAATGGGCTGACTCTCGAGATATCTTAGTCTGTCTCTCCTCTCTATCCCGAGCATTTATGCCCTCTACTCTCCTAGCAATACTCACCACCTGCTGATAAGAGATATCCATCTCCAACTCCAGGGCCATGCTAGATCTGATGCTGGAAATAAGCCCCTCAATGAACCGGCGAACTCACTTACCGTAGAAACCAAGGCCGGTGCATGCCTAGCCAAGTCAGTGAAATGGACAGCATACTCCGAAACAGTCATAGTACCCTAGAGCAAATGCTCAAATTCTGTGTGCCATGCGTCCCTGAGGCTCTGAGGAACATACTCCCTCAAAAACATATCTGAAAACTGGGTCCATGTAAGGGAAGCTGCCTCAGCAAGGCTGTCCAACTCAAAAGTACACCACCACTAATAGGTGTTCCTTGAAGCTAGAAGGCAGTGAAAAAAACCACACTCGATCCTGATATACCCATAGTGCAGAGGATACGGTAGCACTCCTACAAAAATCCCAGAGCATCATCTGATGCTAGACCACTGAATATAGGAGGATTGTACTTCTTGAACCTCTCAAGCCTCTGCTGCTCATCCTCTGAGCTGCTACCCTGTCCTTAGGCTAAACTGGGGCTATAAGCGGTACCGATATAACTGCTGGGATCTGATCAACCTGGACCCACTACTTAGGAGTGCGGGTTGTGGGAGTCTGTGCTCCTTCCTCGGCCTGAGATGTGGCTGCAGCAAGGGGAATTAACCATGCCTAAGCTATAGTGGTGTACATGCTCACGAACTGTGCAAGGGTCTCTTGAAGAGCTGGAATAGTAGTAGTAGTAGGCGTATCATATGCCTGGACTTTGACTGGAGCTGTTGGTGGCTCCTCTGTGGTAGCTCGCGTGGGTGCTCTGGCTGCACCACGTGCGCGTCCTCGACCTCTATCCCGACCCCGACCTCTGGAGGCTCTAGCAGGGGGCGCGGGTGCCTAGTCCTATCCGGTAGCACGTGTCCTCACCATTTGTTAGAAAATAGAAGACAAAGGTTTAGAGTTTCGATATCCAATATCTCGCACGACAAGGAAATCAAATGAAGTGGAATTTTCCTAATAGTTACGTAGCCTCTCGTAGATAAGTACAGACGTCTCCATACCGTTCCACGAGACTCTAATAAACCGGCTTCTGATTCATGACTCCTATGAACTTAGAGCTTTGATACCAACTTGTCACGATCCAAGTTCTCCCTTTGTGAACTGTCGTGACGGCTCCTAGTCTCTACGACTAGGTAAGCCTAACAAATTGCGGAAAAAGGAAATGAAATATGAAACTAGCAAGTTGCGAGTAAAACATAATAAAAGAGTTTAAAATGATGCTCGGCATATAGAATACACACTCTCAAAACTTGAATCAAACTCCCAAAACTCAGAATCTCATGAAATCACAAGCTATAGAAAACTACATAGGTAAAAATAGGAAATCTAAAGCTAAAGGGAGACTAAAGAGTGACTTTTAAGTCTGCGGATGCGGCAGATATACCTTGAAGTCTCTGATATTACCCGCCTCACTGATAGAACGGCTAAGCAAAAAAACGTGGATTTGCACACGAAAAATATATGCAGTAAAGGGCGTGAGTAAACCACACCGGTACCTAGTAAGTACCAAGCCTAACCTCGGTTGAGTAGTGACGAGAAAGGTCAGGGCCAACTATATATATATAAAATAGTATAAAATACGGTAATATAATTATAAATACTAACAGTCAATAAGGAATAAAATCACAGAAAGAATATAACCCAGTACACAGAGATAGCAACAGGGGATCTCCCAGGATATCGTCCCATAGTCCCAAATGTAATGTGCAGAGGATCTCCCAGGATATCATCCCGTAGTCCGAATCATAAATAAGCAGGGAATCTCCAAGAATACCAATTCGTAGTCCCAAAGTAAATATCCAGTATAGGGGGATCTCCCGGGGATCTCGTCCCGTAGTCCTAATTGTAAATGTGCAGGGGGATCTCCTAGAACATCGATCTGTAGTCCCAAAGTAAACATGCAGAGGGATCTCCCAGGATATCGTCTCGTAGTCCCATAGTAAACACACAACAGCCTCAAGAAAGAATCTACAGTTCTATCCAAGTTCTACCTAGAAGATAGAGATTTCTATTCTAAACATGCTGCACAGAATTCAAGTAAACAGTTTAAGTAGATAGAATAGTTAAGTCACTTAATCATACTGTCCTAAGCTAAACAATAGGCTTTAAATACAAGTAGTATTCAACAAAATGAAACACAGATATTTACTCAATGAAAATAGGGTTTTTCAACAATTAGCACGTGTACGCACTCGTCACCTCACGTACACGGCACTCATATAACAACAGTACCAAAATCCTAGGGGGAGTTCCCCCAGACAAGGTTAGACAAGCCACTTACCTTGAACCAGCTCAAAATCAATCTGAAACCACGCTCTAGCCACGAATATCCAACTCCGAGTGGCCCAAATCTAATCAAATAAATTTTATAATGTAAATATAACTACAAACAACAAATTTAGCTAAAGGAATCGAAGCTAAGGTAAGAAAATAGAAAACGCCCAAAATTCCACCTCGGGCCCACATCTCAAAATCGGGTAAAAAATTACGGATTATTCACTCGCGAGCACACTCGAACAAAAATCACCAAAATCCGACGCCAAAATCTCACTCACAATTCGGATTTTCAATTGGGGAACTTTTCTCCCATTTTCAAACTTTTGCCCTCAAATTCTTTAATTAGAAGAGAAAAACAATAATAGATTATAGTATTATGATCAAAATCGAGTTAGAATTCATTACCTAATGATTCTAGTTCAAAACCCCTCGAAAAATCGTCTCCCACTGAGCTCCAATTAAATTTTTGTGTTATAAAATTTCAAACCCTCGAAATTTCTATATCTGCCAGCGATTTCCGCATCAGCGGTTCATGGGGCCGCACCTGCAACTTGGGCTTTGCATCTGCAGAATTTCATTAACTCCCTAGGCACCGCACCTGTGCTCACTTCTCCGTAGATGCGGTCCGCTTCTGCGGTCCTTGAGCCTCATCTACGGTCACTGGCCATTTTGCCCCTAATCGCACCTACGACCTCCTTCATCGCTTCCATAGGCTGCACCTGGGGGCTCCTCTCCGTAGGTGCGCAAATAACAGAAGCAGCAAACTTTAGAATATCCTAAGTCCAAATTCAACTTTCATTAAGCATCTTAAACTCACCCGAGGCCCTCGGGACCTCAACCAAACATACCAACTGTCGCGCCCCATTTTTCTCATGAAATCGGGTTTATGACATTTAGTATGGGACAACTCGTTCCTTTTGGGAATTGGGTTTTGCATTTGAAGAGTCTCCACCTAATGATTTAAGGTGTATTAGGACACCTATAAGGTTCACTTCTAAGTTTTTTTGATAACCAGAGATAGGGTAAGAGCTTGAAATTATCCCAAGGGGAAGGTGTTAGGCACCCCTCGGGATCCATTAGTGTGGTTCTCGGCAGACAATTTATTGTGAATTTAGCAAATAGACAAGTATGGGCTCAAATATTAGGGGATTTAAATTTAAAAGAAGAGTTTTAAAAAAAGTTTGCAAATAAATGGAAAGAGAGTCCTAGGTTTATATTTAATATGGATCACATCAACGCGATACCCGGTATGACACTCCTCAAAAGAGAGGATACACGTGGTATTAGCGCACCGATCATCATATCCATATCTACCCTTCCCACCCCGTTAAGGTATTAAAGCGCGGATTGGCCTCGATTACTATTGTATGCTATTACCTGTCCCATTCCTATCAATCCTGGAGGAGCTTAGGACTACTATTCCTAAAGGGGAGGGATACTAGGCTGATTGGTTTCAAAGGGTAAAAATCTAAGGCGACATACAAAACACATACTGCATGTTGGGGAAAGCATATAAACAGATAAAGGCCCATATACACCTCCTTAAACAAAAAGCACATAACTAGCATGACTTGCACATATTTTTTAGGTCTGATTAAAATACTAAAGACGAGGGGAGTTTGATTATTGAAGCAGATTTGTTTATTACATAACTCAAATAAGAAGTCCGAATCTGGTCTGCCTGCTGGTTGTAGCAATTAACAAAGGCGGATTCAGTTTTTTATGGTTATTACTCTAAGGCTTGCCTAAGTATTTAGATGGGGTCCTATAGGCATGCTATCTACTTAATTCAGAATGTAACGAAACAACGATAACTCAAAATGAATTGTTTGAAATCCTATAGGCATGCTCGCTAAACCTCGTTAAATAAGGGAGTTAGATTACATAAAACTGATTCAGAAAAGACTAATTTTAAAACAGACTAGTTTCAGGTTCTGCATGCGATGGTATCTAATATTGCTGATTTTAATTCCTATAGACATGATATCTAACATTGAATGTGAATGGAAACGAACCAGATTTACTTGGGAATCCCTATAGGCATGATTTCTATATATTACTGATTTCGATATTATGAACATAACACTTATTTATGGCCGTTTAGAACCTAAAGCATGATATCTAAGTGGCATGCAGTATGTAAATAAGTCCTATAGGTAGGTTATCTAGGTGAGACATTGACCATGAAGAAATTGAGATAAACCCTACAGACATGGTGTCTAAAAAATGTGTAGAATTGAACACAAAGAATTTAAACAATCCTATAGGCATGCTTTCTACCCTTGAGCATACATAGTTACCCAACCCTTTTTCACTAGCCAGCCCCTAAATGTTTATTACAAATTATTACAAACCAGTAATAATGAATTACACTAGAAAAGTACGAAGAAAATTTACAACCAGAGGAAGCCTGATTCTTCTTGACTTCCTCTCTGAGTTATGGAATAAATCTCCTCAAAAATGCCATTGATCCAAAGCCTTTCTTAGAAAAGGCTAGAGTGTGTCAGAGTTCCCTAAGGGTCTCAAAAGGACCTCGGGCAGTGCTCACACCCAAGTTACATAACCAGAATAGGGATGAGTGCAGTGTGGAAATGTCAGCCCTTATGTGTCCAAGTTTAGAGGGAGCTCATGGGTCCCAAGGCAAGGCTCACATAATGGGGGCAGAACTTAAGTCTAAAGTCTAAGAAGATAGTGAAAGTGCAGAAACAGAGTTTTAGAAAAACTAAGGGTAAAAAGGAGAGGGGACAGAGAGACAACCATTAGCATTTCATAGAGCTAATAACATCATACAAAGGGGTCAGGGGATTAGGAGTCCATTGCAAGAGCCTATACATTTAGGCATGGATTAGCTTTGGGCAAGTACAACAATAGAGGGTGCTGACATGCCTATAAAACAATCAGAATACACAACATCTAGAGGAAACATGAAGGTTATGATCCCAGGGATCAGGTTTGGGTCATGCACAGTAATGTCCAATGTTGTCATGCCCCAAACCAACCACAAGTATTAAACACATTTAGGATTCACAAGTCACGATACATTAATTCAGAAGAGGAAAAGGGAAAATTACAGCATGCTAAATAATGGTACTAGGTTGAATACAAACAGTAGACAAACAAGGATGCAAGAAATAGTAAATAAGCATGTTGTTGTTGGTGCGAAAAATTTAATTAGAACATACCAGTAAGAAATGCAAATACAGAAAAAATAAGCAAGTGTTTATGCCTTGAGTTCGTGTCCTTGAAATAAAAGAAGTATAGGGTATTTAGTTTTTGAAAACGAGTAAGAGAGAGGTAATAAGCTACAAACATGGAAACAATCACGATTCAGAATCAATTATACAAGTGATTGCCTTTAATTAAGGGATCACTTGCTTAACGGGCAGTGACAAGTTCAAAATAAGGAAGGAAATCAATTTGTCAGCAGGTTGACAGTTGCCATAAAAGAAGTAGTAAAACATTAAGTAAGCAATCGAGTCTAGGTACAGAAATACTCTAATTTTGGAAAGGATTTAGTAAGGCAAAACAGGAAAAGAAATCAGTTAACCTTAACAGGCGAGTGAAATCAGAATTTCGCAAAGGAAAAGTTTGAACTCAGTCACAAGTTTAAAGATCATTCAAAGAAGGAAACTCAACATATAAATAGGGTGCATAAGCACTATACATGCGAGGCCAAGCCTGTTGGCAAAAGGAAATAGCATACAATAGTAGCACAAAATTCACTAGATAACAACATTCGAAGCATGATAGACCAGTAGGTCAAGTCACATTGAATCAGTAGTGAGAAAACATAGAATATCAAAGGCATGCGAAGATCTCACAGTAGCAGGTGGGGAAAACCCCCTTTTAAAAATTAGGGTTTCGAGCATAATTGAGTTTTAGAGATGATAGAAAACCAGAGTCAGAAGAATCACACAAAGGAATTAAGAACTTCAAATCGAGTCATGCACTTAAACGAACAGTCTCAGACTCAAAGCCATAGGATTTTCAACAACAGTAGAGTTTTAAAAGAGGATAAACAAATAAATCGGACAAAACTCAAGCAAACAAGCATTCGTCTAATAAACAATCAAAAGAAATTAGGGCTTTTAACATGCAAACTCAGGTAGAAGAATGATATGAGCAAACATAGCAAAACATGTCAAAACTTCGAGAAAAACGCTTAGAAGTCCAAAGCAAACATAGATCTGAAACAGATCTAAAAGAAATCGAAAGAACCTTAGAGGTTAGGGTTTCAAAAGAACCCCAAGTGATGAGAAAGGCCTTAAAAACCATCAATCTAAGCAGGAGAGTCAAAGGTCTGACTCGAATGGCCATGGCTGGCCGAAGAAAAGTCAGAGACGACCGGAGAACAGTCATCGAGCAATACTGGACAAAACCCTTTTAGGATCTAGTCATGAGACCACAGGAATGAACACGTAGGGGTTATTGGAGGTTGATATAGGTCTCTAATAACCTTGGAAGGCCATGGATTAGGATGGCGGCGGCTAGGGTTTGATGTGGTTGTAGAGAGGATTTGGGAGATGAGGGGTTTCAGAAGCGGCGGATTATGAAGAATGAAAGGGTTTGGGGGGGGGAGTCTTTGGGTTTAATTAGGAAAGGATTAATGGGAGTCGTTGATCTAAACGATCAACGGCTGGGATTAGATGGGAGTCCGAATGGGTTGTGGGTCGGTTTGAATGGGAATTGGGTTAGGGTAATTGGGCTTCAAATTGGGGTTCATAATCAGGCTATAATTGAAATAAAATGGGGCTAACATTTAAATAGCCAATTTTTCCTATTTGATTTATAAAAAATAGTAAAATAATTTCTGTAAATCAATTAAAAGTACTAAAATGATTTATAGTACATAATTATTAAATTAAAAATACTGGACTTAATTGTTTATAGATATAAACGTAATTAAATCTAAAAGAGGCTAACATTGCAATTACAAGTAATTTAGTTTAAAAATACTAAATAAATTTGTAAAAATATGCAAAAATTATCTTAGCTATTTTTTAATAAAAATATGAGGATCCAACAAATGAATCACCAAAAATGATAATTTTGGGAATTATTATTGGTTTTTTATGAGTAAAATAGGGGAATAAATTGGTTTTAAAATCTTTTTAAAAAAATTGGAAAAAATGATAAAACATTTGGACATACTTATACATGCATATTTATGCTATTTTGAAAGTACTTTGTATATAAAAAATATACAGGGAAAAATTAGGTATCAACACCAACCAACCCTAAAATATCATACAAGCTTAATCCATCCCTCGAATCACATCAAACAACGATAAAACCACGAATCACCTTCCAATCCAAGCCTAATAAACTTGAAATCTCAAGAATTCTACAACCGATGCCGAAACCAACCAAACCATGTCCGATTGACCCCGAATTTTTCACACAAGTCACATTCAACACTACAGAGTTATCCAACTTTTGGAATCGGATTCCGACCCTGATATCAAAATTTCACTATTGATCCGAAAACTTCAAAAATTCAACTTTCGGCCTTTCAAGCCTAAATAAGCTACAGACCTCCAAAACACAATCCGAGCAAGCCCCTAAACCCAAAATCACCCAACGGAGCTAATGGAAACGATGAAATTCCATTTTGAGGTCGTCTTCACACTGCTCCGGCTACGGTCCAAATTCTAAAGCTTAAGCTCTCATTTAGGGACTAAGTGTTCCAAAACACTTCGAAACACCAAATGAATCCTTCCGGTAACTCACAATAGCAGAAATAAATATGGGGAAAGTAGTTAATAGAGGATCGAGGTGTTAATTCTAAAAATGACCGGCCGGGTCATTACAGTGATACCCACAATGAGGGAAACGAGGCCACACTAGTCCACGGCAGGCAGTATTTACAGCATGTTCGGGAGGCGACTCCTGATGATGCTAAAGAAGAGCACGTCGTCGAAGCGGTAAGGGTTTTGCAGGAGCAACAAGAGGCCATATTAGGTCATCTCACATGGCAGGATAAGGTTATGATATGCATTATCGGGTTCTTCCAGTAACGCGAATAGACGAGGTCCAGTTCTTCCCGGTGCCCCCATAAATTAAACAACGTAGAAGGTCGATAAAAACACTCCGAGGGGTGAGGTCAGCTTCGATGGGGCTGGGGAGTGGATCCGGTCACAACAATGACAAAGATCCCTTCAAAAATAAACTCATACGGTTTTTGAGGGAAGTCAACGCCCGCATGGACCAAATTCCGAGTGCACCACCAGTGCTGAAGGGATGGACTCAAAGAAGTATACCCAATTGCCATACAAACCAAGTGCGGCACTAGAATTGATCCCGAAACGATTTAAAATGCTCGACGTGCCAAAATATGATGGGACTTTAAATCCTCAGAAGCATATCACCACCTATACAACGGCGGTGAAGGGGAATGATTTAGCTCCCCATGAGATTGAAGCAATTTTGCTGAAAAAATTTGGAGAGACTCTCACTAAAGGATCCTTGACGTGGTATTCGATTTTTCCTGAGCATTCCATAGACTCCTTCGAGATGCTCGTGGATTCTTTCATTAAAGCCCATGTCGAGGAAAAAAAGGTACATGACTGAAAGGCCGATATATTCAGGATTGCACAAGGAGAGTCCGAGTTGCTGTGAGAGTTTGCAACCCAATTTCAGAAGGAAAGGATATTGCTACCGGCCGTTCCGGATGAATGGGCAGCTGAAGCATTCACCAAGGGTTTCAATCCGAGGAGTTCTCATGCCTCCCGAAAGTTGAAAGAAAGCTTGCTCGAGTTCCAAGCGACAACTTGGGCGGATGTTCACAACCGGAACGAGTCAAAGATAAGGACTGAGGATGATCAGCTCGGTTTCCCGATGTAGATTAAGGGTAGGAGAAGAATAAAAAAATAAAGACGATTTTGACACCAATAGACGGTTTTTGAAGAGCCAATTTTGCCATATGAACGGGCCGAAGGACGTGGCAAAGGTTTTTGGTCGGCAGACAGGTTCGTTACTGATAGAAGAACTAATCATGGCCTGAATAACACGTCGTTACAGGACAAGGAAACGTCAGGTTCTCGAGATTCTTCCTACCCCAGACTTACATAATATAACTTCAACATCAGTGTAGTAGAGTTGATGTCGGCTATGAAGAAAACTAAAGAAGCACGGTTTCCAAAGTCAATGAGATTCAATCCCAGTCGGAGGGATCCTAATTTGTGGTGCAAATACCATCGGACAAACGGTCACTGGATCAGTGACTGCTGGCATCTGCGCGAAGAGGTGGCAACACTGCTGAAAAATGGCCATCTTAGGGAATTTTTAAGTAACCGGGCTAAAAATAATTATGGTCGCAATCGTGAAAACACGGAGCCCTTAAAAGCAAGAGAAGATCCCTCCATGATTTTTGAGGGAAACAAGATTAGTAGGGTTACATTATCGGCGGCAAAAAAGACGAATGTATCAGTAATCCATATCAAGAGGCTTCGGGAAGTCGCTGAAGATGACATCACTTTCACGGAGGAAGACGCAGATGGATTGTTGCTACCGCACAACGACGCATTGATAATCTCTTTAAATGTATTAGATTTTAAAATCAAACGTGTTCCGGTAGATCCAGGAAGTTCGGCCACTATTAAACAATGCAGGGTATTGGAGTAAGCCAAGCTCACCGGAACCATCATTCCGGCCACAAAACTCTTCATGGGTTTAACCTAGCAAGGGTGACAACCCGAGGAGAGATCCTGCTACCCAAAATGCCGAAGGGGTGATGCAGACGACCCTTTTCGAGGTGATGGATGGTTTTATGGGCTACAACATTAGCCTGGGAAGACCATGGTTGCACGAGATGACGGTTGTACCATCGACGTATCCCGGTTGCTGAAATTCCCAATTCCCGAGGAAATTAAACAAATAAAAGGCAATCAAGTGGCGGCAGGGGAGATGAATGCAATTTTGGTCTCCAGTAGCAAAGGGAAAGAGCATGCGGTATAGCAATTACAGGAACCGGCGCCTGCTCCTGAGTTAAGCGAAGTCAAGCAGGGGGAAGAGGCGTCAGAATCTTATCAGGAGCCATGGTATTTCCAGGTACCAAAAGAGACAAACGCAACAAAATCTGCAGCGGAAGAGCTTTAGAAAGTCACATTATTCAAAAAGTTCTCGGAGAGTAAATTCCACCTGGGACAAGACTACACCCCGAACTAAGGTCTCGATTTATTGAATTTCTTAAATTTAACGTCGATTATTTTGCGTGGTCGCATGCGGATATGACAGGAATCCCGCCGGAAGTGGCTGTACACAAGCTAAGCTTGGATCCTAACATCTCTTCGGTAAGACAGAAAAAATGTCCTATCACCGAGGCCAGAAATAAATTCGTCAAAGAAGAGGTAACTCGCCTACTTGATATCGGTTCAATCCGAGAGGTAAAGTATACGGACTATCTAGCCAACATAGTAGTAGTTCCCAAGAAAAATAATAAATTTTACATGTGCATAGACTATAAGTACTTAAATAAGGCGTGCACAAAGGACTCGTTCCCGTTGCGGAACATTGATCAAATGATTGATGCAACGGCCGGGCATGAGTTAATGAGTTTACTCGATGCTTACTCCGGGTACAACTAAATTAAGATGAACCCGAAGAATTGGGAAAAAACTTTATTTATAACGAATTTCAGGACATATTGCTATAATGTGATGCCTTTCGGGCTAAAGAATGCTGGATCCACTTATCAGCGGCTCGAAAACAAAATCTTTGAAAAGCAAATAGGGAAAACCATGAAAGTTTATTTAGACGATATGCTTGTTAAGTCTATGAATGCAGGTGATCATCTTAAACACTTGCAAGAAACTTTTAATATACTAAGGAAGCATAACATGAAGCTTAACCCCGAGAAGTGTGTGTTCTAGGGCAGCTCCATCAAGTTTCTGGGATTCCTGGTATCACAAAGGGGGATTGAGGTTAACCCCGATAAAATCAAAGCCATCGAGGACATCCCGGACCATCTATCGAGCGTAAAAGAGGTTTCAAAGGCTCATGGGTAGATTGGCCGCTTTGAGCAGGTTCATTTCCCGGTCTTAATAGAAATGCCATCATTTCTTCTCGTTACTCAAAAAGAAGAACAACTTCAAATGGATCCCGAAATGTCAGCAGGCTTTGAGGGATTTGAAAAGGTATTTGTCAAGTCCTCGCTATTATTGAAAACGGAGGAAGGCGAAAAACTACTAATCTACCTAGCAGTCTCGGAGGTACGGGTGAGCGCTGTTTTAGTCCGTGAGGAAGAAGGTACGCAATCTCCTATTTATTATGTTAGTAGAATTATAACGGGAGCAGAAACACGCTAACCACATTTGGATAAGCTGGACATAGCCCTCGTAGTCGCCGCTCGAAAGCTAAGGCCTTATTTCTAATGTCACCCGATAGTTATGGTGACCACCTTTCTCCTGCAAAATATCCTTCATAAACCCGAGCTTTCAGGTAGGCTGGCCAAATGGGCCATCGAAATGAGTAAATTTGGCATAGAATATAAACCTAGGACTGCAATTAAGTCACAAGTTTTGGCCGACTCTGTGGCCGATTTTAGTCCAAGATTGTTACCTTTGGAAACCAAAGAAGCAGTGATGGTTTCAGAATCGACATCAGGAGTTTGGACCCTATTTACTGATGGAGCTTCCAGTGTAAAAGGGTCCGAGCTCGGCATAGTATTAACCACGCCTTCGGGAGAAACCCTAAGGCAGGCCATAAGAATAGTTCCTTTGACTAACAATAAAGCGGAGTATGAAGCTTTGATTGTAGGGCTCGAATTGGCCCGGGGACTAGATTATGAGGTCACAGAAATCAAATGCGACTCCCAGCTAAAGTTGTCCAACGGGACGGGCCGTCCCGATCCCGTCCCGTCCCACTTCAATTTAAACGGGATGGACCAATGTTAAACGGGTCACGGGATGGGACGGGACGGCCATTTCTCCCATTTGTCCCGTCCCGTTTCGTCCCGTCCCGCTTGTCCCGCTTGGATTTGTTTTTTGAAATCTAGACGTTGGGCAATGACTTAAATTGCAAAAATAGTCGTTGCCAACGTTAAAAATGGCCAAAATGACCCCCCCCCCCCTCCCAACCTTTTAATATAACTCCTAAGTTTATTAAATTACACTTTGGACCTATTTTCTACTATAAATACCCCCATCCTTCTTTATTTTTTTTCCAACAAAAAATCAATCTTCTCTCTCAAATCTCTTACATTCTAATATTCTATCTATATTGTTCTCTCAATTTTGTTACTATAAAGTATCAACTATCAAGTGATAACTTTCAAGTTTCAAATATTTGGGCAAATTGTTGGAGAAACTTTCAAGCTTCAAATTAATTCGCCAAGTATTTGGAGCAATATTTTGGGCAATTTCTTCAAGTTTCAATATTTAATCACGGTGCACTCGTTCCATCTCCTAATTTTAATATATAATTTTTGCGTATTCTGTTAGTGTTTAATTTTTGTGTTTACTTTACGTATTCTATTTTCGTATTTCATTTGTGTGTTTAATTTTTGTGTTAGCTTTTTTAATTTAATTTCTTATTTAAATTATGGAACCTAAAAATGTATTTGGCATGTTTAAAAAAAGTAGTAAAAAAATAGTATAGGTGAAAGTAGTAGTAATCCTAATCCTAATCTTAACCCTTCTCCTAGAATTAGAAAACATATAAATGAAATGACTCATGTTGATGAAACTTCATTTTTCCAACCCCCAATATTTTATGATGTTAATGTCGGAGAACAACTAGATCATGAAACTTTACAAAGACAATTTGGCAATGATATTTTTTTCTGAGGACGAAGAAAATGAGGATGAAGAAAATAAGGAAGAAGAATTAGATAAAACACTCACTAGTCCCGCAACACAAGCTCCAACTCAGAGTCAATCTCGGTCTGGAGCTTTACCCCCCGGTAAGGGGTAAGCTTAAGGCTGAACGTCCCAAGACATCACTTGTATGAAAATTTTTTACACATGATAAAGTCAATCATCGTGCTATATGTGAAAAATGTAAGCAACAATTTGCACACACAAAAAGTGGTGGGACGGAGGGTTTAACTAGACACTTAAAAAAGGATCACAAATCTTCATGGATACAAGCTAACATAGAAGCCGGAAAAATTATAGATCCTACCACCGGTACTGGCACTCCTAGTGGTTCTGGTTCTAATCAAATTCAACAACTTGACCCTGCTTCTGGTCATGTTTTACGCCCCTATAACAAAGATAGAGATCGTGAGAACTAAGCCAAAATGGTGGTTGTCTGTGGCTTACCTTTTACTTTTCCTTCTCACCCTCCTTTTGTGCATTATATACAAGAAATTTATAACCCTTCTTTTCAAGGTTTTCCTAAGACCACGGTTAGAAATGATGTTTTTAAATTTCAAACCAAATATCTTCAGTATATTCGTTGTGTATTTTTTTCACTTAGATTGTAAAGTGTTTATCACATCTGATATAGGTCGTAGTCCTAATGGTTGTGATTATTTAAATGTTATATGTCAATGGATTGATCATCACTAGAACATGCAAAAACGTATTATTGGTTATAAATTTGTTGATTCAAAACACACTGGAACATATATTGCAACTACTGTTCTACAAATACTTGGTTTTTATGGACTCATTGATAAAGTTTTAACTATCACCTTTGATAATGCTTCTGCTAACATAACCGCAGCAAATAGCTTAAAATCTAGACTTTGTCCAATTAATCTAGAAATTTTTCATGTTAGATGTGCATGCCATATTTTTAACTTGGTTGTAAAAGATGGTCTTAATTTATTTTCTGATACTTGTAGTAAAATACAACATGCTTGTGCCTGTATTTTTCGTGCTAATAAAGCGAGTAGAATTCATGAATTTGCTCAACAATGTTCTAGTGCTAACCTTTCAGTTAGAAAAGTTCCAAAAGATGTTTGTACTAGGTGGAATTCTACTTATGAAATGTTTAAAGTTGCTTATGATTATCAGTTGCCTATCCAAAAGGTATTTAATATGCATAATGGTATCCCCGTTGATCAAATTGTTGATTCTGATTGGGATGAGATCAAAGAGCTTACTAAATTTTTAGAAAAAATTTATTATGCTACAAAATAATTTTCTGGTATATATTATCCTACTGTTACACAAATATTATGGTATATTTGTAGAATTTCTATTGTATTTGGTAAGTATAAAACAAATCCAACTTATGCACCGACCATTAATGAAATGATTTCAAAATTTAAAAAGTATTTTTTTCCTATCACCGAAGTTTATTTAATTTCTACTCTACTTAAACATCTTTAAAACTAAGAGATGCAAAGGGACTTGTTAGTAAAATTTATGAGAATTTAGCAATTCAAGAAAATGAACAAACTCTCGAAGACTGCCAAGCTAGCATATATTCTTATGCTAGATCAATGTTTGATAAATATCTATGAAAACAACAGGTTGTGAAACTGCTCCTTCGACTTCTAAGTCTAGAGCAGAAGTTTTATGGGAAGATATGGATGATATAATAGGTTTTGATTCCTCTATTGATGATGAACTTGATTCTTATCTTAATCAAGGATTGGAAAGTATTAAAGACGAAGAAGGCAAGGAACAACTTTTTTCATGGTGGAGGGAACGTGGCAAGGCTTTTCCAACACTTTCAATAATGGCCCAAGATATCAGTAGCATCGAAGAGTGCTTTTAAGGCGGCAAAATTTCAAATTGGAGATCATAGACATGTATTAGCGGAGGACAGTCTAGAGATTTCCGTATTATTCAGAGATTGGATTAATTTAGAAAGAAGAAATCTTAATTTTGAAAAACTAACCACTAGGGAAGAAGAAGAAGAAGAAGAAGAATACAATGAGATATGTAGCACTGGGAGCGATGACGGCATGGAGCTCATGGAACATCAATCAACATTGTCAATTCCATCACAATGTCCGAGACATATTATTGATAAGTTACAAAGAAGCTATATAGGAGCTTACAAATATTAGTATGATAATTTGTAATTGGCTACTAAGAGGCCTAGTTCAAATAGAACCCTTCCTAGAAGGTGGCTGCGTAGATTAGGTGCTCTTCAAAAGAATTATATTTGTATTTGAGATTTGAAAGTTTTATTAATAAAATAAAAGGCTCCAAGCGCTGAATTTTTTTTATGAATTGTCTTAATTACTTAATACTTTAAAATTATATTAAATAAATTATAACTCTATTATAAATTTATAATTACTAGAATATTTTATTACAAGTATTTTATTTTAATATTTTATAATTCTTTACTTAGTTTTCTAATTTTCGTTTTAACATTTAAGTTTATTAAATAAGTCAAAAATCTAGCCGTTGCGAACTTTAAAAACATAGTAATTTTCAAAAAACTAGACATTTTTTTTAAAAAAAAACTACACTTAAGGCCCACGAACCCGTCCCGTTCCGTCCCGTTTCATCCCATTTGCTAGCGGGACGGGATGGGCCGACCGTTTCGTCCCATTTGTCCCGTTCCATTTCATCCCATCCCGCTTAAATATCGTCTCGTCGCGTTAATTTTGTCTCGTCCCGTCCCGTCCTGTTGGACAGCCATTCTCCCAACTGGTGGTAGATTAGGTCTATGGGATCTTTGAAGACAAAGAGGAAGCATGCAGCAATATGGAGTGAAGGTTCAGGCTTTGCTTGCTCGATTCCGAGAGTGATCAATTATGCATATCCTGAGGGAAGAAAATGCAGAAGTAGACGTATTAGCTAACCTTGGCTTGTCAACATAAAAAAAAAGGGATCAGACTCCGGTACAGTCATACAGCTTATGCACTCGGTTCTGGATGCATATAGCTACTACAAGGTAAACATAGCTAATTTGGTTTGGGAATGGAGGAACGAGATTATTCATTACCTTAAGCACAGAAAGTTGCTTGAAGATCCCGAGGCATCCTGGCGGCTACACGCTAAAGTAGCGCGGTATAGTTTCAAAGGAGGCCAATTGTATAGGAATTCTTTCCAAGGCTCACTGGCCCGATGTTTGGGAGCCTCTGAAGCTAATTATGTTAGGCGAGAAGTCCACGAAGGGATCTATGGAAATCATTCGGGCCCAGATTCCTTAGTACTAAAATTGGTAAGGGCAGGATACTATTAGCTCTAAATGAAATAAAATGCCAAAGCTTTTGTTCAAAAATGTGATAAGTGTCAACGCTACGCGCTGTTAGTACATCAACCAGCAGAACCATTGCACTCAATTTTGTCTCTATGGTTGTTACATGAAGTGGGGAATGGATATCGTCGGACCACTATCGCCGGCCCCTACTAAGGTAAGGTTTCTTTTGATTTTAGCTGACTATTTTTCTAAATGGGTTGAAGCAGGTCCTTATCAGAAGATGGGTGAACGTGAAGTGGTGGATTTCTTGTGGGAGAACATAATTTGCAGATTTGGGATACCAAAAGAGATAGCCTGCTAGCCCACGCCATAATTTATAGGCGCAAAGGTCACGAAGTTCCTTGAAGACTTGAAAATCAAGAGGATCACATCTTTGCCCTATCATCCAAGCTCAAATGGTCAAGTAGAATCAGCGAACAAAGTGATTATACAAAATCCCAAAAAGAGATTGGAAGGAACTAAAGGCAAATATCCTGAGGAGCTACCCGGTGTATTATGGGCGTACCGAACAACGGCCAAATCGAGCACGGGAGAGACTCTTTTCTCCCTTGTGTACAGAGAAGAACCCCTGTCCCGGTGGAAGTAGAGGAGCCTACCTTGAGATACTTTCGGGAAAATGAAGAAGCAAACAATAAAGCAATGTTGGTCAATTTGGAGCTGCTTGATGAATGCAGAGAATAGAAAGATATTACAATTGAAGAGCCAATCTCCGTTATTTCAAAGTGGAAGACTTGGTTTTAAGGAAAGTAACTTAAAGCACCCGGGAACTCAATGCATGGAAGCTAGGTCCAACATAGGAAGGCCCCTACCGGGTTTCAGCTATCACCGGGAAAGGATCATACGAGTTGGAGAATCAAGATGGAGAAAAGTTGTCAAGCAATTGGAACATGGCACACCTCAAGAGATACTATTGCTAATGAACTTCATATGTACTGAAAGTATGTGCTGCCTTTTTTTCCCTTCGTCCAATTTTTGTGCCAATTGGATTTTTCTGGCAAAGTTTTTAATGAGGGACCAACGAAAAGCATACTACGAAGGAAGTTTCAACAATAGCAATAAGTCCTTTTAATAACAAGGCACACAAGCGAAGAACTGCTCTAGAGCGGTTAGATAATCTTTTGCTCGGTAGCAAGTTCCTACCGGGAAGTTAAGTTTTCTATCGAACAAAGATTATCCGACCGTTCACAAGTGCAAGCCACTAGGGGATTACTAATAGTCTTTGGCTCGATAGCATAAATTCCTAAAGGAAGTGAAGTTTGTTACCGAACTGAAGATTATTAATCAATTCATTAGTGAAATCCTTGAAGGTGTAAAACTTCTAGTGTTCAAACAAGCATTCTCCGCATTCGAACACTAGGGGGAATGATATGAGGATACGGCAAACTGGCGCTTCTACCGGAATACGAAACCTGAAAGCATAGTTATATCATCAGGACTGGGGCACAGAAACAAGTTTTAAAAGTTAGCCACAAGAAATGGCAATTTCTTTTTAGCACAACGAATGCTTATGTACTTTTGAAATGGGAAAAATAAAGTGAAGTCCTTTTATTTCTATCTTGCTTCTTATCGGAATGATGAATTAATTTTGTCATTTAAAAGTTAAACAAGTACTTCAAATATTCGTGTAGTAAAGAACACGAGACGTCCTCTTCAAGAGCACCGTAAATATAAGAGGGTCCTCTCTTATGAAAATCCTCACGATAAAGGGTTGATTTTGGAAGAACTATTGACCGAAATTCAAATGCTTTTGGGAAAAAATACAACCAAAGCATTGCATGATCAGACGCAAACAGTAAAACTTGTGCGAAATAGTTAAACGAAAAAGGACGCAAAGATTAAACTTGCATAAATATTAAAAGGAAAGTACGTAGAAAGGAAAACTTATCCAATACTTGAGCAAAATGTATTTTTATTTATAATGAATGTGGCAAACAGCACAAGTACAAAAGTTGGAAAAAAAATCAAAAGCTAAGTTACTGCATCTCCGGAACCCAGAGGAAGAGAAGTATCCACTCCCCCAGGAGAAGTGGGTAGATCCGTCGCCGGTTCGATGTCTTATCCTTCATCATTTTGACCTTCAAAATTATTGCCTTTCGGTTCCTCTTCAGTTCCCCAGAATTCGGAAGCAGAACCAGAAGAATCGGAAGCATCGGGCCTGGCTCGAAGACCCCTTTTAGCAGTTGACTCTAGCTCACGGGCTTTAGCAATTTTGTGATCAAAGTCAATGACACCCGCTTTGGCCTCTTCCAAGGTTTTTCTCATCATGTTGTACATAACATATGCTTTTTCAACAACTAGGGAGGCCGCTTGGCATTTGAGTTCTTCTTTAAGTTGGTCAACCTTGACAAAGAGATTTTCCCACGCGGATATAATGGACTGGAGGCTAACATCAAGATCTCGGTCAATGGAGCTAAAAGTCTATTATGCTCAATGATCTTCTCATACTTCTCCTCCAATTGGGAATATTTCACCCCGGCAGCAGTAAGCTCCTCAGTTTGGGAGTTCAAGGTTGCCTCCAAATTATTTAATCTTTCAGCGGAGGCAGCCTCGCGATAGGATGCAGCAAGAACGGCACTATGAACTTTATCCCATTTGGCCCTATCCTCTTCAAATTGAACCCTGAGCGGGGAGATCACTTTGCTAAAGGTCTCTACTTATTGCTCGTTTTTCTACACCCGAGCCTCCAACACAATATCCTCAACAACTTTAGCTTCCAGTTTTGAGAGGCGAGCAGCAGTTTGGTCCCGCTCGGCCAAAAATTAATCCCCTTCGGAGGTAAGTTCCTCTTTATCTCGAATCAAACTTTGGAGTCCCTCGGAAGCAAGAAAATTGGTCTGCAAAACAAAAAGGCAAACTCAAAATACTATTTTATCAAATAGAAGAGATAATGAAGGAAACGAAGAATATATCATTGCGGCATTATACATAGCATTATTCAACAAATACTCTCACGAGAGAGCTTGTTTCTCTTCCCTATCTTTTTCTGAAGCCAAAGGCTTCAGATAGTTAGCAAGTTCTACCAGCCAGGACAATAGATTTCATTTGTTAGAGACTGAGAGAGTAATGCTCCTCCTCCTTTGCGGATCTTTTGAGAGAGCGGCGTAATTTGCCCCAAGCTCCCATGAATTGGGGACTAGGGGAGAGGAAAATCATCTTCTCAGACAAATGCGGCTGCTGGAAATGATGTAGCAGTTGCTAGTGGTAAAGGAAGAGTTGGTGAAGAATGAGATGAAGCTGATAGCGTTGAAAGATGAGAAATGATTGCAGCAAACGCAGTGCTGGTTGTTGGTTGCTCGTCAACCAAAGACGGCAGGGATCCTGTACTCAGCCTCACGGTACTGGGCACTGTGACTAGGATTCGGAAATGGGATTTGGCATTTTCCACCATATCAAACTCCCCTCAGAGCGCTGAGGCATCATCCTCGGTTGGTGTAACTAACTCAAGAAATTGAGCAGTCTATTGAGTTGTGGAAGGTCGTCATCTTCTATGTAGAGAAGCCCCCTCCTCGATGGCTTCCCCATCATTGTCAATCATCACGGTGTCTATGGCCAGCTGGGATAGGGGGCTCATCACCTCAACTTCCGGATATGACTAGGGAGTGGCATTCTTCGCCCTCTTATTATTTCGTCCAACCGCAGAGGAACGTCTTTTCATTGGTTGTTTGTTCTCCAGCCAGGGGCTCCGAGAAGAATCACTCGCACCAGAAGTAAGCCCGAAGACACCTGTCTGTATAAAAGCCTCCTGCAACAGCCTCACCCCATCAATAGGATTAGCCAAAACGTCTTCCTCGAGGATGACAACTGAGCCCTGGCGTAGACCTGAATTCAATAAAAGAGAAGGGTCAAACAACTTGCTTATATGAAAAGGTAAAAAGAAGATGAGTTCGACTTATCCATGATTTTTGGCCTTCCACCTGTATTTGAGGGACAGTTCTTTTCATGTACGGGTTTCGGGCGTAGTAACGTCCAAACTTTTCTGGACCCACTGGTCCAAGCCTTCAACCCTAGGTGGAACCCACCGTGTCGCTGAAATAAGTAAAAGAAGAAGAGTCAATAACAATATGGAATGATCTTTAATGGAAGAAAAAAATAATGGTAGACTTACGAGTGCGGTTCCATAATTCTGGAAAGGCTGGAACCTTGGCCAGGATGATGTCACTGGTGGCGACTGAAACGAACTGTTCCATCCACCCATGGTCGTTGTCATCATCAATGCTGGATAGCAGTGCATGGTGTCCACGCTTGTTGAAATTTATCATTCCCCCGCGAAAGATCTTGGGAGAGTAGAGGTTCATCACTCAATCTAGGGATAGCCCGTCTCTTGTCTCCTAGCACAGGCGCTGAAGACAAGCGTTTGTCCTCCATACAGAAGGACTTACTTGTGCCAAGCACACATGATAACGGAGTCAGAACACCATGATGACGGATTCAAGATCTCCACTCAAAGAAAACGCTCCTAAAGTGAAGGGATAAAAATATGTAACCCTTTTTGGGTAGGGTTATCCGTTACACCAGGTCAGGAGCAATAATGTCCAAATTTTGACAGTGGCAATCTTCCTTCACAGCAGGGATACTGGAAGGACTGATGAAAGAAGGGTATATGCTAACAGCCCACGTACAAGAGTGAGCAGAAGGATACTTCTCTTCAAAATCTTTGGTAGTAACTAGATTCTTTGGGATGATGGTACTCACCGTAGAGGGAGCAGCACCATCAACTTTACCTTTGTTCTTTGAAGAACTAGAGTTTCTAGAAAAAGAGGTTATTTTTTATCAGAATAAGAGTTTACTCTCAAAGAAGAAAGTTAAACAAAGGTTAAAGACGAAGTATGAGTTGAGTAAAGAAAGTTTGAGAAAATTTAGAGTATTGTGAAATGTAAATGAAGGAGGTTGATGCATATAAGTAAATGTATAGGCGGCTAAAATCGTGGCCATAATTACCTCTATAACCGGTAAAAGTAATGCTAAATTGTGGGGTGTGTTCGGGGTATTAAATGTGAATAGACATGCATCTAATCAACCGTCAGAAATTTTACAAAGGGAGTCAGTAAATTTTCCCCCCAAAAAGGTGTTTCTACCAACTTTTCGGTGACAAAAAGTTATGCCGCCAGAAAGCAGGGGGACTATCTGTATAGGGTAAAATATGTTTATATTAAATGATCGCATGAGTAAGTGATACGTGAAGCCGAATACAAAAGATAGTTGAATCCGAAAGCAACGATCCCGTCTGTTACCAGAGAGAATGATACTCATAAAGGCGAAATAAATGCCAGCCACCCGATAGCATTTAATGAGAAATATTCTACAACATTAAGTACACGGCTCGTTAGAAGGAATATGACATTCACTGTCTGCTGTTACACATTCTTCAATGGCCCTCATAATTGACGTTAAAGAAGGGCTTGATCCTAAGACCTTATTCCCCAGGTAGAGCTATAAATATGGAGCTCTATTATCATTGTAAAGGACACGAATTTTCTTACAAACATACGCTACACTTTATTCAAAGATTAATATAATTTTATCTTCTTGTTTACTGATATCGTTGCTATTGTCCCTGGAAGCCCTGCTCCCGGAATTACTGTTTCTGCTATTTTATCTTCATCTCAAAGCTAAGTATTATATTTTTGTCCAATTCATCTATTATTTCATAATCAAATTAATTTACTTGTCTATAAACCACGTATAAATTTAATTGTACCGTTTTACGGATAAGCAGTTATGTCCCAAATTTTCTTACTAAAATTCTAGTTTCCTTCTTCACAATTTTCCCAAATCAAAGCCTGAATAAAAAGCTTCCACTCTTCGCGGTCGTCTCAGCCCCAACACCGCCACGGTTTAATTGCTTGCATATGTTTTTAGAAATTATTTTTTTCGAAAAATTCTCAAGAAATTCAACCGCCGCTATCATTCGTGTGCGCGCTACTTTACTGGGGAGATATTTGGGGAAATCTAACAATTTGCGCCAGCTTTGAGATATTATACTTAGCTTATCCCTCTCCTTCATATATTTTATCTTTCAATATTAATATTGTATTACCTCAATTCTATTTTATAGGACACACTTTCTTCAATTTTATGCATTATACCTAAAAATTCTTTAATTTTAACATTTTCATTTTGTACCCTTACCTGATATACTCTACTCGAATGACATGATCATATTGAAAATTACCAGATTCAAAATACTTTTGATATGTTGCACATATTGAGTTAAATATGTGTCAAAAGTCCTTTTTTAAATTTCGTACTCCAATCAAACACTATCATATAAAATAAAAGGGATGAATCAGTGAAAAGAGTCGACCTATGGCCCTATTTAAAGGTAGATTATTGAACTAAAGAAAATAAGAGAACAAGAAACTCCCAGCAATAAGCTAATAGACTTGATCATATATAGATAATACTATTTCTTTTGAAGATGCGAAAAATAAAATCTATAAAATACTCTCGTAAGTCAGTATAATTTAACTTATCATAACATTTTAATTACTCCCGTCCTCCCGATTTGTTGGACGGAGGGAGTACCATTTTAATTAGATTATCAATTATATGTAATACAAATATTCCGCTGTAATTATATTATTTAGATCATCATTGCATAAAATTAAACTTAATTAGTAAAATAAAAGAGTACTCCATTCATTAGGCTCTTGAAAATTAACCTAGTACAGACAGTGGAAATTGGAAAAATCCACTGCCACATCACACAATACACCTTAGGGCATACCCTCATGCATTTATTTAGAGAGTACAAACTGGAAAAAGAAAATACAGCTATCCTTATGAGGATTAATAGGTTTCTAGCTGATCCCCACCGGTACAAAGTAAAGATCCATCAAAACCATAGAGTTTACAACCTTCTATCATATACTCTCGACTCCAGACTCTCCTTCACATACAAAAGTTCCATCGGCACTGAAATAGTTGCAACCTTTTTTGCCTGCGCAACAATTGGTGCATATTCGACCGCTACTCTTTTTATTTCCGCATACCGAATAGGAAATTCTCCCATCACAATTACGTCGACAAGGCTTAACAGCTTCTATCATACTTTCGACTACAGACTCTCCTTTACAAACAAAAGTTCCATCGGCACTGAAATAGTTGCAACCCTTTCTGGCTGCGCAACAATTGGTGCATATTCTACCACTACTCTTTTTATTTCCGCATACCGAATAAGAAATCCTCCCATCACAATTGAAGGGACAAACCTTATTTAATTCGACCATAGTTTCGACTTCAGTCTCTATAGTTTCGACCTTAGTCTCAGTCTCTCCTTCACATACAAAAGTTCCATTGGCACTGAAATAGTTGCAACCCTTTTTGGCTGCGCAACAGTTGGTACATCCTACATTAAATTTCTTATTTCCTGATTTTGGACATCTCCCGTAACGAATTTTCGGATCACAATTACGGGGACAAACCTTATTTGATTCGACCATAGTTTCGACTTCAGTCTCTATAGTTTCGACATCAGTCTCTATAGTTTCGACTTTAGTCTCAGACTCTCCTTCACATACAAAAGTTCCATTAGCACTGTAATAGTTGCAACCTAGGGATCCTGCACAACAGTTGGTGCATCCTACGTTAAACTTCTTATTTCCTGATTTTGGACATCTCCCATAGCGAATTCTTGGATTACAATTTCGGGTACAAGCCTTGGCATCTGCATAATCTACCTCACTTAAAAGTAGAAAAGTTCCTGCAAAAATAACCAAATTAATTAACTCAGCATTCAACAGCTTTTTTTAAGATGGGAAAGAGAGTTCAAAATACAAGCATATATATAATACTGGTTTAAAGTAAAAGTATATCAAAGATTAACATCTTGTTTGGATTGTTGTTACATGCATGTCGTTTCATAATGTATCGTATATTATATTGTACTGCATTGCAATTGTATTATATTGTTTGATGAATACAACATTTGAATAAATTGTGTCGTTTGTCGTCGTTTCATGATGTCATGCACCAACAGTATGAAGAATAAACTTGCAATATTACTAAGAAAAAATAGGATACGAAGTAGAATTCTTATACAAAAAAAGAAGGGTAAATGATAAAATATGACCATTTAATAATAAGAAAGTGGAAGATGATAAAAAAACAAGGAAGGTAACGACGCCACCTCACCAAATTCGCCGTTCCATAAAGTGACACTTTTTATGTTTACGTAACGACGAATTTAACGATACGATACAATAAAATTTAATTTAAGTAACAATCAAAACAAATATTTTTATTTAAAATAACAACACTGACAGAATAGGTAACAACCATCCAAACAAGGAGTAAAGCCTCACCAAATAAAAGGAGAAGAGAAAGGAAACCAACTTTGTGAACAGCCATGCTTTCTTGTGTTTACCTAATTGTATTCGTTTTTGAGCAAGAGGTGTCTTATCCTGTCCACTTATTTATAGCAAATGAGTACTGAACAGAATAGCAAAAAATTAATTAAATTTTAGCTTATGAAAATCCACTTGTAATTAAATAGTCATCTAGATTAATTGATTATTAGTTATAGGTATATAATCTTGATTAATTATAGCTCCTAGATATAATAAATTAATTTGTAAGATACTAATTGTCTAAGTTGTGGTAAAGAAATTAGGGTTGCTACTTTATTGGGAAAGGAAAATTCAATATTTTGTACAAAACGTGCAGAAAGTTAATTTTTGGTGGTTTTATTATTCATCACTATCTTGTACCAAGGAATTTTTGTTACTCTTGTGGACATTCCTATAGTATAATTAGCATTGTTTTTTGTTCGTGTTGTTGATAATCTAAATTCAAAACAAGTTGCTCACGTGGTTAGGACTTGGAATTCGGGTTTATCATGTGATGCACTGGCCTCAAATTGAAGTATAGTATAGATGGGCAACGTGGTAGGTGTGATTAAGGATTTCAAAACTTGAAAAATGGTGGTAGGTATGGTTACATATTTCAAAAACTTTAAGGGGTTATTTGGTTGGACGTATAATATAAGAGCCCATTTGGCCAACAAAAAAATTTCACTTTTTTTCGAAAAATTTTCATATTTTTTCGAAATTAGTGTTTGGCTATAAAATTTCCAATTTTCACTTGAAAATGAATTTTGAAATTTTTCGAAAATTTGAAAAATTCCAAAAAATTGTATTTCAAAATTTTCAACAGATCACTCACAAAACTTCAAAAACAAACCAAAATTATATTCATGTCCAAACACAACCCTAATTTTCAAATATCATTTTCAATTGAAAAAGATTTTCACTTTTTTTCGAAATTTTACAATTCTTATGTCCAAACGCCCACTTAGAATAATACTGAATACGGTTTGATTGGATTAATAATAGGAGGATTAGTTATACATAGATTATTTTTTATGGATTATTTGGTTTGTTGTATAAAAATAATATACATGGCATGATTTTTTTTAAAATTTATTTACTTACAAAAATACACTGTGATGGCCTGGAAAAAAGTTTGGAAAAGGTTTTGAAAGCGGAATTCTGTTTTTATACATGTATATTCATGTATTAAAAATTATGACATTGCTAATTAACACCATGATTTGCTATGTACAAAAATAGTACTTCTTAAGTCCACTTTATATGATTTTTTGGCACTTTTCAGACATATTAAGGAATTCACCTTTTAACATTAATTAATAATAAAATTGACCATATTAATTTTAATTTGTTCATTGAAAATATAATAAACTACTCCTAGCTCTCTTTACTTCAAAGGCAACTTTGGAATGAAGAAGTTAATTCCTTCTTGATATTTAAAAAATCAAATATTATGTACTACAAAAAAAAAAGACAAAAAAAACACTTAAATGGTGTATAATTAATACAGGTATTAGTTATACATAAAATAAAAAAATACTAGTACCAAATAGAGAATTAATAATATTCAAGCTAATGCATATATTATTTCCCTAATATATCCTACCAAACTAATTGTAACAGTAGTTGTGCCACGCAGGAGGAAAAAGAAATACTAGTGGACAACCGACCAATTAATCGAGCTTGTACGAGTCGGAAAACTTGAAAACAAGTGCCAAATTGTTATAAATATATTATATTATGGATGTTTATTTAGTACTCCGTAATAAATAAGCTTCTTGAAGAAGCTTATCCATATGGGACTCCACCGTAAATATGTTTATCTAGTTAGTACTCTATTAGAAATAAGCTTCCTGAAGAAGCTTATCACTTCAGTATCCGGTTATGGATAAATATTATTCCCAGTAGAAGATTATCCATACCGGGTATAATAAGCTTATCCTTTCAGTACCCAGTTATGGATAAACATTACCCCCGGTAGAAGATTATCCATACCGGGTATAATAAGCTTATCCTTTCAGTACCCAGTTATGGATAAACATTACCTCCAGTAGAAGATTATCCATATCGAGTATAATAAGCTTATCCTTTCAGTACTCCGTTATGGATAAACATTATTGTAGTAGCAGCTTACACAACAGCTTGCGTAGCAGCTTACACAACAGCTTCCTTTCTTCTATAAATAGAAGAGATTTCAGTTCATTATGTACATCAGTTTGAATTCGAATAATATATCAGTTTCTCTTTATACTTGTTTTTACTTTATAGTCTTTATTTTATAACACGTTATCAGCACGAGACTCTGCCATCTCGAGCAAATATTTTGAAAGTATCTGAGGTAAGAACTTTCTTTTCCTAAATAATGTCAAATCTTTCTAAACTTGAATTTGTAACCCTGGATATATCGGGCAAAAGCTACATGTCTTGGGTGCTTGATGCTGAAATTCATCTTGATACGATGGGTCTGGCAGACACCATCAAGGATAAAAACCAGGCATCAAACCATGACCGTGCCAAAGCAATGATATTCCTACGCCATCACCTTGATGAGGGCCTGAAAATGGAATATCTCACTATTAAAGATCCAATCATACTTTGGAATAATTTGAAAGATAGATATGACCACCTGAAGATGGTCGTTCTTCCACAGGTACGTTATGATTGGACTCATCTAAGGCTACAAGATTTTAAATCTATCAGTGAGTATAATTCTGCTATGTTCAGAATTATTTCCCAATTGAAATTATGTGGTAATAATATTATTGATCATGATATGTTGGAGAAAACTTTCACCACTTTTCATGCCTCGAATATGCTCCTGCAGCAGCAATATCGAGAGATGGGATTTAAAAAGTATTCTGAACTTATCTCACATCTTCTTATAGCAGAGCAACATAATGGGTTATTAATGAAAAATCATGAAAGTCGACCTATTGGTTCTTGTCCATTCCCTGAAGTGAATGAGACGAACTTCCACCAAGCTAACCGTGGAAGAGGTCGTGGCCCCAGTCGTGGTCATGGCCGTGGTCAGGGAAGAAACCCCAATCATGATAATAATAATGCACCAAAAAAGCCTCTTCACCACCAGCAGTGGAAAAGGAAGGAACAAAAGCATGAAGCGGTGCAAGCGCCAAATGCAAAAAATGCATGCTATAGATGTAGAGGAAAAGGGCACTGGTCACGTACCTGTCGTACGCCAAAGCACCTGGTTGAGCTTTATCAAGCCTCCCTGAAGAAAACAGAGAAAAATGTTGAAGCAAATTTTATTTCTGAAGATAATTTAGACTTCATGCATTTGGATGTAGTTGATTACTTTGCACTCCCAGAAGGAGAAACAAGGCATGTAATCGGTAATGAATCTGTAGAAATGTAAATATTTTAATTTTTGTTGTTTGTAATCGATAGTATGGTTATGTAATTGTTGTACATAAATAAAAGTTATGTTATGATAATGATGTTTACTATAATATATTTTATTTATGTTATTTTGAAGAATATGGATAACCCTCAAATTACGTTTGGATCAAAGACATATTATGAAGATATTTGTGTTATTGATAGTGGAACAACTCATGCCATATTCAACGATCAGAAATACTTTTCTTATTTGCATAAGGAAAAAGCAAATGTTTCAACAATTTCTAGTAATATAAGTTTGATTGAAGGCTCCGGAAGAGCCATAATATTTCTGTCTAAGGGAACAAAACTTATTATAGACAATGCATTGTTCTCCTCCAAGTCCCGAAGAAACTTGTTGAGTTTTATAGATATCCGCCGAAATGAGTATCATGTTGAGACAATAGATGAAATGAACAGGGAATATCTTTGTATTACAAAGAATATTTCTGGCCAGAAATGCATTGTAGAAAAGTTACCAACTTTATCTTCTGGCTTATACTATTCAAAAATTATTACAATTGAAGCACACTCTATCGTAAACCAGAAGTTTACGAATTCAAATACTTTTGTGCTTTGGCATGGCCATTTGGGCCATCCCGGATCAATAATGATGAGACGAATTACTGAAAATTCGAGTGGGCATCCATTAAAGAACTTGAAGATTCTTACAAATGACGAATTTTCTTGTGATGCTTGTTATCAAGGTAAAATGATAACTAGACCATCACCAATGAAGGTTGGTATTGAATCCCCTTCCTTTTTAGAGTGTATACATGGGGATATATGTGGACTTATTCACCCACCAAGTGGGTTGTTTAGATATTTTATGGTCCTAATAGATGCATCTTCAAGATGGTCTCATGTGTGCTTACTATCATCTCGCAACCTGGCGTTTGCAAAGCTATTAGCCCAAATAATTCGATTAAGGGCACAATTCCCAGATTATCCTATAAAGTCTATTCGCCTTGATAATGCTGGAGAATTCTCATCTCAAGCTTTTGATGATTATTGTCTATCCGTTGGGATAAAAGTTGAACATCCTGTAGCTTATGTTCATACTCAAAATGGCCTTGCAGAGTCATTTATTAAACGCCTGCAATTGATAGCAAGACCACTACTTATGAAAACAGAATTTCCCACTACTTCTTGGGGCCATGCTATCTTGCATGTAGCATCACTTATCCGTCTCAGACCGACACATTATAATAAATATTCTCCGTCACAATTAGTTTTTGGTCATGAACCAAATATTGCCCATCTACGAATTTTCGGATGTGTTGTATATGTGCCAGTAGCACCACCACAACGTAGTAAGATGGGACCACAAAGAAGGATAGGAATATATGTTGGGTGTGAATCACCCTCTATTATTTGCTATCTTGAACCATTGACAGGAAATTTATTTACTGCTCGATTTGCAGATTGTCGGTTTGATGAAACAAATTTTTCACAATTAGGGGGAGAGAAAAAGGAAATCAAAAGAGAAATTGTGTGAAAAATTTCATCATTATCTCACTTTGATCCCCGTACCCCTATATGTAATCAGGAGGTCCAGAAGATCATCTATTTACAGAATATAGCAAATCAAATGCCAGACGCATTTACTGATTTGAAAAGGATAACTAAGTCACATATCCCAGCAGAGAATGTGCCTATCCGAATGTATGTCCCAGTAGGACCATCTACTAGCATAAGAGATAGTGAACCTAAAGCACGCCTGAAGCGTGGTAGGCCTTTGGGTTCTAAGTATCGAAATCCTCGAAAAAGAAAATCGACAAATGATCAAAACGATAATATGAAGGGATCTCCTGAAGAGACCCAAAATCTGATTAGTTCTGAGATTCCTGAAGAAATCAATGAACCCGAAGCTCATGTGAGTGAGGAACTTTTAATAAGTTCGATCGGTGATGGGATTATTTTAAATCGATCTGAAATAGTGGTGGATAATATTTTTGCATATAATGTTGCACTTAATATTATGCAAGATAGTGAGGATCTTGAACCTCGATCTGTCAAAGAATGTCGACAAAGATCTGATTGGCCAAAATGGCAAGAGGCAATTCAATCGGAGTTGAAGTCACTTGCTAAAAGAGAGGTCTTTGGACCAGTAGTCCAAACACCTGCTGGTATAAAAGCAGTTGGTCATAAATGGGTTTTTGTGCGAAAAAGGAATGATAAAAATAAAGTTGAAAGATACAAAGCTCGCCTTGTTGCACAAGGATTCTCACAACGACCTGGAGTCAATTTTGATGAAACATATTCACCTATTATGGATGCCATAACATTTCGATATCTAATCAGTTTAGCACTACATGAAAAGCTCGAAATACATCTAATGGATGTAGTTACAGCTTATCTGTACGGTTCACTTGATAATGAAATTTATATGAAAATACCTGAAGGATTTAAAATGCCTGAAGCAAAATCTCAGGAAATGTATTCAATCAGATTACAAAGATCTTTGTACGGTTTAAAACAATCTGGGCGCATGTGGTATAATCGCCTTGGTGAATATTTGCTGAAAGAAGGTTACATAAATGATGTTATTTGTCCATGTATTTTTATTAAAAAAAATGGCATCAGAATTTGTTATACTTGTTGTTTATGTTGATGACATAAATCTTGTTGGAACTCCAGAAGAGCTCCAAAAGGCAATTGAATATCTTAAGAAAGAATTTGAGATGAAAGATCTTGGAAAGACAAAACTTTGTCTTGGTCTGCAAATTGAACATTTAGCAGACGGGATCTTTATCCATCAATATGCCTATACAGAAAGGGTCTTAAAACGCTTTTACATGGACAAAGCGCACCCATTGAGTACACCAATGGTTGTTTGATCACTTGAAGTGAATAAGGATTTGTTCCGACCTCCAGAAGATGACGAGGAACTCCTTGGTCCCGAAGTACCCTATCTCAGTGCAATTGGTGCACTAATGTATCTTGCTAATGCTACAAGGCCTGACATAGCATTTTCTGTTAATTTACTAGCAAGATATAGTTCTTCTCCTACACGGAGACATTGGAACGGGATTAAGCATATATTGCGATATTTAAAGGGAACTCTTGATATGAGTTTGTTTTATGCTAACAAAGATAGTGCAGACCTTGTTGGTTATGCAGATGCAGGTTATTTATCTGATCCCCATAAAGCTCGATCTCAAACCGGCTACGTATTTACATATGGAGGTACTGTCATATCATGGCGCTCCACAAAGCAATCTATTATTGCTACTTCTTCAAATCACGCTGAGATAATAGTTATTCATGAAGCAAGTAGGGAATGCGTATGGTTGAGATCAATAATTCATTTTATTCGAGAAAACTGTGGTTTGGAATGTGAGAAAAGACCCACAATTTTATACGAAGACAATGTTGCATGCATAGCCCAATTGAAGGGAGGATTTATAAAAGGAGATAGAACGAAGCACATTTCACCAAAATTATTCTACACACACGATTTTCAGAAAAGTGGTGACATTGACGTGCAACAAATCCGTTCAAGTGATAATCCAGCAGATTTATTCACTAAATCCTTGCCAACTTCAACTTTTGAGAAGATGGTATACAAGATTGGAATGCGGAGACTCAAATATTTGAAACAAGGTTTTCATCAGGGGGAGTAAAATATGTGATGCACTCTTTTTTCCTTACTAAGATTTTTTTCCCATGGAGTTTTCCTTATAAGGTTTTTAATGAGGCACCTAGCAATGCGTCTTACTAAATATGTTTACTCTTTTTCCTTCACTGGAATTTTTTTTCCACGTGGTTTTTCCTAGTACGGTTTTAATGAGGCGTATTATCTTTTAATGAACATCCAAGGTGGAGTGTTATAAATATATTATATTATGGATGTTCATTTAGTACTTCGTTGTAAATAAGCTTCTTGAAGAAGCTTATCCATATGGGACTCCACCGTAAATATGTTTATCTATTTAGTATTTTATTGGAAATAAGCTTCCTGAAGAAGCTTATCACTTCAGTACCCGGTTATGGATAAATATTACCCCCGGTAGAAGATTATCCATACCGGGTATAATAAGCTTATCCTTTCAGTACCCAGTTATGGTTAAACATTATCCCGGTAGAAGATTATCCATACCGGGTATAATAAGCTTATCCTTTCAGTACCCAGTTATGGATAAACATTACCCCCGGTAGAAGATTATCTATACCGGGTATAATAAGCTTATCCTTTCAGTATCCAGTTATGGATAAACATTACCTCCAGTAGAAGATTATCCATATCGTGTATAATAAGCTTATCCTTTCAGTACTCCGTTATGGATAAACATTACCTCCGGTAGAAGATTATCCATATAGGGTATAATAAGCTTTCCTTTTAGTACTCCGTTATGGATAAACATTGCTCTCAGTAGAAGATTATCCATATCTGGTATAGTAGCAGCTTCCTTTCTTCTATAAATAGAAGAGATTTCAGTTCATTATGTACATTAGTTTGAATTCGAATAATATATCAGTTTCTCTCTATACTTGTCTTTACTTTATAGTCTTTATTTTATAACACAAATAACATTGTATAGGTTCCCACCAATTATAAAATAGCCGAACAATATCGTACCTTCAAAATATTTTTGTTGTAGTTTGTCTAGGGGCAGAGCTAGAGTGCCTGGAGCGAATTCGACCGAACCCAATAGCTTTGGCTCGAATCCTACATTTATCTAAAAAATATATTAATTATGCATAAAATTATTAATTTAAAACTCATTAACTTAAAACGATTAGAATCATGAACTCATAAGTTTAAAATTCCGGCTCCACCTTGAGTTTGTCCCCTTGCAAGTATGAAATACCTATTTGAAAAGCCACCTTATAAATAGATTTATGTATAACTAAATGTAACTTCATTAGCAAAAATATATATAGACAAATTAGGTATGCTAGCAAAACTTAACATACATATCATAAGCTATCATTAATATGATTTGACTTACCTCTCACGTCAGCACGTGAGTTCTGAGATTGTCACAGTTAAAAGAAAATACCTATTAAGATATTTGAAATAAATATCTTTGCCAAAAAGGTATAAACGTTTATGTCATATCATCACCATAAGTCATAACTTCAAATAGCCTCAATATAGATAGCATGCAAGTCAAAGTCAAAGTCAATCTTTTAACAAAGGTCATTCAAGAAGTTTATCACATAAGTATACAAGGTCATACTTTAAAGATTCAAGATTAAATCAAGTAATTTGACTAACTAATGAAGGTATATCATTTTCCAGAACCGAATATAGCACTCAAGATATACACATGCTAATACTTCCTCACGTCCACTTTAATTGATTTTTTTTTTTTGTGAGCCACAATATTTGATATTTTTCTATATCAAGAAGAAATTAACTATGTTTTTCAAAGTTATCCCTAGAGTAGGAGAGTATAAAGAAAATCGACAAACCGCATAAAACCGATAATCCGAGTCAAACCGAGAAAAAAATACAATTATGGTTCGGTTTGATTTGGTTTGGTGTTGGGGGAAAAAATTCGATCATAATTGATCTGGTTTGGTTTGGTTTTAACTAAAAAAAAATCAAACTGAAACCAAACTAACCCGACATTACATGTATACAAGTTTTAAAAATATTTTATGCATAAAATTTATTGTAGTGTAGTTTAGAAATATTTCTTAAACTTTTTCATTGTTGGTTCCCAAAGTACATGCAAGTATACGTGGCCGTCAAGTAAGTGACTCAAAAGTCGGTTGTCGAACCCACAGAGACTTAGATTGACCGTTAACTAAGCAAACTAAATCAATTTAATGTCCAAGATGATCAAAAGTTGATTTTTCTATTAAAACTACTATTGCGAAATTTAAACACGTAACCAAGGGAAATATAGATTTCAGGGTTGTGGTCGGTTTATCAATCATATTGAGTTCGTAATTACACCTATTAATGCAAATTATCTATGATTTTTAGTTGATCGAATCATTTATATAAACAGCATGTTCCCACAATACTATCCGTCTATGCATAATATATTAACCCTATATTCCTATGGTCTTAAATATATCATGAACGAATATAATACGGTATTCAACTAAACAAGACTGTTAGGTATATTCCTATCCTAACCGCGAAATCTTTTTCTGAGTCACGAGTTCAGAAACAAGCTTTCTGTAATTCTACTCTAATCTAAATATGGCTTCCCAAGCATAGCATAGATAGTAAATAGAACTCAAATGCTAGCCAAACAATTAAGCAATTATGCACAGAATTAGAGAAACAACCAAAGATGATAACTCGAATTAAAGGTAATATAATTAATAAACTTCAATATTCATGAAAACCACAACCCTAGAATGCGAAGTTTAGCTCCACATAGAAGGTAGCAAAACAACAATTCATCCAAAGAAACGTAAAGATTACTAAGTTTGATAGAAGAAAGATGGAATCTGATGAATTTCGACCTCCACTGCGGCTCCGTGCTCTCCCTAGATCTAAAGTATGTCAAAAGTCCTCAAAAGAACGTTTTTCCATGTATTTATACCAAGTATGGTTGGCCTAGACAAAATCTCCTTTTCCAAGCTGAAATAGGAAAACTTGCAATCTTATTGCTTTCCATGTGTCGCCTAGTGCGTCGAACTACTGCTTTTTCCTGTCAGACCATAAAAAAATCAAATCTCTAAACTTTGGAAGTTTCTAACATAAAATTACACTAATGCCTCGCATTGTGCGTCGCACAGTGCCTCACACTTGTGCATTTCTTCAGCAAATGCTTCTTCCTTGAATTTTGACGTCCAGAATTGATCCTTGAACCCTGAACACGATCCCGGCTTAATTCTTTGGGCTTTTACTCAGACTTTAAAGCTTCAAATAGCTCGAATTCATTACATAACATCTACATAGCTCAGAATCACTCCTACAAAGCATAAAACACGCAATTAGTGCAAAACACTAGCGATTAAAGCTCAAACTCAATTAAAGTGTAGCAAATTCGACTATAATAAGCGACTAAATTACGTAATTATAGCCTACTATCGACACCCCTACTTAAACCATTGCTGGTCCTCGAGCAATCAAACTATACTTTATATAGACACGACCTTTTTAAACGATTCTCCTAACTCATCACACCAAGAATCTTTAAAATAGACTAAGCACAAGAGTGTAACATCTTCACCTCAAGATTTGACTCACAAGTATCATGCATTATTCACAACTCACTCACTTACTCTAACATAGTGGTCAATGAAATTACCTTTCCTTCATGAATCAAGTGCCCTCACACAAAAGACGAGAGTAGTTCCATACACAATAAAATTTAAGAACAATTAGGAACTCAAGATAGAAAGAACTCACTCACTCTCAGAAATAACATTTATATGCCACAAATTATGCACCATAGGCTTGTCTGTAATATACAACTCAACTAACCAAGCTCATTCAGTCTATGATCAAGTAGGACTTTAATTGGTTGTAATATAGGTTGGGGGACGGGTAGGATACATTTAGATATAAGAGTGACTACACCTTACTAAGCACTTTAATACATACACTTGGGGATTTAAAACCCCACACTTATGTCAAACCATAAATCCACCTTCACATTAATATATATTAACTCCCTACTTCTTTAAGCACAATTACATCAAGAGCCACCACTTTCAAGGAATATTTTCACAACAATACAATTGTTCTTTTCTTTCTTTCTTTCTTTTTCAATACAAGTGGCTCTTACTTTTTCAAAACAGTGCACCTTTCTCATTATTTTATTAGCTCCACTCAAAAGCCAAACCAACCACCCCCACTTTAACTTTTACCAAGTTCATTCCAATTCAAGTGCTCATGAGAGGTGAAATGGTTCAAATAAATGGTTAATTCAAACAAATAGGTAAGACTTGTAATGTGGCTGCCAAAGAAGCAGGATTGCATGCTCAAAAGGAGTTAGCTACGATACATAACTCTTAGGCAGGTAATATATATGTAAGCACGTGATTTTTGCCCAATATGAGAATTACTCCCAAAAAATTCAAAAATAAAATGATTTTTCTTTGGTGTGCAATTTTGTGATATTTTAAATAATTATTTGTATTTGTCTGTGCGTGTTTATTTGCTAAATTAATAAAAAAAATACAAAAATATGTCGCATTTGCATGTAGGATTTAATTCTATAATTGTTACTAATTAAATTTGTTTACAAAAAATTAAAAATTACAAAAATAGGCATCGTTTGCATTTTTAGCATTTAATGTCCAAATATACAATTTTATGCTTAATTATTACTTAATTGTGCGTTAATTGTTATTGGGAGTTAATTTGCGCTTTTATAACTTAATTTAGTTCTTAATAATAGTTTAAGTATTTTTTATAATTTAGTTTTAGAGAAATAAAAGAAGAAAATAGAGCGAAAATATAAAGAAAGTCGGAATTGGGCCTCTTCTTCGATTTCAAGCCACCGGCCCAAAAAATGGCCCAATCTTCCCTACGACCCAGTCCATTTCGAACTGGGTCGACCCAGTCCATAATCCAAAAGACCCAAACCCCTTTGTCTTACATTTTACAACACAAAACAAAAGAAAAAAGAAGAAAAAACCCTAAAAAGACTAAGAAGTCATCCGCCCCCCTCCTATCTTCTTCTTCTTCCTCAAGTTTCTCCAAGGTCATCCATGGCTTCCCCCTCAAAGCTCAACCATGGCTGCCCAACGTCACACTCACACACACACACGCACGTCACCCTCACGACCCCGGCTCAACCAAACGACCTCCAAACGCGACCGAACCAACAACCAATCCGTCGAGCTCCACCATGAAAGCTCACAGTTGAGATTTCCGCGACTACTTCTGTCTCCGAGCTGCTGCATCGCGCTCATCATCTTCAACACCAAGCTCCCCGCGACTGCCCGTCACAGCTTCTGCCATCGTCATCCATGGTGGTTGCTTTCATCTTCTCCGTTCTTCGTCAAAGCTCGAGCTTCGACCTCCATCCATGGCTGTCGTAGATGCGTCTTCTTCGCTAATCGAGCTGCTGCTACCTTCTTCTTGTGACGGGCTGCCATTTTTCGTTTTTAAACGATGCCAAACAACCACTTTCTTTGGTCGTCCGTTCATGGTCGTCTTCGGCGTCAAGTTATCTTGGTGCGAGATTCGTTTCCGGACAGATTGTTTCCATCCAAGTTCATCGTCATTCGCTCGATGCTTGGGTCGTCAAAACAGTCCGTACGTATGCCGTTCGATCCGGTTAGTAGATTTTGAGTTTTATGTTTGTCCGTATTTTGTTTTGATATTTTTCGAATCTAAAATCGGCGAATGTTTGTTTTGTTCATGTCTATGCTTAGATATTTGATTTTTGGTTTTGTTCATGTTCATGTTGTTTGTTAAATTAATTTTCAGATTTCAAAATAGAAGTTTAGTTAGTTGTTTTCATATTCATTTCATGTTTGTATTATTGTTTAAGTGAATATTTGTTAGTTTGATGTTTGTTAGATTCAAATTGAAATTTAATTAACTATTTCTTCAATTTGTTTCATGTGTTTATGTATTGTTAGAAATTGTTAATATTGTTAAGTTCAAGTTTAAGTTCATAATTGTTTCTTCGTCGATCTTGTTATTTGTCTAAAGAATTTAGTTGTAATAAGGGAAGTATGTTGGTTTTAATCATTTGAATCCATCGTTTTTATTTTTAGATTTAATTCATGTTCATATTATGTTTGTTTGTTCTTGAATCCGAAATTTGTATAGCTTGATTTCTTGTTTACCATTTGTGATTATTTCTTGAATTTATCTCATAAAGTTTAATATAGGAATTGTTGGTTGTAATGTTGTTAGAATTGATTTTAAGTTCAATATGATTGAAGTTAGAAATCTAAATATACTTGTTTGTTGTAGTTGTTGAATCCGAAAATAGGATTGTTTGTTGCTAAAATATTGTTCAATCAAATTTTAGTTGTTCTTTGTTGTTCAATTTGTGTTCATGTGATTTGTTGTTGAAATATTGTTAAAATCGTGTTCATGTGATATTGTTGTTATGATGTTCATCCGTGTTCATATTGTTGTTTGAACATTGTTAGAAATTGATCATATTGTCTATATTTTGGTTAAGTTTGATTAATTGATGTGTTATAGCTGATGGGTAGTTTGGTAAATTTGTAGTACGTTCAGGGGTAGTTTGGTAATTTCAGTAAGGTCTTGAGGGGTAGTTTAGGAATTGTACATTTTGAAATTGTTTATTTGAAGCATGGGGGACAAAATGAAATGGGGTGGGTTGTGATATAGTTGTTTAATATAAAGGGGGACAAGATTTAATTTAAAGGGGGAATCTTGCATTATTTTAAATGAAGCATGAGGGACAAAATATAATGGGGTGGTGTGATATGTTTATTTAATGTAATGGGGATGAGTGGAAAGATAATGGGTTGGGTAGAGAAAAAGTATTGATTTAATTGATTAAAAGATTTATGGGATGGGATTATATATATATGAAGTCTTGAACACAAGACAAGAACAGAAATAGAGAGAGATACGAAAAAAATACACACACAGATAGAGAGAAAAAATGGACAGAGAATAGAAGAGAGAAAAATTCCGAAAAACATTTAAGCTTTCAAAATAAAAATAAAAACTAGAAAAAATCTACTGCTTTCTTTCTTTGTTTGAAATTAGTATTGATGGTTGTTGTTTCATTTAAAGCTTAAGGCTTTTGTTTTTGGGATTACTACTCCACCGGTCTGTTACTGGGTTGTTACTGTTGCTGGGCTATTGTTGCTGTGTTGTACTGATTTTACTGCTGCTGCTGATTCTCATATTCATTTTCTTTTGCTTCCAATATCAGGTACACAACTGAAAAGCTGGTTATTGTAATCCGAAATATGAAGCGTGAATACATATGAAGAATGAAAATTTGAAGTTTTAATTTCGTTTTTTTTTCTTTGTTCCTTTTGTTGATTGTATTTAAGCTATTTCATGAATTACTAAATAATGACTGGAATAAGAAAATAATATCATAAGTTAGTCTGTAATAAATCGGTTCGGCAAAATAGGTTAATTCACTAGTTATGAAGGCTTCAAGATTATAGGTTGATCATGAACAAGTAGCTAAATTTAGCTAAGACACGAATTTAAATTAAACATCGTAAATTAGGCATTAAGGCATGACTTGAGCTTAAGCAAGATTAGAAGAACGTTTAAGTCTAATAAACTTTCTAATAAGCTTTAGTAATTATGGTTAAATTTAGTTTCAAATGATTGTGAATAATTAATCTCAATAATATTTTTTAAAAAAATAACAATGCTGAGTTTTAATCTAGCTATATTTGTTTATTTTGAATATTAGTTGTTGAATTTTTATTTAATTTATAATTTTCGAAATTAAGAATAAAATTCATTTTTCATCAATATTTGTATGAATCAAGCAATTAGCGTGTCATGTTTTCTTAAATAATAATAATAATAAAAAAACGTAATTAATTAGGATTTTCTTTATTCATTTTAGAGACTAATTTTAAATATCAAAATGTAGTCGCTTTAAGATTTATCAATTTAGGAAAATAAATGAGATGAGCCTCGCTTAATAAAATGTATAGATTGCGGGACCCTCAATAAATGTACATTTAATTGCTTAGAATTAAGGAGGAGTCGTTTATCAAATTTCATGGCCCTACCCCAAAGTAATAAATCGCTAATTGCTTTAGGCGCGATATAATAATAATACATTCTTAAACACGGGTATGCATTTATGCGACCCAAATCCAAATCCCAAAACATTGAATAAAAATACGTTCCGGATCGTGGATGCATTTTAAGTGACCCAATCCAAAGACATGTTTTTTAAACGATGTTCACATTCTTTAAAAATATAATAATGAAAGCGGTAAAAAGATAAAACTTGCACATGAGTCCATATTTGTATAAAATCAGATAATCAAGCCAAATATAACAGTTGAGCGACCGTGCTAGAACCACGGAACTCGGGAATGGCTAACACCTTCTCCCGGGTTAACAGAATTCCTTATCCGGATTTCTGGTGTGCAGACTGTAATACAGAGTCATTCTTTTCCTCGATTCGGGATTAAAATAGGTGACTTGGGACACCCTAAATCTCCCAAGTGGCGACTCTGAAATAAAGAAATAAATCCCGTTTCGACTGTCCTTTAATTGGAAAAACTCCCTTGCACCCTCGCGGGGGCAGAAAAAGGAGGTGCGACAGCTCTGGCGACTCTGCTGGGGACAAATCTATATCTGGCTCAACAAAGAAACACCTATATCACTTTCAAGACTGAACAAAACTACTATTTTGCTTTACCAACACATGGGGAAAATTTTAGACATCAAATGCAATGCACATAATAGCAAACAACTCTCACACACACATGGCACATAACTCACTCATGGTTGGATTCATCAAGACACTCTAATCAAAATAGTTAAGCAAAGTTAAGATCATACGATTTAAGGTACTTATACAAGAGTCAAAAACTGAGCCTAAGTGTCACAACCAAATTAATCACTATTCTCAAGGCATAACAAAGTCAAGAGATATTGCTTCAATTCAAATCACAACACAATGGCTCATACTCCTAAAAAATAAAACTAGCTACACCCGGTTCAAAGAAAACACTTGGAAAAGAACCGCGACACAAAGAAAAATCGAGGGGGAATTATTACAGTACCTAACAAAAGAAAATCTTTTGTCTTTTTTTTTTCTTTCAATTTAAATCCCTCAAGAAACCTGTCGAATGAGATCCATCATTGGGGAACGTCAAATGTTTTCTACTTTTTTTTTTATTTTCTTAGGAGATACTAAAATACTACAACTACAAAAACAAAAATAAGAAGTGTCCCCAGGAAATTCTCCCACCCCACACTTAAAAGAGTGCAGTGTCTCCAATGCACAAATAAATAAAAAATAATAACGAGGGTGGACAAGAAACTCTCTGAAAGGACAAAGGCCGAAGTAATAGCAGCTCACGGGGTACTCAGACTTCTCTCAAGGATGGTCCTTTGTGTGGGCACTTCACACTTAGTTCTTACCATCTGACTCGCTTTTTTACTCATCCAATATCTTTGGCCTTATGCTCAAAATCCTACAAAATAAAATAACACTACGCAAATAATATAATAAAAATAAAAATAAAATAAAATAGTAAAGTTGTGTTGCCTCCCAGCAAGCACCTGATTTAACGTTGCAGTACGACTTGAACAACTTTTTTCTCCACCTCGAACTTATGAACTCTACCCCTAACATGGCATCCAGTCTGTGGCTATGCTCCAATGGCGGGGTTATAAGTATAACCAGGCTGGGTAATAAATTTTTCACTCTATACTTCTAGGCCTTTAGAAGAGGGATGTAATTTTGTCTCTCCGGCACGACGAATTCAAGAATTTAAGCACCCCATTACTCATCCATTGGTTCCTTCAAGGGCTAAGATGAATCGATTTCCATGTCATCGTCCAAACACAATGTTGAAAAATATATGGAATAAGGACTAGTACTCCCCAACTCTAGAATTGCGTCACTATTTACATCCTCATATGTACATACATTAGAGTCTTCAAATATACTATTATCTACTTCCTCACATGACTCTAGAACACTCTTCTCAACATTGGCATCCTAAAGAAAAACATCGTTTAATGCTTGGTATTCTCATTTTAGCTCCTTAATTTGGTCTAGAAGATTTTTTTCAGTTTCACACAACTCATCATCAAATTGTTGGGCGTTGAACACATCAACCTTTACACTTAAAGTTGCATCCAAGTTGTGCAAAGCCAAGCAAAACTTGTCAATTTCTTGTGCAAGATCAACTCTCTCCTTCGACCAATCATTCACCAACTTTGTTAGAAGATGACTTTGTTCCGCATATTACCTTAATCGTGAATATTTGTCCCAATGTCAACCCTTGCTCCCATATTCAAATTCAGACCTCCTAGAGTTCAGGACATTACAAACCCAAAAAGACGGGCCATAAAAGTCTTTCGTCAACCAAGCGTCTTCACCAATAACCTTACCTCTGGATATTTCATCCCCAGATATCATGTTGAGAGAACTATAAACACCCTAAGAGAGAAATCATATTGTTATAAAAATAAAATATTTACAAAAAGAAAAAATAAACAAAACCTATAAAGATAAGAGTAAAAGTCTAATATAGAAAATAAATAAATAGGAAATTAAAACGTGAATAGAAATCAGTTAAAAGCTTAACTTAGATAAACAATCAATAACTAAGTCCACGTTGGTTCCCCAAGTACACGCAAGCATACGTGGCCGTCAAGTAATAAAGTGGCTCGAAAGTTAGATGTCGAACCCACAGAGACTCAGATTAACCATTACTAAGCAAACTAAAATCAATTTAATATCCAAGATGATTAAAAGTTGATTTTTTTATTAAAACTACTATTGCAAAATTTAAACACATAACCAAGGGAGATATAGATTACAGGGTTGTAGTCGGTTTATCAATCCTATTGAGTTTGTAATTACACCTATTAATCCAAATTAATTATGATTTCTAGTGTCACTTCCCAAACCTAAAGATGCGTGGCCGGCACCCGGTTCCATACTTGGCCCGAGCGTACCACTCTGTAACTGTAAACTCTGGAGGGGTAACCCTCAACTTAGGCCGATGAGGCCATATACTGAATCGTCTAAAAAAACGCATCTCTCATCTATGGGGTAAACATACCCAAAAGCTGATATATATAACTGTACAGGTCGATGAAGTCTCCATGAACATCTACTAATATACAAAGTATACAGGACTCGTCTACAAGCCTCTAGAGATAACTGAACCGTACAATGGTTGGGACAGGGCCTCAACCTACCCATCAAACCTGTATATATATAATGGACTCCAAGGTCTAGACCTGGTAACTCCGAGAAAGTGGAGCTTACCAACCAAGTTGATGTTTGACTCTGTCTGCTGGGAGGGTCTGTCCAACTATCAATCAGGACCTACAAGCATGAAATGTAGCATCCCCGGCAAAAGGGACGTCAGTACGAAATAATGTACCGAGTATGTAAGGAAACATAATAACTGAAAGATGAAACTGAATAGATAATATAATAACTAAAAGTAACTTGGAGTCAAAGATAATCTGAAGATATGCTTACCTACCAATACTTACTCAACTCTCTCAATATAGTAAGTAAAATAGTTGTACGGCCTTATAAGGCTCGGTATGTGTAACTGCTCTGCCATAGTAGGCTCGCTCATAGGTGTTCGGCCATACTAGGCTCTGTATCTCGGCCAACTAGGCTCGCTCGTAGGCGTTCGACCACAATAGGCTTGGTATATAACTTACCATCTGATCAGAGGTTGCCCAATAGGGGCCTACCCATCGATTATAGCTCGATAGTGGTGAAAATATTGTAATACTGATATATATATAGACTCTCGGCTCTTTTGGATGAAACAAGACAAAACCAAATTGAATATGAAGTCCCGATAAGGGAGAATGCTATAACTTTTGAGACTAGGAAAATATACATAAATTCAGGAATATGAACTTCTCTTTATGTCTCGTTATCAAACACATGTAGTTATTGGATCATGCCAAAATGAAGAAAGGTTTAGCCTTAACATACCTGAGCGATTCTCTTGACAATCCTTCTAACACATGCCAATCGCGACGAAACATGTAACGACGAGATCGAAATAGGGAATAATCCGTATGATATTCTTGAGAGAGATTGCACTGTACTCCCTTAGAATCGCAAATCCCATGTTTTTATAGTATTAAATAGTCTTCGTATGAACGTTTGAAGCAATTACGTTGCTATTGCAAATCAATATCTTTGCTGAAGCTTTCTCTCTTAAATTAGTAGAGATGAGCAACTTATTTTGGTGAATTAGAGAAGTTAGTTTTTATCCTCTAGGGGTGGGCCCCACTAGGATAACTCATCTATGCCTAAAAGCCTCTAATTAGGCCACCTTACCAGAATAACTTAGGAGCCATTAGGTTGGGGTGGTTTGCTGCCACGTTTGGGGGAGTTTAGTCTTATTCAAATTAATTATTTAATTAATCTCCCACTAAAAATTCATAATTACCCAATTATTCACATAGTTAAGAATTACCTCAAATTACTTAAAATACTACTCATTTTTAATACATTTTATACACCTTACTATCATGGTCATGTGGTACCTTGTATGATACTAGTCCATAAATATTAGGTATTATAGCTCGGACCATATTTTATCCCAAATTGTCAAACTTTGACGAAACTCATTTTCTTGGATTTGCTTACCCTCACCTTCATGATTTACTTATCACTTGTTTGAAATAGCATAATACTTATAATCCCAAAATAATCTCATTCCTGAACTTACGTCGATTAACTTACGACGAAATTTTATGAAAATACGGAATGTAACATCTCATTTTTGAGCTTTCATCAATTTACTTATGGCATAATTTTACGTATGAAAATATAGGGTGTTACATCATTCCCCCCCTTTGGAACATTCGTCCTCGAATGTTAACTGATGCACTTATCATTTTCATAACCCATAGCTCTTGTGAATACTTTAATACTCTCCTTACCATTTTATGCAACTGTTCTATGAATAAATCCAAAGGCCAGGGCATTCCTCCCTTTAGGCCTCTTTCCCACACCATGACTTGTGGTCGGAATTCTTCCAATCTCGTAACTTTTATTACCTTCTATCATGCAGTCTATACGACTTTTTCCTTATATTTGCGCCTATGCGACTCTTCCCTCTAGCTTTTAGACAATCTCTAGGCCTCACTTTGTGAACATATACAAAATTATGACAAGATGTTCCTATGGGTATCTATAGCTTTACTTCATTTACGTATGTTATACTATACCATAACTCGTACTTTGGTTTATTGTTATTGAGGTCTGCTACCAAACTCCAGGTTACTCTCGTTGTTTATCCTGTATGTATAAATCTAAATCCTTTAATGTTTCTTCATTACTATTCATCTTAAGGATGATGCCCTAATCTCATCTCATACTTTGTAACTTTTATCCATCCATTGTTGATTCACCTCAATATTGATCTATAATCTACCACTGATAACTTGACCTCTTATGTAACACTGCCGCTAGGGCTCACGTCTTATCGAGGAATATCTGAAATGATTAGACTGATCCACCTAGGGGTGACACTATACTTGCATAACCGTATTTCACAGCATCCCAATGTGATTCAATTAAGTGGGTATTTTAATGTTGTACAATTCTTGAAATCCCTTTTTTCAAATTATTACTCAATCGAAGGCCCAAACACCATCCTTTATCTATCATCGTTACACCCATACTCTATTACCATGGCATCATTCCATCTCTTCTAAATGCTATTATCTTAGACTCATTTGAGTTCATTCAGGCTATACTGAACTTTCTATAACTTAGAGAAACCACCAGCTCTTTTATTTTCCTAGGCTTAATCTTGAGGACTTATCCATTCTCGTCACCTTCTCACTCGCCCTTCCTTATTCTTACTCTGGTCTTCCTAAAACCTTGTTGCTTTACTATACTTTAGCTTGCGACCTACACATCTCTATTTATATTATTCGCAACCTCCCTTCAACTAACTTGCACCAAAGATTTCCTTATATTATTCTGGAACATCAAGTGAGACATCACATGTCTCCAACTCTTCTTTTCTCTCTTGACTAGATCTCTCGATATCTAGAAACCATAGGCTGGAAGGTATGCCACTAGTGACACTGCTATTATTCCTAGATACTGAATCCCAATGCTTCTAGCCCTCTATCTGAAGTATGGATTATTCACAACCTTCTATACCTGAGTATCTCATACATTGTTCACATTTACCTTACTTACCTTAAAATCTGGCATCACGTCTTCTATATCTCTCATGACCTTCCTTCCACGTAGGTATAATTCACATCCACAACTTGAAGCTCTACTATAATACTTGCACCTCTTGTGGTTGTTGTACGATATCTCTTGTACCTCTGATATTAGAGTAATTCTGCAATGTTCTCAATCACGATTTCTATAATTTTTTTGGTCCAATAATCATACTCCTGATTTATTTAGTTGTATAACTCTTTAGTTTCATCTTCCTCCTGATCAGGTTTATGTAGGCTTAAGTTATCTTCCGATCTGTGACCTATGGTATTAGTTATTACTTTAGCCTTTTATGGACGCTATGGAATACCCGTGATACCATCATCTAACAATTCAATCCTTTGTCTATGTTCTGGACTCAATTATTTTCTTTTCTTTTATTGTCAACATATATGGTGCATGGATAATACTCCGAAATCTTAAGTGTATTCATAACGTAACTAATTCTGGATCATTGATTGAAGAATTCCTTTTGTTTCTTCTCAGCTTTCTTTAAACGTAAGCTATTACTTTTCCTGGTCTTTCTGCCCCCTTGTAGCGTGCATACTTAGTTTTACTTAGTTCCTACATATGCCAGAATTTCCGTGCAACTCACATGATCTCGAATCCTACTTTCTTATAGAGTGCATACAATGCTATAGTGAGACTGTTGTTACAAGACCATTTCTTCTTTAGATAATTGTGCTTAGGTTGAAGTCTTCTTCCTTATTTTCTTAGCTAGTTTTTTATTGTAGTACTTTAGGGAGGATCCTCTGACTCTTGTAAAGTTGCAAGCTTATTACATCGTATACTTGACGGTATTTTTTTTGATGTCCTTCCTCGTTTATAATTATTCATAGTTACTTACCTCCATGCCCTTGTGCTTGTAGGGTTGCTTCTAAAATGATATTTTGACTGTCTTCCCAGTGGCACTCTCTTTTATTTCCGTAATACTCATACGGTATCTTTAACTACCCCAACTCCTATCTGAATATTTCTCAAGGATCACTATGTCATATCTGCGACTAAATTTCCCATGTTGGGGTTCACTATGTTTATCTTGCACGATCTATTGATTTGTCTATATCCTCTTGTCTATCCATAACTAGGCTCTTCCTGAATCAACTACTAACTACTTGTTGGCCCATTATCATATCAATATTCCGCGTAATCTTTCTTGGGTTATTTTCTTTATCTTAACTTACATCTCGCACTAGCTCTTTATCTATCAATAACATCTTGGGCAGGAAGCCTTATTTCCTCTCCTTGACATCGTGTTTGCATAATGTTCTGGAATCGTAACATATCTGTAAGCTTTAAATAAGTGCAATCTCATCCCTTTCTCATTTTTATCGCATTCTTCTTGTACCATTCCATAGTTACTAGAACCACTTAATTCTGACATCACTCCATATCCCCCCCCCTCATTTAGGGGAGTACTAAGAGTTGGAGCCACAAGGATTTACCTATAAATGTTTTACCTTTTTATCTTTAGCGTCTTTTCACATTACCGATGACCCTTACTTTCCTTGCGATAATTCTTCTATACCAAGAATAACAAAATTCCTTACTCGCGAGGGTGACACTTAGTATAACTAGATCATACAATCCCTTAAGCTTAACTTTGCTCACGTTTCTTGCTTTAGGGAAGCGTTTTCCTGAACGGCCATTCTCTGAATTTCTCATGAATCTTCTTCTATTGTCCATTTTATTATCGCCGGACGCAATCTGAAATTCTCATGATGCCGACTATTATCAAATTAACTCAGTCTCTAATCCATATTTATTTTATCTTGTTCACCAGCCCGTACTGATTTTTATTACTCTGGAGGTTTAACTTTTCCTTCTGGTAATCACGTTAGAGTCGCGAACTTATTTCTCGAAATAAGGATATGACTGTATGGCCTATACTCTTTTGTTGTCTTAAGGCCTGTCATTTCTCGTCTATTCCCTCACTTGACTATAGATTCTGTAATACTCTATCGGTGTCATCCATGCATCACATCTTACTCATAATGTTTCACTATCTCTCTTCTTATTTTCCTGCTAATATTTTTGTTTATCACTTTATTCTGAAAACTTTAACAAGAAATTCTCTTGCTTTTAGCTCACCTTGCTATATCTACTGTCTTTTCGGGTTGCCTAACATTCTTTCTCTACTAGGGACGGGAGCCATACTAAGGTAATATTTATCCTTTCAAGGCTTCTAGCTCCTATCTTTGTAGTACTCATATCTAGTTGTACTATTTTAGAGTGCACCATGAGGGTGTGTCACAATAAGATCTATTAGCACATTTGCAATATCCTTTGGAAATGTCAACTAACGCAAACAATCCATCCATCATTTTGGGTTACTCTAACCCCAGTCGGGTCCTGATATCCTGTCCTTCTCTTAAACCATATTTGTTAGCTCTCATAAGGCATAACTGAGATGGGTGTGGCCAATTATACATACCTCTGTAACTATTGAAGGTAACTCACAATGCTTATATTTTTCTGCCTGAGTTGAAAATATCGATAATTTTCATTAACTAAGTACCTCATACCCTTCTCATCTTGCTCCTTTTACTTTTTGAAGCTTGTACCTACCTTCTGAATCTCTTATTGCCTTTAACCATAGGGTGGATAGATATTCTTGCCTTAAGGCTCCTTATCGAGAGGCTTACATGTCTTAGAACACACATGATCTATTGAAGACCTTATATTTACTCATCATAAGTATCATACAAAATCGAGTTCCTCTGACTCATCTCTTCCACAGCCACATGCAATCTCTTACCAATTGTCTTTTGGTTGTAGGTATCGTCTTATTAAGAGTAAAATAGAGTCTAAGAGTTTGAATTCTTACAACTGAGCTCTACCACACGATCTAGAGTAAGAAAAAAGAGTGACAGTCCTAAATGCCCTGTAGCCTTCTACTTATAAGTGTGGTGCACAACACACCCATAAACAAGACTCTACTAGACACGGCTTGTAGACTCCCTAGGACAAAACTGCTCTGATACCAAGTTTGTCATGCCCCAAACCTGAAGAGGAGTGGCTGGCACCCGATGCCATACTCGGACCGAGCGTACCACTCTGTAACTATGAACTCTGGAGTGGTAACCCTCAACTTAGGCCGATGAGGCCATATTCTAAATCGTCTAAAAATAATGCATCTCTCATCTATGGGGTAAACATACCCAAAAGCTGATATATATATATATATATATATATATATATATATATATATATATATATATATATATATATATATATATATACACTCCAAGGTCTAGACCTGGTAACTCCGAAGAAGTGGAGCTTACCAACCAAACTGATGTTTGACTCTGTCTGCTTGGAGGGTCTGTCCAACTATCAATCAGGACCTACAGGCATGAAATGCAGCGTCCCTAGTAAAAGGGATGTCAGTACGAAATAATGTACCGAGTATGTAAGACAACAGAATAACTGAAAGTAGAAACTAAACTGATAATATAATAATTGAAAGTAACTGGGAGTCAAAGATAATCTAAAGATATGCTTACCTACTGTTACTGACTCAACTCTCTCAATATAGTAAGTAAAATAGTTGTCTGGCCTAATAAGGCTCGGTATGTGTAAGTGCTCTACCGTAGTAGGCTCTCTCATAGGCGCTCGGTCATACTATGCTCTGTATCTCGGCCAACTGGGCTCGCTCATAGGCTCTCGACCATAGTAGGCTCGGTATATAACTTGCCATCTGATCAGAGGTCGCCTAATAGGGGCCTGTCCATTGATTATAGCTCGATGGTGGTGAAAATACTGTAATATTGTATATATAGAGACTCTCCGCTCTCTTAGCTGAAAGAAGACAAAATGATATTGAATATGAAGTCCCGATAAGGGAGAATGTTGTAACTTATGAGACTAGGAAGATGTACATAAATTCAGGAATATGAACTTCTCTTTATGTCTCGTTATCAAACACATGTAGTTATTGGATCATGCCAAAATGAAGAAAGGTTTAGCCTAAATGTAACGATCCAACCGGTCATTTTGAGCTCTAGCACGTCATTCAATAGTTTGAGGCCATGAGTAGCATCACTTCAGGTATTATGACTTGTGCGCATGGTCGGAATTGAATTCCGGTAAGTTCGGAGTTGATTTAGAAAGAGAATTCTTATTTCGGAAGCTTTAAGATGAAAGAATTGACTAAGGTTGAATTTTTGAGTAAACGACCTCGAAATTGGGATTCAAAGGTTCCAACAAGTTCGTATGATGATTTCGGACTTGGGCATATGTCTGGACTGGGTTTTGGAAGACCCGGGAATGTTTCGGCGCCTATTGTGGAAGTTAGCATTTTGGAAGAATCTCAAAAGTTTGGGTTGAAGTGCATTTCAGTGTTATCGATGTTTGCTTGGGATTCCGAGTCTAGGAATAGCTCTGTATGGTGATTCTGGTGTTGGGAGTGCGAACGGAAGTGAATTCAGAGGTCCGAGGGTCATTTTGGAGTCATTTTACTATAGATAGAAATTTGAAGGTTTTTAAGGAGTTTGACTGGAAATGGACTTTTTAATATCGGGGTCGGAATCCAATTCCGGAAGTTGGAGTAGGTCTGGAACGTCGAATGTGACTTGTATGCAAAATTTGAGGTCAATCGAACGTGATCTAATAGGTTTCGACATCGAATGTAGAAGTTTGAAATTCTAAAGTTCATTAAGCTTGAATTAGATTTGAGGCATCGACTAGTTCGTGTCATGTTACGGAACTTATTAGTATACTTGGTTGGGATCCCATGGGGCTCGGATGAGTTTTGGAGGAGTTTTTGGAAGAGTTTGGCGTTTTGAGCATAAGCCTGTAATGATCCAAAGGTCCATTTTTAGTTCTAGAGATCGAAGCTCGATTTCGAGACTTCCAAGATTTTGATAATGAATTATAGGAGTGATCTGGAAAGTTTGATCTAATTTCATCAAGTCGCGATTGAGTTTTTAGCGCAAAACATGAGTTAATTGTTTAAAGAGCGAAATTAGTATCTCATTGAGTAAATGAGCTCCGAATTGAGTTTCGATTGAAGGAATAGGTTTGTATTATTATTTTTGACTCATAGGAACAAGAATCGTAGAATTCCAAGTTCGTATGATGGAGTTAGAGCATCTTTAGTGAAATTAAAAGCTGGTGAAATTTCTGGGCAGCTGCTGTGTTTTTCGCAGGTACGTGAACAGTACCGCACATGCGCGAACAGTAACCGTAGGTGTGTGAACAGTAACTGCAGGTGCAAAAATGCTGGACAGTGCATAAATCAAGCAGTCCCAGATATTTACTCATTTTTGGAGCTATGGAGCCCGGATTAAAGCGATTTTTTAGGCGATTTTCACCATATGGATTGGGGTATGTGTTCTATATCCAAAAGTGATTATATTTAATAATCTCATGGTTATTTCATCAAGTATTAGTGAATCAAATGGAAGAAATTGGAGAAAATGTGTAATATTTTCAAGAATGAAATTCTAGATTTGGAGGTCGATTCGTTATCGGAATTTGATAAAATTGGTATGGTTGAACTCATATCGGAATGAGTTATCGGATTTTGTGAGTTTTTTGAAATTCGGGCACATGGGCCCGAGGGCGATTTTGTCAACTCTTCGAGCAGAGTTAGGAATTTATCTAAATTGAATTGTTGTGAGTATTAGAGCCTATATTTATGGATTTTCTCATTTCTTGGCTAGTTTTGGAGCATTGCGCATTGATTTAAGTCGTCGGAAGGGCTTGTAAGCCGGTTATGGAACCTCAGAGCGAGGTGAGTCTCCTTTCTAACCTTGTAGGAAGGAATTGTCCCCATAGGTGAAATAATTGGTTATGTGCTTCTATTTGTGGGGGCTACGTACGCACGAGGTGACGAGATTCCCTGTGTAGCTACTATTATATATAAGTCCGGGTAGTCTAGGACCCAAAAATATGCTATACTTGGAATATCTGTAATCTTATTGGCAGTTGAATTGCTTAAATCCTATCAAATCGGTAAATGAATTTCAAAAGGGATTAAACTTCATTTTCTTAAATCGCTAAAAGTGAATTGGCTTTTATTTGGATAAACGTTCCCCGATAAATTCTTAATTGGATGTTTGAGCATGTATTTCTATGTATACCTGTGTTGCCTGTATGATTCGCGAACAGGGTGATTGTTCATTTAAATTTGACAGCGTCGCATGTATGATTCGCGAGCGGGGTAATAGATACATCTATGGTTCGCGTTGTTCGACCCTCGACAGTGCACATTTTTCATTTATGTTGGATCAGGTCGTACGACCTCGGCATGATATGCGCATGCTTGTATTGCTTGCTTGAGAGTTTTAAATGTTGATGATTGCCCTTCCTGGCCAGAGATAAATTGATAGAGATAATGAAAAGTAAATCCTTGGAAATCCTTTATTATTTGCGAAGTTGTTTACCTGCTTTCCAGCTTTATGAGTTAAATTTTGCTTTATGAAATCCATGAGTTCCTCACACTTTTACTATATTATCATTGGACCATTAGAAAGTGTTGAAGTCGATCTCTCGTCTCTACTTCTTCGAAATTAGACGGGATACTCATTGGGTACACGTTATTTTCGTACTCATACTGCACTTGCTATGCATTTTTGTTGCACAGGTTCATACGTGGCTAGTGGCTTAGTGACATGGAGGCATGGTTGATACAGAGACTTAGGTGAGCTTCATTTATCGAGACGACCCGCAGCCATCAGAGTCCCTTTCAGAGTATTTTACTATGTTTTTCATTTCTGTCCACTTTGTATTCCGGACAGTTACTGTATTTTATTCCATTCCCTAGTAAATGCTCATGCACTTGTGACACCGGGTTCTGGGATGATTATGGGGTATCTTGTATTAACTTCTTAACATTCAAATTTGATTTGAAACGATTATCTTTTACTGGTAAAATTGAAGGAAAATCATAGTTTTCAAAATTATTAAAACGAGAATTTAATTAAGTATTTTGGTTGGATTGCCTGAAAGCGGTGTCCGGCACCATCATGACCCTTAGTGGAATTTGGGTCGTGACACTAAACATACCTGAGCCGATTCTCTTGACAATCCTTTTAACACACGCCAATCGCGACAAAACACGTAACAGCGAGATCAAAATAGAGAAATTGGTATGATATTCTTTAGAAAGATTGCACTATACTTCCTTAGAATCGCAAATCCCACTTTGCTATAGTATTAAATAGTCTTTGTATGAACGTATGAGCAATTACGTTGCTATTTCAAATCAATATCTTTGCTAAAACTTTTTCTCTTAAATTAGTAGAGATGAGGAAGTAGAGATGAGGAATTGTTTTAGTGAATTAGAGAAGTTATTGTTTTCCTTTAGGGGTGGGCCCCACTAGGATGACTCGTCCTTGCGTAAAAGCCCCTAATTAGGCCACCTTACCATAATAACTTAGGAGTCATTAGGTTGGGGTGGTTGGTTTCCACGTTTGGGGCGGGGGGTTTCAGCCTTATCCCAAATATTTTAATTAGCTTAATTACTTAATTAATCTCCTACTAAAAATTCATAATTACCCAACTATCCATATAATTAAAAATTATCTCAAATTACTAAAGATAATACTTATTTTTAATACACTTTATACATCTTACTATCATGATCATGTGGTATATTGTATGATACTAGTCCATAAATACCGGGTATTATAGCTTGGAGCGTATTTTATCCCAAATTGTCAAACTTCGATGAAACTTATTTTCTTCGATTCGCTTACCCTCTCACCTTTACGAATTTAGTTAACACTTATTTGAAATAGCATAATACTTATAATCCAAAAGTAATCTCACTCCCGAACTTACGTCGATTAAATTACAACAAAATTTTAACGTACAAAAATATGGAATGTAATATCTCATTTCCGAGCTTTCATCAATTTATTGATGGCGTACTTTCACGTATGAAAACATGGGGTGTAACAGCTAGTTGACCGGATGGTTTATATAAATAGCATGTTCCCACAATACTATCCATCTATCCATAATATATCAACCTTATATACCTATTCTATCATGAACGAATATAATACGGTATTCAACTATGCAAGATTGTTAGGTATATTCCTATCCTAATCGTGAAATCTTTTCCCAAGCCACAGGTTCAAAAACAGGCTCTCTCTAATTCTACTCTAATCTAAACACGTCTTTCCCAAGCATAGCATAGATAGTAAATAGAACTTAACGGCTGGCCAAACAATTAAGCAATTATGCACAGAATTAGAGAAACAACCAAAGATGATAACTCGAATTAATAGTAATATTATTAATAAACTTCAATATTCATGACAATCACAACCCTAGAACGTGAAGTTTAGCTCCATATAGACACGGTAGCAAAACAATAATTCATCCAAAGAAACGTAAAGATTACTAATTTTGATGGAAGAAAGATGGAATGTGATGAATTCCGGCCTCCACGAAGGCTCCTTGCTCTCCCTAGGTCTAAATTATGTCAAAAGTCCTCAAAATAATATTTTTTCATGTATTTATACCAAGTAGGGTTGGGCCTAGACGAAATTTCCTTTTCCTAGCCAAAATAGGTAAACTTGCAAACTTAGTGCTTTCCATGAGTCGCACTGCACGTCGCACTAATGCTTTTTCCTGTCAGACCATAAAAAACCCAGTCTCTGAACTTTGGAAATTTCTGACATAAAATTACACTAATTCCTCGCACAGTGCCTCGCGCTAGTGCATTTCTTCAGCAGTTGCTTCTTACTTGAATTTTGACGTCCAGAATTGATCCTCGGCCCCCGAACACGTTCCCGGCTTAATCCTTTGGGCTTTTACTCAGACTTCAAAGCTCCAAATAGCTCGAATTCGTTCTATAACATCTACATAGCTCATAATCACTCTTACAAGGCTTAAAACACACAATTAGTGCAAAACACTAGCGATTAAAGCTCAAACTCAATTAAAGTGTGGCAAATTAGAGTATAATAAGCGACTAAAATACGTAATTTTATCCTACCATCACTCATAGTTTTATTTTTAATGTATTATTTCAAGCTTGGACTTTTTTGAATGCTACAATAAGTTTTATAGTCCATAAATGTTAGTAACTCAAATAAATCTCAAACCAATACTAATGCTAACAAAAACATTCAATTTAATTGTACTTGGAATGATAATAGTGTTAGATATCTATATTTTAGTTTTTTCATGGTTTAGATAAAATGCATAGCTTATATTTTTTAGTGTTTAGCCATGTACATAATAGTACTTATTAGTTGTACTTATTTAGCAACTTAGTAACTTTGGATTATGTTCATTTTCATTATGACTTATTAATAATATTTATTTTCTGCGATTTTTATTATCATTACTGTTGAATCTTTTAGTACAATACCATGACTCATCTCATATTTTATGTTATGTTCTTGAGAAATACCTTATATAGTTCTATCTTAATAGTAGGATTAAAGAAATATTTGGAGCACAAATTTTATGTTTTGTGCTATGAAGATTTATGGGGGGGAGAACCCGAAGAAATCGAAAACCCCGAGAAAATTCCAGATTAAAAAATCCTACTTTTATTAATTTGGTTTGGTCTTTAAATTTAATAACCCGACACAATTGGTTTGATTTGGTAATTGAAAAATCCAAACCAACCCGACCTACACCCCTACCTTAATATAAAGAGACTAGGAGTATTTATTGTATTTTCTATGAACAAACTAAGGTTAATATGGTCAATTTTATTATTAATTAATGCTAAAAGATGAATTCCTTAATATGTGTGAAAATAGCCAAAAAATAAATTAAAATGAACTCGGGGAGTACCATTTAGCATTACCATAACAGGAAATAATTTCATAAATAGTGTTGTGGCGTCATACATGCCAAAAATCACATATAAAGCTTTAGAAGTGTATACGGTTAAAATCGGGCCTACCCAATTTTACTCTTTTATCGAGACCAAGGAATTGCATCGAAAGTCAGTCTCGCAGTAGATCAGACTAGAGCACAAAGATAAGGTATCGAGTACGAGAATCGAGGTGCATGTCGAGATCGAGGCAAGCAGCAATAGAGACCAAATATAGCAGACTTCGAGCAAAACGCAATAATGAAAAAGCGAGATATCCGTGACCGGTCGAAGACCTCGCCCGAAATCCCGGAACATATTAAATCAAGGGTGATTGTTTAGGCTAATCAGGGGATTTACTTCTGTAATTAGAATTGTACCATAGATAGGATTCCTCTACTATATAAAGAGAGTTCTAATCATTTTGTAGACATCTTACATTAACGTATATCAAAGGAATATAATATTCTCTCTTTAGTTTACACTTTCTTGTTCATCAGCATGTCATATTTTTAACTATTCTTGCACCAACTAGTTCGAGGGCATCCAAGCTCGAGGGCTGAATTATGTTGTAACACTGGTTTGCTTTATTTTATTTCAATTTCTATTACTAATCCTTACATTTAGCAATTGGTATTAAGTGAAATCACGTGTTTTTAAAACCACATTATAAGTTTAATTGTTATCCAATTTTAAGGGTAAATAGTTTGGCGCCCACCGCGGGGCTAAGAATAATAGTGATTGCCTGGTATTAATTCTCGTAACACATACTACTTTATGCTTGTTTTTGTGAGTGTTTTTGATTTCAGGATCAACACGTCTAACTCGCAAGAAGTACCCACCCACACCAATAACAGCCTTAGTTTCCATGGAGGAAATGATAATGTAGCCGACCCAGGAATCGAAGTGCCTTAGGCTGGCCACGAGGGAGTACCGATCGCAAACCCCATCAATGTCAGTTTGCATGTCGCCCTAAATGCAAATCTGCGTGTCGACCATAGAAACAGTGTCGGCAGAGATGCCCGAGCAACCGATCAATATGCACAAAATGGTAAAGAAGGCGGAATTAGCCTTCGAATAATATTCGAAATGTTGCAGACTCAACAAGCTGTGATAGCGCAACTCCAAAATCAGAATCGAGCACCAAGCATAATTGAGCTCGAAACATCACAAGAGGTTGTTCATAGAGTCGAGCCTGTACTAGAGAAATCGAATGCCAATCAATCGGGAATGACCCTGCCATTATGAAGATGCTTGAGGAGCTCACTAAACGGATCGAATTAGGTGAAAAGAAAATCGAGGCTAATGACAAAAAGGTAGAAACATACAACTCACGGGTTGACCAAATACCGAGGGCACCCCCGATCCTAAAGGGTTTGGATTAGAAGAAGTTCGTGCAGAAGCATTTCCCTCTAAGTGCAGCTTCAAAGCCCATTCCTAAGAAATTCCATGTGCCAGAAATTCCCAAATACAATGGGACCACCGATCCTAATGAGCACGTCACTTCTTACACATGCGCAATAAAGGGAAATGACTTAGAAGATGATGAGATTGAATTTGTTCTATTGAAGAAATTTGGAGAAACTTTATCGAAGGGTTCCATGATATGGTATCATAACTTACCACCTCACTCTATTGATTCATTTGGTATGCTCACGGATTCTTTTGTGAAAGCCCACGCTGAAGCCATTAAAGTTGCAACAAGGAAATCGCACCTCTTCAAGGTAAGACAGAAGGATAACGAGATGCTCAGGGAATTTGTACCTCGGTTCCAAACAGAGAGAATGAATTTGCCTCCAGTCACCGATGACTGGGTTGTTCAAGCTTTTACACAAGGTTTCAACACTCGGAGCTCCATAGCTTCACAATAGTTGAAACAAAATTTGATCGAATATCCAGCTATCACTTGGGCCGATGTACACAATCAGTATCAATCAAAGATTAGGGTCGAAGATGATCAACTGGGAACTCCAGTTCATTCAATTTATCCCAACATGTCCATGGACAGAGTTAAAAGAGACGACGATCGGGAACCTTGATCGAATAGAGATGGATGCCAGCCACATAGTGGAGATCGGAAAAATAACGGGCATGGACACAACCCCATACAGAATGATAAAATGATTGATCGAGGATATAGTTCCTAGGGGATTATAAGCGTAAGTGGTTTCGATAGGGATGTCGGGTCCAAAAAGGCACCTCGATTGTCAGAATACAACTTCAATATCGATGCGTCAGGTATTGTATCAGCCATTGGTCGGATTAAGAATACTAGGTGGCCCAAATCCTTACAGACTGATCCAGCTCAAAGGAACCCTAATCAAATGTGTAAATACCATGGTACCCATGGTCATAGAACTGAAGACTCCAGACAGTTGAGGGATGAGGTAGCTCGTCTATTCAACGAGGGTCACCTTCGAGAAATCTTAAGTGATCAGGCTAAGAACCACTTCAAAAATAGAGATTCGAACAGGCAGAACGAGCAGGAAGAGCCATAGCACGTAATTCACATGATCGTTGGTAGGGTCGATATCCCTCAAGGACTGATATTCAAACGCACCAAAGTGACAATCACAAGGAAGAAGCGAACTCATGACTACTTACCAAAAGAAACCTTGTATTTCAACGACGAGGACGCAGAAGGGATCGAACAACCTCACAACGACGCACTAGTAATATCTATTCTTATGAATAAAATTTAAGTTAAACATGTGTTGATTGATCCAGGTAGCTCGACAAATATTAGTCGATCAAGGGTCGTAGATCAACTCGGCCTCCAAGATCAAATCGTGCCTGCAGCTTGGGTACTTAACGGCTTCAGCATCGCAAGTGAAACCACTAAAGGGGAAATCATTCTGCCAGTAAATATGATCAGGACCATCCAAGAAACAAAGTTCCACGTGATTGAGTGTGACATGAGTTATAACGCACTGCTCGGAAGACCTTGGATTCATAATATGATAGAAGTACCCTCGACGCTTCATCAAGTCTTGAAATTCCCAACATCGGAAGGAATCAAAATGGTGTATGGTGAACAACCTGCCGCCAAAGAAATTTTTGCAATTGATGAGGTAATACCAGTATCGGTGCTATCATCAACAAAGGGATCGGAGTTGAAGGGAAAGCAAGAGGTCATATAGCAACCACAGTCACCGGTCTCGGCCCAATCGGAGGAGCAGGAAACTTTTGAGGATGATGATTATATGATACCTCGAACCTTCATAATCCCTGATGATTGCGGTGCAAAAAATTCAACGGTCGAAGAGCTGGAACAAATCATATTGATCGAGCATCTGCCCGATCGAAATGTATACTTGGGCACGGGCTTAACTCCTAAGCTCAAGAAAAAACTCGTTCAACTCCTTTTAAATAACATGGATTGTTTTTCTTAGTCCCACCTAGATATGACAAGGATCCCATCGGAGATCACTATACATCGATTGAGCTTGGACCCGAAGTTACGGCAGGTGAAACAAAAGAGAAGACCTCAGTCCGAGGTAAAACATGGATTCATTAAGGACGAGGTAACAAAACTTCTCAATATAGGATCCATTCGAGAGGTAAAATATCACGAATGGTTAGAAAACGTAGTTGTAGTCCCTAAAAAGGGAAACAAACTTAGAATGTGCGTAGACTATAAAGATTTAAACAAGGCATGCCCTAAAGATTATTTTCCTTTGCCGAATATTGATCATATGTGTTGATACCTAATTTTTTCCTCATATATTTTTAAATGTGCATACACGCTTTCAAAATATTGTACCTGCATTTACAAACATACACAAGTGTTTTTACAATTTTTTATAATTTTTAAAGGCCCTAAATCAATTTATTTCTGCATTTTTAATTATATAAATATCCAATAATTATCCCTCATATTACTTTACAATGATTTAGTCATCTAAATTGATCATTTATGGTCATATGAGTGTTTAAATATTTTAATTATATTTTTTACAATTACATTTGCATTTTTAAGACTATAAGTGCATATTTTACAATAATAGCCCATACATATGCATAGATACATTATCTATACAAAAATAATTTTTAATATTTTTATAATATTAAGTAATTATTTTAAATCACTTTCATGCATAAAAATCATTTTTATCATTTAATTAGCTATTTTTACAAACAAAAAAAAGATTTAAGTAATAAAGTGGGTATTTAACAAATAGCCCTTTAGTTATATCTAAATTGGGACCCCCCCAGCCCAATTCAAATTAACCTAAGCCCAATCCGCCCCAGCCCAAATTAAAATAACCCCTACCCGACCCAAATCTCCTCTAATCGTGGTTTTTGATCTCTGAGATCAACGGTCCACAATTTCCCTTTTCATTTTTAATCCAAACGACCCCCTAACCCTAGTCATTTGTCACAAACTACCACCATTGAATCCATATCTTCTCTCTTCTCTCTGAAACCGCCCAAACCCGTTGTCACCCCTAAACTTCCCAAACCCCTTTGATCCCTGACCAAATATGGGGCTATTTGGGGTTTTGCTACCCTATATAACCTATTACTTTTGTTGGTTGTTCTATTCTCGTTGTTTTCTAAAGGAACCTCGAAGAGGTTCAACCTAGAGTCGACCTAGGCTTTTGTTTCCTTATGAACACTGCCTTGTGCCCATCAACATTTGTGAGTATCGTTAGTTTTGTGGCTATGGTTAAATTTTTCCTTTACCCCGCCCTTTTTCTCAAAACCCTCATCTTTTCAATGTGAATCTATTCAGATCTTTGTAGATCTGGAGTGATTTTGAGTTTATCTAGTAGTTTTCTTTTAAATCTCTTGTTCTCTTTACTGTTAATCGATTTGAGTATCCCTCTAGATTAGGGTTTTGCTTCCTTGTTATTTGTTGTTTAGATCTCTTTGGATCAGAAATGATTTCGAGTTCCTATAGATTTTTCTTAAAGATCTTATGTTTTCCTTGTTGTTAATCGATTCTAATGTTCTCTAAGAACTAGGGTTTCACTTCGTCTGTTTCTGTGAAACTTTTCAACAAATTCATATGTGTTTGATTATCTTTTTCCATTGATTCTTTCATGACTGTTTTCCAGTTTTTAGTTTGTTTGATTATTTCATTGCTCGCTTTAATATTTGCCTATTACTCTTGAGTAATTGATTGATTACCTAAACTGTCTAGGGTTTGAAATTTGCTTTGTTTACTGAGGTGATTACCTCCTATAATTTTGTCTACTTTCCTTATTTTGGGACTCCTAATCGGTACTACTTGCCTTAATTGATCCTATTAAGCTTAATTTACGGGTTGACTACCTTACCATCCCTAAATTGGTCTCTATTTACTTGTGTTACCTTATTTGTGACTTATTGCCCCGTTACTTGCCGGATTTTCAGTGTTCTGACTCTAATTGGCTATCAGACTTACCACTTACCTTGTTTAGACCTCAATTCCGATTTATTTTTGGATATAATTCCATGATTTTTGCCTATTGATTGGCTCTGCCATGCTTAATTGATTGACTGATTGTTTTCTTTGCCTTATTTGCAAACCTTTAAACTGCTTTACCTTATTTACTTTACTCTACTCAATGTTATATAAGCTTCACTCTTTTTCTTTAACACACACGCACACAGACATAGAAAGACACACAAAAGTTCTTGCTCTTATCCCCGATCACAATCTTCCTACTCTTTGTTTGTTGCACTGTCTGGCCGGCTGGAAGCCAAGGCTAGACCTTTGGACTCTGTTTGCTTCACTCTTCTATTGCTATCTCTTAACTGGTATGCCTCCACTTCTGCTATCAAAATCAAACTTCTATGTGATCAAATCTGTGTGTTTCTTGTAATCAACATGTCTTTTCTGTTTAATTAAACTTATGTGTTCCCTGTTATCATCATGTCTACTTTTACCTCATTAGATCATTGTACTTTATGTTTATTGTTCCTAATCAGCATATTTACTGCTATTCAATTAAACCTATGTGTTTCCTTGTAATCAGCATGTCTACTTCTGTTTAACCTATGTGTTTCCTTGTAATCAGCCTGTCTACTTATGTTTAATTAAACCTATGTGTTTCCTGCTTTCAGCATGTTTACATGTGTCCTTATATGTAAATTAGACCTATGTCTACTTGTTTCTCAACTGGCATGTTTCATGCCCTATTTTAAGTGTTCACCCCCTCACAGACTAATAATTTCCATGCTCCCAATCCATGCTACCCCTTTGTATATGACTGTCTGATTGGTAATCTGACCCCAGCATGCAATTTCTTTATTTAATACATGTCTATATACCCACCTAGTAACAACTAGTAAACTAAGTTGAAACTTTGCTTCAAGTGATCCTGTTTCTGTCTACTGCTGGATTGCTGGAATTTTTCTAAGTATTGAATGACTCTTTTTACTCCATACCTCCTGAAAATCCCAAAACTATTTTATTAAAATTGTCTCCTGTTTTCAACTCCTACTCTTAGAACATCTAGGGTCATGCCCCTTCAGTGTGAGCATTGCCTAGGAGTCCATGAGACTCCTCTGAACTTTGACACACTGGGGCTGGATCTCCAAAACTTTCTCACAAAAAGGTTTCTTTAAAGGGCTTTCTAGTGTGAGCATTGACCGGGGTCCTTGAGGCCCTTGGGAACTTTGACACACCAGGATACCATTGGGTGCACTATGAGAATATTGGCATGTTCATACTTGGTTGAAGGCCTGGTTTTTCTAGGTTTACTGTTTTGGGCCTATCCAGGCTCCCTATAGTTTAGCAGTCTCATTTCTGTAATTCATTCATTTTTGGTATGTAATAATAATTCTTGTAAAACGGATATTGGGGATATTAGTAAAATGGGAGGGACTTTTATATATATATTGTAGGGAAATCGGGTAGAAATCATGCTCTTAAGACTGTTATGATTATCTACCTGCATTAAAAACCATGCTTATAGGTTGTTGTGTGCATTAGAAAACATGTTTATATGTTCATCATGTTATTTGCTCTAAATTTCTATTTATGCATGTTCACATCCGCGCTAGAAATCATGTTCTAGGTTGTTGTTAATTCAGCCTTAACAATCGTGTTCATAAATTCTCCTATGTGCATTAGAAACCATGTTCTAGGGCTTTTATTGCATTCACCTTGATATCATGCTTACAGTCAAATCGTATAAAAATCAGTTTCTTCAGCATCAATCATGCCTATAGGAAATAAGTACAAAAGCAATCCTAAAATCCAGATATCAGGCTTATAAATAAAACTAGTTCTGTAACATTTGTGATTATTTTTTTTTAACACCTAGACAGCATACATATAGGACCTAATGAACCAGACTGGCTGCTTAAAATCGTTTACTGGTTTATTGTGGTTCTAATTAACGATTAGATATCATGTTTATAGGACATCTCTGATCCACGCCTAGGCAAGCCTGTAGGATGACTAAAACCTTGAATTATAAAACTGTGCTTTGTTTAACTGTTTGTGAACTGCCCAGATTCAGCTAGTCCTAAAATCAGTAGGCAAACTGATTAAGTAGCTTCTGCCTCGCTTTAATAAAAAAAACACTGCATATATTCTGCTTTGTGCTCACCTAGATATCCTGCTATAGGATTTTTAAAGTGTCTGAGATATTGTTGTTTGAGACGTGCAATTGTCTGCTTATTTGTGGAGGTAAAATGTGAGCCTTTAACTGTTCCTTTTATCTGACAGTCTTATTTGTATTGCTTGTCGCTTAGATTTTCTCCTTTTAAGCACTATAGGAGAGTCTAGATCCACCTTAACTAGAAGTCCTAAATACCTTCATGACCATAAGTAAGGGACAGGTAATGCACACATAGAGTACGTTTAATTAGAATCTCTTAAATAACCACTAAGGGGAGGGTAATTGGGTAGTAAAGGATATGATGACCTGTGCGCTAATTCTATATGTAGCACCCCAACTTGGGGACGATTACCAAGTATTACACAGAAGTGATCCTATAGGCTAAAAAACCTAGGACCCCCTTTACCCCTTGTTTTAAACATAATATCTATTTGTCTAAATTGCTTTGTTTGCTTATAAGACTAATTCACCTAATTCAAGTTTGGTCGGGACCCACTGTTGTGGACCTCGAGGGGTGCCTAACACCTTCCCCTTATTTCGATCCCTTACCCAATCTCTAGTAACGCAAATTGGTTTATGAGTTATTTGCTTTAGGTGCCCTAATGCACCTTAAATCCGTTAGGTGGCGGCTCTTCAAATTCCATACCCAATTCCCAAAAGGAAATGAGCATGTCCTAAAGACCTTTTTCCTCTCCTGAATATCAATCGCATGATCGATGCTACGACCGGCCACGAGATCCTTACTTTTCTCGAAGCCTACTCTGGGTACAATCAAATACAAATGAACTTGGAGGATCAGGAAAAGACTTCGTTCATCACTAAGTACGGTACCTATTGTTATAATGTAATGCCGTTTGGACTAAAAAATGCTGATGCTACTTATCAACGCAAAACAAACGAATGTTTGAAGAGCAAATAGGTAAATCAATGGAGGTTTATATTGATGATATGCTAGTTAAGTCCCTGCGAGCAGAGAACCATTTGAAACATTTGCAGGAGACCTTCAACATACTGAGAAAGTATAACATGAAGCTTATCTCAGAGAAATGTGCATTCGGGGTAGGCGCGGGTATGTTCCTCGGCTTTATAGTATCAAAATCGGCAGATCAAAATCAACCCCGATAAAATCAACGTAATTGAATACATCACAGTTGTTGACAATGTCAAGGTGGTACAAAGGTTAATAGGACGCATAGCCGCCCTAGGTCGATTTATTTTGAGGTCCTCAGATAGGAGCCACCAGTTGTTCTCACTGCTTAAGAAAAAGAGCAATTGCGCATGGACCATGGAATATCAACAGACTTAAGAGGAACTCAAATATACCTGTCGTGCCTGCCATTGCTTCACACCGTGAAGGCAGACGAGCAACTTTGCTTGTACTTAACGGTCTCAAATATAGCGGTAAGTGGGGTCTTAATTCGAGAAGAACAAGGTACGCAATTTCTTGTTTATTATGTTAGTCGGACCCTAGGTGAAGCAGAGACCCGGTACCCACACTTGAAAAATTAGCTCTTGCTTTGATAAGCGCCTCTAGGAAATTAAAGCCATGTTTTCAATGTCACCCAATTTATGTTGTAACCACCTACCCCCTTCGCAACATTTTGCACAAGCCCGAACTCTAGGGACGATTGGCCAAATGGGACATCGAGATCAGCGGGTACGATATTGAGTATCAACCCCAAACAACCATCAAGTCTCAAATCTTGGCAGACTTCGTGTCCAACTTCATGCCAGCCCTCATACCCGATGTCAAAAAGGAACTATTACCAAAATCGGGTACATCATCGAGGGTGTGGACCTTTTCACAGACGGCGCTTCGAACGTGAAGGGGTCTGGTCTAGGCATCGTTTTGAAGCCACCCACAGGTAATACAATTAAACAGTCTGTCAAAACTTCAAAATTAACTAACAATGAGGCCGAGTATGAGACCATGATTGCAGGTCTCGAGCTAGCTAAGAGCTTGGGAGAGGAGGTCATCGAGGCCAAATGGACTCCCAACTTGTAGTAAACCAAGTCAACAGAACTTTTGAGGTTCGAGAAGATCGAATGCAGAGGTACTTGGACAAACTACAAGTGTCTCTAAATCGATTTAAAGAATGGACCCTGCAGCATGTACCTCGAAAGCAAAATAGTCAGGCCGATGCCCTTGAAAATTTGGGTCATCGATCGAAGATGATGAACTTAGCTCGGGGACTGTCATACAAATTTTGAGGTTGGTAATTGAAGAAGGACATACCAAAATAAACTCCACAAGATTAACCTAGGATTGGAGGAATAAGTACATCAAATACCTAAAGAACGAGAAGCTTCCACCAATCCTAAAGAATTGAGGGCCTACGCACGAAGGCTGCACGGTTCACATTGGCCGAGGATGGAACACCGTATAGGAGAACGTTCGATTGACCGTTAGTAAAATGTTTGGGACCAGGAGACACCGACTATGTTCTATGGAAAATTCACGAGGGAACATGCAGAAATCATTCCGGTGCCGAGTCATTGGTTCACAAAGTCATCACAAAGTCACCAGCCTGGAGAACAACTCCACTCAGTCCTATCCCCATGGCCGTTCATGAAATGGGGAATGGATATCGTCGGCTCTTTACCATCGGCCCCAAGTAAAGCTAAATTCATTTTGTTTATGACTAACTATTTTTCTAAGTGGGTTGAAGCACAGGCCTTCGAGAAAATCAGAGAAAAAGAAGTCATATATTTCTGGGACCATATTATGTGCCGATTCGGGATGCCTGTAGAGATCGAATGCGACAATGGAAAGCAATTCGTCGGCAGCAAAGTGACAAAGTTTTTCGAAGACCACAAAATAAAAAGGATTCTATTAACGTCGTATCATCCTAGTGGGAATGGACAGGTCGAATCAACAAACAAGACCGTAATCCAAAATCTGAAGAAAGGATTGAACAAAGATAAAGGAAAATGGAGAGAAATATTGCCCGAAATCATTTGGGTGTACCAAATAACGTTAAAATCCAGTATGGGGGAAACACCATTCTCTTTAGTCTACAGTGTTGAAGTTTTGGTCCCGGTCGAAGTCGGGGAACCTAGCTTCAGGTTTCGGTATGAAATGGAAGAGTCAAACCACGAGGCTATGAATACGAGTCTTGAATTACTAGATAAAATACGGGAAATCTCCCTCGTTCGAATGGCCGCGTAAAACAGTGGATCGAGAGTATTACAACCGAAGAACCAATCTTCAACACTTTAAAACTGGGGACTTGGTTCTGAGAAAGGTCACCATCAATACTCGAGACCCAAATGAAGGAAAACTTGGCCTGAACTAGGAGGGAACGTATCATGTCCTCGATATCGTCGGAAAAGGATCCTACAAACTTGGCATGATGGACGGCGAGCGGTTACCAAACAAATGGAACATATCACTCCTCAAACGATATTACTGTTAAGGTATAATCTTCTCCATTTTCATTTATATTTTATACTAACCAATTGCAGGTGTTCGATCGAAGGCATCAAGGAATTCTTCAACACAAAGTCCTTAGGTTCGAAAGCAAGTGTTGCACTCTTTTTCCCTTTGATCGGATTTTATCCCAAATGGGTTTCTCCGACGAGGTTTTTAACGAGGCAACCATCGTTTGTGCTACCTTGGGGTAATTCAACAGTATTTGAGTCTTCTTTGCAATCAACCTCGAATATTGGGGGGAATTACACTCGGATGTCAACTTTGTTACAAGGAAGATGCTTCATGTCAACAGGGTCTCGATAGGTAAAACTTTGTAAGTACCAAACGGTCAAACGAAACGTGCCCATGTAGATTACTCGAGCCCTAAAGATAAACATTTACGCTTATGTTAATCTATTGAAAGAAGTATTTTTTCCTTACCAAATATTTCATGACTTAGAGAAAATTTAACTTTACAATTTCATACTTTTGGTCTGTTGTGGTAACAGGCTTAAGGGTCGATCATAATTGAAGTTCGAACAACTTACCTCGTACTCGGGGACTGCCGTCCGAAAAATCAATGTAATCGAACTACTAAAGTCTCGAGATCATAAGACGTTAAAAAGGCAACCCTCGTTCTTATAGGTCAAGGCCACCCCACTCGGAGACTAACACTTCGAATAAGTTCGAAGTATAATCGGGAAACACAGGGCCGGCTCTATAGGTGTATGGGGTAAGGCAAGTGCCTTAGACCCCAGTTTTGGGAGGCCAGGAATACTATATATTTTATAGGTTTATAGGTTTTTCTTTTTTAAAAAATAAATAATATATAGTACTTTTTTACTTTTCATATATAAAAAAATGAAAAACTTTTAATATATTAATAAAGTAAAGCTTAAAATAGTACTAAAAATAGTTGTCACTTGGATTTGATTTGACAACTCTACTTTTTGCTCTTCTCAAATAATTCCAAAACGCTATCCAACATTTCAATTTCATTTCATTCTTTATATTCTATATAGGAAAATGAGACACAGTGACATACCTTCTTCCTTCCTTTCTATTCATGATCATCTTCTTTCTAGTAGATTTCTTTCTTTCTCCAAGACTTCAACAAGCCAACTACTAGATATTTTGGAATCAAAGTCTTCAAACTTCTTGAATCAGTTAGTCGGGTAATATCATTCTAACTTTCTAGTAATATTTTTATGTGTTATTTATTATTTTATTAATTTTACTATGTACATATTGTTTAATTTCTTTTAGAACATATACATGTCTACAAGAAAATATGCATCCGGATATTCAAAAACCCATGAAGAAAAGAAAAGTTGAAAATTTAATAAAATCTCAAAAATGAGCTCTTGAGAATTTTTTGGCAAATAATGAAAAAACTAAATCGCAAAATGTAGGAGAATATTTTGTAGATGAAAAAGTCACTAACTTTGAGTCAGATGATAAAAAAATTCAAATTGAAGAAGAGGTTTATGAGAAATCTGACGAAGATACAAACTTTAGCCTTAGGCCCCATATGAGCTTGAGCCGCCCTTGGGGAAACAATCCCAAGAGGCAAATCCCAAGTCAAAGGCTACGACCAAACAAACACGGCTCGTAGGCATCCGAATTCTGTAATAAAATAGGACTTCAAATATTTCCATAAAACCGATTTTAAAGGCTACCCTCGGCAAATTAATAAAGGGTTTCGATCACATCAACCCTCGAAAACTCTAAGGGGTACTGAATTGTTCGAACTATCAAACAAGCTTATTTCACGCTAAGGCGTAACGAAGCAAAGGGTTTCGATAACACTAACCCTCGAAAACCCTAATGGGTACAAATTTATCTCGTGCTAAGACATAACAATTTTTATATGATTAACTTTTTAAGCCGAAAAGGGAAAAAAGCCATTCTTTTTAAGGCCATATCAGCCTAATTCAAGAGCCTAAGGGCCATTTTATTTTTTGAGTTCGAGCAGTCATCCTCACTCAACTAAAAACTAAGGGTGACCATACTTTAAGTCAAGCAAGTACTCACTCGATTACAAAGACTACACTAGTCCGACTTCGATCAAATTGCCTAAGCCTTGTTCTCATGAACAAAATTTTCACAAGGCATGGACAAAGTAGAATTTTCACAAGATAGAAATTGAAATAAAGACAAGTCAGAAAACAAAGAGTTCTTTTATATATACGAAAATATTTATAAGGACGGATCAGGGTCCTACACAAAAAATTTTGAAAAAAAAGAAGAAAAATCCTAAATGCCTAATTTTCCTCGGGAGCTGCATCCTCGCCATCAGGATCTCCTCCGCTCTCAGATCTACTCATACTCCCGTAATCATCATCATCAGAAGAGAGCAACGCTTTGGCTTCGGCCTCAAGCTCTTTCATATTCTCGATCTCGACAGCAAGGTTAAAACACGAGCATGAATCTCTTCAAGAGTCTCTCTTCGAGACTAGCATTTGGCATGCTCAGTAACCCAGCATGCTCGAGCCTGAGCAGCATCTGAAACTTCTTTTGCTCGAGCTTGAGCGGCCTCGGTGTCAGATCGGTAGACACCCGCAATCACCTCAGCATCGTCCTTAACCATCTTAGCCTTAGATTTCATCGCTGCAATCTCCGTGTCCAACCGAGCCTGTAGCTCCTCAATTTTCTTGCTTGTTCCAAGCTCTTCTCTTTCATGCCTTGGATTTGGTTTTCGGTTGAGGATAACTGAGCTTGAGCTGCCTCTTTCTTTGAGGCAAGGCGATCCATCTTTTGTTTCTACATTGAAGTCCATGCCTTCACCTCGTCTACCTCTCCTTAGAGTTGCACGATCGTTTCATGCAGCCGTTGGACCTGTGAGATCGAATCATTAGCCATCACTCCCAAAACGAGGCCATAAGCGTCTAAGACTTTATTTACTTGCTCGGTTAGTTCACTTTGTTCTTTCTGGGCCACGACCAACTCAGCTCGAAAACCTTTGATTTCTTTTTCTTTTTGCTCACCAACAAGCTTGAGAGCATTTTTCTCCTCGGTAAGCCCTCGAATTTCAGCTTCATATCGGCTCAACTCTCTAAGAGACTTGAAGAAAGCCTCGTGATAAAGTACTGAGGCCTACACAGATAGAAGGTAAAGAATTAGGCAAAGAGAGAAAAATAAAAACATGAAGACCGGCATCGACAGAAAAGGTTAGGGCTTACCCGATTCAAAGCTTGCTGGGGTTCGTTGAAGAGGCACAGTGCTCCCACCTCATCTATCAGATCTTGATCCTCCTCGGTGACCAAACCTTGAAGGTAACTGGCCACCCCTACGGGGGCGGCAAAAACTCGTGCATCCTCCGGGGCTGTAATAATGATGGTTTGTTTACACTCAAGATCGACACTGGAGGCTGAGAACTGGCTGGTCAATCTGAAACTCGAGGAAGTTTTGCCCAATCTACTCCTCAATACATCCAAGTAATTCAAGTCGGTGGCATCATCAATCCCGGAAAAACAACTTCGAAAAAGGTCCTCCCCTCTGACGGCACCTTCTACCTGAGGGGCTTTCATAGTTTGAGCCTCCCGAACTTCCCCTTACGAGAATGAGGGAAGTGGCAGGGAGTCACCAATTTCTATTGCCCCAAGTGAATCACTTGGGGCGTTCTCTTCATTTCGAAGGGCCTCGGAGCCAACCCCTTCGGACATACCTACCACTACTCATCTCGATGGGAATTAGTCTTCAACAACTCGGGGACTTTTCCCGGATCCTCTTCTGAGACCCCCTCGATTTGAGGCTGGATTTCTCCAACCCTCGCCGATTCGGAGGCCTTGGGGTCCTCGGTGCTCCTCTTCACTCGAGCTACCAGCTCGAAGCCGTCGTCCTCATTTTCTTCTTCTTCATCTCTTAGCCGATGAACTACCTCCGCAGGCAGGATTGAGGTGTCTTTCTTCAGCTTGCGAGCCTTACTTTTTTTGGGTTTTGGGTCCTCAAAGGTCGAGACCCTTTTTTATCTTTTTATCCTTTGCCTGTTTTGAGGCGGGGAGGCGACACCTCTTTCTCCCCGTATGGGGGTCTCATGACTGCATTTTCTTCAAGGCCTATATGAAAGGAAATCAAGTGAGTATGAAAAGAAGTATTTTAGAAAAGATCATCTAATACTTGAAAATGGCTTACATGATTTTTGGCCTCCCATTGGCCCCTTACCAAATCACGCCATGAGTGCTCAGTATACGAAGTGGTCAGAGCCAATTTCCGAACCCAGCTCTCGAGGTTAGGAATTGCACCGGGCATCCAAGAGACCGCTACATCATAGGAAAGGATGTCGATGAGAAAGAACAAAGGAAAGAAGGCGATAAATGGAAATTGTAGATAGGATTGTACTAACGTTTCATATTCCATTCCTCGGGAAATGGCATCTTCTCGGATAGGATTAGGTCAAAATTCTTCACTAGAACAAACCAGTCCATCCATCCTCGATCCTTGTCCTCGTCTATGCTCGAGAATATCACCTTGGTAGCCCGACGTTGAAGCCTTACTAAACAGCCTCGATAGAGACGGGGGTTGTACATCCTAATAAGATGGTCGAGAGTGAAAGACATCCCTTCGACTTTGCTTGCAAAGAATCAGAGCATAATAACAATCCACCAAAAGGAGGGATGGATCTGACCTAGGGTTATTTGGTATTGACGGCAAAAATCAATGATGACGGGATTGACAGGTCCCAGCATAAAAGGGTAAGTGTAAACACTTAGAAACCCTTTCACATGGGTAGTGATGTCTTCTTCGGGAGCCGGAATCACCACCTATTTATCTTCCCAATGGCATTCTTTCTTCACCTGCTCAAGGTCACCCTCAGCTATCGAGCATATATATATCGACATTGGCTCACATCGACCAGGGACCGACGAGGTTTTCTCGACTTTGAAGTCGGAAGTAAGTTCACACACCCCGGGAACACACTCTTCAGGGCGTGGCTCCACCGGTGTTTTATTGTCGGCCAGTCGCGATGAAGAAGTTTTTTCCTTTTGAGGAATAGTTTTTGACCTTTTTGCCATTTTTGTATAAGTTTAAAGAACGAAGAAGAGAATAAGGCTTGGTGTTTTGAGTTGAGGGAAGGTTGGTAACAAAACTTAGAGATTATGCAGAACGAAAAGCTTAAGGGAGTAGAAAGAAGTGAAAGTATAGAATGAATCAATAAGGGAAGGGGCCTATTTAAGGGATTCACGATGACGGTTCAAAGGCACTGGTGGCCGACCACCAACTGACGCTCATTAATGACTTTGGGAACTTTACCAACGGGATGCTTCGGTCGCTTTCGTCACTTAATTCACGAGGATAATGTCATGGCAGGTCGAGGTACAAAATCGAAGGCTCAATTCGTTACTTCTCATCACACTCTAAGAAACGAGGGGACTCTTTGTATACGGTTAAAATCGGGCCTACCCGATTTTACTATTTGATCGAGACCAGGGAATTGCATCGAAGATCAGTTTCGTAGTAGATCTCTAGAGCACGAAGACAAGGTATCGAGTACGAGAATCGAGGTGCCTGTCGAGATCGAGGCCAGTAACGATCGAGACCAAATATGGCAAACTTCGAGCAAAGCGCAATAACGGAAAAGCGAGATATCCGAGACTGGTCGAAGATCACGACGAAAATCCCGGAACATATCAAATGAAGGGCGATTGTTTAGGCTAATCATGGGGTTTACTTCCGTAATTAGAATTGTACTATAGATAGGATTCCTCTACTATATAAGGAGGGTTCTAATCATTTAGACACCTTACATTCACGCATATCAAAGCAATATAATATTCTCTCTTTAGTTTACACACTCTTGTTCATCAGCTTGTCAAATTTTTTAACTATTCTTGCACCAACTAGTTTGAGAGCATCTGAGCTCGAGGGCTGAATTACGTTGTAACACTAGTTTGATTTATCTTATTGTCAATTTTTATTACTAATCCTTACATTTATCAATTGGTATTAGGTGAAATCACGTGTTCTTAAAACTACATTATAAATTTAATTGTTATCCAATTTTAAGGGTAAACAAGAAGATCACTTAATGCAATTTGAAATCATTTTGCACGCATGCTCAAAGGAAAAACACATTTAAAGGTAGAGTCCCCACTTACCTTGGAGCTAGCTTAACAATATTCACGCCTGGGGTGGGGGATTGCCTCAAGGTGAAAGGAATTTATATATATATATATATATATATATATATATATATTCGTATATAATAAACAACAAAAAGGATTCAATTAAACCCCTTCCAATTATGTACGACGTACATGTAGGCGCTTTTTTGTGATATTATTTGACTACTATTTTATGACTTGTTCGTGTCATAAAATCATCTACACATTTTCTTGGATACGACTCAAAATTAAGAATAAACATAAAAAGAAGAAAGTGACAATTTATAATTGCAAATAAAAATAGCTGAAATTTTTTCAACGTGGTAGGATCCCTTTTCCTTTGGTTTACGTAAAGTGCGCTCTTTCTCTCGTTTTACCTCTTGAGTTTCAAGAACAACACAGACTGTTTAGAACAATGAAAAAGCAAATGCAAATGCAAATATAGGATTGAGGACCAAAGCGTGGGGTCTCTCAACTTCACCTCTTTGCTGAGACCCCCCATGTTTGGGGTTACGTTCCTCTCTTTAATTAGTCTCTACGTCCCTCTTTGGTAATTCAAAAGTTTTCCTTCTTTGTTTTGTGATGTAGTGAATTATATCAAAAGCATATCATATGAAGAATTGATGTGAAATTTCCTTCGTTATGATCACTTGATTTGTAAATGATTGCTCTTAATTTTATCAAATACTTTGCTATTTCATTAATCATTTGTTTCGTTATGTCATGCACGATGGCAAATTCAGAAGTTAGACGTTGTGGGCTAATTTTGAAATAGAGTATATTAATTAATTCAATATATACTTGTTATACACATACATATAATGTCCGACCCTAGAGCTCTAAATGACGCGAAAATGTTTAAATTCCATTTATGACAATTTTTTTATTTTCCATGAAAGATAAATAATATGGCCAAGGTGTTGTTTGATTAAAATTCCCAATTTTAAACTTAGGATTAAGGTCAGCATTAGAATGTAATATAGGTGATCTTAACCTATATTCTGGTTTTTAGTGTTTGTTAATCTTATTTTGCCTTCAAATTTGGACTTTTTAAATTTTTCCTTACTGGGAACCTCAAATTGCTTTTGGTGAAAGCTTAAAGCATATCATGATTTGCCTAGAGCACAATTAATGTGCATATTAAAAAGAAAGGGAAATTTTCAGGCTACTATTTGTGTTCATCCTTTAGGATTTCTGATGGATAGCCTTGGAGCAATGGTAAAATTGTCTTCGTGTGACGTACAGGCCATGGGTTCGAGCCGTTGAAGTACGCACTAATGCTTGCATTAGAGCAGGATGTCTTCATCACTCCCTAGAGGTGCGGCCCTTCCCCGAATCTTGCGTGAATGCGGAATGCTTTGTGCATCGGGTTGTCTTTATTTCCTTTAAGATTTCTGGTCCAAAAAGGGAAAACCAAAGATTATTCTAAAAAAATGGCAGTCTCATGCACTAAGCTCCTGCTATGCACAAGGTCTGGGAAAGGGCCAGACAACCAAATGTCTATTGTGCGCAGACATGTATTTCTGCAAGAGGCTGTTTCCACGGCTCGAACCCCTGACCTTCTGGTCACATTGCAACAACTTTACCAGTTACGCCAAGACTCCCCTCAGAGGTTGCTCTATTTATGCCATTTAAAAGGTATTCATAGTAAAGCTCTATGTTAGTTATTAATTAATCACTTAGAACATTTATCACCTGCAGAAATTTCTTTAGAAATGGAAAGTTCAAATGGATCATCACGCTTGAAAAACTTCTCCTTTTCAAACAAGCAATTGATCATGGACTCCACTTCAGAGGGATCAGGATCGGGATCGAGTCACCATCATCGGTGTAACTCGGAGAGCTTTCTTATAGAGGAGCAACCTTCTTGGCTTGATGACCTTTTGAATGAACCTGCAGAAACACTAGTTGTACACAAAGGTCATCGTCGTTCAGCTAGCGACACTTTTGCGTACCTAGGAGCAGCTGCAGAGAGGTTAAACACAAGGGAAATTAACAACAATGTAAATGTAGGAGGATCTTCAATCAACTACGTCAGTTACAAAGATCATTTAACTTCATCAGTTTCCTATGACACAAAGCCAACTTCTGCTAAGGTGTGCATGCCCTATTAAGATAAAATTTAGCTTGTACAGAATTGTTTTAATATCTAAATACGCGACCGAGACATGACTTCTGAAGCTAATGAGGATCCTTCTTCATATATAGGCTGCTCTGGAATTGAATGAGAAGCATAACAGAGAGGTCATAAGTACACAAAACAAAGAGGGATCTAGTGAAAGATCGAACAATACACAAGCCAAACATTCCATGTCCAAGGCTGATGCAAAACGTGCTAAACAGTAAGGTTTCATTACAATGTCAACTACTAGTTGAATCTGAATTACACAAGCCAAACATTCCAGTAAGGTTTTAAAGAGCACACTGCTGTATATAAATCTGAATTATGCAGGCAATCTGCTCACCGATCACGTGTCAGAAAACTTCAGCACATAGCTGAACTTGAAAGAACAGTTCAAGCTTTGCAGGTACATACTGCAAAATTGCCCTATTTCTTGGATTGGCCTAATAACCCTATTTCTTGGATTGGCCTAATAACTGACTTAGTTGAACAACCAAAATTCTTATTTTCTTAAGCCGAGGGTCTATTGGAAACAAGCTCTCTGCCTTCAAAAGGTAGGGGTAAAGTCTGCGTATATACTACCCTCCTCAGACCCCACTTATGGAATTTCACCGAATATGTTGTTGTTGTTTATTTTACTTGGTAAAAGTAAGTGTCTGATAGATTTTATCTTAGTTCAATATCTGCCCTTTATATCCTGAGTTTAGAAAGTTATATATATTTGTAATGTGAAACATTGATGTGTCTTTTTGTTTAGCTATCAAAAAATAGTAATACTATAAGACATTGACTTTGTATAAGCACTTGCCCTCAAAAAATTTACTTTCAAAGAAGGGAAAAAAAGGGAGAAACAAGAATTGTAACACATTTTTATGTGCTGAGATTTCAGGCAGAAGGATCTGAGCTCTCTGCTGAGCTAGAATTTCTTGACCAACAAAATATTATACTGAGCATGGAGAATAGAGCCCTGAGGCAGCGTTTGGATAGCTTATCGCAAGAGCAGCTCATAAAACATTGTATGTATCTTTCATGTTACCTTATTATTACTCAGCATTGAGTTATATATGTTGCATGCATGCTTTTTAATGCCAACATAATTGTTCCATAGAAAAACTTAAAGAGCATGTTTTAATGATGCAGTGGAGCAAGAGATGTTGGAGAGGGAACTTACAAGGTTACAAACTCTGTATCAGATGCAGAGGCAACAAATGCAACAACAACAGCATCAGCAGCCACAACAGCAGAATCACTCTAAACATCGTCGAAACAAAAGCAGAGATCTTGAAGCCCAAATTGCCAACCTCTCAATCAAGAACAATGAAGCCAGTTCCAGCAGAGTTCAGGTTACTGGTTCAGTCCGGATGTAAATGAGACTCGACCTTTTTACAGCCGCCAAGTGGAATGTCTCTATCTTTCCTTTTTCCACTTAAAAATCGCGATTCAGTATTACTAAATGTTAGAAACCAAAGAAGTTCTATATTTCATATCTAGAAGAGAAGATTACAAGGCCTATTTATAATACTAATTCACCTAATCTATTAGTTGTCATACACCTAATTACACCTACTATACAACTCATATACATGTGCTAGCTATGATGTAGTACATGTGTATACATGTGCTACACAACTTGTATTACACCTACTATACAACTCATATACATGTGCTAGCTATGATGTAGTACATGTGTATACATGTGCTAGACAACTTGTATGTCAACACTCCCCCTCAAGTTGGAGCATATATATTGATCATGCCCAACTTGTTACAGATATATTCAACTCGAGCTCCATTCAAAGCTTTTGTGAAAATGTCTCCCAATTGATCTCCAGTTCTAACATGACCTGTAGAGATGAGCTTTTGTTGAATCTTTTCACGAACAAAGTGACAATCTATTTCAGTGTGCTTAGTCCTTTCGTGAAATACAGGATTAGAGGAGATATGAAGAGCAGCTTGATTATCACACCACAACTTTGCTGGCAATGTAGTTTGGAAGCCAACTTCACTTAATAGTTGATGTACCCATACATCCTCACACACAGATTGTGCCATAGCTCTGTATTCTGCTTCCGCACTAGATCGAGATACGACATTTTGTTTCTTACTCTTCCACGAAATCAAGTTTCCACCAACAAAAACGCAATATCCTATCGTGGATCTCTTATCGGCTTTTGACCCTGCCCAATCTGCATCTGTGAAACACTCAATGTTAGTGTGTTCATTATTCTTATATACTAGACCCCGTCCTGCATGGTTTAGATCCCAACTTTCCAGTTTCAGCTAACAAATCAAGAGTATATTTCCTTTGGGACAAGAAGATGCCTTTCTTGCTCCGTGTAACTTCAACTCCCAAAAAATACTTTAGTTGCCCTAAATCTTTCGTCTGAAATTGAGTGTGAAGGAAAGACTTTAGAGTTGAAATTCCTGTAATATCACTTCCAGTAATAACGATGTCATCAACATATACTACCAATAAAAGAATACCATCATCAGACTTTTTATAAAACACTGTATGATCGCAATTGCTTTTCTTCATCCCATATTCTAGAACAGCCTCACTAAATCTGCCAAACCAAGCACGGGGACTCTGTTTCAGCCCATAAAGAGATTTTCGAAGACGACATACCTTTCCACACTCCCCCTGAGCAACAAACCCAGGTGGTTGCTCCATATATACTTCTTCCTGAAGATCTCCATGTAGAAAAGCATTCTTTATATCAAGCTGATGCAGAGGTCAATCATAACTAGCTGCCATGGAAATGAATAATCGAACAGAAGCTAACTTGGCGACCGGGGAAAAAGTATCCAAATAGTCGACTCCATAGGTTTGTACATACCCTTTTGCAACAAGGCGTGCCTTAAGGCGAGCTACTGTCCCATCGGAGTTAAACTTAACAGCAAATACCCACTTGCACCCAATAGCCTTTTTGTTATTGGGCAGATCGGCCAACTCCCAAGTACCATTCTCATCTAAAGTCATCATCTCTTCTATCATTGCATCATGCCAACCTGGGTGGGACAATGCTTCACGAACAGTTTTAGTCATCCTAGCATAATCTAATGATATAATAAACGAGCTAGAAGAAGTAGACAGATGGTCATAAGACACAAAAGAAGAAATAGAATAAGTACATTGTCGTGTACCTTTGCGAATGGAAATAGGAAGATCCAAACTAGGATCTGAAACACAGGAGGTTGGATCTACCGACGAAGCAGAAGTAGGTAAAGGATCGGGTTCTGAGGTTTGTTGTCGCCTGGTATACACAGGAAGAACAGGTGGCTGCTCGGATGGTCGATCAAGGGAAACGGGTGACTGAGGAAGAGGTGTTGGAGAACTAACTGGATGTGTGACAGTGTAGACCAAAGTATCATCTTCTTCCTCAGGACTGTTATAAACATATGAAGAAAAGAACGGATAATTTTTATGGAATGTGACATCGGCAGACACTAAGTACCTTTTGAGATCTGGAGAATAACACCGATAACCTTTCTGAAGACGTGAGTACCCTAAGAACACACACTTAAGGGCCTTTGGATCTAATTTAGTTACCTGTGGACGAACATCACGAACAAAACAAGTACAACCAAATATTTTGGGTTCAATAGGAAATAATGGCTTAGAGGAAAAAAGAATGTTGTAAGGAATATTACCATGAAGTACAGAAGATGGCATACGATTTATTAAAAAACAAGCTATAGAGACGACATCAGCCCAAAAACATTTTGGCACTTTCATTTGAAAGAGGAGTGTTCGGCCTACTTCAAGAAGATGTCTATTTTTTCGTTCCTCAACCCCATTTTGAGAAGGGGTGTCAACACAAGAAGATTGATGTAGAGTACCATTTGTAGCCATATAATCTTTAAACAAATTCGAAAAATATTCTTTTGCATTGTCACTCCTTAAATTACGAACGGAAACATTAAAATGAGTTTTTATTTCAGCACAAAAAGCACAAAAAATTGAAAACAACTCCGAACGATTTTTCATTAAATATAACCAAGTAACACGAGAATAATCATCCACAAAGGTAACAAAATATCTAAAACCAGTTTTAGAGATAATAGGACATGGACCCCAAACATCGGTGTGAACTAACTCAAAAGGTAAGTCGACCCGTTTATTGATTCTAGAAACTTTAGGAAGGCGATGGTGTTTAGCAAACTGACATGACTCACAATCTAAAGAGGAAATACTCTGAAACTGAGGATATAACTTCTTCAAACTAGACAAGGATGGATGTCCCAATCGACAGTGTACATCAAAGGGAGACAACACAGTTGAACAAGAAATGGATTTCGGCACTTGTGATTCAAGAACATAGAGACCCCCAGACTCAGAACCTTTACCAATAATCTGCTTCGTCGTAAGATCCTGAAAAAGACAATAATTGGGAAAAAATGAGACACAACAACTTAGAGTACGAGTAAGTTTACTGACAGATATTAGATTGAAAGAAAAATCAGGCAAATTTAAGACGGAACTAAGGGAAAGAGAAGATGTTGGGTTAACAGTGCCAGACCCTAAAACATATGAGGTAGACCCATCAGCTAAAGTAACTGTGGAACATTGGGTATGTAACTGAAAAGTGGAAAAGAGTTTAGAGTTACCTGTCATATGATCTGTGGCACCAGAAATGACCCATTTGGATGACGAAGAGAGGAGACACTTAGTGATTTTACCTGACTCGGGGATAGTATTGATAGGAGGAGATGATGACTGAGATGGTGAAATAGTCTCGGAAGTGGCGATGTTGGCATACTGAGATCTTTTGTTCTTATTCTGAAGCTTCACACAATAACGTATGGTATGACCGAGCTCATGACAATAAAAACATTCAACTTCCCCTTGCTTTAGGTCTCGACTATCGCTACTCCGATTGCGATTACTATGACTCCTATTCTTTTGGACGCGGCTAAGCAGAGCACCACTATCGATCGTGGCTGTCGGACCTGGATGAGACTTTTCAGTACGCAACACTCTTGTAAAGGCCTCTTTCAAGGAAGAGATAGCAGTCCCAGATAAAATCTGCGATTTGGCCCCTTCAAATTCGGGAGAAAGACCAGAAAGGAAACTCATGACCGCCAGTTGTTCACGCTGAGCCTGTTGTACCTTCACATCTGGACTAAACGGCAATATAACATTAAGCTCATCATACACCTTCTTAAACTCTGAGAAGTAAGTGGTGAGAGAGCGATCTTGCATGGATGGATGGTAAAATGTCTGGCACATATCATACATGCGAGACAAGTTTCCTTTGCTAGAGTACAAAAAATCTAAATAATCCCTTAGATCCTTCACATAATCACAATGAGAAACTAGATCATTTACCTCACTGTGCATCGAATTCTTGATTTGGAGAAACAATTTTGCATCCTCCTTTAACCAGACTGATTTAGTCTCATCCTTGGGTGGATCATCAACCAAGTGGTTCTCTTTGTCGATGCTCCGCAAATAGAGACGGATCGTCTTACTCCAATCCATGTAATTGAAACCCATGAACTTATTCTCCGTAATTTTGGACATAACCGGAATGACATCAACGATAGGTTTCGTTTCAGTCATCTTGCACCCGAATAATAGCAGAATCAAATAGTCAAGAACAGTGCAGTGAACAGTGAACAGTGCAGTGAATAGTGAACAGTGAACAGTGCAGTGAATAGTGAACAGTGATATTTGAACAATACAGTGAACAGTGCCGGAACAATGATCTTGGAAAATGAAAGTTGTCAGGAAAAAAAAATTCTGACAGTACCACTTTGGTCGGAATAGTGAGTAGAAAAATCTGTAAAGAAGCGGTCGGGGCAAAAAATGGCCGAAAATAGTGAAATAGAATCAAAGCAGCGAAAGACTGTTCTGAACAAAAATAATTCGAACGGGGAAAAAAAATTCCCAACAACAAACTGATGAAAAAACTTCAATGCTCTGATACCATGTTAGAAACCAAAGAAGTTCTATATTTCATATCTAGAAGAGAAGATTACAAGGCCTATTTATAATACTAATTCACCTAATCTATTAGTTGTCATACACCTAATTACACCTACTATACAACTCATATACATGTGCTAGCTATGATGTAGTACATGTGTATACATGTGCTACACAACTTGTATTACACCTACTATACAACTCATATACATGTGCTAGCTATGATGTAGTACATGTGTATACATGTGCTAGACAACTTGTATGTCAACACTCCCCCTCAAGTTGGAGCATATATATTGATCATGCCCAACTTGTTACAGATATATTCAACTCCAGCCTAGTCCTGACTGAACCAGTAAATTGTGCAGATGTGGAAGTGAGGTTTGCTGTAAATTGTGACTAAGGTGACCATCCATTCAGCTTTCAATTATCACACATGTAAACATGTTCTGCATAGTAGAGATGGTTTTTGTATTAATGCAGATTCCAATAAATTTCTTGCTTATTGTTCAAAGTTGATGCTAATGTTGTCAATGTGGTACTTCTAAACAAACACCATATTTGATAGAAAATTCATCTCCCAAATCACCTTCCTCCTTTCTTTTATTAAAACAAACAAGGAAATTGAAACTCCTTCATTTTTTCCTTACCTAATCGCCAAAAAGGGGTCAAATCACAACAACAACAAAAAAAAGGTAGCACGGTGCACAAAGTATCTCACATTCCTACAGGGGTCCTGGGAAGAGCCGCACCCCAAGGGGTATGATGTAACCAGTCCACCCTAATGCAAGTATTAGTGATTGCTTCCACAGCTCGAGCGTGTAACCTATAGATCACACAAAGATAACTTTACCGATGCTCCAAGGCTCCCCTTCGGTCAAATCACAGTTGACACAAAATATTTCCCATGAGATACACTGTATAGACCAGCATAAAGTTGAAAGTATAATCAGCAAAATGAGCAAATGGGTATCAAGAGTTTTGGCAAATTAGCCTGCAATTGCAACACATTTTACTCATTTTATTGGGTCCAGCTGAAAGACAGGGTTACAATCTTTTGTCATCTCTTTAACTTAACATGACAGAATCAGTAGGAGAAGAAAAGGGAAAATTACTCTAAACACTCATAACTGAATCTCACATTCCAAAGCATTTGATAGAAACTTTACAGGAATGTACACAACAAAAGCACTAAGGATGGTGGGATATTAGACAAGCTTTGCACCTTTTAAGCATGAAATCCTATAATAGAAGTTTCTTATGGTCAACCTCGACGAACCATACGACTCATAATTTCCTTGGTTCTCCCTCTGACGGAGTGTATTTCTGATTAGCAAATGAAGCTGTCAGCTTAAAAACCTTTTTCGCGATGTTTGTTGTGCATCAAAAGGCGAGAGCAGATCAGGTTGAAGATCCTGTAGTAGACACCTTCAAGCTCCTTTATAAAAACTTCAGGGTGCTCTAGAGAAAATGAAATGAAAAAGATGAGATTAATAAAAAAGAGAAGCATGAAACAAGAATGAATGCATCAGTAAAAGCATCTCGTACCTCGATCCAAGTTAAGTTCAGCAAGCCAGTTGACCATTATACTCTAATATACCTCAATCAAGATGTAATATCAGCTTAATCATGTTGAAGAGGCAAGTTTCGTGGATTTTATGGCCATCGCCGCCTTAATAAGGAAAACAGAAAGCTCCACTAACTTGTTAGGATCTGACTTCCACGCATATCAGTCTTAAGATTTTACCCTAATTAAATGAGGTTGCAGACATTAAATAAGAACCTTATTTAACAATTTCCTTACATGCACTGAGGAAGCGTCGTCGAAAGTTCATTGTACAGCAATTGTCCAGCAGGCCATCTCCAAACATATGTCCAGTGTCAATTCAATGAAGCTCAACTCGCCAGTTCTCTTTCCAAGGAGAAGTCTTTAAGTTAATTCAAGTTTAGTTCCTTTTCATGACTTTCCAAGATTTCCTCTTCCTTTTCCACCTTAACAATGCCATCTTGTCACATTTCAACATACGATATTGTTGCCGATGCTTTAGCCAGGAAGAGTAGTCCTTTCCTTGCTTGCACTCAATAAAATCAGCTAAGTCATCAAAATCAGGGACTCGTTCAGAACGCCCTAGTCTGCACTTAAGAAATATCTTCCCGTTGGTTGTTTCCTCCGTTTCCTCTTCCATTTCCTCCGTTTCCTCTTCCATTGCTTCAAAATTTTCTTTGCTGTAAAGCAAAGAGGTGCTTATCTTTGAGCTATCTTCCTTTCTTCTATGGTTATCAGTTAGTAGAATAAGGTAAATGGGTGGATTAAAGGAGGGAGGTAAGAGGTAAGCATGAATAAGATAACTACCAACTACAAAATCATGTATGCAACAGCCAAAACTTCATTTAAAAATGGAAAAAACATAAAATTTAAGAAGCAACTACTTTGTCCAGAGTTTTCCTAGTCCTCCAAATGGTTATATGTTATATATTTTTAAAAAAAAGATCAGATATTTAAGCTTGCAAATTTGAAACTGAACATGCGTAATTTAAAAGAACAAACATTGCACTAATCATAATATTATGAAGTAATACAGACACCATGCCCACTTACAACGAAGCATACTACAGCGAAAACTATCAACAAGAAAAGACAGAAGTATATGATCATAAAAGGAACGAAACCAGCTTGAAGTCTTGAACACATAACTACACTATCATTGTGTTCTTTCTAATGATGTAAATAATTATATTGATATGGTAGGAATAATTCCACATAAAATTTTACAAAATAGTACAGAATCTCAAACCTTAAATTATAATTCTCAACAAACAGAATCCATTCATGTATACTGCACCGGAAGTGTCAAAAATAATTTGTACAACGTATTTTCTACTCGTTTTGAGAAGGAAGGTATTTTCAACTCTTCCAAACGATCTTCTATCCCTTCCTTTCTATATTTACCACATGGACACTACCATGCTTTTCTTCTCAGCCTTTTCCTCCTTATTTTCCATCATAACATGATATCTGACATCACCACTTCAATAATTTCCACATAACACGCCATAGCTTCTATGTTATCAGACAGTAAAATAACAAACAATAGACTTCTTTTTCTTGCTCTCTAGCACATTTACCAACTTATGTAAACAGTTTTTTTTTTCATTTCAAGTATCATGCATTTAGAATGGATCTCAAGTTGTTGTCCCCTCAAAAAAGCAAATCTTGTCAGCACCCTAAGTATCCAGAGTGGAGTGTCCAAAATCCATTTCCTTCAGTTTTAAGAATCTTGAAGATACATCCCTCTGCCCTTTTCATCTCCAACTATCACTATCCATATGTTAGATTCTCTGCTGATGAGCAACCAAGCAACTTTCTTGATCTTAACAGATTCCTCTGAATTTTAGGTCCATAGGATTCACCCTTCCAATTTATTTGCAGAACTGCTGATGTCTGCTAGCAAGAAATATCGAATACAATCCGAAGTACTTCACAGAAGGCAACATCTCAGCCACTATATATGTTTTCATAAACCGATTCCTAGCTCTTTTGCCTGGTTTCAAGCATTTCCGTAGAAACTATCCCACATTTTCCTAATATTCCTTCATAAAGCTACTCTACACCGCAATCTGATATGAAATGGGCCAAAATGGACCAAAATGATCTTAATGATTTTTGGATGAAGAAAATGATCTTAATGATTCATATAGCCGACTTTCACTAGTCTAGGATTGTGGAATATTAGTAGTCATAGTATGTTTAATTATTTCTCTGCAGTAAGGAGAATATGACTATGTTGCCGTCACTTCTGCTGCGGCAGTTCCCCTTTAGAGTTGGTGTCGACTTTCTGTATGAATTACTCAATTTTTTGGATACTTGAGTTTGCAAACCTCAGTTTTTGAGTTTTTTTTAAATAACAAAAGGTGTTTATTGAATTATTGCAACCCCCCCCCCCCCCCAAAAAAAAAAAAAAAGCAACTTCTTTTGAAGATTTTCCACACTCGGGCTTCCAAATTTTTCAAAAACTTGAAAACTTGTTCTTTTCCCGAAAACAGGTCAAATACACACTTTCTCCAAAAAAACTCAAAAGTTGAGCTTTTGAAAAGCTTCAAACAAATGCCAGCTTGAGCGAGGAATCTCTAGGAAACAATGTGAAGTGGTTTCACCCATGAGCCTTTCATTAACAATCTCAATAGAATATTAGAGTACTACATTTCAAATTTTCAAATGAAAAAAAATACATCCAGTATAATACCAGCTTGGTACTACAATACCAGACAAAAATTACAGCTAGATAGATGTACAGAAAGATAAAAATTCATCCTAAATTACATATCGTCAGTTCAGTATTTCTGTAGAGTTGCGGCTAATTTTTATCTTGGGAGTCTTGGAGGCCCACTATTTCTACTTTTATGGGCCAAATATAAGCTCACTCCTGTGGGATTAAGTTGTTTCTCAGTAGAATGATTTTGGAGAAAGCTAATCCTATACTATATGATCACAATATCACTTTTAATAATTCAACTCTTCTCCAAATTTGTTTTTCCTTTATTAATTTTCATTCTTTGATGGTTCTAGCTCTCACACAAAGATAACTCATAAGAAAGTTAATTTGAAATAAATGATATATAGCGCATGACAGGAAAAACTATAATCCTCATAAACAAAAGTTCAAAAAATTAAAAGAAAATCTGAGCACATGTTTGATGCCAGAAAAGAACATCTGCTCAGGAAAATAGATCAAAACCCCAGTAAAGCGAACACATCAAAACTTTTAAAATGGTATTAGTTTTCCACAGAGAAGAACAGAAAATAAGGAATTGCATTTTTTATAGGCATCTGAGAAAATAAGGAATATGAACAACATAATAGATTTTTCTTTTTCTTTTTTTTTTAACATACAAGTAAGACATCAAAAGGCAGGACTGAATTGAGTTCTCTACATCGGAATATCTACTTATGAATAAATCTAACGGCAATATAGAGGTAAGGCAGATTGGACAGAAAGTGTGTATAATATCTACATAAAACAGGCCATACAATAAACCTCTGATGGTTCAAAAGGCTGGTCAGTCAGCATGGAAGCGTGAGAGTAAATTAGAAGTTATACGACGGAAGGTACATACATGAGCCTTTATGCCAACAGAGTAAGCCACATTTCATGCAAATGCAGATATAGTACAAGAAAACAAGAAAAGTGGAAGTAAAACGTGAATGGGGCTTCAAGCTCGTGAATGATACAGAGTGATGGCACTATATTGATACCTTGAACGCAGGGCCCTTGCCTTCTGGAACTTTGATGCAACCACAAGGCTAGATCTCTTGTCCACTACAGCCTGTATTATGAACTAACAGCTTAAAATACAGTAACTGTAAGCAATATATTCTTTCAAGAGCAAAAGGAATTAAACCTGACCTCCTGGATTCTAATAGCAGATAATCCAGATGATGAAACGGAGTCTGGAGTTGGACCAACTAGTGACTGGAGTATATCCAAATTACCTTCTTCAAAGATGAATAAATTCAGCAGAGCTATAATAGTAAACAAGCAGCCTTTTGCTAAACAATCAAGCCTCTTAAAGAAACTGACTGAGAGCAATCCTGCAAAATGCAAAAACATCATCTTGGAAACTCTGTGCTTCTCAGAGTCTATCTCCGTCATTTGGCATAACAAATTTTGGACTGAACTGTCTATGTTGACATTTCTGAAACAGTCAATTATTCCCAAGATAGAATTGTATTCCCCACAGGATGAAAAATCTTGTAAGGTTTTTGAACGATCAGAATTCAAATTGCATCTCAGGCACCAGACAACTTGTAACAAAGAGGAGCTCATTAGCTTCAGTATACAAACCAAAAGACAAATATCTTGCAGACTTGTATCCACAATTGTATTCTCCTCGAAACTGTCCGAAGCTCTTAAAATTAGGCAACTTAAGGCTGAGAAAATCTCATCTTGGCAGCATTTGTCTAGAATATACCGACTCTCGTTCACATAAGTTATACAGGAACTTGTCAGGTCGGATTTCATTTCAGAAGAAAGTTTAAGAAAGTGAGATTGTGATGAATCCTCAAACTTTAAAATCAAATTATTGATCTCCTTTCTTGTGCTTGCTAATATACACAAATCAAAAAGGGACTGGATTTCCTTCCCTTCTGCACCTTTGACAGACATATGACTTACAAATGAAGATCGACGGTTGATTTGCAACAGGGGCATATGCTTCATGTACAAAGCTACTGACTTTTCAAACAGAGCGAGAAAGTAATTGATAGGTCTATCATTTGTGTTAAGGTTCTGCATATCCACCAGCAAAAAGGAGGCCTCGTAAACCATTGAAATCAAATGTGCTTGCATTAGTTTGGGTGCAGAAAGACTGATGGGGTTGAGGAGCAATGCTACGGCCGCGGTCGGACTCAATTCTAGAGCTTTCAATGAGAATTTTAAATATTCATTGTTTACCAATAATATTCTGTTAAGATGATTTCCAGACCTATGCTCATCAGACCATGATATTAAGAAGTACCTAGAGAAAACTTCCATTACTATTCCTATTTCTCCCTGACTTGGCTGAGGTGTAAATATTATTTCCGCAGAAGAAGCTAGAGAATCAATAAGCTTAAAGAAATGTCTCAACTGTCCATGCACCAGAAGCTCATCCACAAAAACCTGCATACATGTAATTTCCTCCGTATTAAGGGGGTAAATTATACGTCCTAAGTGAAGTACACAACATGAGGCAAGTTACAACAATAAATTACAGGATGTACGAATGAAAGAAAAATAAAGAGAGAAATGGAAAACCTAAGAAAGACTGGTGGATGTCACTGGTAATGAAACAAGATAGTTTATAGATCAACAAAAGGCCAAGGTGGTGGTAATACTTGTAACCTCATAGACTCCAAAAAAGAAACAGATATCTTGCAGTGAAAGAACTTCTCTTAGGAAACGCTGAGAAAGTCCATGGCCATTTAAAAAGAAGTCGCATATCATATGCATGCTGACTTCTGTACTCGTGCCTAGCATCCAACCTAAAGACAGTGACCAAACCTTTTTCCCCTTTCCATTCCCTTTCTGTCATGGCTGAATGAATACGACAAGAAACATATCAAACATGGAAGTGTTAAGTAATTTCCTCGCTGTACAGCAACAATTTTAAATAAAATTTGCGCACTTCTCTCCTATATCCAGACACTCATTTTGTTTTCAACCAGCTTTGTGAGAAAACCGTGCTTGTGAGACTTCTTTTTTTGAGATGTCATATAGTATATCCAGAGTCCAGTATTTTAAACTGCAGCTCGCGTCATCAAGCTTTTAGCTTAGACATGCAGCTGAATTAACCCCTACATGCTTCACTCATTAGAGTTTTAATCAATATTTATTCCTTACCTCCCTATTGTACTGCTAGTGATCCAGTAAGTGAAGATAGACTGACTTACTCAAACCTTATAAATGGTGAATCATATTCTACGTTGGCAGACAAGGAAGTACTAAATTTATTTCATGACAAACGAGAAGCACAAATCATGAGCTTTCTATTAACCAACAGGAGATTAATAAGGAAATTACCTCAAACGTTGCACGCAAGAAAGAAGTGTGAAGATCAGATGGCTCAAAGAAATGGAGGGACGCAACAAAGTCCTCTGTGGAGGTCGTTCTGCAATCATTATCCTCGGATGTGCATGCTTGAGAAACTGAATTTTCAAAAGTAATTTCCGTCCTATTTTCAGCCCCAAATGTGTTTATTGAAGATAACTTTCGAAGTAACACCAAAAGGACCTTCCCTTTTTCTAAAAGAAGATTGTGTCTGGACACAAGCAAGGGCAAGGTGACCATACAACACCTCAGCAGCAAATAAAAAATTTCAGCATCTTCGGAGATATTCCGCTGCAAATCACCTTGTCTAAGATCATTCGCAGAGATATCACGGGAAGCAGAGGATAAATAGTCAAACCTATCATACACTTCTTCAAATAATACACCAGAGAGGGTTTCTATATCTTCTGATGACGCCTTAAACCCATTGTGATCAATTTCCATACCCAATTCATCAAAACCAAGATTGTATGTTGGACTTTGTAGTGGGTTCAAGGAGAAATGGACAAGCAGAGAATACAAACTCTTAAAGACATGTAATCTCACACCCTGCAAGATGGTAGAATGGGGCTCAGTAAGTTAGAGGCAAAAGAGAAAAATGAAATAATATATCAACTGTAGATTAGTTTAGCCAAAACATCTTAGTACAAACAAGCAATTTAGAGAAGATGTTGGAAAAAAAAAGTACTTAATGAGGCATTAGTGTACATTTAAAATCAGTAAATTTGTAGACTCCCAGTATCAAATGCCAGTAGTATTGGAAGTCAACTGAAGACTTGACTCTCACATTGTTTCACCTTTAATTCCAATTTTACCAGTTTGTCTTATCGCACAATTTTATCTGATTTTCTTTTTGATAGGCTTTCCGCACAATATATTTTTTCCTCTATTCTTTTTTTCCATATATTGTATGTCATGTTTGGTGTACATTCACACTCATTCCATATTTCTAAGAGTTCTGCACTTTCTTCTCCAATTTCTCTAGGGAGTAGAGCATTGCAACTGAATCTTACAAGAGTTGTAATTTGCAATTAAAAATCGTTAAGATGGCCGACAATGCTGACTGACCTTCAAACAATTAAGCCACAGAAAGGGGTTCAACATTCGTTCATAAAATGAGCTTGTGTCCGCTTTCCATCTTATGCCAAAAAAGTAAATAAACTTAAGCGAGAAAAGATAAACATACTTTTCATAAACCATGAAAGAATCCAAAAACTTCAATTATCAACTTCAAACAGAAAATTCAACACTATTTTCCTACAAAATCCAAATTTAAAGTGTTCCCTAATGCTTCTACCAACAAGCAAATAAATCTACAAAAAAGCTAAACCGAACTGGTCTGCGACAAAAACTTCGAATGAGTCCACTACCTTGTTAAACTTATTCCATCTAAAACCCACAATATTTGATTACTATTTTCTCAACAACTCTAATCAACACGGAACGAAAACAAAGAACACAAATATGCTGCAAACAATCTAAATACACAAGTATATTTAACCTCATTAAACGAGAAATTAAAAAAAGCAGACCAAGAAATAAAACAGAAACAAAACAAAAAATAGGAAAAAAAATAAAAATAACAGTTTCATCAAACAAGAAAATACCAACATGGGCAAGCTTCAAATTAGCTAAATAAATAATTCGCAAGTACAAAAAATACCCAAAATCTCTCAAAGTAACAACCCTTGATTCATTCCCCCCCCCCCCTTTCCACACACA